>NC_092449.1:4150982-4750982 GCF_036169615.1 Heliangelus exortis
TCTCCCAGCACCGCCGAACCCCCGGAACCCCCCGCCCACCCCCGGCCAGCACCGCCCCACAACACCGGGCCCGGCCCGGCCCGTACCGAACCGCGGGAGAGGGAAGCTCCGAACCCTCCCAGGACAGCGGGAGGCCCCCGGACAGCCCCGGCCCGCACCGGAGAACAGAGGGGAAGGGGGGGGGAGCGGGGTCCCGGTTCGGTTGGGTTCGGTTCGGGTCCCCCCGGCCCCGCTCACCTCCGCCGGGCGGGCTCTGCACTGCGCATGCGCCCCCCGCCCCTCGCTTGACGGCGGCGGGAGGGGCGGAGGGGGCGGGGCTGGAGGCCGGAAGTGCCGCTCTGGCCCCACCTCCGGAGGGGGTGGGGGTTTGGGGTTTTAACCATCGAGAGGAGCCGTTGCCATGGGAACGGGCGGGGTTCGGGATGCGGGGATCCCGGGGAGCTGCTACCCCGCAGAGGCTGAGGATTCCCCCCCCCTCCCCTCCTTCCCTTTACCCTCGGGTTGAGGGATGGGGGGGGGGGGGGGGGGAAAAAAAAACGAAAAAAAAAAAAAACGAAAAGAGGCCTCGGTCCTCCTGGCTCCCAGAATCCCCCGGTGTAGCCGCTCTCTCCGCCCGCCTCGGTGGTTGGGGCACATGCTCTGTGCCCGGGGCCGGCGCCGTTTCCTCTCGGTCTCCTCAGCAGAACGGGGCCTCCCGGTACCTCCCCGCACCCCCCAACATGGCCCCCCCGACAGGTACCGAAAACTGGGGGGGGGGGAGGCGGGGAGGGGAGAGACGGGAGGGGGGGGAAATAGAATGGGGGGGGGGGAAAAGGGGAGACCCCCCCAGGGTTTTGGGGGGGGGGGGTTGGGTGTCCCCTCACAGCCCCCCCTGGGCCTGGGGACAACCCTGGCACCCCCGGCCCCCCCCCCCGGGCCCAGAGGCCCCTGGCAGGGCTGCGGGAATCGGGTTTGTGCGAAGGGCTTGGGATGGCTGAGAGGGGAAAAGGATCCCGGTGCGGAGCCCTGGGCTCTGGGGGGACACCGGGGGGGTGGGGGGGGACGGGGGTTTAGGGGGGGTCTGTCCACTCGGGGCTCTCATCCAGCCCCACACACACACGCACACGTCCCGGGTGGGTTTTTCCTCCCTTCTGAGCTCTCCTCCCGGTTCTCCCCCAGGGAATGTCGTGGACAGCCAAGCCCCCCGGCTCCTGGCGAACCAACTGCGCTGGGATCTGAGCGCCGAGCAGATCGAGGCCATGGCAGCCGAGCTGACCGAGAGGACCAAGCTGGTGTACGACAGGGTGGGCTCCCAGGAGCAGGGGGAGGTGTCCTACGAGAACACCCTCAAGGCTCTGGCAGACGTGGAAGTGGAGTACACGGGTGGGTACCCCCAGGAGGGGGCACTGCCTCTCCAGACACCGCTGTGGGCACCCAGATGTTGCTTTTGTTTGGATGGTTTTTTCCTCTGTGCTGTCATCTCCTTTCTTTTTTTTCCCCTTGGCTCCTCTGCAGGGTGGGGGGTTGTTGGTTTGGGGTTTTTTCCTTTTTTTTTTTTTTTGTTTGCTTGGTTTTGTTTGGTTGGTTTTTTTGTTTCCCAGCTGCTGTTTTAAGTACAAAAAGTTGAGGAGGCTTGGAATGGAAGAGCCAGGATGGTGCTTTGGGAGGAGCAGCCTGGTACTCAAGGTTGTTGTCTCCTTTGCTTCCAGCACCAGTGGGGACAAATCCTGCCTGGGATCATCCCAGAAACCTTTTCCTCACTTCTCTTCCCAGGCAGTGTGTTTGCCTCTCTCCATGCCTCTTGTTTAGCCCCTGCTGTCACTTTAGGGGTGATGTGTGCAGCAAGGGGATGTGGGGGCAATTTGCTGGGCTCGTTAGCTCTCCACCTAATTATTCAGAGCAGGAGGGGGGGGCACAGCCAGGCAGCCCCCTGGTGGTGTCCTGGCCACCCGTGTGGGGCTGTGTCACCTCTGGCTGAAGCAGAAGCCTCTGCTTGCTTCTCTCTGGCTTCTTTTTCCTCAAATGAGTGGGAAAAAAAAAAAAAAAGAAAAAACCAAAAAAAAACCCTCTTACACAGCCCCTCCTAAGGGGTGATGTTCTGTCAGAACATCCCTGGGCAGCAGAGAGGAGCTGCCTGCTCACCTTCTGCTGGCTGCAGAGTCCTCCTGCTGGAAGTTTGTTACCTGAGGGGCTGTGGAGTTGCCAGCAGGGAATATTTTCCTGGATTTCCCTCCTGAATCCAAAATCTGTCAGGAGGAGCAGAGCTGGGGGGGAGGTGGGGGCTGCAGCACTGCCGTGTCCCTCTCAGCCTCCTCCTCCCAGCAGAGGAGCTGCTGCCTCTCTGGCTGCCAGTGCAGAAATCCTGGGGTCTGAGGATTCCACAGAATTCCTGGGAATTCTGTTGGGAAGGGGGGGATGCAGTGGGACAGCAGCAGGAGCTGCACCCAGCGCTGAGGGAGGGGGTGGCTCTGGGTCCCCTTTCACTCCCACTCAGCTTCTGGGACACCAAAGCTTTGGCTTTCCCTGTGACCCCTCCTTCCTTCTCTTCCCAGTCCATCGGAATATGCTGGATTTTCCCCAACATGTCTCTCCCTGCAAGGACATCCGGGCAGCCAGCACTGAGGCTGACAAGAAGCTCTCAGAGTTTGATGTGGAGATGAGCATGAGGCAGGATGTGTACCAGAGGATTGTCTGGCTCCAGGTGTGTGTGTGGGGGTGTTCAGGAGGCTGCTGTCTCTGTGGTTCCCCCTCAGGCAGGGCACTGGAATCTCCTGGAATGACAGCAAAGCCTTTTCCCTTCTCCCAGAGCTCAGAAGGGAATGATCCCAAGGCAGGGATCACTGTGTGGTCACAGCAGAATGGTTCTGTTGGGAGTGGGAAGGGGGGAGCTGGGGTTGGGGGGGGGTTTGAGGGCTCTGCCCTCACCTCAGGAGCTCACAGGGTGTTTGCATCTGCTTCTGGGTCACAAAAAAACCCCCCTGGAACCAACTCCCTGATCCTGCTGTTCCCACAGGAGAAAGCAGAGAGTGCTGCTCTGAAGCCTGAAGCAAAGAGGTACCTGGAGAGGCTGATCAAACTGGGCAAAAGAAATGGCCTCCACCTCCCTGAGGAAACACAGGAGGTGAGAGCACAGAGCTGAGAGGAGGAAGCACAGGGGGAGGGGGCTCAGCCTCCTGAATTTGGCTCCTGATTCGTGGGCCTTGTGCCTCTGCCCAGCTTTTTCCTCTCCACAGAAGGGGGATGGGGTGGACACTGGGGGGTTGGGGAGCTCCCTAAGGAGTGCTGGGAGTGGCACCTGCTCCCCACATGCCCAGGGATGGGCAGGGGGTGCCCCCCTGGAGCTGGGGGGGGGCAGCTGAGCTCCTGGGGGTCTCCCTCTCCTGTGTGGGCTCACACGGAGCTCAAAGCTGCCTTGAAAATAGAGGAGGAGGTGAGATGAAAGAAGGGCAGAGGAGGGTGCTGCTTAAGTAACCTGCAGCTCCTGAGCTGGCAGGAGGGAGCTGGAGCTTTGCTGAGGCAGCTGCCTCCCTCCCAGGTGTGTTCCAGGCAGCCTCTGCTCCCCAGGAGCTCCCTGCAGTTAATTCTGCAGCTTTGCCTTTGGATAAAAGCCAAGTGGGGAGTGCTGGGCAGCTCAGCAGGAGGGCTGCTGGCTGCAGATGGGGAACAGGGCTGTTCAGCTTCCCCCTCCCTCCCCTGGGGCTGAGTTTTCTCTCTTCATCTCTTATTTAAAGAAAATCAAAGCTATTAAGAAAAAGCTGAGTGTTCTCTGCATCGACTTCAACAAGAACCTCAACGAAGACACCACTTACTTGCCCTTCTCAAAAGAGGAACTTGGTATGGAGCTCTC
Source organism: Heliangelus exortis (assembly GCF_036169615.1). Lineage (NCBI taxonomy): Eukaryota > Metazoa > Chordata > Aves > Apodiformes > Trochilidae > Heliangelus > Heliangelus exortis. The sequence continues at coordinate 4,154,809 of NC_092449.1, forward strand.
CAGCTTCTTTCTCTGCTGGTTTGGTCCTCAGTGCCTGGATTCTTCTGGCCAAGGACCAAGAGCCTGTTCCTGAGCTGGTTTTCCATCACTCCTCTCTCTTTTTCTCCCAGGGGGGCTCCCTGAGGACTTCCTGAACTCCCTGGAGAAGACAGAGGATGGCAAGCTGAAAGTCACCTTGAAATACCCACACTATTTCCCTCTCCTGAAGAAGTGCTACGTCCCTGAGACGAGGAGGAAGGTGGAGGAAATGTTCAACTCCAGGTGCAAAGAGGTAGGGGGGGCTCAGGGGGGGCCCAGGTTTGGGTCTTTCCACGCTTGGGGCCTCGCGGGTTCTTCCTCACCCGCTTTGTGGGTTTTCTTTCTCACTCCATTCTTTGTCCCCACTCCACCTTGCAGGAGAACTGCCTGATCCTCAAGGAGCTGGTGGATTTACGTGCTCAGAAAGCCAACCTCCTGGGCTTCAGCACCCACGCTGACTTTGTCCTGGAGATGAACATGGCCAAGAGCAGCCAGACCGTGGCCACCTTCCTGGGTAAGGGCGCTGGGAAGGCCGGGGAGGAGCAGAGGGGGGGGAGCTTTGCTGCTCTCCCTCCCCACCAACCACTCCTCACCCACCTTGCTTTCATTCCTAGATGAGTTGGCCCAGAAGTTGAAACCCCTGGGGGAGAAGGAAAGAGCTGTGATCCTGGACCTGAAGAAGAAAGAATGTGAGAAGCGTGGCCTGGAGTTCGACGACCGCATCAACGCCTGGGACATGCGCTACTACATGAACCAGGTGGAGGAGACCAAGTACAGTGTGGACCAGAACCTCCTGAAGGAATATTTCCCCATGCAGGTGGTCACCACGGGCCTCCTGGCCATCTACCAGGAGCTGCTGGGCCTCACCTTCCACCTGGAGGAGAAGGCTCAGGTGTGGCACGAGGACGTGCAGCTCTACACGGTGAGGGACGCCTCCTCCGGGGAGACCATTGGGAAATTCTACCTGGATCTGTACCCACGGTGAGGCCTTGGGAGGAGGAGGAGGGGGAGGAAGAGGAGGAAAAGGAGGAGGGGGAGGAGGAAAAGGAGGAGGAGGAGGAAGAAAAGGAGGAGGAAAAAGAGGAGGAGGAGGAATAGAAGGAAAAGGAAAAGGAGGAGGAGGAGGAAGAAAAGGAGGAGGAAAAAGAGGAGGAGGAGGAGGAATAGAAGGAAAAGGAAAAGGAGGAGGAGGAGGAAAAGAAGGAAAAGGAAAAGGAGGAGGAGAAGGAGGAAAAGGAGGAGGAGGAAGAAGAAGAGGAGGAGGAAGAAAAGGAGGAAGAGGAGGAGGAGGAAAAGGAGGAGGAGGAAGAAGAAAAGGAGGAGGAAAAGGAGGAGGAGGAGGAGGAAAAGGGAGGAGGAGGAGGAAAAAGAGGAGGAGGAAGAGGAAAAGGAGGAGGAAGAGGAGAAGGAGGAAGAAGAAAAGGAGGAGGAAAAGGAGGAGGAAGAAAAAAAGGAGGAGGAAAAGGAGGAGGAAGAGGAAAAGGAGGAAGAGGAGGAGGGCTGGGGCAGGGGGAGCAGAGCCACCAGGTGTCCTGGGGCAGAAGAGTGGCCCAGTGGCACATGAGGCCATGAGGGAGTGAGGTGGCTCCAGCAGGGCTGTCCCAGCAGCATGGGGGGTGTCCCCTCCCTCGGTGGCTTTAGGGGGACATTTAGTCTGGGGCTCTCAGGCAGAATTTCTTCACTGGGAGGGTGCTCAGGCATTGGCACAGCTGCCCAGGGCCCTGCTGGTGTCACCTGGATGGTGACACAGAACCTGCAGAGCTGGGGAGGTGGTTGGGTGGCTGTGGGTTGGGGAGGTCTCCAACTTTCCAGATTTCTGTGCAAACCAATAAAATCAGCCTGCTCCTGGCTGCTGGGGGTGAGGATCCCTCTGACAGCCCTCTCTCCCTGCCCAGGGAGGGGAAGTATGGCCACGCAGCCTGCTTTGGCCTCCAGCCTGGCTGCCTCCTGCCCGACTCCAGCCGCCAGATCTCGGTGGCTGCCATGGTTGCCAACTTCACCAAACCCACCCCGGATGCCCCTTCCCTGCTGCAGCACGACGAGGTGGAGACTTATTTCCACGAGTTTGGGCACGTCATGCACCAGCTCTGCTCTCGGGTGAGGCCTGGCAGGGGGGTCACTCGGGTGCTTTTCCCCTCCCCTGACACCCAGAGGTGCTGAGCTCTCCCTCTCCTCTCCCAGGCGGAATTTGCCATGTTCAGTGGGACACACGTGGAGAGGGACTTCGTGGAGGCACCGTCCCAGATGTTGGAGAACTGGGTGTGGGAAAAGGAGCCCCTGCTCAGGATGTCCAGGCACTACAAAACTGGCAGCCCCATCCCTGATGAGCTGCTGGAGAAACTCATCAAATCCCGGCAGGCGAACACCGGTGGGTCCTGCTGGAGAGGAGGGGGGGATGAACCTCACCGTGGTGTCCCCTGTGCCTGGGGTGGGAGGGAGGGAGAGAGGGGACCCTCAGGGACCCTTGGGGAACCCTCGGGGGGGACCAGGCTGGCTCAGGAGCTGACTTTCCCTCCTCTCTCCACCCCCAGGGCTCTTCAACCTGCGCCAGATCGTCCTGGCCAAGGTGGACCAAGCCCTGCACACCCAGCCCAAGGCTGACCCCGTGGAGGTGTTTGCCCAGCTCTGTGAGGAGGTGCTGGGGGTCCCTGCCACCCCAGGTAAGGGGGGTTGGGGGGTCCTGCTGTCCCTCTGGGCCTGGCCTGCACGCTGGCCTCAGCGTTTCCTTTTCAAGGCCAGGCTGAATGGGGACAATTCCTGCTGGCTCCAGGGAAAGCAGAGCTGAAACCCTGCAAAAATAACTGGAAAGTTCTTCCCCGTTTCCCCTGGGAATGAGCTGACCCCTGCTGTGTCTCCTGCACACGAGGGGGGGTCCTGTTAATGTCCCTTCCCCTTCCTTTGCCTCCCAGGTACAAACATGCCTGCTACCTTTGGCCACTTGGCTGGTGGCTACGATGCCCAGTACTATGGCTACCTCTGGAGTGAGGTGTACTCCATGGACATGTTCCACACCCGTTTCAAGCAGGAGGGAATCATGAACTGCAAGGTAGGGAGGACAGCTGGGCCTGGCCTGGGACAGGGATGGCAGAGGAGGTGGCTTTGGTGGCAGGGTGGGTGTCCTACACGTGGCCTCTCTCTCTCTCTCCTGGCAGGTGGGCATGGATTACAGGAACTGCATCCTGCATCCTGGGGGTTCCCTGGATGCTTCTGACATGTTGAGGAAGTTCCTGGGCCGTGATCCCAAGCAGGATGCCTTCCTGGCCAGCAAGGGACTGAAGGTGGAGAGCAACTCACTGCCTTCTGCCTGCTGAGAAGCTGCTCCAGCCCCTTCCAGTCCCCCCAGCTCCGTGTTCCACACACCCCTTCCCCTCAGGCCACGCAGTTCCTGCTATTTCTGTCTCCAAACTCCTCCTGGCTCAGCCCTGCCTGGAGGATTCCTCCAGGATCCTGCTCCCAGCTCACCCTGGGCTTCAGGAGCTCAGCCCTGGCCCCGGGCTCTCTGGTGTCAGCCCTGCACCAGGAGCTGAATTACCTTTGTCACCTCCCTGAGGGGACAGGACTGGCACAGCCCAGGTGAATTGGCTGAACTTTGAGCCTGATCTCTGCACGAGGGTGAGTTTCAGCCTTGTTCCTAGCTGGGAAGAGGGTGAGAGGATTGAATCATGGTTTTAAAAATCCCTTCTTTTTAAGAAATGGGATGTCCCTCCGGGCTGGGCTGGTTTGGGGACACAGAAGTGTCCTGAGAAGCTGCAGTGGCTCCTGCTCTCCTTGTCTTTGGGCAGCTGGTGGCTGTGGAATAAAGATGGGGAGATCCCAGAGTGTAAAACCCCAGAATATCTTTGCTCTCAGCCCTTCCTGGGGTGACCAGGACAGCTCTTCCCAGCACAGGGACAGCGTGGCCGTGTCCCTGCCTGTTGTCCCCTTCCCTGGGGACATCTCAGGGGCAGCTGCTGCCCTCTGGGCTGGGGTGGTGGCAGTGGAGGGGGTGTTGCTATTGCTGTCACTGCTAAGCCAGGGTGGGACAGGGGAGGGCTATGGAAAAACAAAAAAACAAACAAACCAAAAAAACCCACCCCACCCTCAAGCAGCTTCAAAGAGCAGGGATAAAAATACCCAGCAGGCTGTGGTGGCAGCCCCGGGTGTGGCACTGTGCTTGGGGACAGCAGCCAGCCCTGCACCCCCAGCCCCATCTCCACAGCTGTTCCCTTGTCCCCAAGAACCCTAAAAGTGGTGCTGGTGGGGTGGGGGTGCATGGCAGGGATGGTGCTGATCCCAGGGTGTGCTCCTGCAGGGATGGGGCTGGGAAGAGCTGGGAGCAGGCAGGGAGTGGCCTTGCAGAGGAGCCTCCAGCACCTCTCTCCAGCCCCATCTGGGTGCTGGGTTCCAGCAATTCTGGGTTCCTGGAGTCCCATTTTTGCCTCCCCTGCCCCCATGAGGCTGAGGTTGTGCTCCCTGCAGCTCTTCCCCTCTGGTTTCAGCACACACAGAGGGTCCTGGTGCTCCCTCCCACCCCCTCCCCTGGCCAGGGCCTCCTGGGGGAGCTGCCTTCCCTCCCCAGGGTCCCCTTGCTGCAGCCCCCTCCCCACTGGGCTCTTCCCTTCCCCTCTGGGCTCTGGCTCTGCCTCCTCAGCCACCGTGGGGGGAAACTCATCCCACGTGCAGACAAGGTCCCTGCTGTCACCTCCCTCCTCCAGACCCCCCTGGGGCCATGGGCAGGCTGGTGACACCCCCCTGGCTGGTCCCCTCTTCACTGTGACACGAGGATGGGGCTCTAAGCAGCCGAGTGGCTCCTTGGTACTTGCTGAGGCCACCTCGAGCCTCTTGTCCCTCCCCCCCCAGCTGTGTTTTGGGTGGATGTCCCCACACCAGGGGTGTTTTACTCTTTTACTGAACTTTCAGGGTTTTCTTTCACACCTCTCGGGGGAGAGAGCTGAAGAGGGGACTGCTCACTGTCCCCATGTAACTGTCCCCTGTCCCCCTTTCCCTGTGCCCCGCAGGGCCCCTCCTCATCCCATCCCAGGCTGGGTTGGAAAGGTTGAGTTTAGTTGGTTTTTTTTTTTTCCTGGGTTTGGGTTTTATTTTTCCTGTTAAGCTTTTTTAAGGGCAAACCAGGGTGTGAGTGTGAGTGTGTGTGAGTGTGAGTGTGCCACTCATCATGGTCCCATCCCACCCTGCTTGTTTCAAGGACTGGATCTTTAGGCAGTTCCCACCACCAATAAAGGGTTTTCCAAAGCCAACCTTTGCCTGGATCGGGTCCTGGATCGGGTCCTGCTCCCGGGTGCTGCTGGGGATGCTTCTTCTGGGCTGGGGCAGCTGGGGGGTGAGTGCCCACCCCTCACCAGCACCCCAGCACCCTGCACCAGGGATCCCATCCCACAAACACGGGGGTTGAGTGGCAGGCGCGGGGCGGCAGCGCATCCGGGGTGAATCCCTGGGGAAGCAGCAGTGACCCCCCCTGCCCCCCGGGATTGGGTGGGCTGTGACCCCCCCGCCACCTCCCACACCTGGGTGAAGAAGCTGTGGTCCAGCAGGTCCCTGAGGCCGGGCCGGGCAGCGGGCTGGGGGTGCAGCAGGCGGGAGATGAGGGTCTGAGCGTGGGGCGAGAGGTGGGGGCACGGGGGGTACCGCCCCGCACGGATGCGCCGGAACAGCTCCTGCAGGGGGGCTGCCTCAAACGGGGGGCTGCCCGTCAGCACCATGTACCTGAGGGGGGGGGATCCGGCTGCTCAGAGAGGCCAAGAGCCCCCCGCTCACCCACCCACCCGCTCACCAGGTCCCCGCTTACACGGCGCAGCCCAGGGCCCAGATGTCTGAGGGCACCCCGTGCCCCCTGCGGTCCAGCACCTCTGGGGCCAGGTAGCCGGGGGTCCCACAGAGTGCCCTGGGGGGATGGGAGAGGTGAGCCCAGCCTGGCAGAGCCCCCCAACCCAGCAGAGCCCCCCCAGCACTGCCACGGCCCCGCTCACCCCCAGCGCCGGCCGGCCGGGGCCTCCCTCTGTGCCAGCCCCAGGTCCCCGATCTTCACCCTCATCTTCTCGGTCACCAAGAAGTTGCCTGAGGAGGGGGGTGAGCCCGAGCGAGACAGGGTGGGTCACCACCTTGTCCCACCATCCCAACACCCTGTCCCACCACTCCATCCTCACCATTCTACCACCCTATCCCATCACCCCATCTCCACCACCCCATCCCACCATCCCACCACCCCATTCCTCCACCCCATCCCATCCCCACCACCCCATTCCACCACTCCATCCTCACCATCCCACCATCCCATCCCACCACTTTGTCCCTCCATCCCACCACCCCATCCCACCAGTTCATCCCCACCATCCCGCCACTCCATCCCACCCCCACCACTCCATTCCCACCATCCCACCACCTTGTCCCACCATTCCACCCCCCAGCTCTGCCCCACACACTCAGCTTGAGGTCCCTGTGGATGATTCCCTCTCCATGGATGTAGCTCAGTCCCTGGATGATTTCCCTCAGGTAAAACCTCACCTCGGGCTCCGTCAGCCTCCCCCGGACCCGCAGGATCCCGGCGAGGCTCTGGGGAGAGATGGAGGCTCCAGCTCGGGGCCCGGCAGAGCTCCAGCCTGAGGATGCTTTATTTTTGGGCCGGGGGGGGGGGGGTTCTGGTGCTGGCTCACCCCCCGGCTGCAGTACTCCAGCACCAGGTAGATGTGGCTGTGGTCAGCAAAGTGCCGGTGCAGGTGGACGAGGTTCCGGTGCCGCAGGCGGCCCTGCAGCTCCTGCTCCCGCTCCACCTGCATCCAGAACCCCCCCAGGGAACACAATGGGTCTGAAGGACCCCCCCCAGGGAACACAATGGGTCTGAAGGACCCCCCCTCCCAGGGAACACAATGGATCTAGAGGATCGAAACCTCCCCTGGGGACCCCAATGGATCTGAAGGGCCGAAACCCCCCCCCAGGGACCACAGTGGATCTGAAGGACTGAACCCCCCCCAGGGACCCCAATGGGTCTGAAGGACTGAACCCCCCCCCCCCAGGGAACACAATGGATCTCAAGGACCCCCCCCCCACGCACCCTCGAGGGGAACAGGGCTGCAAACCTGGGAAAAAGGGAAAAGGGGCAGGGGCAGGGCTGGGGGTCTCAGGGGGGTCTGGGTGTTGTGTTCCCCCCCAGACTCACCCTCTCCTTGGTGCCCACCACAGCCAGCTGGGCTCTTGGGATGACCTTGGCCGCATAGACCCTGCCACTGGCCACCTCTGTCACCTGGTAGCAGCGCCCAAAGCCCCCCTGTAAGGACGATCCCACCGGCGTGAGCACCCCAGCAGAGGGGGGGTCGACATGGGGCAGGGTGGGGGGGGGATTTACCTCTCCCAGAAGCCTCCCCCGTTTGTAGAGCATCCCCCTGCCCGAGTCCTCCATGTACCAGGGAACCTCATCCCCTCTGCACCCCTGAGCCATCTTAGGGACACCCCACGGGACACTCCCCCCCCACCCCCCCCGTAACCCCTTCAGCACCGGAATGGGGGGGGGACAAGGGTGCTGGGTGCTGGGTGCAAAGCCCCCTCAGGGGCACCTCAAGCTCCTTTCCTTCTGCTTTTGGAGCTGGGGGGATCCGGGAGGGGGGGGCAGATGCATCTCTGCCGCGTCTGCACCTCACTCTTGACCCCCCCCAGCCCCCCTCGCTTGCCGGAGCTCCGGACCCCGAAGGGTTAATGGGCGGCCGGGGAGGGCTGGGCGCACCTTTGGGGCTGGATATTAATAACGCGGCGGGGAGGGACGGGAGGCGAACCGGGGGGGTGGTGGTTGTGGTGGTGTTGTGTGTGTGGGGTGTTTAAAAACCTCGCCCGGCCCCCCCGGAGCTGCGCAGGAGATGCCGGATCGTCCCGGGTTTCCCCTCCCCACCGCAACCGCCGGGACACCGGAGCGGGATTAAAAGCACCGGGAACCCCCGGATAAAGGGCGGTATGGCCGGGGCGGGGTGGCGGCGAGGCTCGGGCCCCCGCGGGGGACTTCACGGTGTCGGGTAAGGTCCCGATTTCTCCTTAATCCCCCCTCGCGGACCCCTCCTCTTTCTCCCTGCCCGGGGTTGGCTCAGTTCCTGCAGGGAAACTGAGGCACGCGGAGCCCCCCCAGGCGCCAGCGGGGTCTCGGCATCACCCGGCCCTTGCCGAGCTTCAGACCCCCACCTCGGAGCGGCGACATCGCGATCCTCCTGCCGTGGAGGGGTCCCAGGAGTCCGGGGCTGCGGGCGACCCCCGGTCCCTGAGGGAGGGGAGCGGAGGGAGGAAACGGGGTGGGCTGGGGGATCCCCCGAGGCAGGGCTGGGACCCCCCCCACCCCCTGCACCCCCTGCACCTCCCTTCACCCCCCAGCACCCCCCAGCACCCCCCTGCACCGCTCAGCACCTCGGGGCTTGGGGGGGTCGGGGTGCTCCAAGGCTCAGGTGCTTTGGGAGCAGAGGGGTCGGGGGGGTTCCCCGCTGCCCCCCATCCCGCTCACCCCACGGCGGGGCCGGATCCGGACGGTGCCGCTCGGCGGAGCCCCGGCTGTACCGCACAGGTCTGGTCCTGTCCCAGCGAGCCCGGCCCGGTCCCGCCGCGGGGCCCTGGGTGCGGTGACGGCGTCGCCTGTGCCCGCAGCCACATGGCCCCATGTGCCCAACGCGGTGTCACCGCCGCGGCTGCGCCCACCCGGGATCGGGGGACACCGTCCCCCAACCCCCCTCCCCGGGCTGGTGCCACCGGGGGGGACCGTCCCGCTGCTCCTTGTCCCCATCTCGCCTCTGTCCTGGGGTCCCCGTGGGGAGTGCGGCCAGTGGCACCGATGCTGGGGGGCAGGGGGGACACCCGGTGCCAGGGCCCGGTGGGGCTCAGGGGTCTCTGCTCACGCAGGCACCGGTGGCCGTGGTGGCCGCTGCTGCTCCTGGCCTGGCTCAGCCTGGGATGCGGCGTTGGCACAGCTCAGGTGAGGGGTGAGGGGGCACGGTGACACCGCAGCTCCAGCCCGACCCCGGCTCTCACTGTCCCCCTCCTGCACGCAGAACCCAGCCCTGGGGACGCGGATGGGGGTCCCCGAGCCCCCAGCCCCTGCTCGGCCCCGCCGGCAGCCGGCCCAGGGTACGTGGGGGGCCTGGGGACCCTGGAGCTCCTGCTCCAGCTCCTGCGGGGACAGCGTTGCCCTCCGCACCCGGCGGTGCCTGCGGTGAGTGGGGGATGGGGCAGGGTGCAGCCCCACGCAGGGAGTGGGGGTCCCCACTGGGGAGTGGGGGTCGCTCCCTGCCCTGCTGCAGCTCGGGGGCTCAGTGTCCCAGGGACAGGGAGAGTCCCCATCGGGGACATGGGGTGCAGGCAGGGATGCTCCGGGGGGCCATGCCCTGACCTCGCTGTGCTGATGCTGTGGCCGAAGGTCCATGGAGGAGGAGCCGTGCACGGGGGACCCGCGGCAGTACCGGCTCTGCCAGCTCCAGGTGAGTGGGCAGGGGCCACGGCCCATCCCAATCCCCACCCCACGGGCCCTCAACTCCCCCATCCCACAGGGCTGCATCTTCCTGATCTCCTGGGGGTCCATCTGCTCAGTCCCCATCCCACGGGACTCTATCCCACCCCCCCACAGGAATGTCCCCCCGGTTCCGTTCCCTTCCGTGCCATGCAGTGCTCCCTCTACGACAACCGCCCCGTCCTGGGCACCCCGGCCCGGTACCACTGGGTGCCTTTCCACGGAGGTGAGTCCTGAGGTGGCATCGCTGGGCTGACCGAGGGCCACAGCTGTCACCAGCATCACCCTTGTCCCTTCCCACCCCCTTCTGGCAGCCCCCAATGTCTGTGACCTCAACTGCTTGGCCGTGGGCCACAACTTCTACTACGCCTTCGGCCGGGTTCTGGACGGCACCCGCTGCAGCCCGGGCTCCCCAGACCTCTGCATCAGCGGGCGCTGCCTGGTGGGTGCACGTAAGGCTGGGACCCCCTCCCGGGACCCCCGGCTCTGACCCCCCCCACCCTGAGGCCGTGTCTCGGCTCCCCCCAGAGCGTGGGCTGTGACGGGATCCTGGGCTCGGGCAGGCGGCCCGATGCCTGCGGGCAGTGTGGTGGCAGCCACGACGCGTGTCACTTCGTGCATCGGCTCTTCCAGGGCACGGACCCCTCCTCCGGTGAATGACCCATTGCCCCGGCCCCCTCCATGGGTGAATGCTTTGGCTCTTGGCTCCCTTGTCCCCCTGTCTGTGTCCCCACAGCGTTGCCTGGGTCCCCTCTCCATCTGCCCATTGTCCCTGATCCCTTCCTGTCCCCAGCACCTGGGGACAGGGACGGCAGCCTCAGAGCAGCTCGGTCACCGGGGTTGTTTGGTGTCGTTGCAGAGGGTGTTGCTCCTCTGGGAATTCTGAGGCACCCCTGTGCTCCCTGGGTTCCTGCCCCAGGCTGTCCCCCTGTCCCCAGGCTGTCCCCTCAGGCTGTGCCCTGGCTCTGCACTGACTCTGTGTGTGTCCCCCAGGTTATTTTGGGTACATGAACGTGACCAAGATCCCGGCTGGGGCCACCCACATCAAGGTGACGGACAAGAGTCGCAGCTACCTGGGTAGGACGTGTCCCATCTCCCTCCCAGTCAGTCCTGGCTGGTGCCACCCGTGGGTGCAGGCAGGGCTGTACCATGCCGTGCCAGTTCCCCCTCTCAGTCGCTGTTCTGAGCATCCTGGGCTCAGCGACCTCACCGGTGCTCAGGGCACTTTTCCAGAGGCCACGTCTCAGGGTTTGGGATCGTCTGGAGCTGGAACAGGGCCACGACTGGGACCCCCACCCCAGACCCCCCAGTTCCCCTCTCCCAGTGCAGCCAGGGCTCCTTCCCCCACCCAGACCAGGGCTAAGGGGGGGGGGAAGGGGGTCGGGCGGTTCCGCACACCAGGGTTTGGCTCCAGCTTGGGACTCAAGCCAAGTTCTTCCCAGAAAGCAGATTTCTCCCGAGCCCCGACCGCGGCTCTCCCAGCCCACGCTGCCCTCCCTGCTCGGGGAGAGGCCTCCGGTGGGGACCCAGTGCTGCCCCGAGCCCCCAGCCCAGCTGCTGCGGGGGTCCCGGGGCCGGCGCGGTGCTCAGCCCCCGGACACGCTCCTTCCCGCAGCCCTGATGACCAGCGATGGGCGCTACGTGCTCAACGGGGACTGGTCCATCGCCTGGCCGGGGCCGTACGAGGCAGCCGGCACCCGGCTGCGCTACGCCCGGGCCCCCGATGGCACCGAGAGCCTGGAGGCTCCCGGACCCACCGCCGAGGACCTGCACCTGATGGTGAGGGTGGGGGCAGCGTGGGGCTGGGAAGGGGGCGGCCGGCCCCCGGCCCCCAGCGCTCCCCTTAGCGCTGCCCCTTCCTGCCCAGGTCCTGCTGCAGGAACCCAACCCCAGCATCGAGTACGAGTTCTGGCTGCCCCACGGGCACCCCCAGCCCGGCCGTGGTGACACCAGCCCCCTGCGGCAGCCCCAGCCCCGGGGAGCCGGGACCCCCCCGCCCCCGGAGCCCCCCGGCACCCTGGCCCCCGCACCGCTCTCCCAGCCCAAGGGCTTTGCCACGGAGCCGCCATGGAGAAGCCCCCCTGGCCGGAGCGGGGCTGGGGCTGCTGCAGGTGCCTGCACCCCTGTGGGGGTCCCCACAGCCCCCCCACGCTCCTCGGGTCCCTGCTGTGGGGAGGGTCCTGGAGAGCTCTGGGCGTTCTCCATGAGATGGGGACCCTCGTAAAGGGCCGCGGCAGCCCAGAGCGTTCCCTCTCTCTTTATGGGGTGCGGACCCCCAATGCCCCCTCCCAGCGGCACAGGAGGGGGCTTTGGGAGGGCCGTGTCCCTTCTCCCCCCCTAAACTGCTGCAGCTTCGTCCCCGCAGGGCGATGCGGGAGGTGCCGCCCGGCCAAGGGGCGATCCCAGCGCATCCAACACTTCTGCCAGAGCGACTTCGGTGAGCGCCGGGGCCGGGATGGGGCTGGGGGTGACACTGGGGACGTGCCCAGCTCAGGGTGCCCCGTGCTGTCCCCGTAGTCTTCCAGGGCCGGATCCTGGCGCGGCGCTTGGTGGGGCAGGAGACGCGCTACGAGGTGGAGGTGAAAACCCCGTATCGGCGCCGGTTCCCACTGGTGTCCCGGGAATACCTGTGGGTGCCCAACACCTGCGGGTGCCCCCCGCTCCGGGAGGGCCACCAGTACCTGCTGATGGCGCGGCGACACGTCAACCACGAGCACACGCTCAACCGCATCCTGCTGCAGGACGATGGCTACGCCCGGCCCTGGAGCCCCCGAGAGGAGCGGCTGGTGCGGGAGGCAGCCCGGCACTGCCCCCAGCCCCGCCCGCCCTGAGCCCCCCACCTGGGGAGGGGGCGGCCGGCGGGACCCCCCCGGGGCGGGGAAGGCTCCTGCCATGTGCCCAGCCCTTTCCACGGATGGTGGAGGAGCCGGGGACATCCCTCCCCCTCATGCCCTCCACCCCATCTCGCCGTCCTGGGGGTCGATTTTTGGCTGCGGGGGGGGTGGGTGGGAAAGGAGAATGGTAATTTATTATTATTTTTTCTGCAGAAAATGAGTAAACTCCTGTATCACCTCGCTGTGCGCCCCTTCCTGGATGGAGCCGCCCCAAGGGGGTTTCCTCCCCATCCTGGGGTGCCCGGTCAGGGGGTCCCATCCCGTGTCCCCTTGCTGAGCCCCCCGAGCAGCGCACCCGCCCCGCAGCGTGTCCCTGTCCCCAAGGTGGCCGCACGCCAGGCGCTGCCTTCCGAGGTCGCGGACCCGCCGCTTATCTCCCATCCGCCGGCGGCGAGAGGGTCCCTGCATGTGCCAGAGCCCCCTCGCCCGTAACCCAACCGGGGGGCCCGCACAGGGACGGAACGTGCGGGGGGTGCTGCGGGGAAGGTCCCTGTGGCAGCTCCCGGCACCCCGGGGGGGGGTCCCGCACCCACCCAGGGATGGGTTTGGAGCCGGTGCTGGGCTGAGCTCTCTGGGTTCGTGTCACTGTGCCCAAACTGGGGCTGCAGGCGGGGGGTGGCTGTGCCTGGGGGTGGCACCACCGGTGGGGGACAACCCAGGGAAAGGGGAGGGGGGGGGATGGCCGAGCCCTGCGCGGTGCCAATGCCCCCGGGAAGGGCCCCAGCTGGCAGCCCTCCCCCTGCCCTGCCCGGTGCCGGGGTGCAGCTGCTCCTGTGCTGCTGCCAGCCCTGCTGGGACAGCCAAGGCCCGGGGCACTTGTCCCTGATGGGGGGGGGAGGAAGGGAGAGGGTAGGTAGGGGTGCAGAGATCCCGGGACTCGCTTTTTATTATTTTTTTTTTTTTTAAGGGTTCTGGTAAACAAGAGCTGGGGTTTGCACCATCTCTGATGGAAGCTGCGTGGGCTCTTGGCCCAGCTGGGGCTGGAGGAGCTGCTGTGGTCACTCGGGTGCAGCTGTTTGGAGAGAACTTCCATTTCCTCCTGTTCCTCCTCCTCCTCCTCCTCGGGGCCCCCAGTGCCTGGGAAAGGGCACAGGGCTCCCGGCCCTTCCGGGAATCGCTTCCTCCAAGCAGCTCCTCCGGTCCCCCGGGGTGTGTGGGGGGGATGAACCAGATGGGGACAGAAGCCACCACCCGTGTCCCTGCTGATGCACGGAGCTGGACACGGGGTGGGACCAGCCCAGGAGCCGCTGGGAAAGGACGTCAGCCTTCCGAGAGGGAGGTCCAGAAAGGCAAAGAAAAAATAGTTTATTTTGGAAGCTGGGTGAGGAGGGCAGCTGTGTCCCAAGCTGGGATCCTGCGTGTCCCCCGTGTCACACTGTCCTTCCAGCCCGGGGACAGCAGAGGCCACGTTTCACAAGGCAAAAAGCCACCCGGTGTGTGACACAGAGGACGGCTGAGAGGATCAGGCCCCCCAGGAGGAGGAGGGGGAGCGGGTCCCTCCGCAGCCCCTCCTCGGGGGGGGAGCCCTGCGCGGGGGAGCAGGCGTGGGTGAGCTCGTCGAGGGTGAGGTTGGGGGCACAGGCTGTGCAGCTGGTGGCCGAAGGGCCCTGGCAGGTGTAGCAGGAGGGGTGGCAGCTGGCACAGACGAGGGCAGCGGTGGCACTGGTGGCAGTGGTGGCAGCAGTGGCTCTGCGGGGGGGGCTGTAGTAGCGCGGGGGGCAGTAGGAGAGGCAGGAGCCCCGGTGGGTGTACAGCGAGCCCCCACACTCTGCAAAGGGATGGTGGCATGGGACAGGCTGCGGGGACACCCGGGGGTGTCAGTGATGTCCCCGTCCCCAGGGCCTCACCCTGGCATGCTCCCTGGCTGTCCCGCTGGAGGCACTGCCCCGAGGAGGGGGGGGTGAAGCTCCGGGCTGACATATCCTCCTGGGTGCCATGGAGGTGCAGGATGAAGCTGGTGAGCAGCCCTGGGGGTGGGAGGGATGGGAGGTGGCAGCCCCGTGTTCCCACCACCCTTCGGGGTTTGGAATCTGCAAGCTGTAGGGCTGGAAGCTTTGGGGTTATGTTGGGGAGAGCAAGGGGTGTCCTGTGCTGGCCAGAAAGAACCTCAAAAGAAATAAATATGGCCCTGCAGAAGAAGAGGGCTCCGTGCCCAGGAGGAGGAGAAGCCAACAGGTTGTTAAAGTGTGGGGAGGAAGAAAAATGATCAGGCCCTGGGGACTCCCCGTGTGTGGGGTTCGCTGCCCCAGGCACCCACCTCTGTTATAGGCATCACCCTTGTTCTCCAGCTGGAGCCTCCAGGTCCCGTTTGGGTTCTCATCCCAGAAGTGTGTGGACATGAAGGTCCAGTCCTTGTAGCCCTCCTGGCTGATGTCATAGGGGCTGGAGGAGAGGAGAGCTGGGGCTGGAGGGGCCCAGGGAACCCCTGGGGTCACCTCTCGGCATTGTCACAGCACGGCAGGGGCCACAGAGGAGTTTTGAGCACGGGGTGGGGGGTGCCAGGAGCTGCCCCTTCAGCTGTGGGGGAGCCTCTTGGCCCCAGGAGGGGCTGGGAAAGGAGGAGCCCCCTCTACCCCCCCCAGAACTGGTCTGTCTCGTGTCACCGTGCCCCCTGGCCTCACCGTACGGTCACCAGCGTGGACGTGGTCCCCATGGGGCTGGTCAGGGAGATGGCCAAGTCCCCCCTACGGCTGTAGCTGAGGGACAGCTGGACCTGGACGTGCTCCAGGGAGAGGATTTGCTCAGTGCTGCCCGAGCAGGAGGAGACATCCGTGGAGATGGTGAGCTTGGAGCCGATGTGCCTGCCCGGTACAAGACAGATATAAAGGTATCTCCTCCCCTCCCACGGGTGTCCTGGGTGATGGCAGAGGGTGTGTGGCACAGACACTCCCTGGGGAGCAAAATCTGCTCCTGCTGCGGGCTTGGAGCAGGGGACATAACCCTTACCCTTAACACCCTCACCTTGGGGTGTTCAGAGCCTTCACTGAGCACCTCCTCTGAGGCTGAGTTTCTGTCCATGCCTTGGCCATCTCCACCAGCAGCCCAGCATCCAGCAGCCCATAGCCATAGTGGTGGCTCACTTGATGCCACCCCACAGAGGCCATGTGAGCATGGAGAGAGCAGGGGGGGCTCCCACCCCCACCCCAGGCTCCCTGGGAGGAGTGTGAGGGGTAGGGGGCTCCCCACAGGCAGAGGAGGGGGGTTGGGGCTGTGCCCTGAGCTCACCCCTGTGCCCAGCACCGTTCCCAGCCCAGTCCTCTGCCTGCAGGTGAGCGGGTTTGGAGGCTCTGACAGCGAGATGCTGCAGGTCCCGCCAGCTCAGCCTGGGGCTGCAAGCAAAGGAGGACTTGGGGACAGAGGCTTCGAGCTGCCTTTTCAGGGGGGGATTTGCTTCCCACTGCTCCCAGCTGGTGCCTCCGCTCTCTTTCGCTGCCAAAATGGGAGCAACAGAGACCTCCAGAGGACGATTCTCCTCCCGCCCCACCGGTGCCTGGGGGAGAGCTCAGCTCCACACCTCATAACCCCCTTGCTAGCCAAGTCCCCTGTCCCCGCAGCCCCCTGGTGAGGCACCAGACTCTCCCTGGGGACTGTCCTGCTGTGGTGCCATCACCTACTTGGCCTCCAGTGCCAGGGCCATGATCCCTGCAGCCAGCGGGGCGGAGGCCGAGGTGCCCGTGTGCCCATCAGTGCAGCCGTGGTGGAGGTCGGTGGTGACCTGGGGGGAGAGGAAAGGGGGGGTCTCAGCACCATTGCTGAGCAGAGGGCAGGACTGCCTGGAGTTCATGGAATCCTAGAAAGGGAGGGGTTGGAAGGGACCTCCAGAGATCCTGGAGTCCAACCCCCCCTGCAGAGCAGGGTCACCTGCAGGAGGTGACAGAGGGACACATCCAGGTGGGCTTTGGGTGTCTCCAGGGTCTCCACAACCTCCCTGGGCCAGGGCTCTGTCACCCTCACAGGGAAAAGTTCTTCCTTATATTGATACAGAACCATCTGTGGTCCAGTTTATAACCATTGTCCCTTGTCCTGTTGCTGGTCACCCCTGGGAAAAGCTTTCCTGCATCCTCCTGCCACTCACCCCTTGCAGATTTATGAACATTAATGGGGTCACCCCTTGCACATGGGGAGCCCCTCAGCTCCCTCAGCCTTTCCTCACCAGGAGATGTTCCACTCCCTTCAGCATCTCTGGGCCTCTGCCCTGGACTCTCCCCAGCAGTTCCCTGTCCTGCTGGAGCTGAGGGGCCCAGAACTGGACACAAGATTCCAGATGTGGCCTCAGCAGAGGGGCAGGAGAACTTCTCCCTATACTGACCACCCCCTCCCAATGCCCCCCAGGTGCCATTGTCCTGCTTGGCCACCAGGACACATCGTTGGCTCATGGTCCCCCTTCCATCCATCCCCCAGCACCCCCAGGGCCCTTTCCCCTCTCCAGCAGCTCCATCCCCACCCTCTGCTGGTACCTGGGCTTGTTCCTTCCCACCTGTCAGACTTTACATTTCTTGTCATCCATTCAATTCCTCCCATGGGTAACCCCAGGCAATGCTCCCTCTGAGTCAATTTGTGACTTTTTTGGTTGGTTGGTTGTTTTTTTTTGGGGGGTGGCTCTAACACAGCCATTTTTACGAAGGGAAAGGAGGGTCTGGCTGAGCCTGCTTGGTGCTGGGAAGCGGTGCCTGCCTGGAGCACTCACGATCTGCTCCTGGCTGGTGGCTCTGCTGCTGAAGGTGGTGGTGAGGATGGCAGAGCAGCCCTCACCATACCGGGGCCGGTGCCCCCCCGCCAGGACACTGCCCACTGCCAGGGTGTAGATGCTGTTGGTGTAACCATCACAGTTGCAGTTGTCATAGTTGATGCCACCGTTGCCAGAGGCCCAGATGAAGATGGAGCCCAGGCCACCCCGTCCCTGGCAGGGGGGAAGCAGAGGGGGTGATGAGCGTGGAGTCCCGGGCCCGGCAGCGTCCCCCAGGCTGTCCCCCAGCTCACTTTGGTGGCCCCTCTGAGGAAAGCCTGGGTGGCCAGAACCCCCGGCCCATCCACTGTCCTCCCATCAT
The DNA here is from genome assembly GCF_036169615.1 of Heliangelus exortis. Classification (NCBI taxonomy): domain Eukaryota; kingdom Metazoa; phylum Chordata; class Aves; order Apodiformes; family Trochilidae; genus Heliangelus; species Heliangelus exortis. The sequence goes on from NC_092449.1 coordinate 4,172,238, forward strand.
CCAGGGGCCCCCAGCTGGCACTGTAGATGTGGATGTGCTGGGGCTGCAGGCTGAGGGACTGAGCCTCCACCATGTCTGTGATGGCTCCATCCAGCATCCTCACACCTGCGGGACAGGGACCAGGAGGGAACCCAGCTCTGGTTAGGGTTAGGGCTAGGGGGGAGTTAGGGTTAAGGTTAAGGTTAAGGTTAAGGTTAAGGTTAAGGTTAAGGCTAATGTTAGGTTTAATATTAGGGTTAAGGTTAGGGTTAAGGGCTAGGGTTAGATTTAAGTTTAAGGTGAGGGCTAGGGTTAATTTTAGGGTTAAGGTTAGGGTTAGGTTTAATATTAGGGTTAAGGTTAGGGTTAAGGCTATGGTTAAGGTTAGGGTTAACCTTAGGTTTAGGGTTAAGTTGAGGGCTAGGTTTAGGGTTAGTGTTAGGGTTAAGTTTAGGGTTAGGGTTAAGGTTAGGGTTAAGGTTAAGGCTAGGGTTAGGGTTAGGGTTAACAGCCCTGGTTGGCCACAGCAGCTCTGGGTAGACCCAAGCCCCACACTCCCCACACAAAGGAACAGCCCAGGGGGCCCCTGGCCAGCCCTGGCACTGAACCCCGTTGTTGTGGCTGTGTGTGGGTAACACCCCATCTCCCTCTGCTCCCCTGGGGAGTCCCCCATCCCACTCCCAGTGTTCTGGAGCTCAGGACTCACCTCCCACTCTGGCGTTGTAGGCGACCCCGGTGCCACAGACGTGGTTGTTGGCTGCAGCTGCCACCTCCCCAGCACAGCGTGTGCCGTGCCTGTGGGCAGGGTTGGCACAGGGGGTCCCTGCGAGGGGCAAAGGGGACATCCCCAGCCCCAAAACCCCAAAGGGGGGGGGGTGTGCTCACCGGTTCTCGTTGCCAGCAGTGTACCTGGGCTGGGGGTCGGGGTCGTTGCTGTTGAAGTCGTAACTCGCCAAGGGGTCCCGTTGTGGGGAAAAAAATAAAGAAAAAAGGGGCAGCAGTGTGAGCAAAGTGGCTGCTGGTGTGCACAGCACCGGGTTTGCCAGCACAGAGCATCCTGGATTTGCCAGGGAGCTCCCTGCAACCACCTGGGGTTGATGGGAATGGGGGATCTGGGGGTTCAGTGCCAGGGCCCCATTCTGCTCAGGGAGAAATCCCAGCAGGGAGTGAAGGAGCCCTGTGGGTGGTGCAGTTAGGAGAGAGGAGCTGCAAACCACTGGAGTGTCTTGTTATGAAACACAAGCCAGGTTTTACACATCCTCTCCCCTCGGAGCACAGGAGGATTTACCCGCTTTGCAGCTTGCTGTAATTACATCTGTTCTGGGGCCCAACAAGTCCCAACATTTCCTCCATGTCAGGCTTCACCACGGCAGGCACCAAACCTTTTGATCCAGCCACGCAGAGGCTGAGCTCCCACTGCAGCATCCTGGGGGTGGGATGAAGGCAGCGGCTGCTCCCCCCATCCCCTGGAGCCCCCCCTGCAGGAGCTGCTGCCCGCATTCCCTGGTAGTTACGTAGTTGCCAGCCAGGTCCGGGTGGTCCTTCTCGATCCCATCGTCCAGGATGGTCAGCACGACCCCCAGCCCCGTGTACCCTTTGCTCCAAGCAGTGAGGATGTTGAGGTCGGGATTGATGTCGTTGTTCTGGAGAAGGGATTAAACCTGATCAGCCCCAGAGCTGGGGGTGACCTCCCGGGGCTCTCCTGCTGCCTCACCGCTGAGCATTTAGTCCCCTTTGTGCGTGGGGAAGGTGATTTGCTGGAGGATTAGAGGAGAAAGCAGCAAAATCTCACCATGTACCACTGCTTATGGAACCAGGGATCCGTGGGCACCACGCTGATGCTCCTCTTCGTGCGCCTCTTTAGGCTTTGCTGCTCAAACCAGAGGACCTGGGTGGGAAGGAGCCCGGTGGCCGTGGGGCAGGAGGTGCCCAGCGTGGCGTGGGGCAGCCCCTGTCCCCCCGAACACCTCCTCCTCCCTACCTTGGGCTCTTTCGTCAGCCTCATGTGCCAGCCCCAGTGCCTGCTCAGAGCTCTCTGCCTGGTGCCTCGGTGTGTGAAGTGGTAATAGGGCTCCCCCTCCATCACCTGCTGGTGCAAAGAGCTGCTCTGAGAGGTTCTTTGGGGGACGAGGGGGCTGCCAGCTCCACGGGGGCTGCAGGGATCAGAAAGGTGAATTTAATGGGAGCTGGGGGTGACGGGACGAGCAGGGAGCAGCTCTGGGGAGGGTCTGTGGGTGCCTTTGGGTTCCTTTGCTCACCTTGCACCCTCTGGGGCTCTCAGCACGGGTTGAAAGCACCAGAGGAAATGGGTATGGATTCCCAAAGAGGTTTAGAGTTGGAGAGACTTTAAAATCTCCCCTCTTTCAGCTTGAAACTATTTCCTCTCACCCCATCCCTCCAGGCCCTTGTCCCAAGTCCCTCCCCAGCTTTCCTGGAGCCCCTTCAGGCACTGGAAGGTGCTCGGAGGTCTCCCTGGAGCTTTCTCCAACCCCAACTCTCTCAGCCTGCGATCAAACGCCGCTGTTTCAAAACGAAAGCCGGGACGCAGGGTGGGGAGGAGTGGAGGGGGACACGGGTGGGTGGGTGGGCGGGCAGGCAGGGAGGTTCTGGGCTCACACCTGGCCCAGGCAGAGCAGGCCATGGCGACGGGCCAGCCCCCTGGCCTCCCGCGGCCCCTCGGCCACCAGCACGGCCCAGCTGCTCAGGTAAACCCGGGGCTCGGGGAGGCCGAGGGAGGGGGCGGCGGCGGTGGCGACCAAAAGCCCCAGGAAGAGGCCCGGGCTGTGCCGCGCAGCCATGGAGCCCGCGGGCGTTCAGCGGGCGTTGCCTTGGCAACACGGAGCCACGCCCACTCCTAACAACGCCCCGCCCCTTCGGACCTACGCCCCGCCCCCTCACCGCGACGCCCCGCCCCCTCGCCACTACGCCCCGCCCCATCCAGTGACGCCCCGCCCACGCCCGGTAACGCCCCGCCCACTCCCGGAGTCTCCCGGGGGAACCGGGGGGGATCGGACCCGGGGGCGCCTCCGCCGCAGCCGCTGCCACCACCGCAGCCGCCGCCACCGCCATGGGCTCGGTGTTCACGTGTCTGCGGCGCTTCTTCAGTGAGTCCGGGCCCCTCGGGAGCCTCCTGTCCCGCCTGGAGGCTCGGACCGGCATCAAGTGGCTCTACCTGGCCCCAGGTGCGACCGGGATCCCCGGACCCCCACTCCCGTCTCCCTCTCCGCTGCCTCCTCCTCCAGCTGCGGGGCTCTCCGGGGGTCCTTCCGCTCCCTTGGGTGCCCTGGGAGCCCCTCACCTTCCCTCTGGGCTCTGGGGAGGCAGCAGGGGGTCAGGACCCCTCCGTTTGGGGCTGGGGGGAGGGGTCTGTCCCTGTCTGTCCTCACCTTGGGCAGGCTGAAATCCCCCACCCCAACAAACCGGGACCCCTCTCCTCCAAGGTCCACGCTGCACCTCGCCTGTCCCCCTTCTCCCGTTCAATATTTTATATCAAACTGGAACGGTTTGGGGTGGGGGCGGGGGGGTGTCCCCATTTTTGCCACATCCTTCCCCAGCCTTTCACCTCCCAGGGCTGGTTCCGGTGCTGGTTGGACACAGGGTGTGTGACCACTGGGTGATTCCAATTAAGAGGGTGCTGGGACCTTGGTTGTGCTGGGGTCTGATGGGCTTTTGGGGCAGGGGATGAGCTGAGGCACCGCTGCCACCCCACAGCTATGGTCCCGTGTGCTCCATCCCTGTCTGGGAAGGAGAAGCTGCTGTTAAACTAAAAATACCCCAATTTCTCCTTGTCCCAGCTCTGGAGTAATTCCCAGCTTGTGTTTGAACCCAGCAGGGTGGGTTCTGGGTCTCTGGTGACCCACGGGCTGCAGCTGGAAGTCCCCTTGCCTGGCCTCGGGGTGACGCAGCCAGGGTGGCTTCACCTGGGTCAAAATCCCAAAATCCAGGAGGAGGAGTGGTCCCTTCCCAAGGCACGGGGCTGACAGTCCCCACAGCCACTCACCCGGGCACAGTGGGATGGTTGCAGCTGCTCCCTTGGCAGCTTTTTGGGAAAGAAGCCCCCTTTTTTTTTTTTTTTTTTTTGGGGGGGGGACGAACTTATCCCATGAAATCCCTGTGGAGGCTCCAGGGGGAAGGAACCCAGCGCTGCCTCAGCCTCTCCGTGTGTTTTCCTGGAGGGAAGGTTTGACACTGGCCCAGGGTGCCCAGAGAAGCTGCGGCTGCCCCATCCCTGGCAGTGTCCAAGTTTGGATGAGGCTTGGAGCAGCCTGGGCTGTGGGAGGTGTCCCTGCCATGCAGGGGGGTTGGAATTGGGACCTTTTTAAGGTCCCTTCCAACTCAAACCCTTCCATGATTCCACGGTTCTATGGTTCCATGACTGTGATGGCTTCACAGCCACGTTGCTCCTGGGAAGGACCCAGAGCTCCCTTCATGCCTGGAAGAGGGATGGGAGGAAGGTGCAGGAATGCTGGCGTGAGCAGAGCAGGGATAATCCATCCTCTGAGCCTGAGCAAGGGCTTTCCTCTAATTCCCCAGCACGGACAGGTTCAGTCCTGGCTTTCCTGCCCTCTCCATCATCTCCAGGCTCAGGGGGTTCCTTGCCCAGGGCTCCTTCCCCCAGCTTTGCTTCTCCTGCTCTCAGCCAACATCCGAGTGCTGGGCGAGCTCCAGCATTTAATTGTGACGATTTAATTTAATTTAATACCAAGGATCGCTGGTTTCTCGGGGGGCTGAATCCTTCCAGCTGCTCAGCAGCAGCAGCAGGAGATGTGTGGAGGGAGCAGCAGAGCCGGGCTGGGCTTGGCAGGGGAGCAGAGCTCCTCCTGGAGCAGTCGTTATGGAAATGCCAAGGGGCTCCGTGGAGGAGAAGCTCCGAGCTGTGACTTTTGTAACATATCTGTGTGTCTGTGAGTTCATTTATATCGCTTTGGACTCCAGGGCTGTGTTGGCACCTCCAGTTCTGATGCCTCCCGCAGCCTTGGCTCAGCTCCAGGGCTGGAGGTGCTGGGAGTTTCTCGTGGTTCAAGCTGTGACAGGGGACAGTGACAGGGCCAGGTTGTGGCTCCCTCAGGGATCAGGCTCTGAGCACCTCGCCGGTCCCGTGTGTGGAGGGGTCCTCCTGCAATTAACTGGGGAGGGGTCGTTATTCCCAACTGGAAGCTCCTGGCATGTGCCTCTTCTCACTATGGGGACCAGCAACCTGCTCAGCAGAGGGACCCGAGGTCTCTCCTGGCTGTCAGGGTGGTGACAGGTCTGGGACCACCCTCTCTGTCCCCTGGCAGTTTCTCTGGCACTCCTGGGGCTGTACCTGGTGTTTGGCTACGGAGCCTCCCTCGTCTCCAACCTCTTCGGCTTCATCTACCCCGCGTACGCCTCGTGAGTACCCCCCATCCCTGCCCACCCCCCGCGGCCTCTGGAGGGCGTCCCCTGCCCTCAGCCGAGCATCTCCTTGGGCTGGGATCACGTCGGGAAGCTCCTGGACACCTTCCCCAAACCAGTGGGAGCAGGCAGGGTGCCAGCACGGGGCAGCAGCACCCATCAGGCGGATTTGCTGCAGGGTTTGGGGGGGTTGGGGAGGAGGTGCCCGGCCTGGCAGGGGGGGCTGTGACACCAGCACTCTTCCCCTGTCCTGCCACAGCATCAAAGCCATCGAGAGCTCCAGCAAGGAGGAAGACACCCTGTGGCTGACATATTGGGTGTTGTACGGCACCTTCAGCATCGCTGAGGCCTTCTCTGATGTTTTCCTCTTCTGGTTCCCGTGCTTCTACGGTGGGAAGGTAAGGGCTTTGTTGGGATCTGCTGGGGCCAGAGCCCTCTTGCCTGAATGGCTGAATTTGGAGGAGCTGCTGGTTCTGGGCTGTGCCCTGTTAGCAGGGGGATGGCTGTGCTGGGGCTGCACGGAGCTCCCTGCGGTCCTGGTACCTCTGCTGAGCTCCGGCCTTGGGAAGTTGTCCTTGGAGGGGATGGGGGTGACCTTGCTCAGCCCCTACCCTCCCATCCTCCAGCTCTGAGGGTCTCTGCTCCCCACAGTGCCTCTTCCTGCTGTGGTGCATGGCCCCCGTGCCCTGGAATGGCTCTCAGGTCCTGTACCAGAGCATCATCCGTCCCTGCTTCCTCAAGCACCGCCGGGCTATGGACAGCATCCTGGGCACCCTCGGCACCAGAACCCTGGACACAGCTTCACAGATCACCCAAGAAGGTAACGTGGGGCCCCCCTGCCCCCCCCCATCCTGCTCCATCTCGGGTGGGGTGGTTTTCCCTGGAGTTTTTCCCACTCTGATGGAGCGGGGGCAGCTCTTCTTTTCCTTGCCATCAAGTGGCCATCTCCCCATGGCTGTGGTCCAAGCTCTTGTGTCCCCCGTGGAGGCAGGAGTTGAGTGGGAAGGGGTTTTTTTTTTGCTCTCTCCCCACCTCTGTAATCCTCTCTTTTCTTCTTTCCCCCCGTGGGGTCCAGTCCTGAGGACTCTGGCCACCAGCAGAGCCCGGCTGAGAGCCGAGGTGGCCCCACAGCTCAGCCACTCCGTATGTACAACCCACCTTTGCCACCCAAGGGACAAAGGGCCCATTGGCACCTTCAACCTGCCACTGGCCCCTTGGCCAGCTCCAGTGGCCACCACACCAACCTCTTGCCGCTGTGGCTCACACCCAACCATCTCTTTCTCCCTTGGCATGGCTTAGAGCAGATGCTTTCCCTCTTCTTTCTCTGTTGTCAGAATTTCAACACCCCCCCCTCCACAAAAATCCTCCATTCTTCTTCATCCTCTCCCTCTCCCCCTCCATCCTCTTCCTCTCCTTCTCCATCTTCTTCCTCTCCTTCTCCCTCTCCTCCGCCATCCTCACCCTCTCCTTCTCCATCTTCCCCTCCATCTTCTTCCTCTCCTCCTCCATCCTCTCCCTCTCCTTCTCCATCTTCTCCTCCATCCTCTCCCTCTCCTCCTCCATCCTCTCCCTCTCCTTCTCCATCTTCTCCTCCATCCTCTCCATCTTCTCCTCCATCCTCTCCCTCTCCTTCTCCATCCTCTCCTCCATCCTCTCCATCTTCTCCTCCATCCTCTCCCTCTCCTCCTCCATCTCCCTGTGCCTGTCCCCTCTCGGGAGGAGGTCGGGGCTCGCGTGTCCCTTCAGGGATGGGGCTGAACATCATCTCCCTGTCTTCCACAGCCCCCAGAGGAGCCTTGAACCTGGACAATAAGCTGGACTGAGACCCCGGGACACCACAACTTGGGGCCTGGGGTTGGGACAGGGCCCCGCTCGGCCCGGCCCAACCCAACCCCAGGCTCCCACCGCTGTTCCCCCCCCCTCAATAAACCCCCAGGATCCTCACTTTGCCTCTGCGGCTCCTTTAAGAGAAACGGGGGCGCGGCGCCTTTAAGAGAAGGGGCGTGGTCACATTGGGGAAAGGGGCGGGGCTTGTGGCGGGGGCGTTGCCGGAAGTGAGGTAGGGGGTGTGGCCGGGAGGAGAGCGGGGGGGTGAGGACGGGGTCTGTCTGTCTGTCCTGGGAGGGGGGGGACAAGGGCAGGGGGGGTTTGTCTGTCCGGGGGGGGAAAGAAGAGGGGAAGGGGGGGTCCTGTCTGTCTGTCCCGAGGGTGGGGGTGGAGTCTGTCCGTCTGTCTGTCTGTCCGTCTGTCCGTCTGTCCGTCTGTCTGTCTGTCTGTCTGTCCATCCATCCTGGGGGGGACAAGGGCAGGGGGGGTCTGTCTGTCGTGGGGTGGATAAGGGGGGGGGGTTATGTCTGTCGGTCCTGGTGTGGGTATTGGGGGGGGGGGGAGGCTTCTCTGGGGGGGGGTGTGTCTGTCTGTCTGTCTTGGGAAGGGGAGGACAAGGGTGGGGGTCCTGTCTGTCTGTCCTGGGGGGTCAAAAAGGGGGGGGGGGAGGTGTCTGTCTGTCCTGGGGGGGTCAAAAGGGTCGGGGGGGGGGTCTGTCTGTCTGTCCTGGGGGGTCAAAAGGGGTGTGTGTGTGTGTGTGTCTGTCTGTCTGTCTTGGGAAGGGGGGGCAAGGGTGGGGGTCCTGTCTGTCTGTCCTGGGGGGAATAAGAAGGAGGGTGGGGTCTGTCTGTCTGTGCTGGGGGATGAGAAGGGGGGGGGGGTTCCTGTCTGTCAGTCCGGTATCTGTCTGTCTGTCTGTCTGGGGGTCAGCCCATCCCCCTCACTCTGCTCCCCCCCCTTTCCCCCCTCCCCCCAGCCCCATGATGAGCTCCAAGGCCAAGCGGGTCCTTTCCACCCGCCCCGAGTTCCCCAGCCTGGAGCAGATCCTGAGCGACGTGCGGGGCTCCCCCCCCACTGACCCCATCTTCCTCCTCCCCGAGGAGCTCTGCGGGGACCAGGGACCCTCCCCGGGTGAGTCCTGCAGGAGAGGGGGGAGCACCAGGAGGATCCCAACACCCCTAACCCTTCCCACCCCCCCAGGCTCCCCCATCCCCACGGAGGAGCGGGAGCGGCTGTTCCAGCAGAGCCGTCGTTACCTGGAGATGAACCAGAGGCTGCGGGAATCCCGGGAGCAGCTGCGGGAACGTCGGGAAGAGCTGGAGAGAGCAGGAGCAGCCCTGGAGCAGAGCATCGCCCAGATGAGGCAGAAAGCCCTCTGAGATGGCAGCTGCAGGCAGGGACACCCCGGGGTTCTGGTGTCACCCCTTCAAACCAGGGTTAAAAGCAATTGGGTTGGGTTTTGGGGCAAAAAGATTCAAAAGGAAAAGGGGCTTTTCCCCAGGGGGGGTCCCGGTGCTGGAGGGAAAGCTCTGACCTCGTGTTGGGTCACTGGTGTTGGTGAGCCGGGTGTTGGTGACATGTCCTCCCCACCACGTCCCTTCACCTACGACTTTTCCATCTGGTGCTGCCCTGGGAGTGACCACGTTGCCACCTCCATCTCGGAGAGCTTGGAGCAAGAGGGATTTTGGGGCTACGAGGAGCACCAGGACTCATCCTGACAGCCACCCAGGTCAGCCAGGACAGCCGGGTGGCCATCCTCCTCCTCCTCTTCCTCCTCCTCTTCCTCTCCACCAAATCCCTGGGTGCCCTGTGGTGCCAGCAAATGTCCCAGTGGAACCTCTGGCACATCATCCACTGCCTGGGGGTGAGGAAGGAGCAGGTGCCCCCCTTCCTGCAGCACCTCACCCGCCTCCACTTCCAGACCGAGTTCTTCTTTCAGCACCTCCTGCACAGCCTGAGGACACCATGCTCAGTGCCCCCCAAAGCCCAGCACCCCCCGTCTTCCCCAGCCCCCTCCTGAGGGGCTGCAGGGAGCAGGGGTTGGGTTTGGGGGTTGGGAGTGATGGCCCCATGGGGATTTGTCCTCTATGGGTCACCCCCACGGGGGGGATTGTCACAAACCTCATTAAAAACCCTTCTGGGAGATGTGAGGATGGGACTTGTGTCACCTGCTGAGCAGTGGAACCCCCTGGTGGATTTGGGAAGGGGGTGTTTCCAACCCCCCAGGTATTTATTTGCCCATCCCCTTCCTCTCCCCCCCTTGGTGGGGTGGGGGGTCTGTACCCCTCTGTCAGCTGCTGCTCAGGGGTGACCAGCAGGGTCTGAGCATCTCTGGGGTGTGGGGGCACAGGAATGGGGGTGCTGGGGGAAGGGGGCTGCTGGTTGAGGGCCCCACGGGCACTCTTGGCTGTGAAACACAAGAAATAGATCCACAAACACCACGTGGGGGCTGCAGCCCCCCCAGGACAGACAAAACCCCCCCTTGCTATTTACACAGGTTGGCTTTTATTCAGTAACATTGTCCTGAGGCCTGGGCAAGGAGCCTCCTCAGGACTTGGGTACAGCATGGGGGGCTGGGGATGAGGGGGGGGACACAGGGTTGGGGTTTGTCCATAAAGGAGGCGAGTGGCACTTGGGAGTGGGGACAATTGCTGCCCCCAGGGACGTTGCCCCCCCTGTTCCCAGCCCCAGGTCCTGCTGGGCTGCAGCCACTGCTGGAGCAGAGCCCACGGGGCACAGGGCAGGGAGGGGGTCTGTGTCCCCACACCATGTCCCTGGGGATCCCATGCTTGTCCCCACAGCCCTGGCGCTTCAGTGGGTACCCCCCAAGTCCCCGTGACCCCCAGTGCAATGCCCCAGAGCCCCTCACTATGTCCCCACACCCCTGTGTGTCCCTTGCACGTTGTCCCTGCAGCACCCCCATGGAGCTGGTATGGAAGGGGGGGGAGGGGGTGTCTTAGAGGTCACCCCATCCAAAACAAGATGGGTGGGAGAACCAAGAGGCATCCAGGGGTGATGGGGGGGGGGTCCCTTCACAGCCCATCTCTGGGGTATCCCCAGTGCTTTGGGGGGGGAAGGTGGGACCCCCCCCTGCTCAAGGGCGTAATCCACTCCTGGATGGATTCGTGTCCATGGCCCTGGGGACACCCCATGATCCAGCTGAGCCACCACAGAACTCTGCTGCCCTGGGGTGGGAGTTGGGGGAGCTGCAAATAGGGGGATGAGGAGGCCCAGACCCTTCCCTAGGGGTTGGGCCCCCCAGTGCCAGCTCAGCACCCCATCCCCTCTCAGGACAGCTCCCCAGCCCAGTGACACAGCCCTGAGAGCAGCCCCTTCCCCCCCCCCAGGATGAGCCAGGTGGGACCCACCAGCACCTTTCCCATCTTGAACAAATTAATTCTGCCCCCCCCTTGCCAGAAGTTACCCGTTAGCAGTGAGCGGGCACCTTAATTAGGAGCCTCCAGCAGCACAAGTTGGGAAGGTCCCAGCCCCATTCTCCCCATGGCTCTGCTCCCCCCCAACCCCAAAACCTCTCCCAGCCCTGTGTCCCCCTTCTCATTAATAAACGAGCTGTGCTGCTGGCAGGGTGCTGGGAGGAGCTGAAGCGTGTGGCAGAGCTGGCTGCAGCATGAGGGGACGTGGGGACACAGCCCCTGCTTGTCCTGTCCCTCGGTGGGAGGAGATGGCCACCCAGAGGCAGCTCAGTTTGGGGCATCAGCCCCGTGTCCAGCGAGTCCCCCCCCGGCTCTTCCCTGTCCTTGGCCCTGGGACCCCCGGAGCAGCAGGACCTCAGCCAGTCCCCAGCTGTCCCACGTCACCATCACCCTCCCGTGGGGTGGGGAGGGGGAGTTGTGGGACCCTCGCTTGTCCCCACGGCAGGACAGGATTTTCTCAGGCCTGGATTTTCTCCACTGCCTTCTCGGCCACCGCTGTCACTGCCATGGGGCTGGGGACGTAGTTGAAGGGAGTGACACGGGCGGCTCTGCTGGGGGACCCGTGCCGGCTGGCAGGGAAGGACCCGGCCGGGGCTTCGTGCCCGAAGGAGATGGGCAGAGAGGGCTTGGCGGGGGCCGGGGCTTCTCCATCGCGGGCGTGCGGGGGTCCCGGGCGCATCTCCAGGGTGGGCGAGGTGCTGGAGTTGGTCTTGGCGGCGGCGAAGTCCTCGGTCTGCACCACGGCATCGCTGGTCTTCCTGGGGCTGGGGGCTCCGGGGGTCTCGTCCTCGGGCGCCAGCGGCAGGGCGGAGGAGGGCAGGGTGCTCTTGAGGATGTGGGGGATGTCCTCGTCCCGAATCCTTCGCCAAGTGCCCTTCATCATCACCACCGGGGGCTTGGCCGCCTGCCCCCCGGGCACCGCCTCGCTCTGCCGCCGCCGCGCCGAAGCCTCGGAGCGGCCCGAGAGGACGGAGGAGGGAGAGGGGCTGCCCGTCCGCCGCCCCACGCTGATGTTGGGCGAGGAGGAGTAGCGCTTGAAGGGCTCGGGGACGGCGGTTTTCACCGGCAGCCGGGACGGGCTCTCGGAGCTGGTCCTCCGCGGCGGTTTGGCACCGGCGGGGGCCTTGCCGCCGGGCTGGACCCTGGTGCCGAGGGGCCGTGGGCCGGAGGACGCCGGCTTGGCCGCCTTGAGCTCCTCGCAGCGGGAGGAGCAGAGGAAAACGGCCGGGAGAGCGGGACGGCTGCGCTGCGGGGATGCTCGGCGAGGCAGCGAGGCTGAGGGCTCGGTGCGGTGCCGGAGCAGCAGGCTGGAGGATTCCTTGATAAAGGTGAGCTGGCGCAGGAAACCCGAGCGATCCGAGTCGCTGCCGCTGGAGCGGGCGGATGACATCCGCACCAGGTTGAGCCGGCTGCCCCCCGGGCCCCCGCCCTGGGCTTTGCCCCCATCCCCCTGCTCCTCCAGCACCGGCATCGCCGCCCGGCCCGGAGCCACCTTCCTGCTGGGCTTCTGCATGAAGGGGATGCGGACGGGAGACTTCTGCGTCTTGGACTGCCTGGGGGCCGGGGACTTGGGGGCCGGGGCTCTGGGCGGGGGTCCCGGAGGGGAGGGCGAGCCTCCTGCCTTGCCCGCGGCCGGGGCAGCCGCTTTGGTGAGCTGGGAGGGTGACGGCAGCTTCTTGGGGCCGTGCTGGGAGGGGGTGGAGGTGCGGGAGGAGCCCGAGGAAGGGGGTCCCTTGCCGATGCGGGCGGGGGGCGTCGTGCTTCTCTTGGGCAGCGCCAGGTCCCCGGTTTCGGGGGGTTTGCCCAGCCGGTGCAGGCTCCGCGACCGCTGCTGGCTCAGGGAGAGGTTTTTGGGTGCCGGCGCCTCTGGCTTCACCGCGGGGCTTTTCTTCAGAGTGGCCCGCGGGCTCGGGGCGTCCTTGGCCAGGTTGGGCATGTAGATGACGGTCCTGCCACGGAAGACCACCGGCAGGTTGGGCACCGGCTTGGCGGGCGCCGGGCTCCGTTCCGCCCTGGTGCTTCCCCGACCGGCGGGACGGGCACCCGCCGCGTCCTTCCTGTCGGGGCGACTCTTGCTGTGCTCCCTCCTCGCCGCATCCCGGCCGGACGCGCTGCCGGCCCGGTTCTTCTCCTGCCTGCCCAGGGAGAGCTGCAGGGTGGACCCCACCGAGAGCCCCGACATGAAGGAGAGGATGGAGTCGGACTCGGAGGAAGGCTCCCGCGAGAGGGAAGCCGCAGCCTGGTGCAGCCAGGTGACGATGGAGTTGGCACCCTCCTGGATGGCTTGCCACTCCACGCTGTCCAGGTCCGAGCCCCGGTCGGAACCGGCGTCCTCGGCGGGGCGGTGCCTGCCCTCCGCTTTCCTCTCCCTCCCGACGGCACCCGACGGCTTCTGCTTGCGCTCCACCACCCTGCGCCGTGTCCCGGGCCGCCGGCGCTTGGGCATGGCCGAGCCGATGCACTTCTGGAGCAGATCATCCTCCGAGTTGAGGCTGGGGGAGCTGTTGGAGCCCCCAGGGGCCTGGCCCCCCGCCCGTGGCCCCCAGGTGGCTTTGCCACAGGGCTGGCCCCGCTCCTCGCCCTCGGAGAGGTTGGCATCGCTGAGGGAGCTCATGGAGGAGCTGAGGGAGTAGCAGGGTGGGGTCTCGTCGGCGATGAGGCTGCTCTGAGGCTTCGCCTTCGCCAGACGGGGAAGGGGCTCGGGGTCCTTGCGGGGGAGGGAGCCGGCCCAGCGCTCCCTCCGGGGGCCGCGGCCGGGCTGGGCGGCGCTGCCGGACACGGCGCTGCCGGACACCTCCCTGCCCGCCTCGGGCGGCTCGTCCGAGTCCTGCTCGTAGAAGCAGTAGACGGCTTCCTCGGTGGGTGTGGTGTGGCACAGCGGCTGGAAAGCCACCCCCTCCTCCTGGGGACCGTCCCTCCTCCCGAGGGTCCCCCCGCCATCCCCCACTTCCAGCTCCAGGCTCCTGCTGGGGGCTTGGCCACGCTTCCCCTCCGTGCCCGTTCTCCCCTTGCCGGCTGAGCCCAGCCGGGCGGGCGCCGAGCTGCCCGAGGCGGCTCTCCTGGCAGGAATGGTGCTGCCCACCTCGTGGTGCCCCTCGGGTAAGACCCCCGCTGGGTGCCCCGACCTCCTGCCACAGGGGTGCTCGGCCTCCTGGGTGGCCGGGTACCTCAGGGTCTCGTCGCTCAAGGAGGCGGCGCTGGAGAAGTTGACCGGGGTCCCGTCGGCCGAGTCGGTGAAGGAGTCGTCATCCTTGAAGAGGTCGCGGGCGGTGGCACGCAGGTGCCTGGGGACACCGGGGTGGGCTGGCACCAGCATGTAGACGGGGACGTGCACCGGCTTCTTGGTCTGGGGGTGCAGGACCTGGCCGGAGAGCAGGGAGGTCTTCACCTTACGGAATCGGGAGGGCATGGCGGAGCTGATGCATTCCTTCAGGATCTCGATGTCGTCGTCATCGGGGGGCTCGGGGCGGTCGGCCCGGCGCCGCCCCTCCAGGTACCGCTCCTCTCGCCGCTCCTCCCGCTTCTCGTGAGCCGCAAAATTCAGGCTGTTCTTCTCCGGGAAGGTGGGCATCAGCTTGAGCTCCACGTCCTTCTGGACGTAGTGCTCGTGGAGGGGCAGGGCGCTCAGGCTGGAGGCGCAGGAGAAGTTCTCGTTGGGTTTCTCCACCGTGAAGTAGACCATGGAGTCCAGGTCCTGGGGCAGCTGGAAGCGCTCCTTGAAGTCGGTGATCTCCATGAACTTCTTGACGTTGTTCTCCCACTGGATGTTGAACTGACTGGTCTCCTTCTCTGGCTGGCAGCCCAGCTCGAAGAGGGGTGTCTTGCTGCGGCTGGGTGGCATGGTCTGCCCCGGGCTGTCGGGCAGCTCGCTGGGACTGACGGTGCCACTGATCATCTCGCTGCAAGGGTCGCTCTGGATGGAGCTGGCGATGGAGGGGCTCTCGAAGCTGCCCAGGGAGCTGACGGAGCTGCAGCGGCTCATCACCAGCGGCGTCTCCTGGATGTAGTTCTCCGAGGAGCTGGAGGGCGTGAGGTCCTCCTGGCGGGATGGCGATGATTCCCGCAGGAAGACCTTGTCGCGCTTTGGGAACGGGATGGTGATGGGCTGGGAGAGCCCCGCTGGTGTGGTCGGACCCCGATCCTCCGCCTTCTCCTGCTTCCCATCCTCATCTTCCCCGTCCCCTTCCTCCATCTCCAGGATCTCCAGGGAGGAGTCACTATCCAGGTCATTCTCGCTGTGGCTCTGCCCGTCCAGCACGTTGTCAGCCGAGGAGAGGGAGGAGAGGGAGCTGCAGCGGGAGAAGCAGATGGGGGTGTCCTCCACCGAGTACTTCTGCACCGACTCCTGCTCCGCCGCAGCCGGCGGGTGGGCGGGCAGCTTCTCCGGGATCTTGCTCAGGGTCTCTGCCGTCTGCAGCAGCGTGGGGGGCAGCCAGGCCTGCTTCCTGCCCAGGACCGAAGATTGGTGGCCGGTGCCGGTGGCTGCACCGCTCTTGGCCAGGCTCTCGAGCAGAGGGACGTGCTGGTAGGATGGGGAGAGCTTGATGGTGTGGACCTGCGGGTCGGGGGAGAGCTTGCCGCCCACCTCCTTCTTCCACTCGGGCTCCTCCAGAACCTTGGGGCTGGGGAAGGTCACCGTCTTCTTGGCCCGTTCAGGCAGGTCTGGCTGCTCCGGCTTCTCCGGCTCAGCCGGGTCCCTGCCCTTGGCTTCCCCGCGTTCTGGTTTCCCACCCAGGATGCTCTTGAGGTCGAGCCGGCTCGGCCGCTTCTGGTACCTCTGCAGCTCGTCCCGGTAGTCGAGGAAGGCGGCCCTGGTGCAGGGCTTCATGTGCTCCTTGGTGCAGTACCCGTCGCTGGTGCTGGTGCTGTTGAGGCTGTCGTTGGACAGGTTGGTGTACGCCGTCTTCAGCCGCAGCAGCGCCCGCGCCCGGCTCAGGCTCTCCCGCTTGGCCAAGGCGCCGGCGTCCGAGAGGCGGCACGGGGAGCAGGACTGAGCCCGCGCCTCGGGAGCCTCCTCGGGGCCGTACTGCCAGTCCAGGCAGTGATCCTCTGAGCTGAGGCTGAAGCTGTCGTCCGAGGAGGTGTGCATGGTGGAGATGTCTTCCACCAGCTTGTCGATCTTGGCCACCGTGCTGGAGATCTTGTTGGCCAACTTCTCGGCAGCCAGCGAGACGTCATCCTCAGGCAGCGGCGGCTTCTTGGCCTCGGATGGTTTGGTGGTGCCGCCGCCACTGCCGTCCTTCTCTGGCTCCGGGCAGCGCCGCTGGGCCAGGGCCCGGGGCAGCGCCTGCCCCTGCAGGAAGGAGGAGTTGAGGAACATGGAGAGGATGGAGGCGCTGGCCGTCTCCACGCCGGTGGAGATGTTGGGCACCTCGTCATCATCGAAGCAGCCGGAATCGGAGGCGTAATCCTTCACCAGGCTCTCCATGTGCCTCGTGGGCTTCTTGGCACTCTGGCTCTTCAGGCTCTGCTTCTCCATGCTGTCGAAGGTCTCGGCCAAGTGCTTGGCATCCAGCTCGGCCTCCAGAGCCTTCTGCTTGCGCATGTAGAGCGAGGGCATGCAGGAGCCCGGGGAGACGACGGCGGCGTCCTTGTACTTGGGGGGTCTGTTGGTGAGGAGGTTGCGGAGCGCGGCGGCGCTGCCCATGGCGATCATCTTGTGCTTGGAGTGGATGAGGTTGCGGAGCATGGCGACCGCCCCCAGGTCCCAGAGCAGCTCCTGGTCACGGGGGCTGCGGGCCGAGAGGTTCCAGAGGGTGCCGCAGGCGTTGCTGACGATGGTGAGGCTGTGCGAGCGGAGGTGCTGCAGCAGCGTCTGCAGGCAGTTGTGGTCCCGGAGCACCTGCCTGAAGGGGACAGTGGGGGGGACACACACCCAGCCATCAGCACGGTCCTGAACCCCCTCCCCGGTGCCGTCCCCACCCCCTGGACACCCTCACCTGTAGTCCTCCCGCGTGGCAATGAGGCTGGAGACGTTCCTGAGGATGCCACCGCCGCTCTCGATGATGGCCAAGGAGTTGCTCTGGCACTTGTAGGTCAGGGTGCTGACCAGGAAGCCCAGGGCTCCCTCCACCCCGCAGATGGCCGCTTTGTTCTCCGTGCTGTGTGCTGACAGGTTCCACAGCGCGCTCAGGACGCTCTTCAGAGTCGACTCCTGTCCCAGGGAGGGGGGGACACGACCATCAGCCCCCATCCGGCCCCCCCCAGTGCCCGCTCCTGGCCCCCCCGTCCCGGCGCTCACCTTGCCGGCGTGCAGGGCGCAGCGGGTCAGCCCGGTGACGCTGCCCACCTCCCGCAGCACCTTCTTGCTGTTGATGTCAGCACGCCAGGAAAGGTTCCTCAGGATGCTGGAGACCACCTGGGGGGCAAAGAAGAGCGGGTGGGGGGGTGGGTGCAGGGACTGACCCCCTGTCCATCACAGGAGCACAGAGTGGTTTGGGTGGGATGGGATCGTCGAGTCCAAGCCCCTGCCCTGAGCAGGAACCTCTCCAGCTCAGTCAGGTTCCTCTGAGCCCTGTTCAACCTGACCTCAGGGGTTCCCAGGGTTGCCTGGGGGGCTCCCCAGGTCACCAGCACCCACCTGGTGCAGCTCCTCACTGTCAGAGCCCAGCTGAGCCACGATGGCCTCCATGCAGCCCCGGCGCGAGCACAGCGTCGCCTGCGGGGAAGATGAAGGTGGTGAGGATGACAACGGAGCCCCCAGCCCCACTCCCCCACCCTGCACGTCTCCCCCCAACCCCCTGGCTGCTCCCAACCTTGTTAACCACGTCGCCAAAGGTGAGGTTGGTGAGGGCCATCCCAGCGTAGCGCCGCAGTGCCAGGTTCAGGGGGTCGTTGGTCACCTTGTGCATCTCGTAGTCCACCTGCAGCAGCTCAGCCACTGCCTGCAGCCCACCTGCAGGATGGAACAGGGGGTGACACAGGCCAAGGGCTCCCCCCTGGGCACCACCCCATCCCCAGTGATCCTGCAGTCACCCTGGGAGGAGGGTGGGAAAGGCTCACCCAGCTCGTTCATGGCCCGCCGGTACTCCTCATCAAATGAGAGCTTCATGATGGCACAGGTGGCCTGGCAGATCTGGGGCTCGATGGGCACTGGCACTGTGGGGACAACAGGGGGGTCAGCCCTGAGGTCTGGCACTGCTGGTCATCCCACCACACCCGTGTACACCATCAGCATCACAGAGTGAGTGGGGGTGGAGGGACCTGAAATGCCATTCAGTGCCACCCCTGCCATGGGCAGGGACACCTCCCGCAGCCCAGGGTGCTCTGAGCCCCATCCAACCCGGGCTGAGACACTGCCAGGGATGGGGCAGCCACAGCTTCTCTGGGCAGCCTGGGCCAGGGGCTCAGCACCCTCACCCCAAAGAATTTCTTCTGAATATCTCAATCTCCCCTCTGCCACTTTAAAGCCACCCCCCATGTCCCATCTCTCCAGACCCTTCTCCAAAGTCCCTCCCCAGCTTCCCTGGAGAGCCCTTCCAAGCACTGGGGGTCCCTTCTGGAGGTACCTCAAGATACTTCATGTACTGGAAGCTGCTCTAAGGTCTCTCTCTGCTCCAGGCTGCCCAACCCCAAACCTCCTGCTCCAGCACCTTACACCACCCCCTCAATCCCCCTCCTGGTACCGGCGCTGCCCTCGGGACCTCTCCCCCCGTCCCGGTTCTGCATCTGCAGCCAGTCCCAGCAGGTCTCCGAGTAGGAGCGGATCTGCTCCAGCACGTGCAGCACCCGCATCTCCTTCTTGGCTTGGCCTTCGTCGGGCTGGGAGAAGACGATGTTGTGGAGGGCAGCGTTGGCCCTCATGCGGGCGTCCTTGGTGCCGGGGGGGCTCTCGGGGGGGCCGGGGTCACCCTCCGAGTCGTGCAGGATCTGGATGAGGAGGGGCAGGCAGCCCGAGCGCCTCATGGCCTGGCAGCTCTCCTGGGAGCTGGACATGGCCAGCAGCGTGCGGGACATCTCCTCCTTGTCCCGCGTGGCCAGCATGGACAGCAGCCAGAAGACCACCTCCACCTGGGGGGATACGGGGGGGTGGGGGTTACACACGGCCACCCACAGCCCCCCCCGCCCCCCAACAGCGGCTGCCCCTCACCTTGCTGCTGCCTCCCTCCTCGGGGTGGGTGGGGGGGTCGAGGCTCCCATCCCCCTCCGTGCCCGGCACCTTCCCGCAGAGCTGTAAGGAGGGGGCGGGGAGGAGGAGGAGGGGACAGGTCACACCATGTCGCCCCTTGCAGCCCCCCGCCCAGCCCCTCCCGACCCCCCAGCGCCACTAACCCCAGCAGCACATCCAGCCCTGGAGCTGTAGGAGCGGGTCGGGAACGGAGGGATGTGGGGCTGGGGGGAGGGGGTGATGGGGGGGCCTGGGGTGATGGAGGGGTCCTGGGCACCAGCGGGTGCCCGCCCTGCCGGCTCCATCGCCCGCAGCAGCAGCCGGAGCCCGTGTGTCCGTTCCCACCCCCCCCGCAGCGCCGTGCCCTACTTCTCGTCTCCATGGCAACTGCCCATTTCACGGTGCCCGAGCCACACAAAGCCCTGGCTGTGCTTCCACTGGCGATGGGGACAGGAGGGGACAATGAGGGGGGATGCGCCTGGCCCCCTCCTCCACCCTCTCGGGGACAGACACCCCCTCCCCCTACCCCCGGCTCCCGGCCACCCCGGCCCCGTCCCGGCGACCTGCGGCTCCGGCTGCTGCGCCTTGTCCTGAGCCTCCATCAGCTCCTTGTCGATCTGCTCCAGGCGGGAGGCACGGATCTGCGGGGACAAGGAGGGTGTCAGCGAGGGCTGGGACCCCCGGAGCCAGAGGGCCGGGGGCAATGTGCGTGGGAGCAGGGGGCGGGGGGACACAGGGGTGATAACAACGTGCAAAGAGCTGGTGCGAAGTGAAAGCACCTGGGGGGTTGCAAAGGTGCAACGAGCTGGTGCAAAAGTGCAAGAAAATGGGTGCAAGGATCTGGGTGTGATGGTGCAAAGGTGCGAGCACCTCGGTGCAAGGAGCTGATGCAAAGGTGCAAGAAATTGGTGCAAGGTGCCGCACGTGAGGGTGCAAAGACCTGCGCGTGAGCGTGCAAAGAGTCGGGTGCAAGAGCACACAGCCCTCGGTGCAAGGTTGCACGGTGAGGATGCATGGTGCGGGGCGTGAGGGTGCAGAGGGCTGAGCCTGTCGGGATGGGGCAGCCGGACCCTCCCTGGGTGCAGAGTGTGAGGAGGGGGTGTGAGGGCCGCCCCTCCCCCTGACCTGTGCCCGCTGCACCATCTCGTCGGCCGTGCCGAACCTTTCCTCCATCAGCGCTCGGATGTGCTGGGCCTCGAACTCCAACTGCTGCCGGATCAGATCCATCTGCATGGAGAACTGAGGGGGGAGAAAAAACATCGTTAGGGGGGGTCAGGTCCTGCCCCTGGGGGTGGGGGAAGGGAAGGAGGGGGTCAGGGGGTTCCCCCCACTCACCGTCTCCACGTGGGGCAGCTCATCCAGACGGGTGGCCAGGCTCTGGAGCTGGGTGTAGTACCACACCTTCTCCTTCTCCTCCTTCTCGATTTCCCCCAACAAAAAACACCTGGGGGAGGAGCGGGGGTGTTGGAGGTTGAACCTCATCAGTGCAGCCCCCAGGATTCCCCACTCTGTTCCCCTGCATCCCCACCCCACGGCTGTCACCTCTCCCGGTCCAGCTCCTCCAGCATGCGGATGGTGGCCCGGCCCAGGTCCCCGGGGCAGTCCCGGTGAGGTACCGGTGCCGCTGGGCTGTCCTCGGCACCGCGCCCCGCACCGGCCACCTCCGAGGGGAACTTGAGGTTGTAGAGGCTGGTGATGTCCATCTGCAGGGCTGGGGACAGGGACGGTGGGGTCAGGGTGGGGTTGGTGGGGACCTCCCCCTCCCCACCCTGCCTCGGCACCCACCTTTCAGCTGGTCCAGGACCTCTGTCTGCCCCGAGGACACCATGACCCTCGCCTCCTGCTCCAGCTTGCCCTGGAGGTGCTTCAGGACCTCCTAAACCAGGGATGGGGCCATTGGGGTGGTTGGGGGGTGCGGAGGGAAGCCCCCCACGTGCCCTCCCGCTCAGCTCCGTATCTCTCTCCCCCACCCCCCACCCCCTCCCCGGGTTTGTCCCCACCTTCATGTCCGAGGTCTCATTCTCCAGCTTGGAGAGGTGGTTGGAGTTGTCCTCCAGCTCCCGCCGGAGGTGGCTGTTCTCCTTCTTCAGCGCCTCCACCTGCCGCACCAGCTGCTCGTACGAGGCGATGGACCCGGACATTTTCACCCCCTCCAGCGTCTAAGGGGAGAGGGGCAATCGGGCAGCACCCTGGGGGGCTCCCTGCAGTCCTCCCACCACCACCCCCAAATCCCCCTGGCACCCTCCCCGGGGCCGCAGCACAATCGGGGGACCCCCAACACCCCCCCCCAAGTGGCCCCGTCAAGAGCTGGTGCTGCCCCAGAGCCTCTCAGACGGGACACCCCCGGCACGGGGTGGGCGTTCGGCCCCCGCCTGCCCCCCCGCCAGGTCCCCCCTGCCCTCCCTGCCTGTTCTCCATCCTCCGCAGCAGCTCAGCTCCCTGCTCCCTTCCCCCTTTGTCTCCCTTTTGTCTTCTCCAGCTCCGACACCCCCCCCCCCCCCCGCAGCAGGACCAGACCAGACCTCCCCGGCAGCCCCCCCGGCAGTGCCCCCGGCCCCGCTCTACCCCCCCCCAACCACCTCCAGACCCCCTGGGCCCCCCCGACCCCCAAACCTCCTCCGCACCGCAGTCCCCGCGTCCGCACCACGCACCTGCCGGGAGGGACACGCGGCATCGGCACACACCGGCGTGGGGGTGGCGGGTATCGGGACCCCTCCACACCCCCCGGTGGGTCAGCCGAGCGCACGGCAGCCCCTCACCGCCCCCCGGCAGTGCCACGCGTGTGCGTGCGGGGGTTGTGCACAGGTGGGGAGTGCGCAGCGGAAGGAGGGGGACACGCACCTCCCCCCTCTCCTCATCCCCACCCCGGCCGGGGACCCCCTCACCCTGCCCCCCCTGGGCATCCCCCCTGTTCCCCACCGCCCGGCTCTGCCCGCGCTTCCACTGGGAGACAAAGACCCCACGGATCAAACACCGCCTCCCCCCGCGCTGCCCCGGGGGCAAACGGCCCCCCACGAGAGAAATAACCCCCTGGAGGGCGGGGGGACGGGGCGGGGGGGTGAGGGGTGCAGGACACCGACTTAGGGTTTGGGATGCGGTGGGGACAAAGAGGGATGAGGGATGGAGGATGCGGGGTGCGGGAGGATGCGGGCTGCGGGCTGAGCCTCCCGTTGCTACGGCGACAGCGGAGGGGGAAGCACAGGCGGGTCCGCGGCCTTCCCTGAGCACCCCCAAAAACAGGGGGGGTGTGTGGTCGAACCTCTCAGATCCCCCCGTCCTGCTCAGACTCCCTCCCTCCGGTGTCCCCTCCCTGCGCCACGCGGGACGCTCCTGTCCCCCCCGTGCTGTGTCATGCCGCAGCGGGTCAGGACAGGGGGGACACTCGATGCCGGACCCCCCAGGCTGGACCCTCCTGCCCGGGGAACTGAGGCACAGAGATATGTCCCACCCGCGGACCCCCCCGTCCCCACAGCTCTGCGGGGGCACCTTTGCTTTGCGGGGGGGGGGGTGGGTGGGACGCTGCTGGGCTGGGGCAGCCCATGCAGCAACCCCCATGTCCCGCTCCTCTCTCCGAGGAGTCCGGGAGGGGGTGGGGGGGTTATTGAGCTCTGGACCCCACCCGGGCGGTGGCTCCAGCAGCGCGGGGGATCCGCAGCCTGCGGGGAGGGGCTGGCGCGGCCGCACCTGCATTTGCGAAGCGTCTAGACACGGTGGGGAAAGGGGGGGCAGGACTGCCATACCGCACCATCACCGCACCACCACCGCACCATCACCGCACCTTCACCGCACCGTGCCAGCTTGGCCAGCGCCACCTTGGCCCGGGCAGAGCAGGGCCGGGTTTGGGGATCTCTGCACAGCCCCCCGCACCCCAAGCCCCCGCATTCCCTGTCTGCCTCCATCCCACTGGGGATGGGGACAGGGATGGGGAGGGGATGGGGACAAGGGAATGGGGAGGGGATGGAGACAGGAATAGGGAGGGGATGGGGCCGAGGGTGGTCCCAGCACTGCAGCATCAGCCGAGCGCAGGTGCCGCCGGCAGAAGCCACATCTGAGCCCCCCGATCGGCTGCGGCTGCCGGAGCCCCCCGGGAGGTTAAACAAACACCGTGTTGTCACCAGCTCCCGCTGATCGACCCGGCGGCCCCGGGGACCCCCGACCACAGCAAAGCCCCCCCAGGGAGCGCCAGCTCGCCCCCGCTCGTGGAGACCTCTCCCTAACCCACCCCCCTGCCCGCTCCTGGGCGGCACGTGTGGGGCACGCGTGGGGACATAGGTGGGGGAGACGCAGTGACACGGGCCCACGGGGCCTGCTCCCACTCCACGCGCATCCGCCCCCCCTCCCCGCCGCACCCACGTCTCCGCAGTGGCTGCTCCCCCGCGCACACGCCTGTACACACGCACGTATGTTGCTTCCACGCGCGTGTCACGGCCGTGGGAACAATGGCTCCGAGGGAGGGGGCCCGAAGAGACCCCCCCACTCAGAGACCCCCAGAGCCACCCCCGCCAACCCCGCACTCCATCCCTGGGCAGGGCGGCTGTGGGAGGGGGCTCCGGGGCTGGGGGGGTAGGAACATCCCCAGCACCTCTGGGGATTCGCGGGTGGGGAGGTGGGTTTGGGGGCTGGGGGGTTCTGAGGGGCGGGTTTGGGGGGCATATTGGGGTGCGGGTTTGGGTGAGGCGCCTCGGGAGGGGCTGAGCCCGCATGGCGGAGGTAGGGGGAGATGCTGTCACCCCAGAAGAGACCCCCGCAGACACGGGCCCTCCTTCCCCCCCATTCCCTGCCCGCAGGATGGGGATGGGGAGGGTCGGTGCTGCCCCCCCCGCCCGAGGATCCCGACACGGCCCCGGCCTTTGTCCCTGCAGACGGGGATGGGGAAGGCGGGGGGGCTGGTCCACACCCCCCCCGCGACCCCCAATCTCCCCACATCCACCCGATTCCCCCCCCTCCATTCCCGGCCGATCCCCCGGGATGGAGCCGCTCCCGCCGCAGGTCGGTGAATTCCCCGCAGCCAGCGCCGGGGGGACCCTTCACGGGCTCGGGGGGACAGATCGACCCGACGAGCCGCACCCAGCCCCCCCATAACCCCTCACCGCACCCAGAACCCCCGGGGGACCCCCGCCCGTCTCCGCCGAGCAGCCCCCCCCCCCTTCCCCTGTGGCCCCCCCATCCCCGGTGCCTGCAGCGGCGGGGCCGCCGGGACCCCCGGGGGGTGCGGGGGATGCCGGGGGGCGCTGGGGGGTGCGGGGGGTGCAGGTGCGGCCGTACCTCATCCCCGGCGGCGGCGGCAGCGCTGCGGAGCTGAGCGAGGATCCGGCGCGGCCCCGAGCAGCCGCATCCCGCCCCCGCCCCCCCCGCTCCCGGACGGGATTTTCCAGCGGCGTCGCGGCGGGGGGAGGGCGGGGGCTCCGCGCAGCCCCCCCGGGGCTCTGCCGGGGCAGAAGGGAGCCCCCCCCGCCCTGAGGTATCCATTCCACCTCCCCGCTTCTTTTCAACCCCTCCATCCCCCCCCCCCCCCAGCCGCTGGGTGCTGCAGAATCTGCCCCACTGCCCCCCATCCTGGGACCCCATCTGTCCCCCCACCCCGGGGCTGTCACTGCACTGTCACCCGGAGGTGGTGGCACTCGGCCTGGGTGATGGACCCCCGGCCCATCAGACCCCCCCCAGCCCCTGGGCACAGCCTGGGGGGGGATGAACCCAGCCCCAGGCCTGATCCCACTGCTCTGCCTGGGACAGGTGCCACCCCCCCCACGACACCGAGGCCACTGTCACCCCCTGCCTGGCTGGGGGGTCCCGGGCTGAAGGGTGGGTACAGGCGACCCTCAAGGACACGGTTCTTAAACAAAAGGGACCTGGTGACCCGCCCTGAAGGACAAATGTGGCACAGAGGGACCCCAGGGAGGGGGTGTCCCAAAGGAAACCAAAGTGTCACAAGAGCAGGGGGAACAGGGAGGGACCCCCGGACCCTGGAGGGGCTGGGTTGGCTGTCCCTGTCCCCCACTGTGGATCATCTGCTGGGATCACCCCTCCCGGGACCACCCGCCCCACAACTCACGTAGGGAAGGGACAGGAACCTCCAGCCCCCCCCACCCCGCTGAGCCCACAGCCTCCAGAACCCCAAATTTGGGTTGAGGAAGTAATTATTTGGGATCCCACCTCCTCAGCAGCTGCCCCCCAGGAGAGGGGACAGTCCTGAAGCCCCGGGAAAAGCCCCCTCCCCAAATTGCCATCCCAGCCAGAAGGAATTTCTCTCCCCACAGGAGCACCAAAACCAAAGGGAATTGTCAGGAAAACAGCAAATCTGGATCCAAATGGAAGGGGGTTTGCCCCCACCCACCCACCCCCCTGCAGCCCCAGAAACGCTGAAGCAGAGGCAGTGGGGAGGAAATTTCTTTATTTGCAGAGCTCCCCCCGTGGTTACTTGAGGGGGATGAAGCGGGAGGAGTGGGTGGCCCCGATCCCGGGCCTGCCGTGCTTCACGGGTTTGTAGGTGATGGAGAACTCCCCCAGGTAGTGCCCAATCATCTCGGGCTGGGGAGAAGAGAGACATCAGCGCTGGGGGTGGGGCACAGCCCCCCGGCCCCTCCCAGAGACCCCCCCCCGACCCACCCCAGAAGGGCCACAGGAGCCATAAGGGTTTCTGTGTGCTTCCAGTTGGGTTTAATGACAGAAAACGCCCTTTGATCCCACCAGTGACACCACCCCGTGGGTTATCCACCCCCAGGAAGCCTCATGGAGCCATCTGACCCAGTACCAGGACCCCTTTCATCCAGTACCAGGACCCCTTTCATCCAGTACCAGGACCCCTTTCATCCAGTACCAGTGCCAGCAGGCAGCAGGTGCCAGGCAGCAGCAGCACACAGACCCCCACATCATCCCTTTTATTTTGTTACCAAGCCCCTGCTGAAGCCCCCAGACCCCTCAGGAGGGACCCTCAGGGGCCAGGTCTGCTCCAAACAGAATCCCTGACCCTCCCACCTCGGCTGTGACAGGAGGAGCATCACACCCACCCCCTCACCCTCACCCTCACACCCACCCACCAGTACCAAACGCCCAGCAAGGAGCAGGAGGTGTCATGTCCCCCCTCCCTCACCTTGATCTCCACCTGGTTGAAGGTTTTGCCGTTGTAGACGCCCACCATGCTGCCCACCATCTCGGGGAGGATGATCATGTCCCTCAGGTGGGTTTTCACCACCTCGGGTTTCTCCATGGGCGGTGCCTCCTTCTTGGCTTTCCGCAGCCGTTTCAGCAGCGAGTGCTGCTTGCGGCGCAGCCCCCGGTTCAGCCTCCGCCGCTGCCGGGCGCTGTACAGCTGCATCAGCTGCTCACTGCCGGGGGTGCAGGGGCTGAGCCTGGAGCCCCAACCCCCCGGGACACCCCCCGGGAGTGACAACCCCCCGGGACACCCCCTCTGGCAGTGATACCCCCCCCGGGACACCCCCCCTGGCAGTGATACCCAACCAGGGATCACAGAATCGATCCGTGGGGGAACTTTTCCCATCTTCTGGTTTGTGCCCCTTGAGCCTCGTCCTGACCCCGGGCACCACCGGGACGAGCTCGGTCCCATCCTGCTGCCACCCGCCCCTCCTCAGCCCCGGCACCCTCAGATGCTCCCAACCCCCCCAGCACCCTCCGCTGGGATCCCCGCAGCACCTCCAGGACCCTCCTGATCGGAGGAGCCCAAAACTCTCCCCTCAGCCCGCTCCTGGAGCGCATCCAGACCCAGAACTGAGCCCTGGGAACGGCGCTGGCATCAAACACCCCACAAATCCCAGGACCCCCCGACACCCGCAGCACTCCACGAAACCCGCAGAACCCCCCAGACCCGTCCCGCTCTCACTAGGACATGTCGAGGAGCTGGTCCAGGTCCACCCCTCTGTAGGTGAACTTGCGGAACGTTCGCTTCTTCTTCTGCTCCACCTCCGCCTGCACCCGGGACACGGAGGGGGAAAGGGGGAGTCAGGGCCGCCCGGACCCGCGCTCCCCTCCCCGCACACAGCGAGGGCTGAGCTGCCCCAACAGCCCCCGGTTCCCTCACCGCATCCCCCGCTCCCGTCACCGCATCCCCCTCTCCCTTGAGCGCCGCTGGGCCCAGCCCCGCGGACCCGGACCCGGCTCCGTCCCATCCCGGCGGGAGCAACCGCAGCAAAGCCGCGGGGCCGCCGTTCCCGCCCCGCCGCGCAGAGCCCCTCCCGCCCGCTCTGCCAGCGGCAGCCCCGGCCCCGTCCCGCTGCCCCCCGCGGAGGATGGAGCCCGATTGGAGCCGCCGGTCCCCCCGCCCGTCCCCACCATCTTGGCCGGGTCTGGGCGGAAAAGGCCGCGCGTGGGGCGGAAGCGGCGGATCTCACGAGAGCGGCGGGGAAGGAAGCGGAAGCGGCGGAAAACTCCGCGGCTCTGCCCGCGCTTCCGCCCGCACTGCGCTTAAAGGGACCGCGCCCCGCGGGAGCCGCAGTCCCGGGGTTTCGGGCCCGAACGGGCCGGGGGAGGTTCGGTAGAGTCGACAGTGGCAGCGAAGGATCCCAAAGCCACCCCGCGGCTCAGCACCGCACTCCGGGCGCCCATCACCCGCATGATGCCCATCACCCGCATGATGCCCATCACCCGCATGATGCCCATCACCCGCACGATGCCCATCACCCGCATGATGCCCATCACCCGCACGGCGCCCATCACCCGCACGGCGCCCATCACCCGCATGATGCCCATCACCCGCACGGCGCCCATCACCCGCACGGCGCCCATCACCCACATGATGCCCATCACCCGCACGGCGCCCATCACCCGCACGGCGCCCATCACCCGCATGGCTCCCATCACCCGCACGGCGCCCATCACCCGCACGGCGCCCATCACCCGCATGATGCCCATCACCCACATGATGCCCATCACCCGCATGATGCCCATCACCCGCACGGCGCCCATCACCCGCACGGCGCCCATCACCCACATGATGCCCATCACCCGCACGGCGCCCATCACCCGCACGGCGCCCATCACCCGCATGGCTCCCATCACCCGCACGGCGCCCATCACCCGCACGGCGCCCATCACCCGCATGATGCCCATCACCCGCATGATGCCCATCACCCGCATGGCGCCCATCACCCGCATGATGCCCATCACCCGCATGGCTCCCATCACCCGCATGATGCCCATCACCCGCACGGCGCCCATCACCCGCAGGGCTGGGCGGCTGCAGATGTCTCCATCTCTCAGTGCTGCAGCCCCCCAGCAGAGGTTGGAAGCAGGGACAGGAGCTGTGACAGTGCCCTGTGACAGTGCCACCCCCCTGCTGTCACACGCGGTGCCCCCATCCCGTCCCCAGGACAGCGCTCTGCAGCCGCCCTCACGCCCTCCCGGTTCCGGGAAGGTCTCTCCAGGTCCCAAACCTTTCATCCAAGCTGGGTTGGAAAGGGGGCAGAGCAGGGATGGCTCCATTTCCCTGGCGCGGTTCCTGGGGGTCACCGCGGGGGGAGGCAGAGGAGCAGCTCCTGTGGATGAAGGCACCGGGACAGAGCCCAGAGGAGCCACGGGCAGTGGAACTGGTGTGGTCCAAACCACAAAAAAAAAAAAAAAAAAATCTGAATGGATCAAAGTCCTTCCAAGAGCCACCCAGTGACCTCCAGCACACCCAAACATCCTGAATTTCAGATGGTGCTGGACACCACCACGGCTGCTCCTGAGAAAAAAAAAAAAAAAAAAAAAAAAAGCTTTTTGAGAAGAATTGGGTCTTTCTGAGAGCATTGGGTGAGGGGCAACGAGCCCAGCAGTGCCCAACCCCTGGGAGAAGGGTCCTTGGGGGGGGATTTGGTTTGGACACAGCAGTTCCCTCAGACTGTATCAAGGATGGGTGACAACAACACCCGGTGTCACCAGGCAGGCTGAGGACAGGTCCTCACCTGGCTTGACAAAAAAACCACCACCCACTCATCTGCTGCTCAGCAATTCCTGAGAAACAGCCCCAAAAAAAGGGAGGGGGACAGCAAGTGAATCATCCAGCTGAGGCAGGGAGAGCAGAGTGACAGCAGCATGTTCTGGCAGGTGGTGTCACCAGGAGTGTCACCTCCAGATGGCAACAGGGGGAATAAAGGTGAGGGGGGTCCTGGAGGGGTTTCAAGTTGCCAATGGATCTCTCACAAAAACACAAATTCATCAGTTTTGTCAAAATAAATCATCATAAATCAGCAATAATAATAATAATAATAATAATAATAATAATAATAATAATAATAATAATAATAATAATAATAATGGAGACAGGCTTGTGTTTCTAATCCAAATGTACTTCTCTTTATTCAAACCAGGGGTAATCACTGGTTAGTGCAAAATGCACCTAAACCTTTTGCCTGAGGGAAATCTACATCTCAACAAGGCCTCCGTTAACCCCTAAGGAAACCCACAGAGGATTGGAAAGTGTCTGAAGCCCAGAGCAAGAGCCCTGCTTCCTAAGTGCCTCTGTGCATCAACAGGTCTGCACCTGCCTCGTTCCCTCCTGCACCTGCAGGTAACAAACAGCAAAATACACTCAGTAGATTTCTTTTGAACTCCCAGAGTTTCTGAACCATCCACCCCACCACCAATGTCAGGAGCAAGGGGGTTGCAGCTTGCCCTCACTTCCAACAGTGCTAACGGAAACCCTGTTTTAAATTAAAAAATAAGCCAGCATACATAGTAGAAAATTTCTCTTAAAAATTTCACAATCTGTAAATGTATATATTTTTTTTTTTCTTTTAAACATAAAAGTTTACAATATACGGTAAAACAAAGGCTCAGGAAAAATAATTTCAAAAAAAAGAAACCTGAAGTTTTGAATTAAAGCTGAAGACATTTTTAAAACCCTGTAGTTTGAACCAGTGACATTTTCTTTATTTGTGCTGATGGGTTAGAGAAAGGAAAAAAATATTTAAAAACTGCAGTCCAAACACCCACAGCTTTGCCTTCAGAAGCCATCTTCCCCCACCCCCCGAAAAAAAAAAACCAAAAAAAAAAAACCAAAAAAAGAATGTTGTTAGGTTTTTCTTCCATCAAGTATGTGATTGTCACAAGTTCAGAAGTCTGGGATTCCTGGGTTCTGCTGGTACCAGACATCCCTGTGTGGACAGAATTCCCTGATTGCCAGCCCTCGCTAGCGCCTGTAGGGGTGAAATCCTTGCACGTTGTGGTTCTGTCCTCGTCCAAAACCACTGCCTCCTGCTGGGGGGCCACTGGATGGCTGCACCGAGGGGCCTCCGTAGGGAGGGGGTTGCTGGCTGGGATCAGAGAAACCTTGTCCAAAACCACTCAAGTCTTGTCCATACCCTGGGGAGAAGGGAAAAAGGCAGAGTCAGCACTGCAGAGAGACACAACCCCTGTGCTGCTCCCTCCCCCGTGCACGGCCTGACACCAAACCCCTCGCTCTCCCGGGGGTGATGAGCAGCTGCTTGAAGGGGTTGCAGTTATCAACCTGCTCTGCAGAAGAAACAGGCAAAAAGCCCAAAAGTCTGGGGGTCAGGAAGAGCTGTGACCCCTGAGGGAACCCTGCCTGGGCTGGCAGGGGCAGTTCAGAAGCTGGAAGCGAGTTTGCTGTCAGCTCGTTCCAAATATTTTTATACTTTTTAATTTTTTTTTTTTTTAATTATAGGCTAAAAAATCAGTGCTGTCAGGTGCAGCAGAGATGGAGAGGCAGCCAGGAAGTGTTTCCTGAAATCCCACAGCCACTGAAGTGCAGCACCTGGCTGGCAGCACACTCCTCAACTCCAACTTCGGAGCTTCAGCTTCCCCGAGGGGAAACTTTGCTGAAAAAACCACCCTGGAGAAGTCAACCTTAAATCCCCTTTCCAACAACAGATGATTGCTGCCCACGTGTTTATTTTAATTAACTCATCAGCCTCTCTTTCAAGGAATCCTCAGTTCAAAACACGTCAATGGGAACTTGAGGGGGCAAAGCAGAACCCAGCAGGGTTGTGGCTGCTGTACCCGCTGCACCCTGCACAGTCCAAAGCTGTCCCTACAAAGAATTAACACCTTTCCCCAAAACTTGACACCTTTCCCCAAAACCTGACACCTTTCCCCAAAACCTGACACCCTTCCCCAAAACCTTGCTGGACGAGTTAATTTGTTACAAGTTCAAAAACCAAAGATTTGTTTCAAAACCTGAGGCTCCTGCAGAGGGGGGAGGAGAGTTCTCCCCTGCTGAGGAGGAGCCACGGTCAGGGCTCCAGAGTCCTCCTCCCACCCCAACTGTCCCCCAAAATTCCCATTTCTGCACCCAAAAGGGTGCTGTGCTCACTCAACACTTCTCCTGCCTGCTCTGCAACGCAGCCCCTGCCCAAGGATAGGGTTGGGATAGGTTTGGTGCAAGCAGAATTTGGGGGTAGGGAAGGTGAAAGCCAAGATGTAAGAAAGATAACGAGATGTAAATGGAGAACACTGAGAAATTTAATAAAAGGTCCCTTAATTAAATATGACTCTTAATTGTACCAGTGGCCTCAGCACCAGCCTGGGCTATGGAAGATGGAATTAGAATCCTAATGGCTGAGGACATTTCTGCAGTTCTGCTTCCCTCTGTGCCAGCTTAAAGCAGGTTTAACTCTCTTAATCCAAAACAAAGTCTCTTGGTGTGTCTTCAGTATTTCAATTTCAAGCTCTGCTTGTCTCTCAGGACTTCCCACCACTAATGAGCCTTAAAACACATCTATCACAGGTCTCTCTGAGCTCAGAAAGCTAATCCAGTCTTTTTTTTTTTTCCAGAGATAAGCAGGAGACCAAGAATACAATTTAATTGTTTGCCAAGGGGTGAGGCTTGGAATAAGGAAAAAAAAAAAAGAAAAATCAAGTTTTTTCTCACTGAACACTGCAGCATTACAGCTTGAAGTGGTGGAAACCAGAGCTCTTCATTTGTTTATCCCAAAGGAAACCTGAACAGCCAGACATTTCAGTACATCTCCTCTTCCCCACCCCCCTTCTCAAATTCCTGCTGCAGCTCAGCTCACCCCAGCACCTTGCAGGTCACCCCTGTTTGGGAGGGCTCTGAGCTGAGGGGTTTTACTGATGAACCTGAGCTGGAGTGCAGAGGATGAAGCCTCAGAGCAGCTTGGGGAGCAAGGAGCAGCCCCCCTCAGCCCTCAGCCAGCTCCTGAAGGCAGAGAACTGCACTGCCCTTCCTTCCACCTCATCCACACTCTTCCCCCCACCCTCTGGACAGGAACCCTACAAGAAACCCCCCAAGCATTGGTTGTAAAGAGGCTCCTCCTCACTGCTCAGCCTGACCAGAAGAGTGTAAACAAAGTATTGGCCCATAGGAACCCAGCCCTGGTGAGAAATGAGGAGACCAGGGTGATGAACCCCCCCTCCAGAGCCCTGTGCAGAGAGAATTCCTGGTGTTCCATTCACTGGTGCTCATGTTCCTCCTGGCTCTGAACATTTAAGGTGCTGTCAAGCCAGGGAAACTCTTAAGTGGCCAAACTGATAACTCAGAGACTCTTCAAAGCCATCAGCTTGATGCATTTCTGCACAGAGCTGCAGAGCAGGCAGTGCCTGGTGTTGCAGCTGATCTGCAGTCACAGGAAGTCCTGAAGCTCTTAAAAAAAAAGAAGTTTACATGATTTTACACAGCTTTATGAACAGGTGGATGATTCTGTGGTGCTGCAGCATATTAAACTCCTCTCTCCCTCTAAGCACTTGCACTCCTGAGAGCTTTTGGGCTGGAAAAGCACTCTTGAGGCAGAAAACCTACCTGCACTTGTGGTTTAGACAACTAAAGTGAGTTTTCTTCCTCAAAATGCAGCACTACACACTTTGTCCTTCTTCCCTACCCAGCATTCCTGACAGACTGACAACATCAGCATCTTTCCTTCCCAGTTTTCCACAGCTGGAAAACAGGATTCTCCCTGAACTTCTAACACATCCCAAAAATTTGATTCCCACTGAATGATTGTGCAGAGATTTCTGTTTTATCCAGCAGGATTCCCTTTAAAAAGTCTGCAAAGAGACAAATTCTGGCAAAACAAGAAAAACTTCCTCTTCAGTCATAAGGGCAAAGCTTCCCATGAAAACAACTCTGCTCAGAACAAACCAACTGAAAAACATTTCAAATTGCTCAGCATGAGAACATTTGTTTAATTATAAACACATCTGCAAGGCCAATCTTCCTTCACAGTGTTTTACACTTCTGGAACTCCAACCAGTGACTGAAATCACTGTACAAAGTCTTACAGCTCAAACCCAGGGCTGAGCAGTGAGAACTCCCCCTCAGCAGCTGCAGGGAGGAGCAGAAATTTTACTCTGGAGCACAAGAACTTGTCTAACAAGTGATTTTTTTGGTTGGTTGCTTTGGTTTTTTTTTTTCCTGTAGTGCTGTCTGCCTGGCTGAAAACTTGTTAGATCCAGGTCTCCTGTCAGCAGCTCCCTCACAGCAGAGTTCAGCTTTACACACTTCAGGCAGAACCACACTTGGACACAGAGAGGAAAGGAACAGGGGGAAGGAAAAAAGCACCCAGCTTGGATTCTTACACCCTGCCCTGCTTGCCTCTGTGTTA
This sequence comes from Heliangelus exortis, assembly GCF_036169615.1. Lineage (NCBI taxonomy): Eukaryota > Metazoa > Chordata > Aves > Apodiformes > Trochilidae > Heliangelus > Heliangelus exortis. Next base: position 4,205,474 of record NC_092449.1, read on the forward strand.
TTCTCCTTCTTCCAGGTCTCTTCTCCAAACTGATCAAAGTCAGCTACACAAAAAAGTTTACTACAAGCTCTGTGAAGCTACTGGAGAATTATTTTTTTTTTTTAACTACAGATTCAGGGAGAGTGCAGCTCAGTAACTTCACTACCTACCAGTGCACAAATCTCTCAGACTATTTCACAGCTTACACAGTGGTTTAGAGTTGTTTAAGAAAATCCCCTCTGGCTAGAATACTGCATGATTTAAGGATCACTTGAGAGCTGGAAGTCTCACTGGAGAGAAGTGCCTTAAGCATTAGCAAACTGTTTCTGAACACTGACTTTCTACCCAAGTATAAAAGAAAAGCAGGAAGGGGAGAAGAGGATCCAGCTGAGTTTATTTTAGACAGTTACTTACCAAACTGACTATAAGGGAATTCTGGCTGAGCAGTTGGGGGTTTGCTCATGTCCTGAGTTGCTTGAGATGGTGGTGGTGGTGGTGGAAAAGCTAGTGGTGCTGCCCCTGGAGTGGCAGGTGGAGGGGGGACTCCAGGTGGGGCAAACTGGTCAGGTGGAGGAGGTGGAGCACCATAACCAAAACCTGAAAGGTGAGGAAGCAGAATGCATGTGAAGAGATGCAAATAAACACCACCCCAATGTCCTGCCTGGCTTCAGGGGAGAAAGCAGACTGTGAGCTCACAGGAGCCCCATGAAGAGGAAACCACACTAAAGCTCTTGGGAGGGAAGAAAAAGCTACCCCAAACAAATCATTTCTTCATAGCAGAACAAGCAGCTCCACATAACTGGGTGTTATTATCCAGCTTCTTTTTAAATCAGGTTTGTGACTAGATTTTTCAGAAAGTGGCCTGAGGGGGTAGGTATTAAAATCCTATTTACATTTCCAATGCCAGTTTTGACCTTAATTCCTTAAGCTTCTCTGAAAATCCCAGGCTGTGTCTAGCCCAGGTCACCAGGCAGTAATCTCTAACTTTTCTCTCAGATGTTGTAATAAGGCTGCACAATAAATCCCAATTTGTTTAGCAACACAGATTTAGACTAAAGAACATAACAAAAGATTACTGCACCCAAGAAAAAAAACCAACCCAATTCACTGACAAAAATAATTATAGCTCAGAGCATACAATTTGGGCAAAACATCCAAGGATTGATGAAATCTGGGGAGAGAAGATTCAAGTCCAGGAACAAAAGCTGAAACCTGGACCTGCTGACAGTGTTTTCCAGCTCCTGGAGGTCACTTACTAAATGGTGGAGGGGTGCCATAGCCCTGTGGGAATCCTTGTGGAGGAGGGAATCCTCCAGGAGGTGTAGAGACTATGTATGAGGTAAATGGTGGTGGTGGTGGAGGAGCTCCTCTTCCTGGAGGAGGTGGTCCATATCCACCTAGAAAATTAAAGAGAAACCAATCAAGCAGCTTAATAATGAGAAGCTGCTGCTTAAGTCAGCATCCTCTAGATGGGGTAAAGCTGTTGGATACATCACAGACACAGTCTCAGCTTTCTATGAATTCTTAACTTAGGGAAATATTTGTCCTCCAAGTAGCCCTACTGTAAATAATTGCTGTTTGGAAAGTAATTCCTTTTTAACAAATGAGCAGGGCTGGCAGCAGCAGGATGTGTGTCAGCTCCCATTTCTGATTTGTCAGGAATACACCATCTTCTCCTTCCTTCCTTCCTTCTTTCAGGACAAATTCAATCAAGCTTTTAAATGTAGGTTAAATACTCCAGAAACCCACAAATCACCGTGGAGCCTTAAAGACACAGCACCCTTGCTCAGGAGGATTTGTCTTTTAGAATTGGTCCCACCTAATGTACTTACCAATTGCTTGTCCAGCTGGCACCCACATCCCTAAAAACAGAACAAAAAAGCAACTTATACATGCACTGGAGCTCTGTACTCTGAAACAGGGATGATTTAAAGAGAGCTGAAATTGCTCTGGGACAGACTGGGTATCCTCCAGTGTCCCTTACAGACCCATTTTTTATGGTCCAAGAACTAATCTTGGGCTACTTCTAAATAAGCAATTGTGAAAAGACTGAATCATTCAGCAAGTGAGAGACAGAAGAGCCAGGAGCTCCCAAAGCCCACTCAGATGAAGTGTGCAGGAACTAGGAGTGTATCAAGTGCAGGAAACTACACTAAAGAACAAAACCCCTGAGAATCAGGGCAGACCAGACAGCCAAAGCATTTTTAATAAACTTCCAAGTTTATCCTAGTTATTTCTGAAGTTTCTGACCCATAAAAATATCATTTCTGCACTGGTTGCAGCGTTAAGATGGAAAGATAAATGCACTTCTGTTGCACATTCATCTTCCCAGCAGATCAGATATAATTTTCTCTACAAATAACCACGTGGAAAATAATCCAGACCCTCCATGTGCAGAGCTGCAGAGCAGCACATGTGTGCAGAATGTCAAAGCCTCAGCTGCAGCTTTCAAGTTAATCAGCACCATGGGGAAAGCAGCAATCCCTCCACTGAGGTCCCATCTCTTGTAGCCAGAGCTGCAGCACTGACACTGCCTTCAGCCCCCAGGGGAAAATCTCTCATCTCATCTCCAGCAAGTTCTCTTCTGTCAAATGCAACTCAATTATTCCACCACATTTTCCACCCGTTATCAAACCTGTCTGTGGGTGAACCTGGTGTATTTATCTTCTTTCAGAAGCTTGGGGGGGGTTATGGCCATCAAACCCAACACACAGGGCTGCTCCTTTCAGCCCTGAAGGGTTCAAGGTAATCAAGGAAATGCTGTGCAGCTGGCCCCGTGGCTGCTTGTTATTTTTCCAGGCTACATTAAGCAATAAAATCCAAAGACAAGACCATCTGTTTTTCCCTCATCCCTTTCAAATTTTACTCACAACTTCCTCTGGAACTGCCTCATCCTTGAAACCCCCTGTTTCAACAAAACCTTTGCCTTGCACAGGACACAATCCCACAGCCAGAGTCACAACCTGAGGCTCTGAGCTTTCCCAACACCTCCTCCACGTTACCAAACGTTACCAAAACCCACGTGGGCTCAGCTTGGGGACAGGCAGAACCAGCCAGAAGAGGTGAGGCAGTGCCTGGGACACCTGCTGGACTTGGCACAATTTCAGGGATTTCAGAAACAAGGGGATTTTTTGGGGGGAAAAGAGGTGAAAGAACCATCTCAACAGAGCTGAGAAGGCCTGATGTGTGGATTTTCAGCTCTGCTCTCTGATCCAGCCCAGCCCCAGCACTGATAGCCTTGGGAATGCTGCCACTTGCCAGGAACACTGTGTTACCAGGAACACTGTGTTACCAGGAAGCAGTGCCAGGAGCAGTCAGTACCTTGAGGGCCATATCCTTGTTGCCAGGTGGGAGGGGGCTGACCTGCCCAGCCATTGGCAGCACTTGGCATGATCCTGCTTCCCCACTGACTGGCACCAGGTGGCCCAGGAGTTTGGCTTTTGCTATCCCGAGGCTCTGCACGCTTCACCTCCACCTAAACAAACAGAGTCAACATTTAGGAGAGCTGGTGCAGGTCAGTACACCCCCCTTTTCCCTTCACACACACCCTTAATTACACTTAAGACTACACTTAGCATCTTATGACTTATGTCTAAGTACTTAAAATTATTAAACTTAAGGCCAGTAATTTAAAATGTTTCTCAGGTACAATGTATGTGATGGTAAGGCATTACCAGTCCTGCTGTTGAGGGATTTCAAGTAAAAGGCATCCTACAAATCACTTCTGGTTCAGCACAGTTCGTTGGCTTTCACCTTAAAACAGCAGTACCCTCTTACAACGGCTCTTCACTTAAAAACAAACATTGTCTTTGAAAGGATTTGCACACTGATTTCACAGTAAAGGCAGGAGTTACAAAGGTTACATCTTCCAGTGGAAAAAAAAAAAGAACTTTGAGTAAAGAGTACGCTCTGAAAAAGGGTACTAATGCTTTAACCATTCAAACAGGTTTGGGGGTCGTTTGGAAGTTACAGTTTAAACCCACCCCAGCTAACTGCAATTTCAGCTCATACCTGAGAAACACACGTTTCTTTTGTTGGTTTTTTTTTTTTTTTTTTTTTTTTTGTGTGTGTTTTGTTTGTTTCTTTTTAAAAACTTAAGATTTTATTTAAATGTCTAATGGAAGATAAAGACTTACCTTCCCCAGGCTAACGCTTAAAGAATCTCAATTAACTCAAACAATGTCAGAGGGAATGGATGTGATAAGAGAATCTTACATTACATCTAACAAAAAAGTAAACAAACATGCAAGTAATAAAAATGGACAGTTGAGTCAATAAGAAGCAAATCTTCATACTGTGTTAAGTCAGTGACAAAAGCCCTCCTGTTTTTAAAATTAGTAAGCTCCAGTGCTTAACTTATTTTGTTCCAAGATAAAATGTCCTAGTGTTCCAAGCCATCAAATAAGTGCATTTGACCTACTTAAAATAAGCTGCACATTCAACATAAACCTCTCAAAAAAATCCAGTTTCTGATTTAATGAAACACCCTCAGCACTCGTGCATGCTGAATTAAAGCCTTTTTTTATTTTATGATTAATTTTAATGGGTGCCAGAGTACAAAGAAAATAAATCTCAATCATCAATGGGCCTGAGTAGTATGGAAAATAAAAGTATTCAGAATTCTTCCTGCCATGTCTTAAAAACCATTCATGTCAGAGAACAAACAGGAAACAGGCACAAGGCAAGGACAAAGCCCCCCCAGCCCCCACCCTGCTGCAGATGCCCCAAGGACATTTGACATGACAGTAACCAAATCTCTGTCAGCTGAAGGCCCTTCCAGAGAGGAACCAAGGGAATTTTTCAAAGGACTCAAATTAATGAGTCTTAACACATTTGCCTGGAGGGAATTGGGTTATTGCTTACAAAAGCAGAGTCCTTCTTGCAATTTTAATTTTTTTTTCCTTTCAACAACATATGGATTCTTTGCAGCAATACCTTTTTAATTACCAAAAAGACAGAGATACCATTTTTTTTTTAAAGCAGGCAGAGAGTGGAGTATCTGGAGTTCATTAATCTAGGTGGAAGAATCCCATTAATTTTTCAGTGCTCATTTGGAAGTGCTGAGCTGCCAAGCTGAGGACTGAAAAAATCCCTGTGCATTATTCCCAGCACCAAGGTTACAATTCTACATCTGCCTAAAGCCCAGCTTGCACCAAGAAATGAGGCATCTCCACAGCTCCTGGCTGGAAAAAAACTCTTCATATTTTTATATCATTGAAAGGAAGAAAAAAAATAATTATTTAGTTTGGGAAATAAAGAACTCTGAATTAGCACTGACTTCTGAGCACCAACACAAGAGCAGGGACACTGCAAAGGCTCCCCCAGGGCTTTCCCAGACCTTGGATCCTTTGCTCCTCTCCATCCAGCAAGCTGCTTCCTGATAGGAGCCCTCACATCAGTTTAAGGCAATTGGAAGGAAAGCTTGGGGGATGTACCCAGGATACATCCCAGATAATTCATCCCACATCTGTCAACTGACTGCTCACAAAGAGGAGAGCTCAGCTGCTCAGAAGAGGCAGATCCTAGGAATCAAGGACATGCACTGATGTTCTTGATTACTCCAGCACACTTCTTCATTCTCATGATTAGGAAACCAGCCCACCCCTCAAGCAAGGAGGAATAAAATGCATGATATGCTGCTAACCAACCCAAATTCCACTGATATGCAAAAAAAAAAAAACCTCCCCTGCTAGCTAAGGAACTGCTTAGGAAATGCCACCATAGAGACTTGAAAAACAATGTAAAAACAGCCAATGCAGTAACTTAAGGAAAGTGACAGAGCTGCTGTGGTTCCCTGAAACCTGCTCTCTCTAAGGGTAGCATTTCAATCTTGACTTTAAAAACTGTGGAGATACTCTAAGGCTGCAAGGACTCTAAATTTAACAGAATTGCCTGTGGTTAATTTTTCTTTAAGAACTTACTCTCTCCTCTGTATAAAACTTGGGTGTCCTGCAAGAATTTACTTTGCTTTTAGGTTTTTTTTTTCCACAGGTACAAGCATGTTCCTTGCTGAATTACATCAAAGCAAGCCTGAAGAACTCCTCCCTATCGAACACCCATTTGCTGACAACACAGTATGAAGATGAAACAACCAGAGGTCACTTAACTGCATTGTGGTTAAATACTATATAGAGTACGTGGGTTTGTATCAAAGTTTCACAGTAAGTGACCCAATTTTTTAAAAAACCAATCCTTCATGATGTTTGGTTTTTTTTTTTCCTTCCCTTTTTCTTTTCAAGCTTAAGATTATTCAAAGCAGATCGTCTCACACCACCTCAAAATTTGAGTATCAAATGCACATCTGAAGGAGTGGTATCTTAAACCAAGCCTTGAACAACTCAGATTTCATTGGGATTCTGATTTTTAACCAGCTGGAAAAGGACTCAACCTCTACCCTTGCAGCTCAGCAGTGCTCCAGACAAGGCAGTCGGCGGAAGGAAGCGACGCACAGCCAGAGCAGCCCCCCAGGTCTGTCAGCACAAGGCCTTGCCCAAAAGAAACCAGCCCACAGCCTAAGTTCTCAGGCTTCCAAGATCTCTCCCCCTTCCACAGCTAAGCCCCCAACTAAGCTGTTTTTCCTCTGCTGTTCCAGCAAACTCCGAAGACCTTCCCCACCTTCATGGGTAAAAGCCTCGAATCTGGACGCAGCCGTTCTGCCCCCCCCCTAACTGCAGCAGTGGGGTTTTTAGTCACCAGTGAAATTGCTAGTTGCCCAAGACTTGGTTCTTTCTTAAGGTAAAATAAAACTACAACTACACACTTTTTTGCCCATGATGTCGTGAAAATGCATGTTGACAGCCTGGTCCACTGATTGTTCGTCCTCGAAAGTAATAAATCCAAAACCTAGCCAACGACGAAGAGTGAATCAAGGTAGCAGGGTGTTGTGACACAAAACAGGATGATGAACAGTATTAGGGGCGGACCAAGGGTTCAAGCAGGGGTTTCAGATAACCAAGACTTGTGTTAAAATTTTTCCCAAAAGAAAAAAACATAAAAAAAGAGTCAATCTTGAGGAAACTGCAATGGGTGTTCCCCAGTGATTCGGCAGTGAACGCCTCATCTCGGCTCCGCACATGCAACTTACAAACTGAGCTCGTTCACTATCCTGTAATTTGATTTTATGCCTAAACCACCTACCAGGAAATGGAAAAAAGTGCCAGTTTAGTCATAAGTACAACTGCACCACACGATTCAAAACAAAATACTCGTGGGACAGCAGAATAAAGTCAAGCAACGTTGCTGCTCCCATCTTTTGATGCAGAGTAGGTTCCCAAGGAAAACCTATTATTGTCCCTGTTCCCCAAAGCTGCAAAGCAACTTCCTCCCAGCCCTTATCCCCTCTTCCAATTAGGGAATTATTTTCCGTAGAAAATAAAAAGTTGTCTTTGAAATGTAGCTGTTAAAGCATGACAAATTTTACCACTCCATGGATGAATGAGAAGCTTCAGAAACTAACAACCTAGATCAGAGGTTCTCAAGTTTTTCCACACCTTACAAGTCCTGCCAAAGGCAGGGCAGGGCTGCTTACACCACCACGTCCCTTCAGCTGGTTGAGTTCTTGTATTTCTTGCTGCTTTTCTCTCAGAAAATCTACCCTGTGCTTTGCAATTCCCCCTTTTTACTCAGGATGTTGCTAACTGCTCCAAACCCCAAGGGTGGCTCATTCCCTCTCCTTTGCCCTCGATGGTGGCAGTGAATCCAGCAGCTTTCAAAAGGCTCCAGGGGAGCATCTGATGCCTGGAAACGGGGCAGAACCCCAGGATTTAGGATGCTTTTTTGAGGTGAGACTTTGAGAACCACTGCACTGAGGTTGTAGCTGCTGATACTGCCGAGAGAGTGGCAAAACAGTGGTTAATTGCAGAGAACACAGAGGCTGGTTCATGCCATCAACCACTGGCTGCTGGTGTAACAACCCAGTCCCAGGAAAGGTCAGAAGACATGCAGTATAATTGTGCCATTCTTCAGATTAGCTGAGGGTAGAGCAGTAAAAAAAAAAAATTAGAAAGAAAAATGAGGTGCGGCGTCAAAAAGCACATGGAACATGGATGCATTTCTGCTTTTCTGAAACCCAAGATTTCCCCCTTGGTTTGCATTTTGCTTTGCAGCTAGTGCTGACAGCAGCCATATATTGCTCTAAAGCGTTAAACAGAAATACAGATCTATGACAGTCAGTGTCTCTCTGAGCTTATCCAACTCTGTTGGGTAAGCCCAAAGAGGCCTATTGTAGAGAAAGTTTATATATATATAAAAAAAAATACACAAAGATACAGGCCAAAATAGATTCCAGCAGGTCAAATTCTGCTGTCAGCAACAAGAGCAAAAGACATCACTAAAATAAACTTAAAATAAAAAGGAAAAAACTTAGCATTTCCCACACACAAGAGACTGGCAGTATAAACGAAGTTTTGTTGACCTGTGATGAAAGCAGCCTCAAACTTGAGAGCAGGATTTCATCACAATATATTTGTCTGAGGTTAACTAGGGAAAATCTAAGTATCAGAGCCAAAAGTATTTGTATTTAAATCACATCTTGAGTATTACAGCCTTTATCTAAAAGGGCATGGGAAAGAAAAGCTATGGCTAGCATCTAGACAGGAAGGCCACTGGTTTGAGGTGAGTCCAAGACCACTGAAGGAGGGGAAGAGTGGCAGAGGGATGGGGTTTGGAGAGGGAGAAGGAAGGAGATCAAGAAGTCACTGAGGAAGCCAGGGAAGAAATAATGAAAAATCAAAAGGGGCTGAAAAGGGCCAAACATCACAAGATAAGAAGAGTGATGAAATCCTCACACATTACACAGCAAAATCCCAAGGATGTGAAATGTTAAATACAGCCCAAGTGACAAAGTCCTTCATCCAGAAGCTTTATTTTTTGAAGGACAGGACTTTACTGAGGACTGGAGAGAAACTGACTGCATTGAGCAGGAACCCAAGCAGACTCCTGACCAGAGCAGTGAAGGGGAGGAAGAGAACAAACACAGCAAGAACCTGTCAGTGAGTTCACAGCTGCTGGTTTAGCCAGGAACAGAAAGCAGAAGCAGACTGCAACAAAGATGGAACCAGCCTGGCTGCACCCAGACCTGGGACTCAGACCCTTGGAAGCAGCTCCTGCAGGAGAGCTGACAGGATTAGGTGGGGGGTGGCAGGGAGCACAGAGGACTGGGGCACTCCAAGCCAGGCAGCTGGTTCCTCGAGGGCATCACTGAACCTCTGACACTCCCTGAGATTCTGTGTTCTCCTGAGAAGCTGAGGGAATGCTCCAGGGATTAGTAATGAGGTGAGGTGTTCCCTCTCCTACCAGCAAGCTAGGAAAATGGCATGCAGGAAGGGATCAGACTGCCAGGAAGGTCGAGTTGAGGGAAGGAGATAAAATTCATAATGATCCAAGTAAAACGTGGCAGTGAATTGGGCTTCAGAATCCTGAAATCACTTCAGTATCAGATTAAAGGAGAAGTGCACAGACTGAGCTGTGCTCTGTAAAACAGGACATGGAGCAGGAAGAGAAAAATGCATCCAGGGATGTAGGAGCACTGAACACAGACTCTGAAGAGTCTGGTGACCTGACCACAGGAAAGAATGCAACAGGACAAAAAGCCAGAGCAAGAGGATTCAGGGCCACTAATTAAGAAGTCAGAAGAATTAAAAAGGAGAAAGTATGCTGCAGTACATCTGCCCAATGGCTGGAGGCAGATGGGTACCCAAACCACTGCTGCACACCTCTCACTTCTGCTTTAAGCTCCCACCTAGGAAGTGAACCAGAAGCTCTCTTTTTACAGGTTTTTTTAGTGTAGCTTTAAGCAGATAAGCCATTAATTGCAACCAGGATTAATCCAAACGAGGCATGATGGTTTAGTACCTTCTGCTCAGAGGCTGCAAGGCTGGGATTAAATATTATAAAGATATTAGATGATAAAATAACTACTGAAATGTTTCAGAACTTCAGCCACAAATTATACTCGGATGCCTGTATCTTTGTCACCACTGCCTCCTCTGTTTAAAATCAGATGCTTCAGGACATTTAAATAGATTAATTTATGTTCTGCTTAAAGGAAAGATCTGTTGAAAGAAGATTAAAGAGAGCAAAAGCAAGAAAACAAAAAAACAAATATATTGAAACTTCGTTTACACTCCAATAAAAGACAAAGCCCGTCCCTCCTCTGACTGTGGAACTGGCCTGTACCTCTGTGATAAATTATCACCTAGAGAGAAGAAATCTAAAGAGATATCGTTAATCACAGTCAAACAATTCACAGAGAGAAAAGAAAAAAAGAAGAAAAAAAAAATAGAACTTACTTAACATTACCATACTTTACTATGAAACACTTAAATATGTCACTAAGGATGTATGTCTAAATTAAAAATAAAACTAAGACTTAACAGCTTAATAAATATGAAGTGAAGAATATATTTCTTAATAATGAGTCAGAAGAGAAATGAAAGTTCAGATGGCAAACTATTCTCTAGCATGTACAACATGCTACAGGGTGGTCAGTGTAACTAAGCTTCACCTTTTTAACATAATATTGCCTCTTAATTGTCAAGGAGATGAGAGATGTGATGGAAGGTGGGTGACATGAAACTTGCTTCGTATTTTGACCAAAGGTTACCAACTGGATTTAACTGATTTAACAACTGCCAGGGTTTTGGTTTGGTTTGAAAAGCAGTCGAGCAGACAGAGATTATACATCCCAATCCAAATATAGAAATTTCAGACTGATTTTGTGTATTTTATGAAGTGCTTTGATTTTATATTAAGTGAAGCCATTTCACCAAAACAAAAAGCATATAATGGATGGATTCTGCTCTCAGCTCACGTTCAGACATCCTCTGAACTGAGTGCCCCCCATGCAATTAGACACCAACAAACCTTTCATGTGAAGAGGAGGGAAGTCTGCTCCCCCCACCCAACAGTACCTTGAGCCTCAGGAGTGGCTCAAAAATCAAAATTTCCTTCAACTGAAGAAAGAAAAAAAACCAAAAAACCCTAGCAAAAAAAAAAAAAAACCCATAAATGAACATGAAACATCTGACTTAAAATGCACAGGTACCAACTAAAGCTGTAGATGAAGAGTCCAGACTTGAAGTGGTATTTGCCCAGTGAATTATTCTTTTTCCTGAGGCAACATAGAAAAAAAAAAAAAAGTCTACCTTTTCTGATGGTGTGAAATAGTTTGCCATCTGACTATAGGAGAGTATGAAGAAATTTCAAGGACAAACTAGATCAGCCTTTACCTCGGGGCCTCTGTTTCTCTGCGTCATAGATCATTACAACTTCAGTGACCTGGAAGAGAGAAGGGAAATTCTACTAACGGTGCTACCAGGGGAGAGTCAGCACAGCTCCTACAGCCTGGCTCCCCACACTCCAGCCACAAAGCACAATTAAACACCCCACACAGCCATCAATACCAGGCTGTCCTACCAGCAGCACAAACAAACTGGGAATATTGCTCTTTACTGGAGCTGAAGAAAAGCCTCGGTTCATTTGTGCTGAAAAGCTGCTGCTTTGTGTTGTTTTGGGTTTTTGTTTTTTTTTTTAAGGTCTCATCACACTTAAAATTCTAATCTAGCATTAAGGTTGCTACAGGGTTTATACCCACCCTGCAGCCTCCAAAAAAAACCAAAACAAGCCTAAGGTTTCTGGTTTTCAGCATCCCATTCAGAGTAGCTTCTTAAAAGATTACTTTTTCCATTTTTAAACATTTCTCACTCTGGGCATAAAAAGCAGCTTTAATTCCAAACACATTTAAGATTTGCACAGCTTCTCTATAAATTGAGTATCAGTGTGGCACAGAGTGCCAGCTCTAAATTGATGCTTTAAAGAGCATTACAATAAAACCCTAAGTGCCTGATGATCAGAATCATTTTTTTCATGATAAGCATCACTGTCAGCTCCAACTTAAACAAAAGCAGAGGTGCAGCATTCATGTCTGAGGCAGCACTGAAGCAGCCTTTACATTTCTCAGCATTTTCTCATTTTTCTGCATTTCTCAGATGCAGAAAAGCAGTTGCAAAACACGTGTGATCTCATGGAACCACATCTTTGTCTTCAGGCTAAACTTAGGATTATTTTTACTAGAATCCCCTCAACGAGCTCACAGTCCAACACAATCTCCCCTTTCACAGCTACATGACAAGCTTTTCAAGTTATTACACATGTACCCTCACTTGAGTAAATCCTGCTGGACACTGACAGCTGAGATTTGTCCCCCTGTGGGGGTCATGCAATGTGGCAGTGCCAGATCTCTTCCCTATGGCTCCTTCTTCCCCCTGCTCTGCTTCACCAAGCAATTTCATGCCTAAACACCAGTGTCTGCTTTTTTCTCTTGACTCTGTAGCTACAAAACCTTCCTAAGAGCCTCTCCAAAGGTTTAACTCATTAGGAATGCTACAGACACTCTCATTTCTAGACTACTGCTAAAGTTCTACCACTTATTTTTAAAGAGTTCCACCTCATGGCTGCTGCTTCCTCTCTCTCTCTCTCTCTGGTGGAACATAACCCCCTGGCTCTCCCAGGGCACCCAGAGGTCAGAGTTGGGGAGCCACAAATCTGTGAGGAAGAGCCTTTAGAAACTGCTCTGCTCCCCAGCTGTGGAAAATGCTCCACCATTTTTAGTTACAACTCTACTGCAGCCTTTCAAACTAAAGAAGCAGTTGTTAGCCTTTCAATTTTTTAAAATTATCTTAACCAAATTTTAAATACAGCACTGTTGATAAACTTAACCACTTGAAACCAGAGAGAAAGCTGATTTTCAAAAAATAAATGATCACAGAAACACAGTAAATGCCACTCAAGGATGGCAAGTTCACATCCACTGGCACAGCCCTGAATTTAACTCAGGCAATCTTAAGTTTTTCCAACCAGTTCAGAGCTGAGTTTAAGCAGTTTGGGTTAGCAGTTTATCATCCATCATAAAGGGGCAATGAGAGCTGGGATAACTGGGAAATTAGAACTGGAAAAAAAAAACCAACAAACAAGAAGTCAGAACTGAACAGTTTTTCCAGTCTGAGGTTATGAACTGAATTACCACCAGGTTCATAACAGGAGCAGGAATTTATTTGTCTCTAGAAAGGAGGCTCTAGGGACAACAGAACCCAGCTGGGCCCAGATGATGATTTAAAAGCCACTGATGCCACTGAAATAAAGAGGGGAGGCTACAAAATTTAACTTCTAGTTGAAGACAAGGATCCTGGACACAAGCTCACTCAAGTATGCCCTGTTCCTCCCCCCCAGAAAAAAATTCACAGAAAAATTTAAATCAGCAAGCTGTGAGCTATCAACTATAAAAAAACCCCAACATTAATTATTCTTCAGCCAGCTCAGCTTAGGAGCTCAGGAGTTTTTGCAAAAAGGGAACAGAATAATGCATCAGGTAGAGTTGAACAAGAGGAGACAGAAGCAGCAAAGGAAGGTGCATGTCACAGCAATACATTTTGACAAACAGCAAGATCCATTTCAAGATGATGAACGTTTACTCCAGTTTATCACAAACTGCTTCAATACGTCCCCTGCAGCAGTTTGTCTAAATTAACCCAAAATTTGACAGCTTGACAAAATCTGAGAAAAGGCAGGAGGGAGGAAAGCATCTTGCAGCCCAGAGCTCTCTGCCATCCTGCTGAATGACTCACCACTCCGAACTTCTTGAAGTATTCCCTGAGCTCTGTCTCGCCACAGTTATGAGGAATCCCACCAACAAAAATTTTATTTGATTTATTGTTATCACTCCTGGATCCTTTCTGCTAAATCAAGGAGGAAAAAGAAATAAAAAAAAAAAAAAGAATCAATCAATCAGAGGGACAATAAAGTTGGCTGCTTCTATGATTTTACACTTAAGCATGAACAATGGGCTCTGGCAGGTTGAGGGGGAGCCAATTCCAGGCTGGAAGTCTCCTGCTTGTTGAAGAGAAGCAAGGGCAGGTTCAGAGCTCCATTTAGTGCTCACAGTTTTATCCCAGTCCTTGCTCTTCAGAAGATCAGAGAGAAGCAGGGACTGAGGCCATTTACTCATTTTCTAATGAAATCCTAACAACCTGCAGGGTGTGAAGCAGGCTGGAAAAGCCTCCCAGTCCTCTGAGTGCACTTCCAGACACTTGTTCCAAGATCTGAAGAACTCTCAGCTAAAGCTCTGCTAAGAGTTTAAGAAAACACCACCCCCACAAGCAGAGTTCAGTGCAAACACAAAATGTTCATTAACACTGCCTTGTACTTGGAGTCCTACCGTGGCCAATCGAAGGAGAAGACATTTTTTTAGAAATCAAATTTACATTCAAGGCCTGCACACTGCCTGCTGATTTTAAACCACGGATAGAAGCAGAGTGAATTCAATTAAACTGCTAGAAGATGAAGGCAAAACTTGGAAAGCAAGAAGGATACATCAAGTATCTTTCCTTACCCATCCTTCCTTCGGTCGTGTCCTTTCTGGTTGCATCCCCCTAGGTGTACATGGCTTTGGATCAATCTGGAAGAAGTTCCAGTTTGGTCAGAGCTCAGCATGCAGAATATTGTTCTAAAAGCCACACTCGTGGCAGCTGAACACAGAACTGCTGAAATCCACCCCCTCACATCAAAGCTTCTACAATGTGACACAAATCACGGACTTAAAGCTTACAATAAATCATTAAAGCAAACAATCAGGTCATTTTTACACTATCCAGTCTGCAACTGAGAAGCCAGGTTTTAAGGAGTCTGGAACAGAAAGTTGGGAAGCAGAAACCCAACCCAAAGCCCACAGCAACTCACATTTCGGCCATCTAACGTATGAGGTCTGCTGGCCAGCACTGTCCCCACACAGTTGGGATCTTTAAATTTGACAAATCCAAATCCTCGGGACTGGTTTGTTGTTTTGTCTTTCATTATTACACAGTCTACGACTTCTCCATACTGGGAGAAGTAGCCACGAAGAGTTTCTGTCAAAAAAGAAAGCAGGTATTAAATAGAACCATGTATTAATGTCAGGAGCTGTGTTTGCAGGTGTGAGACAAAGATAAGCAACCAGCTTCAAACTCATCTCTGGAAAATGGATCAATTCTACTTCCTCCACACAAATGGGACACTCTGCTTTGTTTCCACTCACAAAAGGAGCATCACAACAAAGCAATGACAAAAGTCATCTTCTGAGCAGCCAAACACCTCACTACCAATTTCTGATAGAAAATACAAACCAGAAGTGATTAACATACATCTGAACTCTCTCTATAGAAAGCTTCAGTCCTTAGCAGAGGAGAGCAAGCAGCAGGATCTCACCCCCACCTTCCCAACCAGAACTCTCTGTGCT
The DNA here is from genome assembly GCF_036169615.1 of Heliangelus exortis. Taxonomy (NCBI): domain Eukaryota; kingdom Metazoa; phylum Chordata; class Aves; order Apodiformes; family Trochilidae; genus Heliangelus; species Heliangelus exortis. The sequence goes on from NC_092449.1 coordinate 4,220,721, forward strand.
CCTTGTTTTGCTGCCCACTATGTCCAGCACATCCCTTACCTTGTGTTGTGCTCCAGTCCAAGCCACCCACAAAGAGTTTCCTGCAAATGAAGCACACAGCAGTTTTAGGGGGCCACACACCAGATGCTCTGGCTCCCTTAAGGCAGGAGCTGGGTAGTCTGCAGAGGCCCCCAAAACACTCCTTCCTTTCTAGAATTCACTATTCTTTGTGACAATCACCTTCTGTTTCGGGAAGATTTGCATAAAACTGAAGGATCCATTTTGTGTGCCACAAGCATGAACAGAGGACATAAGCTTGCATAAAAGAATAAAAAGTATTCATGTAACAAAGAGAAGACAAAAGTATCTGAAAAGCCCAATTTCCTCTAAACTCCTTCAAGTGTCACTTTGAGAAATGATTGTACTAGCCAGGAGGGAAAACACCACCACACATCACACAAAGGACATTTACCTGCTCTTCTGGGGCAGAAAGGAGTTCCAGCATGGAACACTTCACAATTCAGAAAAATATGGATAAAGCATCACCAGAATTTCAAAAGTGACCCAAGAACACCATTATAAAGCCATTCTACCTCGTTAATCCCCACCCCCCAATTAAAATGGGATGTCTGGATTCCTGTCGAGGATCACTGGTTCAAAGTCACTCACAGAACTTCTCTTAGCAACAGAAGAAAACAGCTGCAGGGTCCCTGCAGTTCCAATTTAAGGATGAAAACAAAATCCCAAACTTCTGAGATAAAACAAACCGACAGAAAAGCAGACATCCTGCTTTAAATACCCCAGTCCATCTCATTAGCTGCTTTAATCCCTGATTAAGGATCAAGAGGTGTGCACAGTCTTGCATCAGGCCTCCAAACTCAAGTTCAAAGAACAGTTGGACCCTCCTACAACCATCTGCTACCTACCACTGAATGTTGCCAGAAAGGTAAGGGATAACTAAAGTTAAAAAAATTCCTCTCCAAGTCACACTAACAGCACAGCTGCTGCAGCCTTCCCTGACAGGTACTGCAGAAAAAATACCAGCAGGCTCTGAAGTTCCCAAACTAGTTGTAACCCTGGTTCTGTGAACAATGCCAGGGCTTGAAAGTATTTCTTACCAAGGCACAAAGGATAAGCAATGTGAGTGGCTCTGCCCTGGGATGATGTGGCCAAATGCCAGGTACCAGAGGATGAATCCCAATGGGAATGCCAGCTGAAAGGACCCAGCTCCATGGGAAGAATGCTGGAGTGGTGCAATGGTTGGATTCAGGCATCACCTGAAAAGTCTGCACTTGCTCTCCAGCTGCATGGCTGGGTACAACAGAAAGAAGACAAGTTTTTCCATCCTCAGATCAAAAAAGCTCAAGTCAGCCCTCAGGCTTCCTCCAAGTACTGTCCTTGGAAAGAAAAGCTCTTAAGCTGCTGATTAAAACAACAAAACAAAACAAAAAAACCCAAACCACCCACACAACCAGACCACCACCTTCACACGCTGCTTTTATGTGCTACTTCCTTGCTCACCTAGAAAAACCCCTCAGAATCTCCTGTCTGCCACGAGCTCTACTTAAATGGAAGCAAAAGCAGAACCACCAAGTTCCAGCCTAAGACAGCAGACAAACCTGGGAGACCGACACTAAATAACAGTGTAGCACTGATTCAGCAACTGCTTGTGAAACCTTTCTACAATCCGGTTCAGACAGCTCTGGAAACAGATGAGAAACTCATGATTAAACCCCCAACTAAACTCCAGGGTTAAAACAAGCCCGAATCAACTCCTCCTCTGAAAGGAGCACCCAAAGCTGTCCCACCTCGTGTCAGGGCATGCCAAGGTGCTGGGGCGGGCAGGGAGGAGCAGGGAGATGCCAGGCTGCCTGCTTTGCAACTCTTTATCAGCTCTAGGGTGTGACAAAACTTCAATGCAAAGTCATTCAGTGCTCAATTAAAGGTTAGCTGAAAGCCAGCTCAACATTTGGCCCTTTTCAGGAAGAAGCAGCTCAAAGGGTTTGAGTTTTTTTACAGGCCTGCACAGACAAGTGCTGGGAGAGTTTATCTGGGGAGGGGCCCTGGTTCTGTTATCAGTCCTCAAAAAGAGAAGCCATGTTCTGCTTGGTCTTCTCCCTGCCCTCAGACAGAACTGAGTCCAGCTGAGCTGAGGCTGGGAATTAAAGCACTCACACAAACTTGAGGTTCTGCTCACAGAAAACTTCCTCTCACCTGCTTTTTTCAGGAGCAGCTTCTGCAGAGAGAAACCAGCCCCCCCCCTTGTCAGAAAGCTGCTGGCACAGAGTGAGCACAGAGCCCTGATTATTAAGCAGAGATCAAAGCACCTTAAGCTGTCCAGCACAGAACTGCAGAGGTCACAGCACTGCCAGCAGGGTCTGCATCACCACAACCTCTGATCACAGCTTAGGATGTTCCACCCAGCAGCACCAGGAACCAGCTCTGCCTTCTGCTCCTCTGTTTCAGGGTGAGAAAGTTTTTTCCCAAGGATAGAAAAGCTCCCTCCTTCTCCCTCTGGTGGCATCACTTCAGGGAGCTTCCAAAAACCCCCAGCTGGAGGGCTGGTGTGCTGACAGCCAACCTTCACCCAAGGTCCTCACACCAGGGGCTGTCTGATGGCTTCAGCTGTCCCTTTACACATCCACAAATCCCTCTGCTCCTTCTCCTGCTGTGTTTGCACTGAAAGTTCTATAAGGGAATAATTTTATATCCTAATAGCAAAGAGAAAACTAAATTGATCTAATGTTCTGTTCTAAATAAAGTTTTGATGGCCCACGACTGGCTGTTAGCTGCATTTTCTCAGCCAGCTGTATTTTGAGATTTATTTATTTAACTAAATTTGATAGCTTGAGATACAAGATCAATCTGTACAAGATCAACCTAAAAATAGCAGCTGTGTTCTGACAGAACACCAAGCTACCTGCAGGGAAGGGCTTCCTGCAGTTCCTGCTCACTGACACCTTCCAATTCCATCATAAATTATTTGCAGTCACCCTATACACATTTAAACAAATAAAAAAGCAGGGTTGCCTAAGGCCACCTAGAGCAGCTGTATGGAAATTTCACAGCCTGTTTCTCTGCCTGCTACAGGATTGTCCCAGCCTGAGACTCCCCCTGAACTGAGCTCCCTGAGCACAGGGAGGAGTTCTGACCCTCAAACCCCGAGGCAGCTGCCAGGGACAGGACACTTGGATGAAGTAACTGGGAAAGGGAGCATTCATCCCCCTCTGCTCAGCCCGTTTTTCCAGCCTCCTCTAGAACTTGTTCAGTTTATGGGCTGGGATTTATTAAAATGATGCCATCAGAGGGAGCCTGCTCCCTCCTTAAAGACCCAATCTCCCTCAAGTTGTGTGCTTACAGTGTGAGGACTTTGCCCTCCATCCCCAACCCAAACTCCAGGGATTCCCCAGCAGGGACAGCACCCAACTCCAGCCCCTTCCCTCAGCCCCCAACAATTCCTTGGTCCTGGAGTGGGAACTGACTCTCCACAAGTTAGAGCACATTTTATAAGTTTTAACCAAGATTCACAAATCCACCTGTTCCACTTCAACTATTCCCTGACTAATTTTTCCTTGTTGATTTATTCTTTTCTACCATAAATGTATCTGCCCCTGAAGCAGCTCACCCCAGAACGAGCAGGAAAACATGCACAGGTAATCTTAAAAGTGTTCCAACTCAGGAAAAGCACCAACTCTTTGCCTAGGTCAATTAATCAGACAGATTCACTGCCATCCATTGTTTCTCTTATCACAGGAGCTGGAGGGCAGCAGCAGCTCCACAACAGTTCTTTTCTTTCTTTCTTTTTTTCATCCACAATAATCCCAAGAACTAAATGCAAAAGTAACACAAGATCCTGGGTACTCACATCCACCCAGCTGCCAGGCTACAGCTTCCTGGTCTTTTAACTTAAAATCTCTGCTGAGAAAAGGGTTAAATTCACAACTTCCTCTTGAGACACATCTCAAGCACAACTTCCTTCACAGGACTCCAGGCAGCTGACTAAACCACAGCTTGTTCTCTTGCTTTCACCTTTGTCTCAGAGCTTTTGTTGGAGGAGGAAAAGAAATAGAAATTAACCACTTCTGATGGAAATCCAATCTTTTAAATCTTATTACAACTCCCAAGGATCAAAATCTAAGCAGTCTGCAACTGGGAGAGAGCTCCAGGCCTGTTCTGGAGGAAAGCTGACAGTATTTTACCAAAAAACTCCCAACCTGCACCCACCTAAACTTCCAGGACAGCAGCACACGGCTCCTCAGCCCTCCCACAAGGCACTTTACAGCAATTAAAGCCCAAATAAAAATCTTTTCAGAGGCAAACACACAGATTTAAACAAACCTCGTGCAATATGCAGCAACACACTATATTCAAACGGCTGTCCTGCCTCTCGGATTTTTACGACTTCCCAAATTAAGGGCAGGCACAGTAAATAAGCAGCTTGCTGCCTGCTGGAGACAGTGAGGGAACAGACTGCTTCGTGTCGAGTTTCAAAAGAGGTGACGGGTTATGATGCGAATACCCCGTGCCAGAACTCGCAGTGAAAGCTGAGCAGCCACTTTTATTTTTATTTTTATTATTATTATTATTATTATTATTATTTCTTTGTGCCAAGCCCACAGTGCTTTAAATGCCGCCAGGCTGCAGAGCAGAGCACTGAAGGAGAACAGCACCACACACACCTCAGGACCCGCAGCCCTGGGTCTTCACCAGTTTGAAGAAACACTTGAAAATAAAACCAGCGGGTTTGGGGCGGAAACGGGGAGGGTGTGGGGGGGGTGTGAGGATGGGAAGGGGAGGGGGGGCTTCTGTTTGCCGCCTTTGTCCCGCCGTTTCCCCCGGGAAGGGTCTGTGTGTGCCCCAGCCCTGATGAGTCACGGGAACGAAGCCCCGGGGCCGTGTCTGACCCCGCCGGGGTGCGGGGGGAGCGGAGGGGACGCACCCCGCACCGCGCACCCCGCACCCCCCATGGCGGGAAGCGCGCGGGTGACCTTGGCGCGCGCACCTGCCGCCGCAGCCCGGCGCGGGCCGGTCACGTGAGGCTGGGGGGGGGGGGGGGGGGAGCAAAGGGAAGGGGGGGGGGAAAACACCTCCCGCTCCGCAGGGGCCCAGCATGGCGGACAGGCCCGGCGGCGGACAGCGGGCACGGGAAAGCTCCCCGCACCCCCCCGGCGGCGGAAAAGCCACGGTGCTGGCCTCTTCTGAGGGGAAAAAGGGGGCCGGACCCCTCCCGCCCCGGTGCCTCCCCTCACCCGATCTCATCGGCGCCTCCCACGCTGTTCATGGCGGCGGCTCCTCGGCGGTATCCGGGGCCGCGCCCGGCTCTTCCCTCCGGCGGCGGCAGCGGTGGCAGGTGGCGGGTGCGGGGCTGCGGGCGGTCGATCCTCGCCGTCCCCCCCGTCCCCGTCCCCCCCCCCCCTGCTCTCCCGAGCTGCGCAACGGCCGCCCCCGGCCCGGCCCGGCCCCCCCCCCCCGCCGCGCGCTCGCGCTCCCTCAGCGCCGCCAACCGCCGCTGCGCGCGCACCTGCCCCTCGCTACGGGGTCTCCGGGGCCGCGCCCAGGGAGGGGCGGGGCAGGGCGGGGCCGCGCGCGGGGGATGACGGGAAGGGCAGTCCGCCAGCAGCACGTGTGAGGCGGGGGGGGCGGAGACCCCCGGGACCCCCACGGGACCCCCCGCACCCCACGGGACACACAGACACACAGACACACACACCCCTAAAGGCCGCTCCCCGGCTCAGCACCACCCGCACCCGCCCTTCCTCCCCGTACAGCGCGTCCAGGGGGGGTGCGGGGCACCCCGGTCATACAAAGCCGGGCGCGGGTCCCCGGTGTGCCCCGCACGGCCCCGGCCCACGGGCACAGCGTGGGGCACAGCTCCGTGTGTCCCCCCCCCACAGACGGGGTGCTGCCCGCTCCCACCCCTTCGTGCCCCGCACCGAGCCCCCGGAAGGGGCTGATCCCCCGCACCCCCCCGCTCCGCCCTGGGGCTGGGGTCCGTCCCACCCCCGCTGTACCGGTGCAGGAGGCCCCTGCATGGCCCGAGCCCCGCTGTACCGGACCCCTGCGTGGCCCCCAACCCCCCCGCACCCCCCCCCCCCACGCCGTGCCCCCCGTGGGGCCCCATCCCGCCCGGCGTGCTCAGCGCTTTTCCAGCCCCGGGTATTTAAGGGGCGGCCAAGCACCCTCTGACCCTTTCCCTCTCCAGCCCTGGACTTTCCTCTCCCGGCGGCACAGCCAGGATGAGCTCGGGGCCCATCTTTGCCCGGGGGGAGGATTGCCGGGCCGGCTGGCGAGAGGCCGCTGCGGGCTACGATGGCCCCGACACCCACCTGGAGATCCTGGGCAAGCCGGTGATGGAGCGCTGGGAGACTCCCTACATGCATTCCCTGGCAGCCGTGGCTGCATCGAGGGGTAACGGGGGGCACGGGGGGGTCGGGGCCGTGCTTGGGATGTGGGGAAGGGGATATATGGGGACCCCCCCCTCTCTTCCTGGCAGAGGGGACAGGGTGACACGTTCCTGGATGTCGTGGGGAGGAGGGGTCTGGGTGGGTCCTGACATTTTTGGGCCATGTCCCCAGACACCGGCAGAGGTTTTGGTCTGAAGTGGAGGAAAAAAAAAGAATCCTGGGTCCCCGGGGAGGCTCTGTGTGTGTCTGTGTCTGTGTCTGTGTGTCTGTGTCTGTGTCTGTGTGTGTCTGTGTGTGTGTCTGTGTCTGTGTGTCTGTCCCCTCCCCAGCTGTCCCCTTGTCCCCAGGTGGCCGTGTGCTGGAGGTGGGTTTCGGGATGGCCATCGCTGCCAGCAAGGTGGAGGAGTTCGACATCGAGGAGCATTGGATCATCGAGTGCAACGAGGGAGTGTTCCGGAGGCTGGAGGAATGGGCCAGGACACAGCCACATAAGGTCTGGGATAGGCTGTCCCGGTACTGGGGGGGTGGTCCCGGTGCCAGGGAGGCTGTCCCGGTGCTGGGGGGGCTATCCCGGTGCTGGGGGGGGGGATGTCCCGTGTTGGGGGAGGCTGTCCCGGTGCCAGAGAGGCTGTCCCGGTGTCGGGGGATGGTCCCGGTGCTGGGGAGTGGTCCTGGATCCAGGGGGGGTTGTCCCGGTGCCGAAGGGGTGGTCCCGGTGCCAGGGAGTCTGTCCCCATACAGAGGGAGGCTGTCCCGGTGCCGGGAGGGTGGTCCCGGTGCTGGGGGGGGCTGTCCCGGTGCCAGGGGGGGCTGTCCCGGTACCGGGGGGGTGGTCCCGGTGGGCACCAACCTTTGGGGCTCACTGCTCCCCTCCTGCCCCCAGGTTGTGCCTCTGAAGGGGCTGTGGGAGGAGGTGGTGCCAACGCTGCCCGACGGGCACTTCAGGGGTGAGGCAGCACACAAGTGGGGAGGGGGGCAGTGGGTGGGGGTCTCCACGGTGCAGGGAGCACCCAGCTCCTGCCCTCGGTGGTGGGGGGTGGGGAGGGGTCCCCGTGGGGCAGCACCATGTCCTGGGGAGGAGGTTGTTGTCACTTTTCCTGGGGTCTGGGATGTGGGGTGCAAATTAAAATAGGAAAAAAAAATATTTGCCAGTGAAGGGGGGACCCTCCCCCCCAGCACAGGCCCCACGGGGGGGGGGTCTCTCTCTCTCTCTCTCCCCCCCAGCTTATGGGGGGTCTCTGGTGTTCCCTGGCAGGGATCCTGTATGACACCTACCCCCTGTCAGAGGAGACCTGGCACACACATCAGTTCAGCTTCATCAAGGTAACACGGGGGGGTGCAGCACCCACACACACATCCCCCCACCCTTCACGGGGGTCCAGAGCCCCCCCCCAGCTCGGGCTGATCTGGACCTTTCCCCACAGAACTGGACCCAGCACTTGGGGTCCACGTGGCTGCAGGGGGAGGGCTGGGGCAATGTCCATCTCTGCAGGGAGGAACTGGAGCTCAGGGGGGGGGAGAAGAGCAGCTGGGTGCTGAGCTGGTGCTGTGCCAGGCAAGGGCAGGGGATGGGTGAGAGGGGTGAGGTGCCAGGGTGAGGGGCACTGAGCCATCCCCCCTCCCCAATTCCCCCCCCAGGCCCACGCCTTCCGCTTGCTGCAGCCCGGGGGGGTCCTCACCTACTGCAACCTGACCTCCTGGGGGGAGCTGCTGAAAACCAAGTACACTGACATTGAGAAGATGTTTGAGGTGAGGGTTGTCCCCCCCCTGCCACCCCCGGGCTCTCCAAAGCCACCCAAAAGTCACCCTGGGCACCTCCTGCACCCCCCCAGGTGCTGACTCTGGAGCAGCATTTAACTCCCTGATGGCTGAGGCCCAAGAGGGAATGTTTGAGGGGGGGGTTGCCCTCCATGGGGCTCCCCATACCCAGCTGCATCTCCACTCAGATCCAAGCAGCTCTGAGCACCCCTGCTCCTTCCTCTCCTGCAGGAGACCCAAGTGGGGCAGCTGCTGGAAGCTGGGTTCAAGAGGGAGAACATCAGCACCAAGGTGATGGACCTGGTCCCCCCCAAGGACTGCAGGTACTACTCCTTCCACAAGATGATCACACCCACCATCCTTAAGCACTGAGGAGGAGGAGGCTTCTTAGCTCCTACTGAGAGAAGACTGAAGCTCTGTTTATCTGGAAGTGGCTGGAAGCTTGGGATGGAAGTCCTGGATCTACAGGACTGGAATTCCTGCCCCACCAAGGGTATCACTGATGCCCTGGAGGTGTCTTCTGGGCTCTGCACCTGTCCCAGAGGCCACTGTCCTCTCATGACTCACCCTCCTCTCCAAGTTCCTCCATTAAGTTGTAATTCTAGAGTCTGTAGCCAAAGGGCTTCAAGGATGAGATGTTTCCCCTGCAAACTGCATCACGTGGAGAAACCAAGGGGGAGAAAGAGGAGGGACAGGGCAGCAGGGGATGTTCTGGCTGCCCCTGGAGCAACTCCCAGGTGAGGCTTCCCAATCATAGCAAATTCTGACCCTGCCACCCTCCTGGCAGCCTGACAGTGCAGAGGTGACATCTCCTCTCAACCCAGAAGGAATAAAACCCATGAAAAAGGAATAAAATGCACAGCTGCTGTTTCAGAGCAATTTCTTTGTCTTTCAAACGTGTGTGTGTGTGATTCTGGCACGATGGAAATAATTCCTGGCTGCTGTGTGCACTGATGGAAAGGACTTACTTGATCCTTTGCAGGAAATTCTAACCAAAAAAAGCAGATGGTGAGGAAGGGCTGAGCTTGGGGAGGCCTCAGGGTTCACCTGGATGTGCCAAACTTCCCAAAAAACAGCAAGTCCCAAGTTTCTGGCACAGCATTTATGTCACCAGAGGTGCCTTCAACCACTCTCCTTCCCTGACAGGCTGCTCAGACCAGAAAACAACCCCTGAATGTCATCAAATTCAGCTCCTGCTTTTAAATTCCCTTTTTAAACAAGCTAAAAACACCTGAGGTGCTAGGGACAAGCCAGAGGAGCACCTTAACCAGGTAGAGTTTTATTGGAAGGCTCGTGAGGACCCGGAGTCCTTGTGCGTATGAAGGTGAGCAGGTGCCCTGAGCAGGCAGTGAGTGGGGACAGGTCATAAATTAGAGGTTATTTCCTGTACCAGATCTGGATCCTCTTCTCCCGTTTGATTTTCTTCTGAAGCTGCAGGATCCCATACAGCAAAGCTTCAGCTGTGGGGGGGCAGCCTGGGAGAGAGAGAGAGAGAGAGAAGGGAGGGCTGAGATTTCGGGTTCATCAAAGCCAGAGAGCTGCTTTAAACAAACACAGGTGATTTTTTAAAAATTTTTTTAAAGTTCTTTACAAAATGTAGAACTGCTTTGCTTTACAGCAAGGTGGGATCTCCCAGGACACCACCTGGCTGGCTAAACCACAGCCCACGCTTCACACAACAGCTGCTGGTGAGGTCACATCACCAGAACTGCTCCACTCTCTCCCTGCAAACCCCTGGCAGATCTTCCTGAGGCATCAGCAGCAGCTCCAGCAACACGATCTGAAACAGAATGAGCTTTAAAAACCCCCAAAGTCCCTCAGCTCCCACGGCCTGGAGCTCACAATTCCCACCTGGCACGTAGATGTCCACGGGCACGATGCGGTCGCAGCCCCTGACCACTGAGTAGGAGTAGTGGTAGTAACCCCCACCATTGGCACAGCTGCAAGAGAGGAGGGGGCTTCAGGGATGGGTAGAAAGGTGGCTGAGCAGCCCCCAGGGAGGCTCCCCCACTGGCACCCCCACACCCTGGGGCAGGGAGCTGCCCCCCATAGGTTTCTCAGCCAGGGATGGAGCCGATGCTGAGGTTTAGGCCGTGGCCATTCAGCCTCCCCCCAGGCCCTGGCTGCTCTCAGAGGCTGTTAGGCCCCAAACTGAAGGATTTTGGTTACTTGCACCAAGCAGAGACTCAGAGGGGCCCTTCCCCAGGTGCCAGCAGCTGCAGAGACCCCCCAGGATCTTTCACTGGGAGCACCCTGCAGCTCACAGCCACTCCATTCTCCTCACCCCCATCCAAGGACATCTTTATGTTTCACCTGTACCGAGGCCTCTTCATGAAGTTTAAGAGGTTGGAAACACAACTGAGACACAGCCCCCCCCTCCCTCCACCTCCCCACTCGTGGACACGCAGGATTTTTTCCACGCAGGTGCTCAGGAAGCCTCAGCACTCACCTCCCCATGGAGACAACGTAGCGGGGCTCCGGCATTTGGTCGTAGACCTGCAGAACACAGACATTTCATCCCGTTTTCCACCCCATCCCTGCATCCAGGCATCCCAGCTCCAGCCAATCCAGCCCAGACCCGGTACCTTTCGAAGAGCTGGAGCCATTTTGTTGGTCAGGGTGCCAGCCACAATCATGACATCAGCCTGGCGGGGGCTGGCTCGGAACACCACCCCGAAGCGGTCCATGTCGTAGCGAGGAGCTGCCATGTGCATCATCTCCACAGCACAGCAAGCCAGCCCGAAGGTCATGGGCCAGAGAGAGCTCTGCAGGGAGAGAGCAGAAACAATCAGAGAACCACACCTCGAGGCCTGGGTCCAGTTCTGGGCCCCTCAGCTCAGGAAGGAGATCGAGGTCCTGGAGCGGGTCCAAAGGAGGCAACTGGGCTGGTGAAGGGATCCAGCACAGATCCCCTGAGGAGAGGCTGAGGGAGCTGGGGGTGTTGAGGCTGGAGAAGAGGAGGCTCAGGGGAGACCTCATCACTCTCTCCAACTCCCTGAAAGGAGGTTGGAGCCAGGGGGGGGTTGGGCTCTTTTCCCAGGCAACTCTCAGCAAGACAAGAGGGCACAAGAGGTCTCAAGTTGTGCCAGGGGAGGTTTAGGTTGGACATGAGAAAGAATTTCTTTCTGGAGAGGGTGCTCAGCCATTGGAATGGGCTGCCCAGGGAAGGGGTGGATTCTCCATCCCTGGAGATATTTCAAAAGAGTCTGGATGTGGCACTCAGAATCATAAAATCACAGAATCATAAAATCCCAGAATGGGCTGGGTTGGAAGGGACCTCAGAGCTCCTCAAGTCCAACCCTTGCTCCACTCCCCCCGTGGTTCCCAGCCCATGGCACTGAGTGCCACATCCAGGCTCTTTGGAAATATCTCCAGGGATGGAGAATCCACCCCTTCCCTGGGCAGCCCATTCCAATGGCTGAGCACCCTCTCCAGAAAGAAATTCTTCCTAATGTCCAACCTAAGAGAGAGGAACCCGGGCTGGGAATGCTGGAAGAGGGAGCTGAGCCCCTGAGTGGGGGCTCACACGACAGAGAGAAAAGGAAAGGGGACGAAGGGCAGGTTTGAGTGGGGAGGGGTCTCCCCCTGCTCTGCCCCCCCAAATCTCAGCCCCTGCCCAGGGAACTTTCCCCAGGGAGGATTTTGCAGCCCACTCACCCTCCGTGCCCAGTTGATGAGGTCATCAAGCTTGGTGACAATGTACTCGCCCCTGCTGGAGGGGACATAGGATTTCTTCTGGACAACAGCTGAGCTCTTCTGCTGGACTGGGACAGGGCTGAGGAGAAACAGTGGGATCAGTCTCCCAGTTGTGAAGCATCCCCACAAAATGCACTCGTGAGCCTCGGGGAGCTGTGCTCCTGTAAGGAATTATTGCTTGTGGACAGCCCCACACCCTCTGCCACTCCTGGGGGCTGTGTTTATAATGGGGGCATCTCCCCCACCCCACTGTGGGGAAAGGTGCTCGCTGCACCCCCCTGTGACCCTGGGCACAACCCTGGGCTGGCAGCAGGCAGCAGGCAGCAGGCTGCTCATCCTGGCTTTCCAGAGGTGAAACAAAGGGAAAGATTGCCAGGCAGACAGAGCTCTGGCAAACAGAAGTTTCCTTCCCCACCCCCACTCGGGAATGTCCCCCCACACCCCACGGGAGGAGGGGCTCAGTGGGGACCCACCCTGCAGCGTTACCTTTTGGCACCCTCTGCCCCCGGGGTCTGGTGGAGCAGCTGAGCACGGGCAGGAGCCACGGGCCTGGGAAAAAGAGAAAAACCATCACAGCCCGGGTGACACGGGACCCCACGGGCCTGGGAAAAAGAGAAAAACCATCACAGCCCGGTGACACGGTGACACGGGACCCCACGGTGACACGGGACCCCACGGTGACACGGGACCCCACGGTGACACGGGACCCCACGGTGCCCCCCCCCCCGGTCCCACAGGGTCCCACACGGCAGGGGCTGAGGGTTCCAGGGATGGAGACCCCCGAGCTGGGCCCAAACCCAGCAGGAGAAGGGACCCCACCCCGGGCTCCCCGGTCCCGGTCCTCACCGCCGGGCCAGCACAGCGCGTCCCGGGAGCCGCAGACCTGCAACGAGAGAACCGGGGAGAGCTCAGCCCCGGCCGGGCCCCTCCCCGCGGGGAAGGGAACGACCCGAGCCCGGGAGGGACTCCGGTACCGAACCCTCTCCTTGGCTGGCCCGGAAGGGACAGGGGCACCGCACAGCCCCACGGACAAGAGTGACACCGGGGAGCCCTGCGGTCACACAGCTCCGGTTCCTCTCACATTCCCCGGTCCCGTCCCGCAGCCCCGGTCCCTCTTACATCCTCCGGTCCCTCTCTCAGCCCCGGTTCCTCTCACAGCCTCTGCGCTCCCCGCAGCCCCTGCCCCGTCCCGCATCCCCGGTCTCTCTCACCTCCCCCTGCCCCTCTCACAGCCCCCCAGCCCCGGTCCCCCATACCTCCCCCAGCCCCTCTCTCAGCCCCAGCGCTGCCCCCAGCCCCGGTCCCCCTCACCTCCCAACGCCGCCATTTCGCCGCAGCCCTTCAGGCAACCTCTGGGCGCGGTGCACCCGCTAAGCGGCCCGGCCGGCACCCAGTGCACCGCCTCAGCGGGCCGGCGGGGAACGCGGGGACGGCGCGGGGGGTTCCGCAAGCACACATGGAGCCCCGGAGCAAAACGGGTCCGGGAGGAGAGCGGCGGCGGAGGAGAAGGGGAGGACGAGGAGGGGGTGTTCCCGGTGTCCCGGAGGAAAAGGCTGCGCTGAGCGCGTCCCTGGGTGGGCTCGAACCACCAACCTTTCGGTTAACAGCCGAACGCGCTAACCGATTGCGCCACAGAGACCGCGCTGCCGCCGCCCGCCCCCGCCCCCGCTGCTCTGGGCACCGGAACCCCCCGGGGCTGCCCGGACCCCCCCGCCCTGCACGGAACCCCCCCCACGGGACCCCTCGCTGTGTCCCCGGACCCCCGGTGCTGCCCGGGACACCCCCGGGACTCGAACCCGAACCCCCGGGGCTGACGGGAGGGGGGGGCGAGCGGGTTAACGGGGCCGAAATAGCTCAGCTGGGAGAGCGTTAGACTGAAGATCTAAAGGTCCCTGGTTCGATCCCGGGTTTCGGCAAATTCCCTTCTTTTAATTTTTTTTTTTTTTTTTTTCCCCATGTAGGGCCCCCCGGGTCCCCCCCGCACACACCCTCTGACTGCCCACACACTGCCCCCATCAGCCTCTTTTTTGTTGTTGTTTTTTTTATTGTATAACCTCAAAACAAAGAGAAGCAGCAGCAGAGGCAGAACAGGTGGAACTGCACCTGGAAGGAGAAGGTGCATCAGTTACCACTCAGAACGATGAATACAGAGCCATTAAAAGTGTAACTAAAATATATCCACATAACAAAAACCAGAATATCCCAAGTCACACCTCAACTTCTTAACTTGAACTCATCTTCCTTGGACCAGCTGGGACATCCTATTTCCATCACAATAAAAGACAAACTGGGTTTTATCCTTAAATCATTCCCAGTAACACTGCACATCTGTCACAGAATTGGGTGTTTCTTAAACCAGATCCTTTAAAGCAGCCTGCAAGAGGCTTTCCCTGTTACCCAGCAAGGTCACCAGGGCTTGGTTTTGCTGCAGACTTGGGATTCCCCCAGGATTTTTACACCCAAAACCTCTGCTCCTCCCCTCACATCACCAAGTCCCAATTTTATTTCCCACCCTCTCAGAGACACAAAGCAGAAGAGCCACAACCCCCCCAGGAAACTCTGCCAGAGGGGAAGCAGCAGCAGAACCACGGGGCTGGATCACCCACCAGGAGGTGATTTTCTGAGGACAAACCCCTCCATTTGTCAGATATTTGGCCAAAAATCATTCACACAAAGCTTTAATGTTACAGCCAGGAGCTCCACAGAACACGGGGGGGTTTGGGCAGCTCCGTGAGGAAAGGACCCTGCCCCTTCTCCATCATTTTTCCAGGAGGTTTGGCAGCTCCAGCCCTGGGGAAGCAGCTCCCACAGGCAGGGTGAGAGTGAGTCAGGTTCTGAGCACACACAGGTGGCTTTTAAAAAGCAAGAACGAGAACAACTTTCACACAAACGACCACTTCAGTGTGTACACCCCCTGCTGGGGTGAGGCTGTACCACTGCTCAGCTGCTGTCTGCAGACTCTGCTTCCTTCTTCTGCTTTTTTCTTTCTAGGATCTCTTCGTCGAATATTTCTCTCTCCCTGAAAAGGAAAATGTTGGAGTTCTGTAAAGAAAATAAACCTGGACAGGCCCCACACAGGGGGACTCAGCAAGGACATTCCTCACACTCCATCGTTTTGCTACTCAGACAGGAAGTTTTCTTCCAGAAGGGAAGGTGTGGAGCTCTCCTGCCCTTCCACTCACGTTTTGCTGTAAAAACTCCCCCCAAAAATTGAGAGAATACTAAAAAAAGATTTACCTATTGCTCACAGATGGTCCTTTCATGTATTTCTCTTCTGCCTGCTCATAGTCAATGTCATCCACAGCAGAGATGGCATAGATGATGGCCTAGAAAAGCAATTAATTCCTTTCTACTCCTGAAACAAAAGCTCAGTTCCCAGCAGCTGGAAACATCTCCAGCACCAGATCCCTCAATCACTTGGGTGAAACAGTTTGGTGTGAACCTCAGGTCCTAAAACCAGTAACACAAACCTGTCCTCTGGACACCCCCAGGGGAGGATTTTTACAGCCAGGTTAAGACATTCTTCAGAGCAATTTTGTTTCTAAACGTTTTCCCAGGAAAGTTCCCAACAATGAGGATTTAAAATTAACACTGTAAAAATAAAAAACCCACCCCTGATGAAACCAGCAACCCCAGAGGTAACAAAGAAGCAAACAAAGCTTTGTAGAGTTACAGAACTCATCAAACCCCACCTAAAAGCAACCACTCTGCCTCTGAAAACATCACCCAACCTCCAGCTTCTCTTCTGTACCAACAATTGGGAGTCAGAGGGGGGGCAGATGAACCCTCCTGCTCCAGGACACACTCCCCAGCCAGTAAAGAAGTTGTTTATTCACTTCCTTCAGCCTGTGCTTTCCTCAGGGTTTGTTACTTACCTCAGGCAGGAGGACATCTGAAATAAATCTGATTCCATCTCCATTTATTGGGTGCAGGCTCTTGGTGTCCATCTCCTGATACACCTCTGTCAAGTAGTTCACAACCAGGTCCAGCTGCTCCTCATCCTCCAGGTAGGTTTCAACACAGGCCATGTATTTCCTTGACTTCTGGAACCCCTTCAGCCAACGAGATTGTTTCCTGCTTGTCAGGATTGCCAGAAGATGCTCTTCAGCCCCTTTGGTCTTCACAATAAACTCCACAATCTTTTTATTGGCTCTGTCCCGGGCTGCCCTGGTTCTGTCAGGAAGGAGTTTCTTGGAGGGCTTCTGAGGTGAAGCTTCTGGAGGCTCTTCCTGAACTTCCTCTGCTGCCCTGGGAAAGGTCATTTGGGCTGGCCCTTGGTAACCTTCCTTTCTAACTGGGTAGCCTGGAGAGAAAAGCCATGATCCTGCTCAGACATCCCCAGCAAGGGGCTGTCTTGCACTGCACACACAAACACAGAACAAGGGACTTCCCTGACAAGAGCTTCTTCCTCCCTTACCCCCAAAAAAGGGCAAAACCCACTCAATGAATCTTATTTTTGCCTTAAAACGACTAGGGAGTGGGAACTCTGAGCTGAACTCACTGCACCATGAAATAACCACTTACCTGATCACCTTTAACCATCAGGATTTACCTGAAACCTCAGGGTGCAGCAGAGGGGTGTGGTAACTGTGACTCTGAGACCCAACACCAGAGCAAAACTTCCCTACAGAGAAAAGACTGCAAGAGGTAACAGATCCACTTACTGATATCCGCAGCAAAATATTCCAGGAAGGAGCCCGTGAAGGAATGACAACCTAAAAAGCCCAAAAGAGGGTTATTTATCAGTTCAGTGAAGCCTGGGGACCACAGCTGGCAGCTTTGCTGTCCTCTTCTCCCTGCTGGGGGACATCATCTGCTCACCCACTCTGATCCTGTAGTCAGAGATCAGCCTGATGCACCACTCGATTTCCTGGCGATATTGCTCCCTGGCTCTGTCCTGCAACCCCCAAACCAGGAATTAATTAATGCTTTGTTCAATCAAGTGACAGAGAGACCTGGGAGCACCACACCCCTCCCCAGGGACACCTCTACCCACTGGGATTTCTCCCAGCACGTTCCTGGGGGTACTTACTATGAGCTCCTGCTTTTCTTCGCAATCAAAATGCTTCAGGTTCTTCAGAGATACAGAAAAACTTGGGAGAAAAGAAAGAAACCCAGGTAGGGAAGAGGCTGAGCTGAACCTCTGTGGCTCCACCACAATTCTACCCCTCCCTGGAAGTCAGATTTCCCAGGGAACTCAGGTGTTGCTGCTTTGGGTTGTTGCCCTTTTGTTCTGAATTCCTCCCTTAAGCCTCAGCTGCTCCCCCAGCCCCACACTGTTCCCTGGCACCCCCAAAAATCCTCCCCCCACCTGGAGCCTCCCCCTGGGCTCTGTGTTCAGTGACTGCTCACTGCCCCAGGCCAGGAAGAAACTGAAAAAGTTGAGAGGTGGTCAAAATCCCCCCCATTTACCCTTTTTTCTTGCCACTTGCATTCCCTTCTATCAGCAGCACACACGCCCTCCTGTGCTTCCTCTTCACCTTTTTGACCTGTGGGGAGGATGAAGCCCCATGAGAATCCTCAGATCCCCCCCAAACCCTGCACATTTCACAGGGGTGCACAGCCCACACTTTTCATTTTTCTGTATTTGTGCAAATTCCTTCATGTGGCAAGCCCAGAACTTAACCCAGTGCAGCCTCTGCCCACACCAGACACAGCAGCACCACAGCCACCCCCTGCTCCAGCACAGACATCAAAACACCACATTTTACTTTTTAACACTTTTTGTCACCTTTGGAAGGTTTTTTTCTGGCAGAGCTTTACCATTTCCAGCTCCACATGAGTCAAGAAGGGCAAGAGACCCTCGAGACCTTGGGAAGCTGCTCCTTCTCAAAACCCCAGGCCATGGAAACAGCCCCAGAAGAGGCAGCAGGGATCTCCTCTTACCACAGCTGGCCAGTAGGGATACCTCCCCAGCTTGCACCAGGCCAAATTCCCTTCTTCAATTGATTGAGGTTCTGTGAGGAAAAAGGAAATAATTAAATGTATTTACAGATGGATCAGACAAGATTCCTTTCAGGAATTTCACTTTAGAGACTTTTAGAGGTTTCAGCTGAGGCAACAGAGCAGCCTCCCCAGAGCACAGCACAAGCCATAAAACTCTGTTCAACCCTTGCTCAGTTTTAGGATGTTTTGCAGTTTGTTCTGTTCCAAAAAAAACTTTTTTTGGGGCATTCAAGAATTCTTTTTTATTCCAAGCTTGAACAAGGCTGGGTTCACTTCCCAACAAGGTGAGGCTGCAGCAGCAGAGAAGCACAAACACCCCAAAAGAAAGATCACATCTCCTACCCTGGAGTGATAAAATACTGGGAAGCTCCTCCTCCTCCTCCTCTTCTTCATCCACCAGAGGTGAGAGGCAAGAGAGGCCCTCTGAGGAAGTGATCTTTGAAGCCAGGTCAGATGGTTCCAGTCCTGCTGAGAGCAGGAAACACCAGAGTTCATAAGCAAGGAGAGCAATTAAAAAAGGTTCAAAGCTCAGAGCAGATGGGTGTGGGGGTCTGTCACACCACAACCCCCCCTCAGCACCCCCAGGTAAAGATAAAACAATCTGCACAGAGGATGAGAAGGGAAAGGAACAAGCCCAGGCTGCTTTTTAGCTCCTCCTCAAGTGATTTCATCTCCTTCCTCCCCAAATCTCCTGGGGAATTAAACCCAGTGACTCCAGAACCAGGCTGAGGGCAGCACTGGGAGGTTCCAGGGGGAGGATGAAGCTCCCCAGCCACGTGCTCACCTTCATCCTCCTCAAAGTCTGGCAGCTGGAACTGCTTCACTTTGCTGAGGACCACGGGGGAAGGGTTCTCCTCTTCCTCCTCTGCTGGCTGAGCAGGAGACATCTCCACACCCAGCCCTGGGCTGGAAGGATCAGATGAAGATTTGGGGCAGTTCCCACGTTTCCTTTTCCTGAGGGAGAGCCCCGTTGTGCTGTTCTCCTGCTCTCCATTCATCCTTTTTAAACTCCCTGGCTCTGGAATTCCATGGGATTGCTTTGTCATGCTTCCACCCTCACCCTCCAGGCCTTTTCCCCAGTCACCTGAGGCACTTTTACAAGAGGAATCTGGAAATGTCCTCCCAGGCTGAGTCCTCCCAGGCTGCCTTCTGGTGTTGAACCTTCTGCCAGGCCCCCCCGGGTCAGCCCTGGGGGGGTGAGGCAGAGCAGACCCCTCCTCAGCCAGGGGCTGTGCTGGATCCTGGGGGGAACCATTCCCACCTGCCTCAGGTGCTCCTGCACCTCCTGGTTTCTTTCTCCCCTGTTTATTTTTCCCCTTCCTGGACCTTGAGGAGGTTTTGTTTCCACGTCTGGATTTTGGCAACGACCTGGGCTTGATTTTTCTCTCTCTCTGTCGTGGCTCTGACTCTGGGATGTTGGGATTTTGACACTCTGGGCCTGACACCTCACAGGAGCCCCCAGAGCCACCTTCAGGAGGGTTGGTCCCACTTTTTGGGCTCTCAGCCTTCAGCCTGGGGTTGGTTTCTTGGTTGCTTTTCTTCTCAGAAGCCTCAGGTCCCAACTCCTCACTGGAGAGAAGCAACTGGCACCGAGCTGAGGGGGGAGATGAGGCAGAGCCTGAACTGCTCCCCCCAGGAGGAGCTGCTCCTCCTTCTCCTCCTCCTCCTTCTCCTCCAGGTTCCTGTCTGCCTGAGTCGTTTTGATTCAAAATATCCAGGGCCAGTTTCAGAGCCTGCCTGTATTTCAGGTCTTCCACCACCTCACTTGGGTTCTCCCTTTGATCTGAGGAAGAAGAGCACAAAATGAGGGTTCTTTGGACACAACAAATTGTTCTCCCTGGGTGGCTTCTGGTTGAGTTAAGTGGAAGTCCCTAAATATCCCAAATTCTGCAGGTGAAGTGAACCCAAGTGCAGGTTCCTGCTCCTTCCCCTGGTGGAAGCACACACCAGGGCCTGCCCACCACAAAGCCTGTGGTGATGTTCAGTTTATTCCTGAGGTTTAGGGATGGGATGGAAAGAAATGCCAAAAAAAAAAACCAAAACAACAAAACAAATAGTAATAAAAAAAAAAACCAAAAAGCCCCCACAAACAAACAACCAAAAAAACCAAAATAAACCCAAAACAAGCCAGCAAGCAAAAAAACCCAAAAGCCAGCAAGCAAAAAAACCCAAAAGCCAGCAACCAAAAAAACCCAAAAGCCAGCAAGCAAAAAAACCCAAAAGCCAGCAAGCAAAAAAACCCAAAAGCCAGCAACCAAAAAAACCCAAAAGCCAGCAACCAAAAAAACCCAAAAGCCAGCAACCAAAAGCAACCAAAAAAGCAATCAACCAAAAAACCAACAAAAAACAAACAAACAAAAAACTCCAAAAAACAAACATACAAAAAAACCTCCACCAAAAAACAACCAAACAAAACCCCTAAAAAACAAAACAAAAAAAAAACCCCAAAGAAATAACTGCAATCCAACCCAACTGCTGTCCCCAGGGGAAGTTTCTGTGCCTGTTTTCTCCCCAGGCCACACCCAGGCTCTGCCCTCTCCTCACCCAGCTTGGCTGCGATGGTTTCGATCCGTTCCTCCTGCAGAGGGAAAGCTCCAGCACAGCTCACCCTGACCCTGCAAACACACCAAACCTGCCTGAAACCCTCACACCACCTCTCTGCCATCCCCTGACATGAGCCCCACGGTGCTTTGGCCCCCCCAGACCCCACAGCAGAATAAAAACCCCACAGGGACAGTGCCTGAGCTGACAGGGATGTTCCAGCCCTAAAGAGGCACCAGGGCTTGGGCCAGCATCAAATCCTTCCTTAAATCAATTACTCCTTTTTTTTTTTTTCCTTTTTTTTATATCTAACAGTGACACAATTACTTAACTGTTCCTTCAAGCCAAGGATTTCAACTTCAAGAGAAGTCTCCTTCAGGTTTGTTACAGATGTTTTCCCAGCAGCTCCAGTTTTGCACAAAACCTACGTTCAAGTGAAAAAAAAAAAAACAAGGAAAAAGTGTTTAAAATACTTGACCATTCTGTCACACCGTGGAACAAATCAAAAACATTTTCAGCAGGAAGAGCACAGAAAAGCCTGAAGTTGCCCCCCCTCTACAGATCTGCTCTTTTTTTTTCAAAGTCTACACATGTTTATTTGGAGCTCTTTCTTACAACTCCCTCTCATCCTCTTCTAAGTGGTGCCCACAACCCCCATTTCTACCTCTGCTTTACCTTTGCTGGCCACAAACGTTCCTTCCAGGAGCAGAGCACATACTCTTGATCTGTCATGACTGGGGCTCACACAGAAAAGGAAAAATTCCAGTGTGCTCTGAAGGAAAAGGGAATAAAAGAGTTACACCACACTTGGTCTGCTTTTATCTTCCTTTTTTTTTTTTTTTTTCAAAGAAATGTAAGACTTAGAGCACGGTGTGAGAATTATTTCTCATTCTACCCTTGGGATGATTGGACTGCTGTTACTTGGAATCCAATTAAGTTCTCAGGGTGTTTCTCTCCCTGTGCAGCCTCAGGAGGTCCCACTGAACGTGGGAGTGGAGAAAACACAGCAAGCAAACCACAAAACCCCCACAGAAAGCTGCTGGGGGCCTCCCCATTCCCCCGCTAACAAAACCCTCGTCACTCCCGACACATTTTGCCGATTTTTGCACACAATTTATCACTAAATCACCTCCTGGGGCCTCACTTCTGTCTCACAGACCCGGGAGGCTTCAGACCCGCTCCCAGCACGGAACCGCTCCCGGTACTTACCCAGCCGAACCTTCAGTCCCGTCGGCACCCAGGAACGCGCTCCTGCCCCAAACGCAACAACAAACACCGGTTACTCCAGCCCCGGGGCAGGGACCGCAGCTCCGGGCCCCGCTTCCCCTCACCCACCCGCCGGGCCCGGGGCCTGAAGAGGGGGGAAGGGGGGGGGAGTTGTGCTCCGGGCCAGGGGAAGGGGCCGCGGGTTCCCAGCTCCGGGAGGGGGGGGTGGGGGTAACGGGATCGCCCTTTGCGTCCTTCCCAGCCCCAGAGCGAAGCTCAACCCCCCCATCCCCCCCTCAGTTACCGGTACCGAGCCCGGGCCGGACCCCAGCCCCGCTCCGCCGCCCGCCATACCGAGGCCACCGCCTTTGGCCACGCCCCCTGGGCCACGCCCAGCGCGTGCGCCTCCCGCCCCCTCGGCCGCGCCGCAGCCAATCAGCGGGCGCCGCCGGCGCGTGAGCAGCCGCCAAAAAAAAAAAAGAAAACAACGCACGCGCGCTCCGGCCAATCCCCGCGCCCGTTACCTCACGTCGCTCCGCCCCCTCTCCCCCGGCTCCTCCTCCTATTGGTCCGCTGCGGTGACGTCACGGCCAGCGAGCGGCGCGGCGGGAGCGGCTCTGTAACCCTGGCAACGGGGAGGTGACGTCAGCGTCTATGACGTCAGCGTGTGACGTCAGGACGCGGCCTCCAAGCCGCGAGAGCACCGAGAGGTCGCGACAACGGCCCCGAGAGGGCCCCGGCCCGGGCCTGGGGAGAAATGGGGTGAAAAACGCAGAAAAACTCCCTCAGGTGTCAGGAAAGCCGCCCCGGGCTGAGCCATCGGAAGTTTTAGCCCCGAATTTTGGGAATAAAGTCAGGGAGGCGGCGGCGGTGCCGCGGGGGTTGGTTCATTCCCTGGGGCAGCTCCTGATTTTTATTTCTGTCTCACTTTCCCCTCCCTGCCCGCGGGTTGGTGCCGCCCAACCCCTCATCCCTCCCCAGAACGGCTCCGCGGGTTGGGCAGCCCCAGCTCCAGCCCCAAAATGAAGAGAATTCACGGAAAAACCATCAAGTGGGCTTTGAACACCCCGGTTAGGAGAGGAGGAGGTTAAATGAGGAGTTGGGTGACAGTCTGAGTGTCACCCTCAGGGCAGGACAAAGGTTCAGCCCCCTGGGTTAAAAAGAGGAGAGAAAAACCCCACCCTGCCTGCAAAACACCAAAAAAAAAAAAAGAAATCCAGAATTTTCCCCTCGCCAAAACGTTCTTTAATTCCAGTTTGCCCTTGCTGTCCCCTGTCCCTCTGTCCCCAGATGCTCAGTTCCTGGAAAAAACAAAACCTCGGGTCCAACTTTTCTCTTTTTTCTTTTCTCTGGCTGAGATATTGGCCAAAACTCGCTGGTTTAGCCTCAAACCACGAGGCCTGCTGGGCACACCAGGGATTTCTGTGACCCCCCCACCCGTGTCCTGTGGCTTCTCCCCTCTGAGCACTTGTTCTGCACTAAAATCCACCAGAGCTTATCCCGTGGCTTGGCCAAGAACAGCCTTAAAATAAAACCAAAAAATTGCTTTTCAGGAAGTTTCTCAGCTGATTTCACCACCCAGGAAACCCGGGCATCCCCTCCTGGGGCTCTGGCAGCCAGGGGAGAGGAGTTTGTTGTTCTCTGCTCTGATTTCTGGGGTAAAATAACTCAAAAACTGGGGGACACACACACACAGAGGGGCCACCACCTCGTGACAGTCCTGCTGCCACCCCCAACCCCCAGCAGGGCTGAGCAGGGGACAAGGGACACTGGAGAGGAACCCAAGCACCAAGTGGAGGTCGCTCACCCACTGGAGACAACAAAGGAACCACGGGGGGACTTTTCACGCGTGGGTTCAGACCCTGTCTGAGCCCACAGCTGGGGCTGGGACAGCAGAGGTGACATCGGTGGCCAGGGGTGATCCAGGTGTCCCCTCAGGACTATGTACAGAGCTCTGTCACCACCACTGGGAAGGACAAAGAAATCCCATTCCTAAGCCTTTTGCTCCGTGGTTTTAAGGGATCGTTTCCAACCACGGCGCCCAAAGCTCTCAGGTTTCTGGGGAGCCCGGGCCAGCAGCCTCCCCTCCTCCTGGGGACACAACTGCACTGCCAAGGGCACCACGGACCCCGGGCTGCACCCCTGGGGGGCTCCGTGTCCCCCCCTGTCCCCCAGGGTCACTGGGATGTCCCCTGATGGAGCCGTGGCCAGCCCAGCTCTTTAGCTCTCCGTGGGCACCTTGGACACGGCAGAGACGTCGCTGGGAAAAGCCTCCAGGTCCTCGGTGGTGGCCGTGGTGGTGGCTTCGGGGCCGGGGGTCCCTGCGCCCCTTGGGACCCCCCCCCCCCCGGCTGCGGCCACTGCGGGAGCAGTCGTGGTGGCCGTGGTTGCCCAAGCGGCTGGAAGCCACCACGGCTTTCATGGCAGCCTGCGGGGGGTCACAGCAGCCTCAGGGGGGGGCTGGGGGGTTATGGGGGTCTCCCCCCCACCCCCCGATGCCATTCCCGAGGTGCTGGAGCCTGGGGAAGGGGAGGTGGCACCCGCTGCTCCTCAGCCTCTCGCCCGGGACAGGGCTCTGCCCGGGGACGGAGCTGCACAAGGAGCTGTCACCCCCTTCCCCGAGCCCCCCCCCCGGGCTGCCACACGTCCCTGAGCGTTCCTCGGCTGGGACAGCAGCTCGCAGGGGTTTGCACGGGAGGGCAGGAGCAGGAGCCACCCCCAGGGGGCTGAGGGGGCTTTTCCAGCTCACCTTCAGCTTCCTCCTGGCGTTAAATTCCTGCAGTTTTTTCTGCGTGCTGTCCATGTGGGCGAACTTGGCAGCTTTCCCGGTGACCCAGGGGTGCTCCAGCGCCTGCTGGACCGTCAGTCTCTTCTGGGGGTCCAGCACAATCAGCTTTCTCACCTGGAACCCATTATCCCGCAGAGAGAAAGCTTCCTCTTGCCATCCCGCCCCCCTCCTCCCCGAGTTTTCTGATTTCCCGAACCCCTCTCACCAGGTCCTTGGCGTTGAGGGAAACCTCGTCCCACCAGGGGGACACAAACTCGTAGTCGCAGGTGAGGATGCGGCCGTACATGTACTGATCCCCCCGGGGGTCGAAGAAAGGCTCGAAACCGCAGAGCCTGGGAGGGGGGGGTGGGACAGAGGAGGAGCTACAGAACCCGACCCAAAGCCCGGGGGGTGCAGCCCTGGGGGCGTCTCCCGGCCCCGGGAAGGGGTGGGGAGGGGTCCGGTTACTCACAGGATGTAAGTGATGACCCCCACGGACCACATGTCAACCTCGGGGCCGTACGGACCCCCCTGGAGGATTTCAGGGGCTGGAAGCAGAGTTTGGGGTCAAAGAGAAGGTCCAGCAGAGGAATCGGCTCCTGCCGTCCCTGCACTGAGCTGTGCAGGGGCTCAGGATGGGGACAACCCCCCCTCCTTTCCTGCTCACCGCAGTACCCCGGGGTCCCACAGACGGTTTTCATGGTGTCCTGGTCGTCCACGATCTTGGAGAGCCCGAAGTCACCTTTGGGGGGATGGAGAGGGGTTGTTGGGGACCTCTCCGTCCCCCCGTGCTGAGCCTCCCCCCGGGGGTGGGGGCTGGGGGGGTGCTGGACCTCACCGATTTTAAGGGGAGCATCAGGGGAGAGGTCTGCATAGAGCAGGTTCTCAGGCTTCAGGTCCCGGTGGACAACTCCATTTTTGTGCAGATACTACAGAGAGAGACAAGGGGGATGCGGGGGGGGGGGTGTGAGGGGGATGTGGGGGGGATGGGATGACCCAGGGGCCTCAGACAGGATTTGGGAAGAGGCACAAACCCGGGACCGACTCCCCTGAACGCCCCTCTGGAAAAATCCACGGTGCTGGAGCTGCCGGCAGGGCCGTGGGGGCACAGCAAGGACATTCCCCCTTATTGAGTTTCCATTTTAAACCCTCCCGTTGCCATAGAAACCCCATCTCCAGCTCAGCCCCTGCTGCAGAGCAGCACTGACCTTCCTCCCTCTCCTCCCTCACCCCCCAAACGCAGCTCAGAAGAGGCACCTTGGCTGGTGACCCCTCTCCCGGGGGGGATTTGGAGGGGGACCCCCTGGAGCTCCCTCCTTGCCAGACCCCAGGGGCTCCAGGGGGGAAATGTTACCCAAACAGCTTCCAGGATCTGCTTCACCACGTGGGCCGCATCCCGCTCGCTGTAGAATCCCCTCTCCACGATCCTGGGGGCACACGAGGGGCAGTGGCAGCACCAGGGTGCACGTCAGCCCCCTCCTCATCCTCCCCTGCCACCGGGGGGAGGCTCTGGAGGGGCCGGGATGGGGGGGCTGGGGGTACCTGTCAAAGAGCTCCCCTCCTGTCACCAGCTCCAGGACGAGGACGATCTCGGAGGGTGTCTCAAAGATCTCCTTCAGCTTGATCTGCAAGGAGCAACAGGAGGGATCTGGGATCCAGGTGTGGGATGCAGGAGTGGGATGGAGGAGTGGGATGGAGGAGTGGGATGGAGGAGTGGGATGCAGGAGTGGGATGCAGGGGTGGGATGGAGGAGTGGGATGGAGGAGTGGGATGGAGGAGTGGGATGGAGGAGTGGGATGGAGGAGTGGGATGCAGGAGTGGGATGCAGGGGTGGGATGGAGGAGTGGGATGGAGGAGTGGGATGGAGGAGTGGGATGCAGGAGTGGGATGGAGGAGTGGGATGCAGGAGTGGGATGCAGGGGTGGGATGGAGGAGTGGGATGGAGGAGTGGGATGGAGGAGTGGGATGCAGGAGTGGGATGGAGGAGTGGGATGCAGGAGTGGGATGCAGGGGTGGGATGGAGGAGTGGGATGGAGGAGTGGGATGCAGGAGTGGGATGCAGGAGTGGGATGCAGGGGTGGGATGCAGATGCAGGATGAAGACATGGGATGGAGGAGTGGGATGGAGGATTGGGATGCAGGGGTGGGATGCAGGGGTGGGATGGAGGAGTGGGATGCAGGGGTGGGATGCAGGAGTGGGATGCAGGAGTGGGATGCAGGAGTGGGATGCAGGAGTGGGATGCAGGGGTGGGATGCAGGGGTGGGATGCAGGAGTGGGATGGAGGAGTGGGATGGAGGAGTGGGATGCAGGGGTGGGATGCAGATGCAGGATGTGGCAGCAGCAGCACTGCCCCCCCTCCCCCCCCTTTCCTTTTGATTTGTTTGAACATGTTTAGTTTAGTTTTTTTTTTTCTTAAACTGTTTGGAACAGCCCTGCTCACTTCATCACACCTTAAAGAGGATGAAGGGGAGGGGAAGAGGAGCACCTGGTGCTTTATCCTCCTCGTGTCTCATCTCAGCTGGAAGGGGAGCTCACTGAAGGTTTTGGATGTCACCTCAGGCACCCACATCCAGCCCTCATCCCTCTGGGATGGATCCTGCACCCAACTTCAGGCATACAGGATACACACACAGAGCCCTGAGAGGCCAAACCACCCCTGGGACCATTTTGCAGAGGAAAAGGCCCTAAAGAAACACTGGTTTTCTCCTGACTTTTTGTTTTTAGCTCCCACGCAAGGCAGGACTGTCTGCACGCCACCTTTGTGCCACTGCAGCAAACCTGGAATTAACAGGTTTCTCTCGGAAAATCTGTCAAAATGCAATTTTTTTTTGAATTTTTTTTTTTTTTAATGGAAAACAGAGAATTTCATGCTGCTTAAGACTTTTGTGACACTGCGAATTTCATGGGGCTTTAATCATTACCTTCATAGGCTGGGTGACAAGCAGTGATACCCCGCGGGGTGAGAGACACTATGTGGCAGCTTATTGCATTATAATAATACACGGAAGCACTATAATTTTCCTATTAACTTCAAAAGTTTACAATCCTATTATCATCTGCTGTCGAGGTTGGGGCTGAACGATAGCGAGGACGTGGACGGCCCCGGCGTAAACCATGAAACGGGAGCATCACTTCTTCAAAAACCCATCACTTGAGCTGGGGAGAGCCAGCAGAACCCCGCAGAAAACTCAGCGATTTAAATATTAAAACCTTCCTGCTGGTTCCTCCTTGGCAGCTCCGTGGTGCCACTGCCTGGAGAGGGAAGGAGGCGGGAGGGCAGAAATGGGATTTTCTGTTGCCTGCCTGATAAGACATCAGAGGAAAACCTCTGCCCAGCCATGGTTGGGATCACCCAAGTGTCCTCCTGGGATGCTCCGGGAAGGTGATCCCTGTCCTGGCCGCTGCCCTGGGACATCCTGGGACAGGAGAAGCATCTCCATGGAAAAAGGAGAAGCATCCAGAACACCCCAAGGCAGGGCCGTGTGCCCAGGGGCTGCAGGACCCCCTGGCTCCAGCCCCTTTGTCCTCCTCCTCCCTGTTTTTTGGATGTTGGGGATTTCTCTTGGCTTCAGTTCTTTGCATCAAGGTTTCAGGTGGTGGTGGAGGGGGGGGTGGGCAGGGAGTCCCCTGGGGCTTGGAGCCACACACAGAGTGGCAGCCGGGGCTGCAGCAGCCTGGGGATGGCCCGGGGATCTTCTGGTGATGGTCCAGTGATGTCCCAGTGACGTTCTGGTGATGGCCCAGTGATATTATGATGATGGCCCAGTGATGTTCTGGTGATAGTCCAGTGATGTTCTGGTGATGGTCCAATGATGGCCCGGTGATGTTCTGGTGATGGTCCAGTGATGTTCTGGTGATGTTCTGGTGATGTCCTGGTGATGGCCCATTCACAAAATCCCTTGGAGCAGGGTCTGTCACCAGCCAGCCCCAGAGCAGCTCCCAGGTGGCTTCTTTTTGTGTCCTTTCTTTACCTCAGGTTGTCCCTAAGCAGCTTTTCCAGTTCTCCAGGGGAAATTCGGGGCAGGGGGAGCCAGAGGGGGGGCGGGGGGGCACGGAGCCCCCCCTGGCTCTGCCATGGGAGAGGGGATGACACAGCAGCCCCAGCCCTGCTGAGGCAGGAGGGGATTTGATCCTCTCTGCAAACCACTGGAGCAGTTCCGGAGTCCCTGCTGTCCCCTGAGCAGGAGGAAGGGTGACCAGGACCCGGCACCCACCTCCCCAGCCTCGCCTTTGATCTCCCCTTGCAGGACTCATTACAGACACGGGGCACATTTCCTGCGGGATTCATTTGATCTCCGGGATGGAAATTGCTCGGCAAATGGAAATCTCAGGGCAGGAGATGAGGGGGGGGCTTTGGTATCAGAGCTGGGAAGCTCGAAGGTGCTGGAAGGAGCAGGGGAGTCAGGGTGAGGAGAATCTTCAGGGCAGGGGGGGGATATGGGGTGCAGGGGGGGGATATGGGGTGCAGGGAGGGGATATGGGGTGCAGGGAGGGGATATGGGGTGCAGGGAGGGGATATGGGGTGCAGGGGGGGGTCGCCAGGGCAGGGGGAGGTTGAACTCACGATGTTGGGGTGCGAGAGCCTCAGCAGGACCCCGATCTCCGTCCTCACGATTTTTTTGTCAATCTGGAAAGCAAAGACCCCGCAGAGGAGGTGTTGCCTGGGTCTGGGTCAGAACCTGCCCCCTCCCCATTGCCCCCTGCAGGGTCCTGTGTCTGTCCCAGGGCCCGTGGCAGCACCCAGTATCCCCCAGCCCCCTGCCCTGCCGGTGTGGAGGTGCTTTGGGGGTCGAACAGAGTCCCCCCCAGCCCACAGCCCCCCCCCCCATGATACTCACTGTCTTCTTCAGGATCTTGGCAGCATAGGGAGTGCCTGTGCCCTTCTCCTGGCAGCTGAACACCACCGAGGTGGCTCCCCTGGGGGGGACAGAGGGCTGTGAGGCAAAGGGAAGGTCCCCACCCCCCGTCCAGCCTTTGCCAGCTCAGCATGGATTCCCCCCTCCCTGCATCATTTCCAGCTTTCCCTGGCAAAGCCATTTTAATTAAAACCCAGTACTACAAGGGGTTTAAATCCTTAAGCAGCTTTCATCAGAGGAGGGAGGTTCCCTGTCCCTGCTGGAGGCCGGGGATGACCCCAGTGGGGACTGCAGTGTCTCCCATCTGGCTGCATCCCCAGGGATCCCGTGAAAAAAACCCTTGACAGGAAAGGGACTGTCCCTGTGCCAGCCCGGCCCTGTCCCCCAGCTCCTGGCCAGGTCTCCATCCAGTTAATAAGGTTTTCCAGCCACCGGGCAGTGAAATCAACCCTCACTGCAGGCTGTGACAGGGCTCGGTGACAATTTCATCGTCACGGCCTGGTTCCTCAGGGCAGATGAATTCTCATCCCCAAATAATCAACCACATTTTCTTCTTTTTTGGCTTTTCAACCTTCCAGGACCGAGTTCAGGCTCTGAGGTACCCAGCTGTGTCCTCGACCCAGCCAAGCACCAACCCCAAAGCCCTGTGCCCCCAAACCCCACCTTTCATCCCAAAACCTGCCCTGAGACCAAGCCCAGCCCCAGGGTGGCCGCAGGGGACCCCACACCGACTGCCCCCCCTCCCCCCCCCCAGAGTCCTCTCATGAAAGATTTGTTTTGAAAACCAGAGTGGATTTTTTGCAACTCATCCGGCTGAACTTGGGAATCACGTTTCCATGGCAACGGCAGAGCCGGGTACCAGAGGGCCGGGGGATGCTGCAGAACCTGCAGTTCTAGACCTTGGCTGTTTCCCACACGTTTTTCTTCATCTTGCCCAACGTTTTTGGTGACATTTTGCTTAGCAGATAAAAAGCAACTTGGACACAGCTCGGGCTGGCTGGGGACAGGTCCCGGTCACCACCTGCTTCTTCCCCAGCTCAGGAAAACACTCACAACGCTGCAATTCCAACCCAAAATGGCATCACTGCTGCTGTGGCCACGACACAAATGTGGTTCCAATGGGAGCAAAAGCCACCAGCACCTTTGATCCTAAATCTGGGGGGTGCTGGGGTTGCTCCTCGTGGCACAGCACAGGCTGCCCCTCGTGTCCCCAGTTCTGGTGGCAGCCAGAGAGATCCCTGCTGGCTTTAACCACGGCCCAGCCCCTCACCCCGGCAGCCACGGCTGCTGAAGGCCTCACAAAAAAAAAAAAAAAAAAACAAACCCCACAATCAGCCCTGAGCACGGCGGGAGATAATTGCATTTGCTTTGCAGATGAACTGGAAAATGTCGGACAATGGGATTTGCTGAAGGGGCGGCGGGGCCACGCGCAGCTGGCACCCCCCACACCTCGGCAAGAGGCTCCGAGAACAGCAGCTTTGACCCCAAACTGCTGGGGTTCAGGCTCAGAGCCTCCTCTGCCCTGCAGGTGGCCACCACCGAAGGGCTCCGGAGCCCCGTGTGCTGCTGCTGGGGCTCACACCGCGGGGGGGGGCACCCACCATGGCCCCACACCCTGCCAGGATCGTCACCCACCCCCCCGAAGCCTTGGGCTGCACAGAGGGGGGGTGGGTGTCACCATGAGCCCACTCCCCCCCCCCCCTCCAGGGGTGAGAAACATGGGGCTCCACGTGCACAGGGAACCAGGGCCCCATCCTGCCCACCCTCCATCAAAAACCATCCCCCAAACCCACCGCTGGACCACCACAAGCCCCGGGTTACATGGAGGTGGGGGTCTCCTGCCATTCCCACCCTTATCCATCCCTCCAGACCCTTGCATCCCACTCCATCCCCCTGCAGCCCTCTCTCCATCCCTCTCCCTACCAGGCCTTGATTAGGACACAGTTGGCTCTCGCCCCCCACATCATCCTCAGCCCCCCCCCCCCCTATCCGGTACCGTCCCAGCTCCGGGCCCACGATGTAGAAATCCTCCAGGGCTGCCTCCCGGCGGGAGCCGTCGATCCAATACTCGGTGCCGGTGCTGGAGGAGGGCATGGTGGGCCGGGGGCCGCCGGCTCCTGCCAGCTGCTGGGATGAGGAGCCTGAATGCCGGCCGCGGTCCCCCCAACTCTCTGACACCCTCCCAAAGCCTCCCCCAAACCCCCCCCCGCCCCTGCCAGCGCCC
This sequence comes from Heliangelus exortis, assembly GCF_036169615.1. Lineage (NCBI taxonomy): Eukaryota > Metazoa > Chordata > Aves > Apodiformes > Trochilidae > Heliangelus > Heliangelus exortis. The sequence goes on from NC_092449.1 coordinate 4,252,098, forward strand.
AGATGGCCCCGCAAAAAGCAGCGCTGGGGATTATTGAGCCGCAGCCACAAATCCCCTTCCCGCCGGGCACGTACGCTGCCTTTTAGGGGATAACCCCCCCTCCGCCGGTCTCATGGCCCCCCCGGATTTTCACACCAGGCCCCCACACTCCCCCACATTCCCTCCCCTCCATTCCCATCCCTCTCCGGAGCCCGGCGGGTTGGACCCGGAGAACCCCCCTCCCCGCAGCAATTCCCGTTGGGGTATTTGCACCCCCAAACTCCCCCGACATCCAGCTGCCCCCCACACCCCCACACACACACCCGCTCCCTTGATTCCGGGGTGGGCTTTGGGGATCCCGGCACATACCGTTAGCTGCGGGGGGGCTGCGGGACGGAGCTGTTTCCCCCCCGGCGCTGCCTCATCCCCGGAACAGGGTGGCTGGGCGGAGGGTGGGTGCGGGGGCTGCTCAGCCCCCCTTGCCCACGCCGGGCTGCTGCGGTTGCAGCCGGATGCAGCCCCCCGGATCACAGGACCCCCCTGCAGCTCCCCACTAGGGGGGGGGCGTAGGGCTCAGTTCCTCGGTGGTGCTTTGCGGGGTGCTGAGCGGCGCAGGGAGGGGCGCGGGGGCAGCGGAAGGTGGGCTGCGGGACGGGACCCTCCCAGGCACCATCCCCGCCCGGTTCCGCTCTCCGGTGGCTCGGCCGTGCCACCCCCCGGCCCGCGGCCGCCACTGCACCGGGCTCCGCCGCCCCCGGCCCCACCGCCCCAAGGCTCCGGGTTTTGCTCAGGGGGGGACGGGCAGCTCCGAGCCCCCGCCCCGCATCCCTGCCCCGACATTCCCGACCCAGCGCCAGGATCGGACCACAACCCGGCACCTCCGCGGGTGCGGAGGGACGGACCCTACCCCCGCATCCCGGGGGTCCCCCACAGCCCCGCATACCTGGGGTCCCCATCCTTCCCTGCCCCAGTTGTGGGGGGAAGCACCCAAAGCCCAGCATTCCCCCCCCCCAAAAAAAAGAAAAAAGCCCCCGGGGGGCCCGATCCTGCCCCGCCCGGGGTGGACGCGGGCGCTGCCGGGTGCGACCGCACGGTGACGCCCTCGGCCACCGGATGGGAACGGGGGGGGGGGTAGGAGGGGCTGAGATTGGGATGGGGGTGGGATTGGGCTGAGGGAATGAGGTGGGGATGGGAAGGGGGCGGGGGCGGGTGGGGGCCAGGGGTGTGATGGGGCCAGGGGTGGGTTTGGGTGGGAATGGAGATGGAGATGATGGAGATGGAGCTAGGACGGGGAGTGAGGATGGGGTGGGCTGGAGCCAGGAAGAGGATGGGAACGGGGAGAGAGCAGTGGTGGGACTGGGAATAGGGTTGAGGTGGGATGGGCATGGGGTTAGGACCGGGGTGTCACTGGGGATGGGAACGGGGTTGAGGTGGGAATGGGCTCTTTCCCAAGCCCACCTCTGAAGAGCCAAGAGCAGATTTTTATGTTTCACTATCAAAAAATAGAAATAGGGAGAATGTCCTGAGGGGCAGTGACCTTCCACGTGGGACCGACGGGTGCTGGTGCTGGCGAGACCCTGGGGACACTGCACGGGGTCCCCACTGCCACAGCTTGGGCAGAGGACCCGCATGAAAGGACCCACCATGAAGGTCTCATTGGCAGGAAATGTTCTCCTTGTAATGGGCTTCCCGAGTATTTATTAGAATATTTTATCATATCTGAGGGAAACAAACTTGGCCCCTCTTGATCTAGTCTGGTTCCAACTCTCTTTTGAAAGGAATCTTCTGAAAGGGAAAATATTCACCTGCTCAGTGAATAAATTGACTCTGTGGGTGTCTCTCCCCATCCTGGTATGTCGTGGACACAAGGGTGGGCTGGAAGAGGCTGGTTTGATTAATTAATATTTGTCACTTCACCCAAAACAAGCACAATCCCCCCGTTCATCCCCAAAAAGTGAGGGGGCTGCATTGGAAAAGCAGAGGCAGCCCCTTCCCATGGGAAAGCCAGTAACACCTCTTGGTGAGGGGGCTGTAGCCCACCCATGGCACCCACAGACCCCCTGGGACACCTGCCTGGGGTGCAGCCCCCCTGCACCCTCCCTGCAGCACCCCCAGGATCGGGCCCTGGCTCTGGGACAGCCCCCCCAGGGACCCTCCCGATGGATGGGTGGGAAGATGGGGTGGGAGGAAAGCCTTCGGTCTTTTGTCTGTGGGAGAGGAATTAATTATTTTGTTCTCTCATTACACTGGAATAAAACCCATTTCAGAGCAGCATAAATTTTGGTGCCTGGAGTCGCTTTTTTTAACATCCCAGGAAACATTTCTCTCCCTATCTCACCCTTTTCCAAACCATTTCTGTCTCGCTGTGCAGCCGCCAGATGAAGCAGAAGATGGGAGGGCATTAACCCAGCACCCGGAGCCACCTTTGGGGTCAGGATGGGAAGGCAAAGCCGGAGCAGGGACCGCCGAGGTCCCCCCGAACCCCACCCCGGGGCCAGGGCTCAGCAGCAAAGCTCAGCCCAGGCCGATGCGTGGCTGGGGACGGTCCCCGTGCGAGGGACCGGCTGCTGCCGAGCGATGCGCAATTGTTTGGAACATAAAATGGAAATTAATACATACGGTTAAACTCCCCCCGGCATCCCCCCCCCCCCCCCCATCCCCTCCCCAGCGCCGCTCGTCTCGTTAATTGAATGGCACGAAGCAAATGAGGTCAGAGCTCACTTCAGCCAGACAAGGACACAGAAACACCGCGCCGCCTGCCAGCAGCCAGGTCTGGCTACCTACTGATGTTCGGCGTTCCTGCCAGGAGCCGCTCATTAAAAAAAAAAAAAAAAGAAAAAAAAAAAAAAAGAAAGAAAGAAAAAAAAAAGCGCAACTAAACTAAAAGCCGGTTGAATCCTCCCGCTAAAGCCCCCCGGGGGACACCGAGCCCTCCCTCGCCGAAACGTTTGCGGTAGGAGCGGGTCCCGGGATGCTTCCCCTGCCTGGGATGTGCTGCCAGGGCTGAGCTCCTGCTGCCCGTGCCCAGGACCCCTCTGCCCCTTTCGCCTTCCTCCCCCTCTCCCCTCTCTCCGGGATCCCTTCGGCTGGCGCTGGGGCAGTGTTGCTCACACCGTGCCTCAGTTTCCCCAGCTCTGCCAGGGCAGCACAGCCCGCCCATGGGTGTTGATCCTCCCCGACCTCAGGGAGGCCCCGAGGATGCTCCGCGCTCTGCCGCGGGCCGTGACCCCTCCTCTCGGGCCAGACCCCTCTGCTTTGTGTCACTCAGGGGTGACACAGCCACTGCTCTGTGCCCCCGCATTTCCAGGCCTGGCTCAGGCAGGGCCATCCCCCTGCCTCGGGCCTTCTCCTGTCCCGGGTGCTGGGGCAGAGAGAGCCCCCTGGCATCTCCCCTCTCCCGGGGGCACACTCAGCATCCCGCGTTCCCTTCTTCAAACAAAGACGGTACCTCCCAGCCCTCCTCCCGTTTCCTTCTCTCCCTTCTCCCTCTCTCTTCCCCCCTTAAAAAAAAAAAAAAGAAAAAAAAAAAGAAAAAAACAAGAAATGAGTTGTCTTCCCGCAGATGTGACTAAAAGCACTCTGGAAATGTCAGCCACTGCTGGAAAGGGACCCAGATAACATTTAGCTTTAGGTAAGAGAGTAGATTTTCTCTGCACTAATTCATATTTATAAGCTCTCCCGTTCCCGGGGAGAGCGCGGCACTGATAGCACTCGCTGATTGCCAGCGAGCGGAGCAGGGAATTGTTTTCATATCTGAGATTAAAGAGTGGTTTCTGCTCCCAGTGGCCCCCGTGTATTTACGCTGGTCATTCTCAATTCATTCTTATAAGATTAAGACTGGAAATGGGAAATGGTTATATAGTGCTGAGCCCGGGGGCCGAGGGGGCCGGGCAGCACCGGCTCGGTGGTCCCGGCACAGCGGAGCCCAAGGTAGGGACGGCAGAGCCGCGGGGACGGCCTGGAGCCCCCGGCAGCCCCGTCCTTGGCCAGCAGCTCCCGGTGGGAACATTTCACCGGGACGGATCCTCCTGGAGCATCTCCTGCGGGACGGTCCCTCCCGGGACTGCCGGGGCTGGGGGAGGCTGCGCGGAGCGGAGCGGGCAGCGGGACGGAGGCGAGCGAGTGATTAGGTGAAAGATTAATTTCTATTATTGTTTTTCAACACATCCCAGGGTTGGCGTCGGCTGATTAAAAGCAAACAAGTAAAGCTCTTCTCCTCGGCAGCGGATCAAGGATTTGGGAACTTTTAGAGCTTTATTTAGTTTTTCTCTCTGGGTTTTTTTTTTTTTTGGTTTTTTTAATCGTGTTTGCAAACTGTTTGGACTGCTCCAGAGAGAGTCAGAGCGTAAGCGTGGGGGGGGGGAAAGAGAAAACTGGGATTGTAGGGCCTGGAGTTAGGGGGAGGAAGGGGAAAAAAGGGGGGAGGAAGGGGAAAAAAAGCGGGAGGAGGAGGCGGGGGAGGCGGGAGGGGTTCGGGGTGGAAAGGGAAAAAGGCGAAAGGAGAAACAAGACAATGGCAGAAGGCACCCCGGGGACTTCCTGAGAGGTTTTAGAAATTCAAAATACGCCTTAGAGCCTCAAAGCTGTGTCAGTCACAGCCCGGGCGCAGGGATCACTAAGGCTGCGGCCAAACAATACCAGATTGTCTGAGGAAGGTGGGAAAATCGGGGGTCTCAGCGGCTCCCGCTCAGCCCAGCGGTTCCGCTCGTCAAGCGCGCGTTCCACATGAATCAGCTCTGGACAGAGCCGCGGCATAATCCCCGCAGCCTTGCTATGACAACTTGAAGGAGAATTCGGCGGCTGAGTGACAGCAGACGGAGAACTGACAAGGCAAAAGGCTACAGGACTTTCCTCTCTCTTTTTTTTCTTTTTTTTTTTTTTTTCTTTTTCCCTCCCCTTTTTCTCCACCTCCCTCCGGTAACTTTTTTTTTTTTTACTTTTTTTTTTTTTGGTGTCTGGTTCAGGCACGCCCGCATCCGCCCCCCTGGTGTGCTCACACATCTGTGCACATGCGTGTGCGCTCACACACGTGTGTGCTCCTGCACTCCTGGAAGGGGTGGAGGGTCTCTGACCTCCCCCCCCCCGACATCATCCTGCTGCTGGGGACACCCTGGGGATGCTGGAGGGGGGTCCGGCTGTCTCCCCCACCCCATCACTGCCCACAGCCTCTGGGGAACAGCACTGAGTGTCCCGGGGGGGGCTGGGGGAGGCACCGGGATGCTGGGGGGGGGGGGATTGGTGACCTCTGACCCAGGGAAGGCCACGCGGTGCTGGCACCTCAGCTGCAGTGTCCCTGGAGCATCACCCAAGGCTTCTACAGGCTGGGGGGGGGGAGAGGGCCAAAGGGCAGCTGAAGACCCCCCCGGAGCTGCCACATCTCCTGTGAGGCTGGGTTGGGGTCAGCAAAGGCCACAGCTCCCTGCAACCCTCTCTGTTAAGGCTTTAATAACCCTGGGCTCGTTAGCAGGGGCGTGATGGGAAATGAGGCTCTGCCAATTAGTCCCTGGCTGGGCCAGGGGCAGCCCTCAAGGGGCTTCAACACCTTCCCCTCCACCTTCCTGGGGCCGAGGGGCTGGGATGGGGTCTCAGCAAAGCAGGTTTGAAGTCAGGGGAGAGGGTTGCAGTCCAGGCCAGAAGCTGCTCACAGGGACTACTTCAGGATTACAAGATGCTCCTCCAGCCCAAACCTGCAGTAACCACCTTGCTCACCCCTGCCCTCCTGCCTCGTTAGCTAAACGATGTGCATTATTATTAATAATCATATCAAGAATATAAAAGGCTTCGTCACCCCTGGCTCCTGCTCCCTTTCGGGCCCCCTGTTCCGGTTCCACACGCCTGGGTGGGGAGGCAGGAGGTATAAAGGAAACTAATTAAAAATTGCCAGTGTCTTATGTCGGAGCGTTGGGGCACGTTCGGCAGTGAAAGACAAGCGTCTTGTTGCAAGAAAATCAATTTTACAGTTACAGGAGCAGAATAAATAGAGGTGGTGCGTTAAAGCAAGAGGATGAGCAGGGGCTTGGAGGGTTCCTGCACGGGGGTGGGGGCTGAGCTGTCCCGGGGATGCTCCGACCATCCCTGCGCTCACACCTGGAACCTGCTCCAGCTTTCCCCGTGCTCACATCTGGGACTCAGTCCAGCCCTCTGTTCACACCTGGGTTTTCCCCAGGCCATGAATTTTCCACCCAAAGCAGCTCAGGTTGGCCGGTTCCGTGGGGCTATTTCCAGGAAAGTCAGAATTGGCCCCCAAAAAGCCACCCTGAGCATCGCCACCACACACCAGGAGGATCACCCCATCCTGACCCCCAGCAACCCCATCCCCATCCCTGCTCGTGTCCTGAATCCATTCCCCATCCCAGCACACGGATCCCCGTCTGGGTTTTATTTATATCTCTCTGCAGGCGTGTGGCTAAAATCTATTGGTTTTGTGCACAATTTCCTTGTCGTTTTGGGGTCAGGAACATGGCAAACGTGCTGATTATCCCTGGCAGAGGGAGTGAAACACTCCCTGCCTGCACTGTCCCCCCACCCCACCCCTCCAGGATGCTCAGCACCCTTATCAGCTGCCTGGAAACGAGGGAGCAGAACGCGGGGGGAGTCCCAAACCAAAATGATTTTTATGCCAAACTAGAAGGGGGGGGTGGGAGTGTAGCACGAGCACAGACAGCCACGAGGGTCTGCTCCAGGACCCCCCTTTGCTGGCACCGGGGTCTCCCCGCTGCTCCCGGAGCCGGCTGGATGCAGAGTTCCCAGCAGGAATCCCTTCTCTTTGCTCCTCACACCAGGACAGCGCCGATCCCTAATCCTCCAATCGTCCCTTGCCGGTTTACACACAGCTCTAAGCTCCTCATAATAGATTTATTTAAGGGGAAAAAAAAAAAAAAAAAAATGCAAAAAAAGGGAAGGAAATAAAAACCCCTCTGAGGGTTATTACGGGATATTTTTAATTGAAAAACCATTCCGAGCAGAGAGGGATGGATCCTGGGCGCTGGAATCCAGCACAGGGATGAGCCCAGGATGGGGATGCAGGGGCTGCTGGCCCATCCTGCCAAGGTCCCACCCAGACCCCTGTGGTGGTCCCAGCAGCTGGGACAGGGAGCTTGGGATTCCCCAAAACCAGGGAGGAGAGGGAGAGGATGGGGAGGAGAGAGAGAGGATGCCCCAGGCATGGAAGGGAGATCCCCCTGCACAGATGCCAGTGACCCCCTGCACTTTTCTGACTTTTTTGGCCAAGCAGTGGCAAGAACCAGGCTGGCTCAGCCAGGATCATCTCCTTTCTCTGTGCATGACGGAAAATCGATACGGGAGAAAATGTTAAAAAAAAAAATGGGAGAAAATGTTAAAAAAAAAAAAAAAAACGACAGGGATTTGGGGTGACAAAACCTCAACCCCCAAACCCAGGGCTGGGGTTTGCTGGCATAGCTGGTGCCCAAGGCCTGCTGTGTCCCTCCTCCTGCTTCATTAACCTCCTGAGAGGGTGCTCAGGGTTTTTTCCACTGGGATTTTTTTTTTTCTTTTTTTTTTTTTATTTTTTTTTTTTTTTTTTGGAGTGAAGTTGCCTTGAAACCTCAGTTCTCTGGTGTGGGGAGCAAGGAAGGTCTCCGGGTGAATTAGCATTTCTCTGGCTGTGCCTTGCATTTCAAAACCCCCTTTATCTCTATTAGCACCTAATAAAGACAGAGCTTTGCTCTAATTCATAATTATAGCACCGGCTGGAAATATTTGTGTTTCTATTCCCTGGGAGTTTGCCTTCAAACCCCTCAGCCACTTTTGGAGCAAGAGATGGACGAGACACACCGGGGCCACCGAGGGGCAGAGCTGGGGTCACCCAAACCCCCTGGGGGGTCACCACCACCAGGGCTCAGCTGCAAGGTGGCCCCGGTGCTCACAAGCCCCATCACAGCACGGTCCCCTCGGGGGCCACGAGTCCCCCGGGCTCAAAGGACCGCTGGCTGTGGCCACCCAGGGCCAGATTTGGCCAGCAGCAGCCGGGCCAGCGCCCAGCGTGCCGCCCGGCCGGGCGAGGAGCTCGTTGTGGATTCACGGCACTCCCCGGCACAAATGGGTTTAAACTACCTTAAGTGTTTCAGCAGGGAACTGGCGCTGGCGGTGTAACACTGTATTACCACAGCATTAGGAGGGAGGTATTGATCCTAATCCCCTGGTTCAAAAATAGGATTATCAGAAGGGGAGGGGAGGGAGGGGGTGCAGGAGGATGCCCTGTCCCCTGTCCCCATCCCCGGGGGCCTCGGTCCCTGGGGTGGAGGAAGGGGCTGGGGGAGCACGGGGGTACCTGGGGGCCCGTGGTGGTTCCTGGGTGTCCCTGGTCCCAGGTGGAGGCGGGGAGAGCCGCGGGCACAGGGTTCTTCCTCCTCCTCCTCCCCCAGGTCAGGCTGGTACCTCCTGCTGGCAGTGGCCACGGTTCCATCCGACTATCCCCAAATGCCCATTTCCGTTCTCTGCCCCTAAAAAAAAAAAAAAGCCACCTGCCCCCCATCAATTCCCACCCTGAAGATTGATAGATTGATTGATTGATTGATTGATTGAATGATTGATCGATCGATTGATTGATTGATCGATTGATTGAGCAAACCACCCCCAGTGCAGTCCCAGCTCCTCCCAGCCTGGGGGCTTGCCTGGGTCGCTGTCAGATTTTCCTCCTGCTCTCGTTTTTTCTTTTCCTCTTGGCTGCTGGGGGGGGGGGGGGAGCAGCCCCCGGTGCCTGGGCACTGCCCCGAGGATGGGTGAGGGGGGCTGCACCGCGGAGGAGGCTGCACCAAGTTGTCGCCATGCCCCACCATCCCCCCGCCGTGCCCTCAGCCCCCCCAGGAGCCCCCCGAGCTGATGCCGATGGTTATTCAGTCATGAAATGGATTCCCTGGACTCCCCCGTGTGCATCTTATTGCCTGTGACCCCGGGCTCGTTATTACAGATTAATGCATGTGATGGATGCTGGGGACGGATTCAGGGCTGGAAAGGAAGAGGAGGGGGGCTCTGAGTGTCCCCCCATTCCCTGCCCACCTTTCTGCCTCCTCTCTCCCAGCCCTGGGGCTTCGGCTCGGCCCCCGCTGCCGGGCCGAGCCCCCCGGAACGGTCGCCCCCTCCTCGGCTATTTGCTTCTCCCTGCCTGGCTGCCTCTGAATACAGTTCGCGTTTCACTCCTAATCTCCTCTCCTTAGTTTTTAATCCCCTCTCTCCTCCCGGGCTGCCTTTCCCTCTCCTCCCTTGCCTCCTCTCCTTCCCTCTCTCCCTTCGCCCTCCCCCTCCCCGCAAGACAAATTACCCTTAATGATATGCTGAAGGCCATGACACCCATGTTGTCTCTTTGTCATCCTTCGCGGTGCAGCGTGAAAAGATAATACAAAATGCGGCACTTATCTACAATTGAGCGCCAAGACAACTTGCTAATCCCTTAATAACGCGGCGGCCGGGGCCCCATCGGCTGCTGGCTCCCGCCGCCGCATGCCAAATCCCCGCCACCGTTGCCAGAAGCTGCCCAGGCCCTCGCCAGCTCAGTGCGTGCCTTCTGCAGGGAGAAAAAAAAAAAAAAAAAAAATTTAAAAAAATGACCCTCGAAGGATGGGGTGAAGGGATGGAACCACGGGAGCCCCAAGGTTGGATCCCTGCGGATCCGATCCTGCCCTGCCCCGTGGAAGCCCCATCCCTGGTGGCATCTCTTGGTCCATGGTTTGGGGGGTATCACTGAGGGGTTGGCACCCCCAGGGGAGAAGTATCACTGGGGAATGAGCAGCACTGCACCCAGAGCATCCCCGCACCCACCGCGTGGCTGCGGGATGGGGATCCTGGGGCCCCTCAAGCCCCTCACCCCCAACCCCTGTCGTGACGGACAGAAATTGCCACTTAATTTCCGGCTCCCTTTCCCCTCCCCGCCCCGCCGTGATTTACCTCTCCCGAGAGGAGCCCAACGCTGTAAACACACTTTTATGTGTCAGGCGCGTCCCTGCAGCCGGCGGGGCTGTTGGGAAGGTAATATATGATTCCAGTCCTCTTGGCTTGATGATGTCGGGATTAGGAGCCCTACATATTTTATAGAAACCTCTCCATGATCTTCCTTTATAAATCATTGAAACCCGAGTGTCTTTTCTTGGTGTGTGATATAAAATATTCAGGGGGGTGGGTGAGGGCTCCTCAGCTCTGTTTACCCATCGCTTCCCCCCTCGCCTCCGCTCACCAACAGCTCAGCCCGGCCCGAGCCGGTGCCACCGGGCCGTGGCACAGGGATGGCGACAGCTGGGATGGGCTCCCTGGGATGGGACCTCCCGCCAAAAGGGAATTCTGGGACGGGGGGGGGAAGACACGTTCCCCCAGATGTGTTTGGATGCAAAAAAGCGATTTTTTTGGCACAGCGTCCTCCCTCCAGCACCCCCCAGCCGGTCCGTGCCATCCACCAGGGGTGCCAAGACCGGGGTCCCCCAACACTTCCAGTGTTCTTGGGGCCGGACCCCCCTGTCCCTGCTCCCCCCCCACACCCCACCCCAGCCCCGGCTCCAATCCCCGCAGCCTCCGCAGCCCCATTAGCATTCACTGCAATTCTTTTCATTTGTTACCTGGCAGGGGAATGAAAACACGTTGTTCCCCCCAGCAGGGTGTTTCCTACGGCGAGCCCCAACTTTTCAATCATTTCTTGGCACCGGCGTGGCAGCCAACAGCCCCCCCGCCCCCCGGGCAGGAGCCATCGCTATTAAAAGGCTCACCCAGGAGCTTGTATTTTACATAAGACGCCGCGTCCCCGCTGAGCACCATTCGGGAGGATCATGCTGGAGCAATCGGGCCGAATATAATGCCGGTTACCTGGCGAGAGAGGAGCTCGCCGAGGGGGATGGATGCTCACTCCGTGCCGGGAGGGAGGGGGAATTGCTCCCCGGAAAAGCTCCGGAGCTGCCAGGGGTGTTTGTGGGGGATGCTCGGAGTTTGTCTTCGCTTCCCGGATGGCCGAGGTGGGGTCTGGAGGTGGGCAGGGAGGGGCTGGGGGGCCACGGTTTAGTGGTGGCCTTGTTAGCACCGGGCTAACGCTTGGGCTCGGTGAGTTTCCAGGGTTTCTCTCCAGCCCAAATGGTTCGGTGACTCCCTGAAGGTGCCCTGGATAGGGGTGAGCTGCACCCAGACCTCCCCAGACCCCCCCACTTCGGCCACAGCCAGGACGTGGTGCCAGGTGGGAGGCTGCACGGGGCTGCCAGGGGATTAGAAAGGAAAAAAAAAAAAAAAAAAATTAAAGGCCGAAATGCTGCAATGGAGCCCGGAGCAGCGTAGGGTGAGTTGGGGAGGCTCTGCTGGGAGAGCTGCACGCCGGGACTGGGGGCTCAAGACCCCCTCCCCATCCCCCAGCTGCCGGCAAAATTCCAATAGCAGCTGGGAGTACGGATACTGGGTGGTGATGGGGCCGGGGGCTGTTTCCTCCTGGAGAGATTTAAGACGTGTTTCATTTCTCCGGGTCAGCGTGCAGAGGAAATCCCGGTTTTCCAGCAGTGCCAGACACTTCACTCAGGAAAGAGACGGGAAAGGTTCCCATTCCCCACAGCCTGACCTGTGGGTGCTGCCCGTGGGATGCTCGCTCGGCTTTGGAACGTCCCCAGCCCAGCTCCTGGGGAGGGGACACTGCACCGGGACCTCCAGGATCCCTGTTCCAGCCCCAATTAGCGGTTGTGGTAATGACCCTGCTCCCCTGGGCAGCACCTGGATGCTGCAGAGGGTCCCCGCGTCCCCTTGGCCAGGAGGCTGAGGAGACCCCCGAGCCCCTGCCATGCCCTGGCAGCCCCAAATTAAAGATGAGAAAGGTCTGAGCTGTGCCGGGGTGACACCCGGGGGTGACATCTGAGGGGTGTCTGGGTTTGGGTGCAATTCCCAGAGCAGGATCAGCCCCAGTGGGATGCAGCCACTGGAGCAGCCAGGGCTGGACCAGGTCTCCATCCCCATGAATCCTCAACTCCAAGCTCTCCACAAGAGCCACCGGGCTGCCTGATCTGCCTGATCTCAACGATCCCTTTCAGCAGGCCTTGAAAATCTTCAGCTCCATTAATTAATTACTAACGATGATCGGTCTCAGCCTCGCGCCTGCCAGTTTGCTATTTTTAACTCTGTATTTCCAACCCCCCATCTTAAAAAATCATGAGTCAGGCCTCAAAAAGACCTGACTGAGACGGTTTAAAAAAATTACTTTTTTTTTTTTTTTCCCCTCTTTTTGGCAAGTCCCTGCCAAGCTCTTCCCCTGGTTCTGGCAGAGCCGGCAGTGGCACCGGCCTCGGTGCTTCCTTCCCACCCCCGGCACACAGACTGCACTTATTAAAAAGCCAAATTAGTCTTTCACCCTCTCGTGGCAAACTTCAGAGCCTCGGATTAATTAACAGCAGATTTGTTGCTATTCTGCTAATGCTGCAACAGGCGTTAAACGCCGGGAATCACCCTCAGCACCCAGAAAAGTTCCTGATGGGGATACCCGGGGCTTCCAAGGAGTGGGGGATGGCACAGGACACTCGTGATGGACTCATGTGGCCTCCCAGATGTCAGCTGTGGGTGGCCTGATGCCATCCCAGCACGGGGGAAACTGAGGCAGGGGCAGGCAGGTGAGCAGCCGGGGCTGTGGCAGCACCCAGGAGATGCTGGAGCATCCCAGTCCCAAGCACCCACCCGCTGGGCTGCATCGCCTCCAATAATTAAGCACCATCAACAATTGCCTATTAATTAATTTCATAGTCATTATTATTCATTAACGTGGTAATTAAATCCTTCCCGTAATTAACACACCACCCAGCAGAGCGGTCTGGAGGCTCAGCCCCATGGCACCAGGGGACAGGGATGCACAGGGAGTGGGGATGGAGCTGAGTGGGGTCCCCCCTGTACCCCACTCTTGACTCCCCCAGAGCCAACGCTGGTCCCTCCAGTTCCCCCCCCCCCCCAGCCCCCTCCCAGGTGACGGCGGGAGGGAAAGGCACCTCTGTGACACGACATGGATTTTTATTTTATTATAAAAAAATACAGACTCCCGATGGGGGGTGATCCGGGGACCATCAGCACAACGTCGAGGACGGAAGCGCGTGGCTGCGGGCGAAGCGAGGCGGGACGGGACCGAGGGGCAGAGCCAGGGCAGGGGGACACGACCCAGCCCCAGTGCAGCCCCCCAGCTCCCCCCCCCAGCTGGCTTCTCCACTCTCCCACAGTCGCTGTACACAATATAGATATTTATATATATAATCTATATATATATAAAACACAGACCAAAGGCCGGGTTGGGCCGGCAGAGCCCGGGTGGGTGCTCGGCGCCCGGCTGGGTGGGTGCCCTTCTCCTCCCTCATCCCCTAAATCAACACACGCTGCTTTCCTTCACCTTCATGAACCACGACCTGGTCTGGACACACGGGGACAGGGGTGGGACAGGACGGCAGGGATGCGATTTTTTTTTTTTTTTTTTTTTTTTTTTTAATTCCCTTTTTTTTTTTTTTTTTTTTTAATGGGTGTTTTTTTTTTTGTATTTTTTAGATGGTCGAGATGAGCTTATTGCGAGAGTTCAGCTTCCTAGTCTAAAAAATAAAAATAAAATAAAAATAAAATAAACCCTTCCATAAAATTCATTCTCAACAATACATAAAAAAAAAAAAAACCCAAACCAAACCGCTCACAGTATAGCGCTGTATGTACAGGGATGGGCCCCCGCCCCCCGCTGCTGGAGGGGCCTGGGGGACCCTCAGAAAAGCACCCACAGAAGGGGCTCTGGCCAGTCTGAGCCCATTGTCATTGTCCCCTGGGACCACCGACCCCCAGGACACGGGGAGGGGGACTTTGCGGGACCCCCCCCTGGGTGGGACAGCCCCAGATTTAAGGCGAGGAGGGGTCAGGCTGTGGGGGGACCCCTCCCTGGGGACCGGCCACCCCCGGGCTCAGGGTCAACCTCAGCTTGGGGCTTTGGGTAGGTTTTGCTCTTTAATGCAAAGAAGAAAAAGGAAAAAAATCCCCAAGCCCAGCCCGGAGCCCCGGGGGTGCCGTGACGGTCCCACAGAGGGACCCCACGGAGGGGTCCTGGCACCCTGCGGTGTCGGGGCAGAGGCTGTGGAGGAGGAAAAGCTGCAACGCCGGTGATGCCCTCACGCTGCTCCTGGCTCCATCCGGCCCGGCACCCTCAGAACCATCCTGGCTCCTGGGCAAGCCCAGCCCGCCGGCTCCCAGCGCCCGGCGGTGCTCCCGGTGCCCAATGGCCGCTCCCGGTGCTCCCGGTGCTCTCCACGCTGCCCACTCCTGGTGCTGGTTTTGCCCATTCCGTGCCGGCCGTTCCTGGTGCTCCTGGTGCCACCTGGTGCCAGCCATTCCCGGTGCTCCTGGTGCCGGACACTCCCGGTGCTCCTGGTGCCGGCCATTCCCAGTGCTCCCAGTGCCCACTGGCCATTCCCAGTGCTCCCAGTGCCCGCTGGCCATTCCCAGTGCTCCCGGTTCCCGGTGCTCCCCTCGGTACCGTCCACACTGCGTTGCTGCTTGTGGAGCTGCCCCGGGTTCCCACGGGGACAGCAGTGACATCGGTGGCTCGAGCCGTGGGGCCAGGGTCACCCCAGTGGGTGCTCAGCAGACACTCGTGTCCATCCGGGACCCCCATCCCTGCGTCCCCGTGCCCGGGGGGTGGCAGGGGGGGCGCGGCGGGGCCGGCACCGCGATGTCCTTCTGCCAGCACCGTGGCCAGGAGGGGAAGGAGTCTGTGCCCCAGCAGCTGGTGGCACCATGGTGGGTGTCTGGCCCCCCCGGCGTCCTGGCACAGCCACGGCCAGCGCCACGGCAGCCACCCTGGTGAGGAGCTGGGTGGGAGGGGGCTGAGCCCGGCCCCGCACGGGTCAGTCTGGCACAGGGACACCCAGGCTGCAACAACCCAGCAAATAAAAATAAAAATCTTTTCTCTTTAAAAAAAAGAAAAAAAAACAAAAAAAAAAACAAGACAAACAGAAAAAAAGCACAGAACAAAAAAACAAAAAAACAAAAAACCAAAAAAACCACCCAGCGACAACAACAACGATGACAAAAAGAAAAAAAAAAAAAAAAAAGAAAAAAAACGAACCACCAAACGAGGACTCGGTATTTGGTCTAGAAATGTAAAAAGCAACATCCAAACTGGGGCTGGGGGGGGAAGGGGGAGGCCACAGGATCCGTCCCGTGGGGCAGCGATGATCCCAGCAGAGGTGAGGGAGGACGGGGACTCCCTGGGGTGGCAGGACCCGGGCGAGCTCCTCGCCGGCAGCACCGATTCGAGGTGACGAGGACTCGGGGTGGCCACGATCCGTCCGTCCCCCCAAGGCTGCTCCTTTCCTTCCTCACCCCTTTCCTCCCTGGAGCTGCTCTCCCCGTCGGGTGGGGGTGGGTGCTACGATGCCAGGAGCGTCCAGACAACGGGCACCACCGCCAGCGCGGCGTGCGGGACCCTGAGGCTGCAGCAGGAGTTGTTGCTGGTGAAAATGGGCTCCGGGGACTCGTAGAGGGAATCGTCTGAGGAGAAGAGAGAAGGAAGGGTGAGCCAGCAGCTGGAGAAGGGTATTGACCCCCCCTTCCCCACCACCAAACCCTGGCACCATCTGAGGATTAATGGGATTTTGCAGAATTCGACGATTAGGGGATGCTCGGGTTCCCAAAGGCCAGAGCTGGAGCAGGGAGCTGGCTCGGGGGGGGTGGGCAGCAAGGGGACCCCCTCCACCCCCTCTCTCTGAGCTACACCAAGGAATCAGCCAGATCAAATCTCAGAGTTATTAAAATACTGAGAAATACTATCAGGAGAGGGCTTTTTCCCCCCTATTATTCCCCAGTCCTGAACAAAACAGGATGATTTTTTACAGATGGTTTCATTATATTGGGTTTTATTTTAAAGCCATGGAAATAAAAAATAAAAAAAAGAAAGACATCCTTTTAAATGGTGACATTTCGCAGGCACTCAGCCCTTCCCCAGGGAGAGCTGCTGCCATTTGCTAATTACACGTTAACAGGAGAAGAAAATTATTAATTTGTTTTTTTAAATGGCTGAGTTATTTGATTCTGAAAAGTAGCCACTGTGCAGAGATTATTATTATTATTATTATTCATTTTTTTCCCCCCCATCTGAAACTCACCAGCAAGTGTCCACCACAGCAACTCACCCCAGACACCACCAACCCCCCCCACCCCCCATCACTGGCTGTGGCCATCGTCCCCATCCAGGTGTCCCCAGGATGGGACACGGGGCTCCTTGTCCCCCTCCACGGTCCCTACTCACCTGGGACCACCGGCAGCATCCCCCTCACCCTGAGGGAGGGATCCCCCCCCCCAGGGACCCTCCTGGCACATCCAGGACCATCGGGAGCATTGGGAACATCCCCCTCACCCCACGGGGAAGTTTTTCTTCCCCCCCAGCCCCTCCACTCACTTGTTGGCCGAACATAAACCTTCAGCTTCAGGCAGGGCTTGTCCACCGTGTTCGGGGGGGATGCAGCTGCAGAGAAGCCCAGGAAAGAGGGGGGTTAGGGGGGGGGAGACAGCAACAGCTCAACCCCCCGTGGGACCAGAGCAGAGCCCACCACGAGGGTCCAGGTACGCCAGGACCCCCTCTGTGGCACTGCCGGGATGCCATGCTGTGCCATGCCAACCCAAGCCATGTTGTGTCATGACATGTCGTGACATGCTGTGTGTTGTCATGATGTGCTGTGTGTTGTCATGTCCTGTGTGTTGCCATGTGCTGTGTGTTCCCATGTTCTGTGTGTTCCCATGTTCTGTGTTCCCATGTGCTGTGTTCCCATGTCCTGTGTGTTCCCACATGCTGTGTGTTCCCATGACCTGTGTGTTCCCATGACATGCTGTGTGTTCCCATGTTCTGTGTGTTCCCATGTGCTGTGTTGCCATGTTCTGTGTGTTACCATGACCAGTGTGTTCCCATGTTCTCTGTGTTCCCATGCTCTGTGTGTTCCCATGACCTGTGTGTTCCCATGCTCTGTGTGTTCCCATGTTCTGGGTGTTCCCATGTCCTGTGTGTTCCCATGACCTGTGTGTTCCCATGTCCTGTGTGTTCCCATGTCCTGCGTGTTCCCATGTCCTGCGTGTTCCCATGTCCTACGTGTTCCCATGTCCTGCGTGTTCCCATGCTCTGTGTGTTCCCATGTCCTGCGTGTTCCCATGTCCTGCGTGTTCCCATGTCCTGCGTGTTCCCATGCTCTGTGTGTTCCCATGTCCTGCGTGTTCCCATGCTCTGTGTGTTCCCATGTCCTGCGTGTTCCCATGTCCTGTGTGTTCCCATGTCCTGCGTGTTCCCAGGTGCCGTGTTCCCATGTCCTGCGTGTTCCCATGTCCTGCGTGTTCCCAGGTGCCGTGTTCCCATGTCCCGTGTTCCCACACCAGGGGCACCCCACCCCAGCTCCATCCATCCCCAGGGCCGTGCGGGTGCCCTTGACCCGGGGCAGGGCCCAGAGGAGCTGTCCCTGTGCCCGGGAGGTTAATGGCATTCCAATTTGCCAGCTCGAGGAGGAGGTAATTTCTTTTCTTTCATGTCTGCTAAATAGGGTGCCTCAAAGAGGCATAATTTCTAATGTTCCGCATGAGGGGAATTCTAACTGGTTTAGCAATGATCAGCTTCACCATTTACTTCTGTGTAATCTCTCCCTAACGACATTAAAAAATAAAAAATAAATAAATAAAATGAAATAAAACGGGGCCGGGGTTCGGGGTGGGGGGGGGTTGGAGGGGGGAAAGAAGAGAGAGTTGTTGATGCAGTCATTCGGCGGGTGACATTTTGCAGGGGGAGAAGAGAGAGAAAGGGGGGGGTGAAAAAAAATGGTAATTTAATATAGATAAAAGGAACAAATTAAGTGGGCTGAAAACAGACGCTTCAGGAAAAAGGGGCAGAAATAATAAGGCAGATAAGGGAACGGATGGCGTGGGGAGGGGCACCCCCCCCCCCCCCCAGTATTTGGGGTCATTTTGATCGGGTTATAATTGGTTTTAACCTTTCTGGGTTCCCATCCCATGGGGGTGAAACCAAATCCCAGCATCCATGGGAAGCTCTGGTCACAGGGACAGGCACAGGGACACCCGGGCTGCTCCCAACTGCTGGAAGGTTTTGGGGAACCCCAAGGTGGAGCAGGAGCTCAGTGGGGTTTTGGGTCACCAAAAAGAACCGAGCTCAGTGAGGAAAAAGAACCGAGCTCAGTGAGGTTTTGGGTCACCAAAAAGAACCGAGCTCAGTGAGGTTTTGGGTCACCAAAAAGAACCAAGCTCAGCGAGGAAAAAGAACCGAGCTCAGTGAGGTTTTGGGTCACCAAAAAGAACCGAGCTCAGTGAGGAAAAAGAACCGAGCTCAGTGAGGTTTTGGGTCACCAAAAAGAACCAAGCTCAGTGAGGAAAAAGAACCGAGCTCAGTGGGGTTTTGGGTCACCAAAAAGAACCAAGCTCAGTGAGGAAAAAGAACCGAGCTCAGTGAGGTTTTGGGTCACCAAAAAGAACCAAGCTCAGTGAGGAAAAAGAACCGAGCTCAGTGAGGTTTTGGGTCACCAGAAAGAACCGAGCTCAGTGAGGTTTTGGGTCACCAAAAAGAACCAAGCTCAGCAAGGAAAAAGAACCGAGCTCAGTGAGGTTTTGGGTCACCAAAAAGAACCAGGCTCAGTGAGGAAAAAGAACTGAGCTCAGCGAGGTTTTGGGTCACCAAAAAGAACCAAGCTCAGTGAGGAAAAAGAACCGAGTTCAGTGAGGTTTTGGGTCATCAGAAAGAACCGAGCTCAGTGAGGCTTTGGGTCACCAAAAAGAACCGAGCTCAGGAGGGTTTTGGGTCACCAGAAAGAACCAAGCTCAGTGATGTTTTGGGTCACCAAAAAGAACCAAGCTCAGTGAGGAAAAAGAACCGAGCTCAGTGGGGTTTTGGGTCACCAGAAAGAACCAAGCTCAGTGAGGAAAAAGAACCGAGCTCAGTGAGGTTTTGGGTCACCAAAAAGAACCTCGCTGAGCATCACACACCCCAAGGAGTCCCCTTTCACTCACAGATGTAATAATACTCGTGACCGGGTCGGAACTCGAAGCCCAAGGAGAAGGGGGTGAAGAGCTGGAATTTCTCGGAGAACTTGAGGGGCCCGTTGGGGGAGTCGGGGCGGTTGCACTCCCAGCGTTTGAAGCCGCGGTGCCGGTGGTCGCAGGAGAGGTGCCCCTCGTAGCTGACCATGTAGAGCACGTAGCGCTCCATCCGCTCGGGCAGCGGCGCCTCGTAGTGCGGGCAGTAGATGTCCAGGTAGTCGTTGATGCTCACCTCGACCGTGTAATCCCCCCGGTGGAACCTGGAGGGGAAAAACAGGGAGGGGTTGAGAGGGAACGGGGGGTTTGGTTGGGGTAGGTAATGACCCCCCCCCCGAAAAAAGCAAAGGAATGAAAAAAAAACACGTGGAAAAATGCACACGCAAAAAAAACACCGCCCCAAACTGAAAGAAAAAACACAAAAAGGAAAGCAAAGGAAAAAAACTACAAAATAAAAAAGGAATAAACAAAAAACAAAATGAAACACGCAACAAAAAAACAAGAAAATGAACGAAAAGTATAACAAGAAACAAAAAAACAAAAAAAACCAAACAAAAAAGCAAAACCAACAAGAAAACAAAAAAACAAAAAAAATGAATGAAAAGCGAAACAAGAAACAAAAAAACAAACAAAAAAGCAAAACCAACAAAAAACAAAAAAACAAAAAAAAAGAATGAAAAGCGAAACAAGAAACAAAAAAACAAAAAACAAACAAAAAGCAAAACCAACAAAAAACAAAAAAACAAAAAAATGAACGAAAAGCGAAACAAGAAACAAAAAAACAAACAAAAAACAAACAAAAAAGCAAAACCAACAAAAAACAAAAAAACAAAAAAATTAATGAAAAGCGAAACAAGAAACAAAAAAAAAACAACAAAAAAAACAAACAAAAAAGCAAGGCCAACAAAAAAGCCCAAAAAACAAACAAAAAAACCCCAAAAAAGCAAAACCCAACAACATAAAAAGCAAAAAACAAACAAAAAACAAAACAAACAAGAACAACAAAAACAGAAAAAAACAAAAAACCAAACAAAAAATAAAACAAAAAAACAACAAAACCAACAACAACACCCCCCCCACCAAAAAAAACCAAACAAAAAAAACCCCACCAAAAAATACCAAAACAAAAAACCCAACAAAAACAACAAAACCAAAACAAAAAAAACCCAACAAAACCAAAAAAACCACCAACACAACCCTGGTTTGGTCGTGGCTGGGAAAAACCTGGAGAAGAAGAGGCAGAGGGGAGCCCTACTCGCTCATTACAACCCCCTGGTTGGTGCTCAGCAGGGACAGCATGGCCTGGGGGGGGGTGATGGCCACCCCAAAGCAAAATTTGGGGCTCTAAGACCCCCCCCGCACCCCGAAACAGAATTTGGGGCTCTAAGACCCCCCCTGAGTCTCCAGCAGGGCTGAGGCTGCCCCAAACTCCTCACCAGGGCTGTCCCCCAGCTCTGTCCCCTGGGGTGACCCAAAAGCAGCCCAGAAAGGGAAGGGGGGCCCAGGATATGGGGAGGGGGGCCCAGGATATGGGGAGGGGAGGGGGGGCAGCCCCCAGCCCCCCCCAGCTCGTTCCTGAGCCCCCGGGCACTCATTAAAAAGGGTTTTTCTCTCTCTCCCTCTCTCCTCCCCTCTCCTTTCCCCCAGCCCGTTGTGCCAACCCTGCCCCTGGCAAGGTAACTACAATGGGAAATGAACACAAAGGGCCGGGATTTACTGAGCAACACTTTTCAAACGCACGCAAAACAATACCAAAAAAAATAATAAAATGAAAAAAATTTACAAAAAGCCTCTTCCCTCTGCCTTTTATTTTACTTTATTTTTGTTTTAATTATTTATTTTAATGACGGCTATTAAAGCCCCAGCAAAGGCGACTCTAGCGGGAGGGCTCCTGCTTATCAGGGGAATAATAACAATAGTAATTATATTTTTCTGGGTGGGAAAAAATAAAAAAATCAACTAACTGCAAGGGCCTTCTCCAGATTGACAAATCTCTGCATTAATGCTGATCAGCTGTGACAAAAGGCACAGACAGGGATAGGTGCTGGTGGGGGGAGCACCCCCCTTCTGCTGGGGAAAGTTGGGAGCTGCAGGGACCCCCCCACGGGGCACCCCAGCTCCACCGAGCGTGGGAGAGACTCCTGTGTCCCCTGCCAGGCTGGCTGAGAGCTGGTGGCACCTCGGTCCCCATCCCTGTCCCCATCCACACCCCGGACCCCCCCACCCCGGGGGACACACCAGACCCCGTGTATGGCACTGTCACCCCTGAGGCCACGTGTCCCCTGGTGCTGGGTGACTTTGTCTCAGCTCTGTCCTGGCTTTTCCTTGCTGCTGAATCTTTATTTCTGCCCCGTTTCTCTGGTTCACCCCCTCCTATAAATATTCCATCTCTGCCTGAGCAAACATTCTCACCCTGGCCCCGCTGCAGGGTTGGGAGCTCAGGGTGTCCCTGACAGACGATGGAGCCAGTTTGGGTTTAATTGGAAACACTCCCAATGCCCACCCCTTTGCATAACAGGTGTGGGAATCCCCTGGAATAACACATTCCCTTGGACTCCCTGGAATAAAACATCCTTTGGATTACCCTGCATAAAATATCAGAGCTCATGAAGAGGCTTCACCACCCTCCCCTTCTCCTCCAGCACCAAACCCTGCCAGGACCTCGTCGCCTTCCCAAGGTTTCACCTCCTGGATCTTCACCCAGAACCCATCCAGCAAACCCACGGTCCTGGTTCTGGTCCCAACCACTGCCTCAGTTTCCCCTCCGGATAGCAGCAGCTCCCCCCAAAACTCCCCCAGGAGGGCAGCGACCCGGGGCAGGAACAAAGAGCTTTTCTCTCCCCGCAAGACCACCCAGTGTCCCAAGGGTTAAGTAATTTGGATTTTTCTTTCCTGAACAGCTTGAAAAGAGATATGATTGCACCCGCTGAAATACGGGGAGGGGGGGGAGATATTATGGATGGAAAAGAGCTATTTAAGCTGAAGAACGGTGCTGGCACGTAAACAAATGGGTATAAACTGGCCATGAATAAATTGAGGTTGGAAATCAGGAGGTGTGTAACTGCTGGAGGAGTGAGGGGGGGCAAAGAGAGGAGGGGGCTTCGGGGCAGGGGGCTGCTGGGTGCCCCCCTTGCTCCAAGGACACCCATCCTGCCAGGGCCACTCCAAAGCTTCCCTATGCTTTCATCTCCCAGCATCTCCTTCATTCAAATGGTCACAGCGTGATCAGGAGTAATAAGCCTATTACAGAGCAAAATAAAACACAGCAGCCACCCCCCCCCCCCCAGCCTCCCCTTCCCTTCCCCCCCCCAAAAAAACAGCCCCCTCTTAAAACACAACCTGATGGAAATTGGGCTGCACCACAGCCCCCCCGCCAGCTCCATCCCCTGGGAAATGGGCACAAAGCAGCTGCTGGGCACTGGGGAGTGGTGGGGAATGGCCCCCCCAGCTCTGTGCTGCAGCTTTACACTGCTTCTCCCCATGAATCCTGTTGCTCCGATGGTTCCTTGCCAGGGACCTTCCCGCTGCTTCGCCCAGGCTGCCCCCGGATCCTTCTCTTTCCCCGGAGCCGGATGGAGCCATGGGGGGGGGGGAGTTTGGCCACGTCTTGGTCACAGGCTCCATCTCCCACCCCAAAAAAGCCACTTGTGGATCCTTGAGGAGACAGAGCTGGGTGTGCCTGGACACTTGGGTCCGTCTGTTTTTGGTCCAACAGGGTCTGGGGTCTCCCCATCCCCTCCCACCCCACCAGTGCCGAGGTTATTTCAACCCCTTTGGTAAAATATTTTCCATGGCTGGAGAGTGACCCCGCGGGGACACTGCCACCTGGCACATCCCACCCACAGCGACCAGACCATGCTCGAGGTCTCACCCTGGCCTCCTCTCTCCCGGTGCCACAGAACCCAGGCGGTGCCAAAGCCCCGGTGGTCCCGGCAGCACCGCGCGCGCTCTCCGGCACCGTCCCCGGCACCGCGACAGCGACGTCGGCTCACGGAACGCCTGTAATGTGGTCCGGAGGGACCCGCCGTACACACACACCACCTAAATTATTTAATTTCTCCAAACTGCTGCACCTTTATAAATCATTAAAAGCTCCTTTTGATCTGTGTTAATGAGGTTTCCTGAGCGCCGCGGTGGGAAACGCACTCGGGCGCCAGATAGCGAATCAGCTAATTAAAAAAATAAAGAAGGAGCGAGTGGGCGGCGGGGTGGGAGGAGGGACGGGCTCGAGGGTTCCCCTGCCCTGGCCGGGTGGTGGGTTTGGGATGTCCACTGGGGTTTTCCCCCCAGGATAGGAGGGTCTCAGCTCTCACCAGGCACCCGATGGTGGAGCGGGTGGCCCAGCAGAGCAGGAAAAGTGTCGGGAAGTGAAATCCGTCAGGAACCACGCACAGGGCGGGGACGGCGGTGGAGGAATTGGATTTATTTTGAATTTTCCAAACGCTTGAGCCCTGCTCCAGCCAGGCTGCGGGTGCCACCCATGGCCTGCAGCACCCCTCACCCCGCTGCCCGCTTTTTTTTTTTCCCAAAAAAACCACCACAAACCACAAGCGCATCCAGCAGTTTTCCAGCCGGGAAGCCGGGACCGTGCGGAGCCGACAGGTCGGGTGGGGAGATACCGGTGGAGCGGGTGTCAGCATCACCTCAGCAGCCCTGACAGCTTTAATATCCATATTTATCTCAACTACAAAACTCCCAGCCCAGCTACATATTCAGCACCTCGATTACAGTTATCTGGGATGACGGTGACGGCTCCCACGGACGGGAGGTTACTTTGGGCTTAATGTCATTTGACAGCCCCGGCCGGCAGCCGAACCGTGCCCAGAGCTGCCCTGATGTTACTGGGATGAGTCCCCGTGGCACTGGTGGGACGTGTCCCTGTGGCACTGGTGGGATTTGTCCCCTTGGTACCGGTGGGATTTGTCCCCTTGGTACCGGTGGGACGTGTCCCCTTGACACCCCTTCTCCCCGTTGTGCCCATCGAGCAGGGCGAGTTCTGCCGCCACCCCCAAACTCGCCCCTTCTGGAATGGCTTTTTCCCAACTTTCTGGGGGTTCAGCAGAAGCCACCAGCATGGCACAGTGACAGGAACCTCGTCCCGTCTCGGCCCTGCTCCCACGGGAGACAAGGGCTCCCGTTACCTGGGGCAACAGCGGGGAAATTATGGCTGGCATCTAAATTGCCATCATTATGCTCCAGAGCCAACACTCCACATTTACACTTTATTGTCATCTTTTGCTTTAGGGAGATGCTGAGATATTACAGGACGGGGTGACAGAGTGGGATGAGATGGGATGCACGACGAGATAGACACGGAGATGAATGGGTACACCCCGAGCTATTATTTCAGCCTGTTTGCAGATCTAGAAAAAAAGAGCAGCAATCCCCACTCCCCCGGGCTACAGGGAAGCTTTATAACGGCGAAGAAAACAAAATTTGTTTAAATCCAAGAGCCAGCCTGCCAAACCGGTGGCGTTGGGTGGCAGAGTGCTGGCACCACGTCCCGCAGCCGCTCCCTGGACACACCAGGAGGTTTCCCACCAAACCGGTGCCGAAAATGCAGCCCCAGAGTCCCTACACGGGGCCAGGCACGTCCCGCTGCGGGGCTGGGACCCCATTTTGGGGTCACGCCCAAAGGAGCTCAGGGGCACCCCAAAGCAAAACTGTTCTTGATACTTGAAAGGCCGAGTTTCTCCTCCCCTCTGGCTTTTTTTTGCAAAGTTGCAGAAAGAAAAAGAAAAGCCAAAGCTGGGTATAGTTCACCCCCCCCCTCCCTGCACCGCATGGGGACCAGGAAGGGTAGAGTAAGGGAGAGCTGCTGGAAAAAGTGGAGGGGGAAGAAACTTGGTCTTTCAAGTATTTTCAAGGAGACAAGAAACAAAAAAAAAAAAAAAAAAAAAAAAAGAAGAAAAAAAAAAAAAAAAAGGAGAAGAAAAAAGCAAAGGAGTTCAAATAAATGAGAAGCTTTTCAGGAGAGAGAGGCAGGGCTGCTGAGCCTCCGTGGCCCTGTGCCGGCTCCAGGCTGCATTTCACTGGGCCCAGGAATGGGAACGGGAACAGGAATCTGCCACGGATTTTCCTTTCTGCCTCCCAAGGTCCCTCCCTGCCCCAAGACCCCATTACAAGGGAGGCCGGGGCTCCCCACACGGGTTTGGATCAGAGCTTTGGCCACGAGCACTGGTGACACCGAGGTGGCTGCCATGGCCACGTCCAGCACCGCGCCGGGGGTCGGATCCACACGCTGCTCCCACGACACCAGCAGGGACGACACAGGTTTTCCCCAGGCTCATGAGGCTGCTCCTTTTCCCTCCCCAAACCAGGGATTTTGGCAGCTGAGCACTCCCGTTTCCATGCGCCAGCCCCGTGCTCCCCCAGCCCCCACCTCCCCAACCAGCGAGACCCTTTTGGGGGGCTCCACCATCACCCCTGAGCAAAGCTCCCACGCGCAGCCGCTGCTGCTCCCCCCTCGTTACCATGGCTGCTCGTTAGCCCAGCACTGAGCCTGATCAATGCTGCCAGCCCCAGCCTGCCCTGCATTAATGCACAGGAACCCACCAGGCCCCAGGATGCTGGGCACTGCTCTACTTAACCTGCCCAGATTTTTCCTTGTGGTGCCTGCTTAGCACCCTGAGCAGCTTTGACACACCCCCCCCCCAGGATGCTTCTGACCCCTGCCTGGGAGCACCCAGGGTAGGGGTGCTGCTTGGGGGGTTGGTGGTAACCACACAAGGGTCCTTCTCCCCTGGGACTGCCACCAAAGGCAACACTTGGCCACCAGCTTTGGGCTTCAACGCCAGCTTTTGGTCAGTCGATGCTCCTGAACTTCCAGAAGCACCATCAAGGCAAGGGAAGGGTGACTTCTGCCCCATGGCCATGGGGCTGGGGACCCCCAAGAGGGCTCCGGGTTCTCTGGCCCAGCATTGGGACCCTCAGGTCACCGCACCCATCGACCCAGGCTGGGCCACCGTGGCCACTGAAGACCCCCGGGCTGGTCCATCAGGGCTGCCTCAGGTGCCCGGCCAGAGCCCCCTGAGCTGTTCTCCCCCAGGCACCCCAGAGCCACCCTCCCCTCCTGCTCCCGCAGTGCCTCTGGCTAAACAGAGATCAGAAATGTTAGATCTTCCTTAACATCTCCTGCCAGGCTGTCAGTGGCCCTCTCCAGAGTCCCCGGGCCCTCTGTTATGTAAACACAGCACATTCCCTGTCAAAGATTAAAAAAAAAAAAGGCTCATTTGCACATAAAAGCCGGCTCTGCACAGCGCTGCCACCCCGGCATGTAAGGGGGGCTGGAGGTTAAACTCAATAATAAAGCTGGGCCCAGAGGTCCCCGTTCAGCTCCCCCTCCTGGGCTCGGTGGCCACCGCGCTGGATTGGCCACGAGCCCACGAAGCCACGGAGTAAGAGAAGTGGGTGACGGGTCCTGCTGCACCCCGGGACTCCCACCCCGCCCCGGCGTTCTTCTGTGTCACCCCAAACTTCACCAGATCCCCAGCCCAGCACCGCTCCCAACCACACCGGGCGTCGCCGCTGGAGCCGCTCCCGGTCACCAGGCACGTGGAGCTGCTGGCTCTGGGACAAGCAGGAGGTGACACGGTGCCCCCTCCGCTCCTCTCTGGTGGGATGGCACCGGAGGGGGGGGTCTCAAGCCCCCGGGGAGCACCGGTGCCCGCCCGGCTCCAGCGTGGCGGCAGACGCCACAACTCGGGCTGAGGGCAGCACAGATTGAATCAGATCAGAAATTCATCCTCGGAGAGACGGCGGCTGGGACGTGCGGCAGGGGCTGTGCCGGAGGACACGCTGCCTCCACAGAGCCCTGCAGGGTGGGGTGAGCAGGAGGACTCGGGGGGACTGGAGGGGGACACCCGGCTCTGCCACAGAGGGCTCAGGAGGCTCGGGACGGGTGGCCCCGTGGATGTCGAGCGCGGCAAAAGGTGCTTGTGGTGGCGGCAAAGGGGAGAGGGGCAGCAGGGGGGGCGAGGGGAGGAGAGGTCGCCTGCTGTCCCCAGATCACGCGTGCACCCACAAACACCCTGCCCAACACGCACACACCTGTGAAAAGCCAGCCCGGCGCCTGTGCCCCGTTGTCCCGCACCCCCCATCCTGGCACGGGTCCTCCCATCCCATCCCATCCCATCCCATCCCATCCCATCCCATCCCATCCCATCCCATCCCATCCCCGCTCACGTCCCTGCAGCCATTAGGCCCAGCACGTCGCTCCCAGCCAGACCCCAGCCACGTGCCAGCCCATGCACGAGGCCACGCGTGTGCTCATCCGTGCTCCGGCTGCTCACGCTGAGCGCCCTAATTAACACGTCTGGCGAGGCGGGCGGGCGCTGATAACGGGCGCGGGACGGAGCTGCTGGGGGTTATCTGCCGGTGGCAGCCGGGCCCCCCGCCGCCCGCGCCGGCTCCAGGCCACAGCCCGCCGGGACGGCCGGATCAAGGCGCCCGTTTGGGGGTCTCTGGCGGGGGACGGGGTAAACAGCCCCTGGGGTGACCTCGTTAGCACCGCCGAGCCCCGGCGCTCCTCACGGCCGGGCCTGGCGCAGCGTCCCCAGAACCACGGTCCCGCCGAACCGTGCCGGCTTCTTGTCCCACCCGCTGCCACCTCCCCGCTGCCCGGCGGTGTCATCGGAGGGGTGGGGGACACCTCTTCCTCAAGACACCCACCCTTGGGGCTCTGAGCCAAACCCACCGTTGCCCTGGCGCAGCTTCCTTTGGTCTCACCTCGGGGTCACGACCCGGACGTGGCGCAGACCCGCGGTGACACCGGTGGGGTGGCCGCCGCCTCTGTGCCTCAGTTTCCCTGTCCCAGGGAACACGGTTTTCCCTGTCCCATCCTGCACGGTGCTGGTCCAGCAGCAGGAGCAGCAAACCAGGCGAGCCCTCCCCACCCCGCTCTGCCCGAGCCACACAAATTAATACGGCTAAACATGTGTTATTGCATTATTTCGGTTGTCGGCTGCTTCATTTTCTGGCGGTGTCTGTCTGGGTCCCCAGCGGTGGCAGCGGCCGGGGGGGTGGGGAGGGGGGCAGCGGGCGACTCTTTAACCTTGCAACGCTTTAATTCGCAGGAAATTTCACGGGAGCGGCGGGAGCGATTTGCTGAGCGCGTTCTGCCGGCGAGCGGGGCCGCGGTAATTTGATCGGCGGGAGCCGGGGAGCGCGGCGACCCCGCAATCACCGCCAAAACGCCGACGTGGTGGAAATCGGCCCCCCGAGGTGCTGCCAGCTGCCCGGCGGGGTCGCCGCGGCCCCGGGGACAGGTCGGGGCGGACGGAGGGACGCGGCGCGGCGGGACGGAGGCAGCGGGCACAACCGCGGCACGGGGCGGTGACCCCACGGCCCTCTGCCCCGTGGCACCCCCGGGGGACACCAGCCCCACCGTGACCCCCGCTGGAAAGGACAAGGCAGGACTCTGTCCCCCCTGCCCCGACGGTGACGGGCTGCGGAGCTGCGATTCATCATGCCAGGCCCTGACAGCTCCCTTTGACGGGGTCCCCGGAGAGGGGCGAGTGATGCCTTTCGTCTGACCAACGATTAATTGTTTCGTGGCTAATGATGAGCCCTGACTGGCAAAGCAGGTAGTGGCTGTCTGCAGGAATGAGACGCACCCCCTTCCCTCCTGCCCTTCACCCCAACGTGCCCCTTTCTCTACCGCCGGACCCCCATGGCAGGCTGGGGGAGTTGTGGGGCTCTGGAACTGCCCCCAGCATCCTTCCCACGGGTAGGTGCCCCCAAAAAGGGCACCCTGACACAGGCGGCCCTGTAAGGAAGGAGGTGCCGGCAGATGTTGGTTGTGCTGGTGAGACTGCCTGAAGTGCCAGTGACCACAGCCCCAGTGCTGATCCCCAACTGCTGGCAAGGCAGCAATAGAGAAAAATCCATTTGGGATCACTGGATCCACTCCCCCTGGCTGGCAGCGTGCAGCAGGGGAACGCGGGGCACCGGGCCCTGACACCACGGGGATGAGGGGAGGGACAGAGAAACCTGGCCTAGCGGGAGCTCGTCCCTCCCCATGGTCATCCTTAAGGTTCCTTCCAACCCAAACCGTTCCACGATTCTGTGATTCTCTGCGGGAAGGGACGCGGAATGGGGAGGGACACGTGCTCAAGGGCTTCAGCCCCAAGCTCGTGGCTGCAGATGGCAAAAGCCACACCAGCACCTGCTGCCCAGAGCCCTGCGAGGGACAGGGGCAAACTCCAGGGGTTGCAACGAGGACCGTGGCCCGGAGCAGCTCCCAGGGAGCCCGGCCCGGCTCGGTGCTGCAGCACGGGCAGGGCAGAGGGTGCAGTTAGGTGCGGGCAGGCACGGGGACCCCCAGGGTGCTGGCAGCAGGGAGGTGTGCTCGGGCCAGCCCCCTGCAAGGGAAAAAGCGACAGAGCCGTGAAAAGAAGCAAAATAATTATCGGGAGCTCCCAGCTTGGCCTCCCTGCCTGGTGCTTTCTGTTTAAGGCTAGTTAATAGCTAGTGTTCTCTGGTTAGGCCTGAATGACATTTCCAGAGTTATAATAACTGAGCTATTACTTGCCGTATTGATGCATTCCCCCTGCCGGCAGCGGCTCATCCCGCGCCGTGCCGCCCGGCCGCCGAAAGCTCCTTTAGTCAATAGCACTTCTATTTTTCATTACTCCCTGGAAATGTGGCTCTTGGAAGCTCATCCGTCATTCAATTACGCCCTGGTTCAGTCCTATCATACACGTGTCATAAAGTTCCTCAGATCTGAACTGCTGTTAATTTTCTGCGCCATCCCGAGGGGATGCCCGGGACGTGCCTGGAAAGCAACCAGGCAGCCGAGGGCATGCCGGGTACGGGCGCGGCGGGGAGCGGGGGCTGCGGCGGTGCCGGGGGGCTGCGGCGGTGCCGGGGGCTGCGGCGGTGCCGGGGGCCGTGGCCCTGCCTGGCGCGGGCGGCTCTCGGCCGGCCGGCTCACCGGAGAGCTCGGACGGCGCCGCGGCGGGGCCGGCGCACGCGACCTTGGCGGCGCGAGGGATTTATTCCTCTGCCTGGTTTATTCTTTCCTCAGGTGTTGGTTTAACAGGGCGAGCTCCCCCCCCCTTCCCCTTCCCCTTTAATCCTATCGGCATCTGTGTTCAGCACGTCCGTACACAGAATAATCACTTGCCTGGCAGATTTGTCACTTCACCAGATGTAATCGGGGAACTTTTTTTTTTTTTTTTTTTTCCTTCCTGAACCCCTCCTGATTTTCTGTTTCTTAGAAGCTGCAGCTCCTGGGCAGAGGCGGCTGCTGTCACAGGTGGTACCTGCTCCAGGTCATTCCTCCCTTAACCCACGGGTTTGCTTTGCCTGGCTTCGGAATCCAGCTGCGTTTGGGTGGAAGGAAGCAGAGAAGCTCTGAGGGTGGATGACAAACCCGGGGCTGTGCAGCTCCCTCCATCCTCTGCTGGGCTCTGGCACAAACCCAGCAGCTTGGGGAAGAAACAGCTCCCCAGACTCTGCTGTCCCCGGGTGGCCCATCCAGCCCCTGCCTGGGTGTCTCCAGCCCCGTGTGACAACGACTCCACCGGTGTCCTGCTCCCCCGCAGGACCCAGTGGGCCTCCCACGGGCTGCTGTCCCCAGGCTGGGATGGACACACACCCGGGTATCACTTGTCAAGCTCCAACACAGCTGCAGTGCCCCCAGCCCCGCTCCTCCACGTCCCCTTGAGGCAGCTCCAACCACACAAACAGCTTCCCAAGTCCTTTATAAACAAACATTCTGATCGGGAGGATGCTGCTGATGCTACATCAGGGCCAGTCCCAGCCACGGGGCTGCCACGAGGCTTTCACGGCCACCGTGACCATCACCAGCCCCTCGGGCCTGCTGGGAAGAGCCTCTGTTCCAGCTGCTGACCTGGGAAACTGAGGCACAGAGGGCTCTGTGCACCCTGGGGTGAGATGTGGGTCCTCAGCAGCTCCCAAAGCATCTGGGTGCCAGCAAACTGTTGGGATGTCCCCACCCTGGGGGGCTGGAGGACCCTCCCCAGTGGCTCCAGCCCCCTTGGGGTAGTGGTGGGTGGGCGGGCACCTCCTCCCAGGCTGGCATCTCCCCCGCTGCCCTCCCAACCTCACTCCCAGGCTCAGCTCTGGGCAGGGCTAATGACTGCTCTAATTGATCTCTGCCGAGGCTCTGCTCCTCGCCAGGAGATCGATGCTGGAACCTGCTCCAGGCTCTGCTTCTCCTTCCCTGCCCAGCCGGGCTGCACAGCCCCTCACCCACGGGGAAGCGCCCATCGATCCTGGCAGGGATCGATGCCACGGAGGAGAGGATGGAGGGGACAGCTACCACCCCTGCCCAGGGGACAGGGACAGCAGCCTCAGGCACCACAAACTCGGGGACAGAGCCTGGGGATGGGATGCCCCCTATTCCCCCCTCCACAGGGACATCCCTCTGCCAACATTGATGGCCCTGGCACTACCAGCACGCACAGAAAGAGCCACAACCCTGCACGGCACCTGGGTGGGTTTGCCCATCGTGGCTACATCACACCCTCACCCCCCCAAAAAAAAGAAAAACAAAAAACCCAGGTGTAAGTCCAGAGCAAAACAGTTCCCATGTGCCCTCCTCGCTTGCTTCTTCGCCTGCCTCTGTCCCCCCGTGTTCCCCCACCCAAATTTGACCTAATTTGACAAGATCAGCCAGGGTCTCTTCTCAGGGCTCACCCCCCCCTGCTCTTTTCACTGGGGTTTAAGCCTTTTCGCTTTTCCATTCACTCCAGGACTAATCAGATTAATGCCTGGCCCAGGGTGCTCCCCCTCCTTCACCCCCTCAACCCCTGGGGGGTTCTGGCATCTGACTTCAAGGTCGGGGCATGGCCATGCCAGGGGGGTCCCGGGGGGGGAAAGGGTGGGGGGGCTGCAGGGGGAGAGGGAGCGACCAGGGGCAGCAGGATGGGGATGAAAGCAGCAGCAGCAGCAGCTCCCATCCTGCTCTTCGGGGAATCCCTCCCTTCTCAGCCACGCCTCACGTTTCAAGTCAGGCTAAAGGAGCATCTCAGAACAGAATAAATTTAGTAACCAGGGTATTTTTGTCATTTTTTCCCCCCTCTTTTCACCCGTAAGCCGCATGCACCAGGGCTGCTCCATACCAGCTGCCCTTCCTCAAGGACCAGGAACGTGATGCTCTGCCTGCCAGCAGCCACGGATGAAACCAGGACCCCAACTCTGACCCAGACCCCTCCTGGACACACACGAGACCTGAAGCCACCAAGGACACGCAGCAGCACCCACGCCTGGGCCCCCAGCACGCCCAGTAGGACCCCCCCAGCCCAGCCTTGCTCCTCAGCAGCTCTGGAAAGGGATTAATTCCATCACTAGAAACTTTACAGCCCCATCCTGCTCACCTCCCCACGTGCTCCAGCCACAAAATCACCTAATCCCCCCCTCCTAAACCTTAAAAATTGATTTCAATTCACTTTGGCCCAGCTCTGCACACAAATGCATTCGACACGGACACTCTCCCCCGGCCAGGATTGTATGCAAAGGCAGTTAGGGGTCAATGAATAATTCATACTCTGCTGTCTTTGAGAATTATACTGTGGAAAAATAAATCTGAGACTATATAAAAAAAAATAAAAAATAAAAAAAAAAAAAAGGAAAAAAAAAAAAAAAAACAAGGAAAAAAAACAAAGAAAAAAAAAGAAAAAGAAAGAAAAAAGAGGCTGGGGGCGGGGGGGGTTGGCTCTTGCCCCTTGGCCAAACTCGGGTGCGGGGATGAAAGCGTCGGCGTCTCCTCTTCCATTGAGCAGCTCAACATTCAGGTCTGTGCGGAAACCACCTCAAATCCTTCCTGTGCTTTGTTCTGCTGCCTTTCACCCGCCTCGCACCCAGCTGGGGAGGGGGCACGGCGGGCTGGGGGGGGGGCTTTGAAGAAACCCACTCATCCGTTCGGCTGGTTGAGTTCAAGGGGCAGCATGGCGGGGCGGGCAGGGGGCTGGGGTGAGCTGGGGGTTAGGGGGGGTGAGCTGGGGGCTAAGGGGGGTGAGCTGGGGGTTAGGGGGGGTAAGATGGGGGCTAGGGGGGGTGAGCTGGGGGCTAGGGGGGGTGAGCTGGGGGGCTGGAGGAGCAGGGGGCTGTCCCGGGGACAGCGTGTCCCTGTCCTGACAGAGCCAGGACCCCCCCAGCATCCCCACGCCAGCGTCACCTCTGCCTCCCACCCATGGACTTGGTGAGCCCAGGGAGAAGGTGGGAGGTTCCACCCCGTGCCCAAAAGGGTCCCAGGGGGTCAGGGTGGGTTTTGGGGTGCCTGCACCTACCCCGTGCCCACCAGTGCCAGGTGTGGGCTGGGTCACCCTTCCCTGCTGGTGGGGGCCACGTGCTCGCAGCACGATGTGCTAACGGGGAGGGAAAGAAGCGGGAGTCACTTTAATTTGGCTATTTAAAAATAAAGAAATAACAGAGGCTTTGAAAGCCCGGAGGGGTCCCAGCGGAGGGACCTCCATCTCCCCCTTCAAAGGCCGCCTCCGCTTTCTTCCCCCCGTTCACAGCACACAAAGGTGCACGAGCACTTTCGTCTCTGTGGAAAGACCTTTTTAATTGGTTCCAGGCAGAAGGTTAAAATCTCTCCCCTTCCCTGCGTGCTTTCCTGAGCGGGAAAAGGAAGCGGGGGGGGGGGGGAAATAAAAAAAGGCAGAGGGGAAGGTGGGGGGTTGTTTGGAGGCAAAGCATCTCTGCTAAACTGGGCAGCACCCAGGGCCAATGTCCTCTCTGCAGGAGTCCAGGGTGGCCGCGGGTGCTGGGGGTCCCTGGTGGGAGAAGGGGAGGTCAGGGTGGCCGTGCTGGGGGGGTGGGAAATGCCCAGTGTGAGGACGCCCAGCGCTCCCACAGAAGCTCAAGGAATGCTGCGGGGATTCCCAAAAAAAAACAAGGAAGGACAAGGCCAGGCAGGGGGCACAGGGAGCTGCTCCAACCTCCACGGATCTCCCCAGGCTGCAGAGCCACCCCCCCCCCCCGGCCCGGGCACACCCCCACTTGCCATCATCCCCAGCGTGGTGGCCCCGTGGCAGCGTCCCCAAGCGTCACACCCGGCCCCTCACGGCTCCCCCATCCCCGCCGCCGTCCTCCCGGCACTTGTGTTTCCTTTCACGGAAGGGGGAGCTGAGAAAAACGCATCAATTATTGAGCCGGGGCGCGGCGAACCCGCCACGTCCCCCTTGCTGATGCGGCTCAGGTAGAGCCGCAGTCAGACACCTCCCGCACGATCGCCTGCAGGGCGCTGCCGACGCTTCAAGGTCACTGTTCCTGAGGCTGACAAAAGGCACAGGGAGGGGGGGGAGAAGGTGGGGGGGGGAACAGTGCCCATCCCAACTTCTCTCCCTGCTGGCACGGCCCAGGATGGGATGGAGTGGCAGGATGCTGAGGACGGGCACTGGCAGCTTCCCCGGGCGATGCCATCCACCCAGCAGGGCAGGATGATGGGGGACACGCTGAGGCTCCTGGCCTGGGGTTGGGGACATGGCAGAGCTCCTGGACGTGGGTCGGGGACACGGCAGGGCTTCCAGTAGGATGGGGACACGGTGAGTCCCTCCAGCAACACAGTGTATGAGGAGTGGGTCAGGCACGGCTGGATGTGTGTGGATCCAGACGTTTTCCCCCAGCAGCTGGAAAACACTTCCCCCCACCCGGGAAGTGCTGGGCAGTCCCTTCCAGCACCCTGTGCCAGCTCTGGTGGGAACAGGCAGCACGGGTGAGCCGTGTAGCACTGGCACAGCTGTGTGCCAGAGCAGGACTCACCACGGCAGAGGGACAGGGCGGCCTGGCAAAGGCACGGGGTAGCCTGGCACAGCCACAGCAACACCGGCTCTGCCACAACCTCCTGCACATGAGCCCCACCCCAACACACCCCTCACAGCTACAGGAGCCCCACCCCAGCACACACCCAGCAGCTCCAGGGACATTTCACAGCCAAAACCACTCCCAAACACTCTCCCGAAGGACACACCAACACCTCCTGCTCCAGGCAGGGTGCCCACAAGGGACAGGGACAGGGTGTGGTTTTTTGGCCCTTCCAACCTCAGAGTGGAGCACGGAAAACCATGAGCAAGCCTCAGAAACCCGCTGGAAGACCCAGGACCCGGGCTCCTCACACTGCCACGGCTCCACGCTGTGTTTGGTGACAACCAGGGACAGGAGCCACAGACCAGAGCCTCCCAGATCATCCATTCCCATCTCCTCCATACCAGGCTCTCCTTCTCCAGCTCCACTCAGCACCAGGGGGCAGGATGGGGGCTTTCCCCAGTCCTCCTCTTTGCTCCACTGCAGCTCCCAGTCCCCTCCAGTCTCTGTTGCTGGGGATGCTCTCACTGTCACCAACTCTCCATCCCAGGGTCTCCAATGTACCCCCATCAGCCCAACCCCCCCTCCCAGCCTCTCCAGGAACCTGGTGAGACCCCCGTTTTGTGCCAGCACCCACGGCTGAGCTGGGAACACCCTCAGCTCCTGCCTTGGCGACTTCACGTGGGGAACCTCCCGTAGCAGAGGTGCCCGGAGCTGAGTTAACCCCAGGGTTCCCCCTGACACCTCGAAGTCCCCCTCTGAGGCCTCCTACTCAGCTCCCCACACCAGTTGCCCCCCAGTTCAGCACTGGGATGATCTCTGCAAGGCACGGGGCCGCCCAGTGGTGTTCCCAGGTGGATGGGCTTTACGGGGTCACGGAGGAAGGGACCGGCACAGAGATTTCAGCAGCGTTTTACCATCGGAAAAAAAATTAGAATCACAATATTAATTAATCCTCAAAGCACTTTACGAACATTAACTAATTAAGCCTCCCAACACCTCTGCGAGGCAGGGAAGGTACCATTGTCCTCGTTTTACAGCCACGGAAAACGAAGCGCGTGCGCGGAGGCGACGCGACCCGCCCAAGGTCGCTGCCAGTGGGGTGAAGGTGGGATGGGGACCCCAAATTTTTCCCCGGGCACCCCCTCGCCCATCCTGAGCAGGAGGGCACCCGGCAAAACCCACCAGAGCCCAGGGCTGAGTTAAAATAGAAAAGGCTGGGGGCTTTATGGAAAGCACGGCCCGACCCTGTGCGGTTTCAAAGCGACTGGAGGCCCCGGCTGGGTTATCAACCGGTGTCTCAATCACACGGCATCGATCCGGATAATAGCCAGCAATTGTTCAGATACAATATCATAAAGTCCCTTTAACTACAGCCATAAAGCTTCCCCCGCCTGCGGCACACGCGGCGCCGGGGGACGGGGGGCAGAGCCCCGCAGTGGGACGGGGGCAAAGCCTCAGCCCCACCGAGTGCCACGAGCACGCGTGGGAGCCGCCGTCCCCACACCACCCACCC
The DNA here is from genome assembly GCF_036169615.1 of Heliangelus exortis. NCBI lineage: Eukaryota > Metazoa > Chordata > Aves > Apodiformes > Trochilidae > Heliangelus > Heliangelus exortis. Next base: position 4,288,372 of record NC_092449.1, read on the forward strand.
TCACAGGGACGAGGTCACCTGGCCCTGTCCCCATCCCCTGAGGATCGTTCCCCATCTCTCCTGCACTCCTGTGCTGCAGGGGACGCCGAGCCTGCCCTCCACACCCCTCCTGGGAACCCGTGCCACATGGCAGCGGGGTCAGGGCGGCTCAAAGGCGGCCGCTGAGCTTGGCCCTTTTAAGTTTTAATCCCCAGGATTGACTGTGGTGAGAAGAAAACAGGCAATGACAGCCCCAGCCCCCCCGTACGGTGGCTGTGAGCCCCCTCGGACCCCCCGGGTTTGCTCTCACAGACACGGGGATCCCAACCAGGCAGTGCCAGGACCCCCCCCGGGCTCTTCACCGTCAGCCCCCCGGCTCCAGGGGGTTTGTGTCCCCGCAGCAGCCACGGTCCCTGCCCCGGTTCTCCACCAGCAATCGCCGTCTCTGCTTTCCACGAGAGGTTGGTGGGGTTTTGGTCACAGGCAGCCCCCGGGGACGCTGCCGGCAGCCCCCGCCTGCGCCGGAGAACGCCGCTTCCTCACCCGCTGCTTCCCACTGCTTAATGAGCACAAAATATTTCCATGTTGCCAATTACTTGGTTCGTTTGTGCTGCTGCGGGCAGCGCCGATGCAGGGAAAATCCCGATAGAGCTGCCCTGGCCCCTGGGAAGATGGGGGGAACCCCGGCTGGGTCACCCCACCCCGTCCAGGGCTGAGCATCCCCATCCTCACCTCAGCCCCCACAGCCCTCTCGACCCCAGCCCCACGTTTGTTAGCAGCCAGTTAATGGCTTTCCCGTTTCCCCAGTGTGACACGGGAGCTGCTGTGGCAGGAAAGCAAAGATTTTCCAGGGATCCAAACCATCCCTGGAGGGGCACAGTGAAGCCTCCTGGCCACAGGACCCAGCTCAGGCTCCTCAACTGTCCCCATGCCTAATTACAAACATCCCCAGGGCTGCTGCTGCTACCCCCACTCAGGCTTCATAACCCCTCTTTTTGGCTTCTCATGGGGCTGAGGCCCCCCAGTTTTACTCTGCTGATTTACACCAGCATTAAGATGATGACCTGGGGGCCAACCCACCACCATGGGGCCAACCCCAGCTCTGCCACCCCACCCAGCACGGAGCAAACCCCGAGCGGCACCGCAGACACGTGTAGGACCCTACAACACCTTGGCTGGGTCCATCCCAACTGGGGGACTGATCCCCCCACGGTCCCCCGGGCAGGATTTCCAGCCTCTCCCCCACTGGGATCACTGCCATAACGCCGGCATCAGAAAAACATTAACCCAGGTCTGGCCCCGGGAACGGCGGCGGCTCCACCTGTGCCCGTAAATCCTCCCTCGCCAGGCAGCCCCGCGCGGGTGATTTATAAGGTGAAACAAGTATTACAATGTCTGAGGAAAAAAAATACACAAAAAAAAAAGACAAAAAAAAACACCTCACCCCAAAATACCAAACCTAAAAACCTGCCCAGCTGGGCTGCACTCCCACTGGGGATGGGGTCCCGGGGTGCCGCGGGATGCCCTAACGGAGTCAGCGCAGCTCTGAGCCACCACATCCCCACATCAGCCTGGGCAGGGCTGGGGGGGCAGCCCCTCCCATGCCTGGGGCTTTGGGGACACCATGGGGACACCATGGGCACCCCTTGGGGAGCTGCTGGGGGGGACACTTTGGTTCCCAGTTGAAATTCCTGGGTCTGGAGATGGAGGAGGACGCGCGGTGCAGCGGGATACGGTGCTGGCAGAGCCCGTGTCCTCCTCAATCTCTCCGTGCACTCCACGAATATTAATTGCTTAATTTAGCCTCTGGCAGAGATCCTCACCTTAAGAGCGGAGAAACTGAGGCTGGGAGGGGGGAAGCCATTTGTCTCTGTGTAATGAGCTGGAAACCGGATCCAGGACTCACACCCCAGCTCACTGTCTCAGCGATGGGAGTATCCCTCTGCCTTATCCAAAAGCTTTCTATTTTAAAAGACAACATTATGAGTTATTATTATTAATCAGCTTTGAAACGTTGTTGGGGTTTTTTTTTTTCCTTTTTGGAGTCCAGATTCCCAGTGCTCTGCACCCACGCTGACCCCAACACTCCTGCTGCTGCCCAGCCCCGCCGGAGCTGCACATCCCAGCACTGCAGAGCTCCAGGGTGGAAATAAGGCAAAAAAATGGACAAAATGGACAAAAAACGGACACCTCATGGTGATGAGACCTCGGAACCACCAACCCCAAGAACCGGCACAGAAAGCTGGGACCCCAGCCCCACTCTGAGGGGAAGGCAAACAAACCACGGTGAGGAATGTGAGGCAGCGGGTGTGTTGGATGCCACCTCCCGAGCCCACATCCCATGGCAGAGGGTGATCCCTGATCCCATCCCTGGTTTTAGCCAGGGATTCCACCCCACAGGGCCGGGCAGCGATGCTGGGGCACCGTGCAGGGTAACCAAGACCTGGAAAGCCAACAGAATCCCAGGGGGATGGCGCTGGATGAGCCCTGGAGCCAGGAGCTGGTTTTGTTCTGGACGGTGGATTGGATTCTCTGTTGGAAACCAAACCAGGAGGCACCATTTTGAGTGGTGCCAGGAACGCCGCGCGCCGGTGCCGTATCCAACGGCAGTTGTACAACCACAGCACGGTGCTGGTGACAGAGGGGATGGTCCCTCTGCAGCCTTGGGGACATGGCCACATCTCCATCCCAAGTCCCACCAGAGCTGGGAGGTCCTCCTGACCACCAGGCAGGAAGGATCCCATGAAAGCCAAGGAGAGAGTTTGGCTTCCCAAGATGGATGCGACGCCTTGGAACAGCGAGGGGCCGACCACAACACCCCGAGAGGCTCTGGCAGGAGCACCCAGCACTGAGCACCCAGCCGGGACCAGGACTGCTCAACCACCAAGCTCTGAATTTTCCAGCAGAACCACGGGAAATTTCAGCGAACACCCAAAACACCAGGAGGGGAAACCCTTGGGGAGAGCATCTTCGCCGGCAGCACCATCTCCCCCACCTCCAGCCACCATGGCCGTGCTGAGAATTTGTCTGGGATTTGTGCAAAGTCCCTTCCCAAGGGCCGGCACGCCGGCTCAGGCACAGGCAGCTCCAGCAGGGTGCCTGGCAAAATCGTCTCGGTAAAAAAATAAAATACAATTTGCAACAGAAAATTTGCAAGAGGAAGCGTCAGTCAGCGAGGACGCCGGGGCGATGGGAAGCGGGGAATTCCCGCTGGAAAGCCCGAATATAGACACAGATTCCTGGTGCGCCGGCAGGAGGAGGCGGGTGAAGGTTCCCTTTAATTTCAGGGCAAGGGCAAAACAAGAACTGTTCGGCAAATGTTTACGTATTCCTTCTTAAAAAAAAAAAAAAAAAAAAACCAAATTAAAAACTAAACGAAACAAAAAAATCCCAACCCTGCCATTTCCAAACGTGCTGGAATAAAAGCTCCCAGCCCCGCGGGCGCTCGCCAGGCGCAGCCCCCACGGCCTCCCCAGCAAGGGGCAGACAGACAGAGGGACACTGCCCCATCCCGAGGAGCAGCATCCCCAGCCCTGGGACCCCCGCCCCGCATCCCGGGGGGCTCTGCCCCGTGTTTTTCCACTCAATTTCCTCCCCGAGTCGGCAGCAGATAAATCCCTCTGCCGAGGCAGGCGGCCGGAACGGCAGAGCCAGCGGTGCCAAGTTTAATAAGCAACCCTGATCAAGAAACCAGATAATAATTGGGATTATCGAGCTGGCTGGGAAAAGAGCTTCCCGGCTCCTGGCAGCTGCTCCTGACCGCACCGACACTGCCACCGGGGTGGCAATGACACCAGTGGGGACACCGGTGGCACTGGGATGGCTGCCGGGCACGGCGAGGCCGGGACGTGGCCAGGGAACGGTGTCAGCTCATTTATAATTTTTTTTAAAGAAAAAACAAAAAAGAAAAAAACCCACTGACGCAGAGTCAGCACCAGTGGCACGGGGGACACAGCCACAGCCCTGTGCCCCCCAGGACCACCTGGGGACCCCCACTCTATCCCAGCTCCCTGGGGGAAGCGCCGGTGCCGGCGCCGTCCTCGTGGCTGCGGGAGACTCAGCCGCCCAAATAATCCCCTTGCAGTTGGATTTTGTGCAGGGCATGAGGTCTGGGGGCTTTTTTTTCTCAGTGAAAACTGGATTGGAAAACGGAAGAATTGGGATTTTTCAAGTTCTCTACAGGGTCAGGCTTGGCTGATTTTATTTTACTGCAAATATAAATAAGGCTTTAAAAAAAAAAAAAAAAAAAAATCAAGCCAGCGTAAATAAAAACCCCACCAGACGACACAGTAAGAAATCCTGCTGGAGGACAGGCAGAAATATCTGTAGCCGGGCTGAGCGCTCAGAAATATTTGTATTTGCTGTCTAAACACTTTATCTGTTTCCTAGCACATGGGAGAGTTTTGCTCTCCGTGTAATGTTAAAGAAAAAAAAAAAAAAAAAAAAAATGATACAAATAATTTCTCCTCTTCTGCAGAAAAAAAAAAAAAAAAAATTAAATTCCTACAAAACTTGGTTTGCAGACACATGAGGGGAAACAGCAACCACTGCCACTGAAATCAGGCTGAGGGCCACGCACAGCAAATCCATGGAGGAGGAGGAAGAGGCTGAGGGACCCAAGGACCGTTCCCACCTCCCATCCTTACAAACCCCCTGGAAATTTCTTCCCCTTTTTACCAAAACCGGTGGCCCTGGGGCTGGGAGCCTGGGGCAGAGGTGGGGGGGGAATTTACCTTTTGTACAAAAAGATCTGAAACACCTATTTTAATCGTGGGGGGGATTCAGGGTGGGGAGGGAGCTTCGATCAAAGCACGTTCCTGGATGCAAATAAAAAGTAGTGAGGGATGGTTGGAAGCTCAGCAGATCCAGGAACACCGGGAGGGCCCGGGCGGGTCCAGGCTGGTTTGGTGGGACCAACCCTGTGCCTGCAGCCCCCTGGCACTGGCACAGGGGCATGCGAGGGGATGGCAGCTGCAGGAAGAAATTGGAAAACCCCACAAAAGCCAAATTAAGGCTGAGAGGAACGGGGGAAAAAAAAGCCAAGAAAAAAAAAAATTGGTGGGTTGGAAAAGCTGGGGTGCTGAGGGAGCCCATGGCTGAACCCCATGGGAATGGCACCGTGGCTGCCCCTCTGGCACAAACCCACCAGGGCCACTTCAGCTGGGACAGGGTGGCCCAAGGAGCCTCTTCCTCACCACGGCATCACCACCTGGGACACGCAGGAGCCGCTGCCTCGTGCCAGGGATGGGCACAAGTCTGGGGGTAAAGCTGGGATCTGGCACATGGACACCAAACTTCTGCTCCTCCAGGAGCCTCCGTCCACCCTGCCCAGCTCCCACGGGCAAAGGTCTCAGACCCTGTGAGATCAGCAACAGGACAGGACAGGGCGGGTGTCACCCGGTGGGGACATCACGACTGTGCTGCCACCACCAGCATGGAGCCTCCTCAGCAAACCCCAGGTGTGGGGTTGGCATCTCTCCTTGGCAGTTACCCACCGGGTTTGGAGCTGAAAATGGGAATTTCAGCAAAGGTGTCCCCAGACACCCTTTGGGACAAAGCTCCCACCGGCAGCTCCATCACCGTGGTTCTCACCATCACCAGCCAAGGAGGCCCCAGTGCCTCATCCTGGCAGAGCCAAACCCAACTGCTGACCCCAGGAGGGTCCAGTCAGCCCCACATTGCCCCCATGAGCCCCCCCATGAGCCCATTGGCCTCCAGTGAGGCCCCATGATCCCACTGCCCCCTGAGAAGCCCCCCATGAACCCATTGATCCCCAGTGAGCCCCTCGTCCCCCACTGCCCCCCATGAACCCATTGTCCCCCAGTGAGCCCCTGATGAGCCCATTGCCCCCAGGGAGCCCCCCAGCCCTGCAGCAGCCCCCCCCCCAGCTCACAGCCTCCTCTCCCTCTCCTTGGCTTTTGAGCAAGGAGCCTCATTAAGAGGTAATTAGCTCCCGAACAATGGGAAGCTATTTAGCAGCCCAGCCACAGCAGCATCAACAAGCAAAGGGGGAAAAGGAGGGAGGAGAAATAAATAAATAACACCCACTCTGACCTCCCAGGAGCCAACAGGGACCCTGAGGGGTGGCATCACCTGGACAGTGGCACTGGGTGACACTGGATGACATAGGGTGACACGGCCCCAGCCATACAGACTCCCCCAACAGCTGCCCCACTCTCACAGCCTCCTCCTTCCCCCCACTTCCCTACTGGGGGTAGAACAACCCCATGGGTGACACCATGCCACCCCAACACTCCTGCCACCCAGCCCAGTGGGGACAGTGATGGGGACCCCAAGCTCCTGTCGGGGGTGGTGGGGAGGCTCCAGCACAGTGAAAGGGCCCCGGGTTGTGCTGAGCTGGGTCACGGTGTTGAACGGGGTCATTTAAACCCCTGGTAGGAACTGAAGGTAACAATGCCATGACCTGCTTACCTCCTGCAAATCCCACCCAAATCCCAGGGAGTGGGGCAAGATCTCTGCCCCGAGTTGGGGAAAAGCATCTGGGATGAAGACGAAGCCTCTAAAGTCACGATTACCACCTAACACAAAAGAACCGAAATTTCCCCCATCAGGAACCAGGAGCTATTTAAGGAACAATTGCTGCAATTTTACCCAATACCCGGCAGCTGAACCTTGGCAGCTGCAGGCAGGTGGGGACAGGGAGACTGGGACAGACTGGGACAGACTGGGACAGACGTGTGTATGCAGCCAGACAGAGGGACAGCTGGGTGAGATCACCCCAGGGGATGCTGAGGTCGGTGTTTAGGGAGATGTAAAACACAACCCCATTCACAGCCCTCAGCCTGCAGGTGGGTGTTACACGGGTGTCACCCAGGGACAGCTCGGGGCAGGCGCTGCCTCCCACGCCGGGTGCTGGAGGTGTCCTGGGGCACCCGCCTTGTGTGTGTAAAGATCTGCAGCTACAAATACACACACGTGTATTTATATATATATATATATATATATATGAAAGGAGACTTTTCAAGCTCTCCAGTGGTAACTGGAACCAGCCCTCTCCCCCCTTTGCCCCCCACACCGGGGTTGGGGGCCGGGGAGCGGCCGGCAGCACCGCGCCCCCCCCCCCAGCCTCAGCTCCCATTAGGAATGCTGAGCATGGGCAGCATTTGGATACCAAATGGGCAACCAGCAGGGAATGTAATTGCGGTCCCTGGAAAGGGACAGGCAGAGAGACAGCGACGGGCAGAGAGAGAAAATCTTGTCAGAGACGCTGGACCTGTTTGTATCTGCTCTCCATTAACCGCGCTCGCCGCAGACCTGGGCTGGTGAAGAATAGCTAACACGGCTTAACGGGCTGGAAAAGAGGGGTGGGAAGGGCTGCAAATGATCTCGGCACAAAGGGAAAACGGAGCAGATGAAAACTAAAAGAGCAGTAATTGTGCAGGATGCAGGAGGTGGCCGAGCACCAGCATCCCCAACCACCCCGGCGCCGCTCCCGGCGCCCCAGCCCCACTGAGGGGGCTCAGCCTGCTGGGATTTAGGAACCAGCCCGGTGGCAGAGTTAAAATTCAGGTTACAAAGGCTCCGAGGGGGGGGGGAAATCGAGGTGTGTTTCTTGCAGAGCCTGGTGCAGATGGGAGCGGGGATGGGGGAGACACAGAGCTCGGAGCCGACCCCAAAGGTCCCACCCCAGACAGCCCCAAACAGAGCCAGAACATGGAGGATTTGGGCAGAACCCTATGGCAGGGCCGGCACCAAACCCACCCCAGCACCGAGGCCTGGGGGGGGGTCACATCCAGCACCCAGCACATCCCCCACTCAGCCACCCAGCCCTCCCACTCCAGCACTAAATTCCTCTGGAAGAGACAAACGTGTGTCGGCTTCACCCCCTGGAAGGAGACCTGGCACAGGTGGGCTCCATCATCCTGACCACAAGCCCTGGGGACCCCGGGGGGGGGGGAAATTTGCCCAGACTCAGGCAGTGAAGGGGACACGGCCCCGGCTGCCGCCCACCGAGCTCTTGGACAAAGCCAGGGCTGTGGCTCTGGGAAGCAGCAAGGCAGGAGAAAAGGGCACAAGAAGCCAGAGAGCACGAGCCAGCTCCCCCAGGAGGTGTCCCCTTCACCCCAACTCCCCCACCCCTGTGGCACAGACCCCTCGCCCGTGCCCAAAGGACAAAAGGACCCCCCGAAAGTCCAGCTCTGCTGTCACAGCTGTCCCTGAGTGTCACCTGGGTTCCCGCCAGCCCCGGTAAATCCCTCTGCTAGAAACCATTTCTCCAGCTTCCCAATGCTGGGATTGGGGAGTGCAGAGGAGCAGAACAGAAATTCCAGCTGTGCTCAGAAAACAAAACCAAAAAAATAAAATAAAAAAAAAAAAAAAAAAAAAAAAAAAAAAAAAAAAAAAAAAAGAAAAAAAGGAAGGGGAAGAAGAAGGAAAAAAAAAAAAAGAGAAACAGAAAAGGACCAGAAAATAAGCCTTCCAAGGCAAAGAAATGACTTCACAGTTAAATATAGGCCATGGGTAAAATGTAGACCATTTACAGCATTTGTGCCTGTACTGTAAACAGAGAGAGGAAAATCCCCAGCACTTTGTGCATCTCCCCCTCTGCAGCGGCCACGGGAACAGCTCCGGGCTGCAGGAGCCCCGGGATGACCAGAACCTGCCCAGCACCCAGCAGGGGACAAAAACACTTCCCAAACCCTCTATCCTTCCTCAGCCTTCCAGAGGTTTCCATCCACTACCCCAAGGCAGCGGGTCCTGGGATGGGGACCCTGAGGGACAGGTGGCTCCTTCCCCCAGACCTTTTTTCCCCCGTAGAGATTTCCCACACTCCTGATTTTTCGCTGTGGAACACACCCGAGATGCTCACCCCAAACACACCCAAATGCTGCAGCGTGGGGGCTGTGTGACCCCCACCCACCCAGGCGAGACCCCGACCCACCAGCAGATGCTCTGGGACACCCGGCTCGACCCACTGCAGGTCCCAAAGCTGCAAACCCACCCCGGGACCCTTTGGGTGGACGGTTCCTACAACACCAGCTGGAAAACACGGAGCAACCACCCGAGACCCCGTGGAGGGAAGACCCCTGCCCACGATGCCAGATACGGGAAGACCCCGTGGTCATCACCCCCAACACTTGCACCCAGGACCAGCCCAGACGTGGGATCCTGCACCCAGAAAGGTGAAAGCTCTGCATGTGGCACCCAGCAGAATTCCCCCGTTCCAGGCGGGGATGGGAGCAGCATTGTTCCACACAGATCCCTTCTTCCTCCTTCAGAGATTTACAGGACAACCCAGCAGTTACATCCAGCCCAACCCAGGCAACCTTTTCAAAATGCATCGCTTACGAAATCGTTTTGGGGAAAAAAAAGGGAGAAAAAAAAAAAAAAAATTAAAAAAATAAATAAACATGTAAATCCACAGCAAGTGGCTAAATACCTCCACAGAACAGGCAAATTGCAGCATCCCGAGGTACCACTTATTTTTAATTTAGACCCAATTATGAAATATAGAATTATTCTAATCTGGGCAAATCATATTGACCATGAGATTTATTATTGCCTTTTATAAAATATAGATTGCGCTATAAACCTGAAGAAAAATATTTATCACCAGGATCAGGTCGGTGGGCTCAAACAAGCACTGGGCATTTTTTTCTCTTTTTTTTTTTTAATCCTTTTCGATTTCCCTCTTATTAAATGAGACAGTAGGTGGAAAAAAAAAAAGATGGAAAACGAGGGACCAAAAAAACCCATATATATGTTATTCTTCATTTTTAAGGATGAGACAGTCTTCTAGTAACTCCAGAGACAGGCAAAAAAAAAAAAAAACCCCACTGCTGGGTTCAAAAAGGAAAATAAGCAGAAAACTCAACAGCAATTTCTGAATTTGCAAGGTCTGATGAATTGCCTTGAATTCCAAGACCTGAAGGTGCAGGCAGCGCGTGGGCCGATGGCGACACGGGGTGCTCCCACGTTGGGGAAATTTGGGTCACATCCCCGAGCCAAGCGCTGCGGACGTGCCTGCTAAACCCACCAGCCATTGTCTGCTCTTGCCTCCCGTCCCTTCCCACTTCCTTTGCCCTATTTTATTCTTTCCCCCCCCCCCCCCTCGAAAATATTTTCCCTGCCCACATCAGATTTCAGGAATAAAACGTATATGTTTATAATACCAAACCACCACCCATTTTCCTGGATAAATTCCCCGCTGCCTTCTCCGCGGCGCCCATCCCGGCAACGGGACGCGGGCGGCCGAGCCGAAGCCAACGCCAGGTCCTGTGCCAGCTCTCAGGACACCCAAGAACCATGGGGCCACTTGCGGCACCACCACGGCACCCTTGGGTGCCAAACCTCAGCCCTGGGCCTGGCAGCCCAGCGATGCCACCGGGGGTCTCCGGCGTCTGGGATGCTGGACATGGACCAGGGGGACCCTCGCACATGTTTGGCATTTGGGAGAACAAAAGAAAAGAAACCCCAAGTGTTGGAGCTGGGTAGGCCCAGGAACTGTAACCAAAAACTTTGCAATGGGCTACAAGAAAAAAAAAAAAAAAAAAAAAAAAAAGAAAGAAAAAATTAAAAAAAAAAAAAAAATTGCTGCCTCTTACAAACCCCCACAAAAATGTGAGGGAGATAATAAAATCCATATGCACCGCAGGCGGCCCGCAGCGAAGGCACCGCCGTGCACAAAGGGATGGGGCTCGCCCCAAATTCGGGGCGGCACGAGGGTGTGAGGCCAGGGATGACAGTGACAGAGCTGGCTGGTCCCCCAAAAGGGGGCATGCAGTGGCCACTGGACAGTGACCACCCCCACGAGGGTCCTCAGCCCCACGCGCAGACCGACGGCTCCGGGTGCCCACCCCAACGCAGCCCAAACTTCAATTAACTGTGGTGGTGTCACCAGGAGAGGAGAAGGTGCCACCAAGGGTCCCCTCCCCACAGTGACACTGCCAGAGGGGCAACACCGTGCCAGCAGCCCCAAGCCCTGCCTGCTCTGCCCTGGCCACACCGTGGGGACAAGGACCAGGCCGTGCTGCGCCCCACAGGGGACAAAGAAATCCCCGTTTTACCCCAAAACCAGAACAGCCCAAACCTGGAGGCAGTGAGTGCAGCATCAGCACCACAGACACAAGCCCAGCATTGCCCCCCAGCTCCAGGAATGCTGCCAGGGCCTCAGTAACTTCCAGAACTGGGGGGAAAAATACGGGTTTGGGGGCTTTTTGTTGTCGTTTACCAGAGTCCACACAAATCCCCCCCACTCAAACCACAGGGGGTTGGGTCCAAGGGGAAGAAAGGGGTCAGGGGCCTGGGGGTCCCAGCCACCTGAGCCAGGAGCAGAATTCCTCCTGGCTTCCAACTCTCCAACAGTTGGTTTTTGGGGGATTTTTGTTTGGGGTTTTTTTTTTTTTCCTGGTTCTTCAAAATTACGAACAAAGAAATGCAACAGAAATGAAACTCTCGCTGGAAAAAAATATAAAATAAAACAAAATATGGATGCTTGGGAACAAAAAAATAAAATAAATCGATTTCGACGAAAATCTAAATTCACAGACATTCAAAACATAAATTCACAGGGAAACCAAGCCGAACCGGCAGGGATGGCTTTTCCAGGATGGAAATAAAACGGGGAGCAGGAGCTCCCTCGCACCCCTCCGCCAGGCCGGGAAGCACCCACCCCAACCCCCACCCCGGCCCATTTCGCCGTTTCACCCCCAAATGGTTCTTTTCGGCCGCCCCAGCCGCCTTTTGTCGGATTTCGGAGTTTTTCCGCAGAACCTTCGCCGAGCCGCCCCCGAGAGAGGGACCGGGGGGCGAGGAGGGGGGGAGATGGGACCGGCGGGGAGGAGGAACTTGAACTTCCCCGAAGTTGAGCACGGAGGGGCCAGGGGGGCCGAGCCGCAGCCACCACCGCCCCGCTCCCACCCCCCCTCCGCCGCCCCCGGGGACCGCGACCCACCCGCAGCCGATACCCCCGGGGCTGCCGGTGACCCCCCCGGAGCCCCGGGAGAACTTGTGGGGAGGGGAACTTCAGGGGGCAAACCCGCCTGGGGGGACCCGCGCCGAACCCCCGGGGCCGCCCGCATCGTTTTACCGGAGCGAACCGAAGACCGAACCCGAACCGCTGTCACCGAGGGGCTGCGGGGCACCGGGGAGGGGGGTGGAGAAGGGCTCGAACTTGGGCGTCGCTGCGGTGCGGACCCCCAACCCCCCCCGCGACCGGTTCCCCCCGCCCTGAGACCGGCCCCCACCGTCCCCCCGGACTCACCTGGGGTTGCTCCGGTTCCAGTAGACCGCGTACCGATCCGAGATAACTTTCCCGGTCTCGTCGGTCCAAACGCAGACCCCGACGAGGGCGGCGAGCAGCGCGGCCGCCTCCCAGCGCACCATCGTCCCGGGCGGCGGCGGGGGGGGGCGGCTCCGGCCGCTTCAGGGGGCGGCGGGGCGGGGGGCGGCGGAGCCCTGGGGCCGGCCGGGGGCGGCGGGCGGGCGGCGGGGGGCGGCGGGCGGGCGGCCAGCCCTCACCATGGCCCGCGGCCCCGGGCCCCGTCAGCGGGGGGAGTTGGGGGCGGCCGCGGCGCGGCGGAGCCGGGGCAGCCGCATCCCGCGCCCGGGGGGGCGGCGGGGACCGACCGGTTCCCGCGGCGCCACCCGCGATCGCCCCCCCCGGGGCACCGGGAACCTTCGCCCCCCCACCCCCCTCCGCCGCCGCCGCTGCTGCCGCCGCCGCCGCCGCCGAACTTCGGCCAAGTTCCTGCGGGCGCCGCCGCCCCCGGTACCGAGCCACGCACCGGCGGGAGGGGAGCGGGAGGGAGCGGGCTGGGCCCCGCCGCGGGCTCCTCCGCTCCGGGGAGACCGGAGAGACAAAGGCCGGGCCGCGGAGGCCGCCGCTCCCTCAGTGCCGCCGCGCCATGCTGCGCCCGCCGCCCCCCGCCCGCCCCGACACGCTCCGCCCCCCCCCCGGCCCCGCCCGGCGCCCCCCGCCCCGCCCCGCGCGGCTCCGCCCCCCCCGCGCCCCCCGCCCCGCCTCGCGCCGCCGCCTCTGACACGTTGTGGCACCGGCGGCCGGACCGGGACCGGGGCGGGGTCACCGCGCGCGACACCGCCCCTCCGCGGGGAAGGGGGGGGGGAACGGGACCGGGGATGGGGGTGCAGTGAGGGTTGGGAGGGGGCTTTGCAAAGGGGGGGGGGAGCGGGGGTGACACCGGCAGCACCGGGGGCCCGGGGGTCCCTTTGCCGTGGAGGTTTGGGCATTGCAGGGTGCAGCACGCAAGGGAGGGGGGGCCTGGGGGGGTTTTACCTCGAGGAAGGGGACGTCAGGGTGCAGGGGGAGCCAAAGGGGGGGTCGTTAGGGAGGGGTAAGTGGGGGCTCGCCCCAGAGGGACAATTTTTTCACTTCCACATGGGAAAATCCAGCAGGAATTTCAGTTGCAGGGTGCCCGGCACAGCTCTGGAGACCACAGGGGAGGCCACGTCCCACACCGGGACATCCTTGTTGGTATCACCAGGGCAGGACCCACCCTGCTCCTGAATCCCCCCCTGAAAACTTCAATTTTCCATCGCTGCTGTTGCAGAGGGATGAGCAAGCACGAGGGGACCCAGACCCCCCTCTCCGGGGACCCCTCCCGGGTTTTGGGGCCACCAAGGTGTCCCTTGAGGTCCTGGAGCTCCTCAGGTGCCACCAGCTGCAGATTCACACCCAGCTGGCTCGACAATAGCAACAAGGTGCCCATTAAACCCAACGGGAGTCAGCAGCCACAAATCCCCCCTCGCCGCCTGTCTTTATGCTGCAGCATCTTAAATATCCTTGTAAATCTGTCTGCATCTGATGTGCTTTTAGTTTGGAGTTTGTCAGCTTCGACGGGGAGACCGCGGGCCATTGTAAAACACCTCCCGCGCCGCGCGGAGCCGGTGGGGTATAAATAAAATATGGATCGTCGTCATTATTTATTTAAGAGGATCTATTTTGAAAAAAAAACCCGAGCGGGCCGTGGGGGCTCTGCGTCCCTCCCCCGCCTCAAAAAAGTAAAACAAATAAAAGCAGAATTATTTTTCAAATAGCGCCGCAGGGGCGTCCTCCCCGCCTCGCCCTCCACCAGCAAGGTTACCCAGCTCTTTATCGTGCTCCCATCAAGATATTTCTCTATCAAGCCACCGACAACCAATCTTTCTCCCTGTCAGGGGGAAGCTGTCAGAAACCCATCCACTTGTCCATCAAGTTTATTTGTTTTCATTCATCCCACCAAGCCACTAAAAGCCTTTCCAGGCACCCCGGCCGCGGGCCCTACCCGGCAAAGGGAGACCCAGCAGAGCCAGGCCCCAGAGGGCAACCCCAAGGAGGGGACAGCAAAAAACAGAGGTGACACCACCACCCACCGGGGGATATTTCAAGGGCCGCCAGGAGATGCTGCAGCCGATGGGGAAAAAACAAAAAAACCTTCTCCTGGAGGCTGGAAGAAGCGTTTCTGGCTGGCTCCATCCGACCCTGCCCCGGTCCATCCCCGATGGGGGTCACAGGCCTTGTGACTGTGTCTGGTTTGCTCACGACAAGGGCTGTGCTGGGGCAAAACCTCACAAACCCACGGCAAAGATCCCAAAGGATTGAACCCCGGGACACGGAGGGGGTGGGAGAGCCCCAGAGGCTCCCAGCAGGCCGGAGCTGCTGCTCTTCAGTGCTTGTCCTGTTCCCCAGGCACCGGGCATTTGGGCTTTTGAAAGAAAAGGTTGCTGGAATATTTTTACATAATTTAAATATATATAATGTCCTTTCCCTAAGCTTTGTTCTTGGAAACAGCTAAACAAATTTGGCTGAGATTACGGGAAAAGACGCCTCGAGTGGGAGATTCAGCCCAAACAGCAAAGCCAAGGAGCTGAAGCCTCAGCTAGGGGGGAATCCATTCATGGGAGGCTGAAACACCACCCCCACCCCCCCCAGCAGGGCTGCCCGGCACCCCCCGAGCTGCAGCTTGGCAGAGGGAGTGCCCACAGCGGGCAGCTTAGCCCAGTTCCAGCCCAGCCCAGTTTGGCCGAGTTCCAGCCCATCCCAGTTTAGCCCAGTTCCAGGCTAGTTCCAACCCCACCCAGTTCACCTCAGCCCAGTTCCAGCCCTACCGAAGCTGTGGGAAATCCGGGATCGGATTCCTCGGACAAGGGCCGGTGCGGGAGGAGCAGGAGGAACCAGCCGGGCTGGGCGCGGTATCGCCCCTGCTCCCGGCGGCTCTTTGCTACCCAACCCGGTTTCGGTTCCGACACGCCTGTGCCCAGCAACCGCTTGGCATGTAACGACTTTTTCTTCCCCTCTTCTCACTAATTGGAAGGAAAACATTTTCTACGTGTTTTCTTGCCTTTCCAACAGCACCGAGTTGGTTTTCTCACCAAACAAAAACAACTATTTGCCTTAATTATTGCAAATCCTCCTATTTCCAGCCCCTCGCTACTCCAGGGGGGAAAGGCTGGCTGCAGAGAGGTATAATTTGCACCCGTCTTTTTTTGGCTTTAATTGTACCAGCCTAGGAATGATGGAAAAATATTTGCTACCAAAAGAAAATTTCAAAATCCCATTTAAAAGGTGAAGAGCAGCAGCAGAAAGGCCCAAGCAGAGCAGGCACGGAGGCGAGCCCCACCCCTGCTCCCACAGCCTGGTTATAATTTAGCTGCAACAGGAAAAAAAGGGGCCCAAGAGGGTCCCTCCGAGCATCCCGGCTCCAGGGGTTGGGGGCTGCTGCTGTTTAGCACCTTCACTATTTAAGGAGGGACACGTCTGGGAAATTAAGGGCTAATTTAGAGCTGGGGCTGTGATGGGCAGGATCTGACCCCAGTGTCAGAGCCCCCAAAGCCACGAGCAGCCCCAGCTCTTTGCTGCTGGTTCCTTTGTGGCTGCTGTCCTTGGGCATTGCTGATCCCTCACGGGGTCACCAGGCAGGGGGTGCAGCGTGGTGGGGTCCCCCCCAACATATCTTGAGGTACAGCTCGACCCCCCCAGGTGGGAGAGGCTCCTGGAGCCCCCCAGGAGCTCGTAACCCAAACCTGGCTTCACCCCTGAGCCCAGAGCTCCTGCACGGATCCCCCCCGGGCCCCCAGGCACGGTGCCCCCTCCAGTGGGAAGGGTGGGAAGGGTGGGAGAGCCCCAAACCGCTGCTCAGGGTGGAAACCCGGAGGAGGGAAACATCCAGAGCTTCCCCTGCACCCTCCACGCACAGACACGCTCTGCCCGGGGCTGTCCCGCACTTGGCTCACACCTTTTCCCAGCAGCACCGGGCACGTTTTCTGCCTCATCTGATGCTCGTTAAAACACCCAGCCCAGAAACCCAGCTGCGACAAAGCCCCAGCACAGACCCCAAGCCCCAACGCGGACCCCAGCACCGAGCAGCCACCAAGTCGGGGCGAATCCCCGCACGGCGGTGACACCGCCAGCAACGACCAACCGCTGTCCGGGCCCGGATTCAGCCCCGAGGTCCAGAACTCCCCCAAATCTTGCGGTTTTCCCCCAAAGGGGAGGCCGGGTGAGCCGCAGCGGCAGCGGCAGCAGCGCGGAGCCTCATGGCTTAGCCAACACCCCCCCCTAGTGCCGGTGCCTTCCCGGGCGGGGGGCTGCATCCTGCGGGAAGGGAGGGGGGAGTGGGGGGCATCACCGTGGAGTCAGGCCGCCCCGGGCAGTCCTAGCGCCGTTGGTTTGTTCGGGGGAAGTTTTGCTACCTGGGAAAACAAGAAAAGACCCCCCAGCCCCACAGCTCTCTCGGGATCAGCAGCAGCAGCGAAATGGCCCCAGGAGCTTCCCGGGGGGGGCTCTGCAGCCTTTTGCCCCCTTCCCTGCCCGGGATGGAGAGTGGGTGGCTGGGACCATCCATCCCCATAAGAGCCCAGTTGCAAGGACACGGAGCTGTGCCGTGGGCACATGGTCCCTCTCCCGGCATTACCACCAACCCCCCCACCCCAGGTCCCAACCCCCCCCCCAGTGCCATGTACCCCCCCCCCCCCATTCACACTGTGCAGCCCCCGCTGCCATCCCGGCCCCACGGGCACCCGACTGCGCTTCAGGAGGTTTTGAATATGGAAAGGGCTGGGGAAAAGCGTTTTCTGTTTGGCCTGAACCCACCCAAGTGGAATGGGAAGGGGAGGAGGGGAGGGCAGCCCAAAGAGTTAATCCACTTTGAATTGCAGCGTGGCTCCAGCCAACACGCAAACACATCAGGGCTGACAGCTTGACAGAGACGGATTGGCAGCTCCCGAGGAGAAACAGCCCGGCCCGAGCCATGGAGCCGTATTAAAGCCCGGCTTGGAGGGGGCAGGTTTCATTATGTGGTTTTTCCAGAGAAGAAAAATAAATTAAATAAATAAGGGTGACAGGGAAGGGAGAGCAGGGAGCCGGAACAGGCGCCGGTGGGGGGCACGGCGCTGGTGACCCCTGCCATGGGGACACCCGGGGTGACACCGCAGACACGGGGTGGGAAACGTGGCTGCTCCCCCCCCTCCCCCAAACCTCTGCCCGGGGTTTGCCGGGCTCTCCCTGTGCCTGGGACCACCTGAGCATCGTCCCTGGGCCATGGGTGCCCCAGCTCCAGCTGGGATTCGGGGCTGGGACCCCCGGGGAGCTGCTGAGCTGCAGATAAAGAACAAACCAGGGGGCGAGGGGACCTGTCCTGTGGGTAACGTGGACGAGAGCAGCCCCGACGGGGCGTTAAAGCCCTTCGTTTGGCAGAAAAAGGTATTTTCTAGGAAAAAGCCAGGAAAGGCGAGGCCGGCTCTGCCCTCCCCGGGCCGCCTGCCTGTCAGCTGGCAGGAATCACTGATCTACGACGGACGTCTCGGAGGGATGATAGGGCAGCGACCCTAATATTTTCTGCAGCGAGCGCTCCTGTAAGCCACCTTTGTGCTGGAATGATAGGAATTCATTACCGAGCACCCCCCGCCGCGGGCGGGCTCCCAGGGGAGGAATCCGCCAGCTCTCTCCAAGCCTAAATGGGATTAGGTTATCATCTCCCGGCACTGAAACCCAGACATGCGCAGCCAGCTCCGCACCGGCGGGTGCTCACCGGGGGGTTTTCTCCTCGCCCAGACTCGGTGGTACCCGCGGAGACATCGCCACCGATCCCTTGGGGTGGGGACAAGCCCAGGATCCACTCCAGAGGAGAATCCACTCCAAAATGGGCATGGAGGAGCAGTTTATGGATGATGCTGGACCTGCACAGGTTCAGTGTGGATGTTCATTTGGGGCAAACGTCAGCTCCATCACCTGGCAGTCACCAGACAACCTCTGCTCTCTTCCCGCCCTGCCAAAGTAAGAGGGGTGCAGACTGTGCCACACACACCTTCCTCAGCAGCTCTGCTCCACCAGTGCCACACCTCGGTGCTCTGCTCCCAGATCCAGGTGGCACCGGCCACCCTGATCCTGGGACCACCCACCACAACCTGCCGCAGCACAGCAACCCCCAGCCTGGGCTCCGGCTGCTTCAAGAGCCTGAAACTCCATCTCAGGTGTCTGCAGAACTCATTGACCTGCAGCTGGAGCATCCTCGCTCTCCAGCCCCGCCGTGCCCCTCCCCCTCCCCCGCTCACAGCAGGACACAACCATCCCGGTTTGGAGGCGTCGCTGCTGCCTGAAGATCACCACAGCCACGGCCACACCAGCAGTGCCTGGATGGGACCACCCGAGCTCCCCCAGCACAAGCAAACCGGCTGCCTGGGCTTGGCTTCAGCGCTGCTGCCTTTGCAACCATTTTCCCCTCTCCCTGCGGCTGCCGGGTTCCCTCTCAATCATGTCAAACAAATCCAGAGAAAAACATGTTTGACTGCATCAAAGTTCAAACCTCCACCTGTCTGTGTCCCCGAGCAGAGGCCCTTTAATGCTGCAAAGATGTAAACTCCCCCAGGTCTTCATTATGTCTTACAGGCCCGATATTATATCAGATTATGGAATCATTAAACAAAAAATTGTACTCCTCACTGTCCGGAGGGGCCTCTAGTTACCTTGTCTAAATATAACAGCATCATTTTTAACCAAGGAGCTGGTACGGTCCCTTGGGCCTTCATTATATTTCATGGGCTGGGGCTGGAATATCATCTCACTCAGAGGTTGGAGATCTCATCCTGCACACGTGCTGAGGCCACGGCCAGCGGCCCCACGGCCACGGGGCATCACCTCCCCGTGGCTGGAGAAAGGCCCCGGCACCAGCACGTGCTCCAGGAGGAGCCAGGTGGGGACACGCGTGACGGGCTGCCGAGTTGGAACAAAAGACGAAGGGGAAGCAGAAAAAAGGGAGAAAAGCAATGGAGGGGGCTGGAATCAGAGCGAGGTACGCGCCCAATTATTTTAATTGCGCGTAGGTGCCGTTCAGGGCTCACTGATGCATCGCACATCATTGTTTACTGCTCTGAGCAGAACCAATTATGTTTGAACATCGAGGGGCTGAGAGACAGCAAATAAACAAGCAGGCGTGTGGTGGGATCCACTGTCCATAGGTTTGCACCCGTCCGTCAGCGACCGGCCAGGCGTGGACCTGGGAGAGGGGGGAGTGAGGGTGGCTCTGCCCCACGCTCCAGGGATGGGGTTTGGGGCAGGGGAGCCCCCGGGTGCACCCCTGTTCTCCGGTGGGAAGGCAGCATCTGGGGGGGAGAGGAAATAGATATGTTTAGGAAAAGCAGGGAAATAAATAAAGACATAAAGAGAGAGTTTCTTGCGGGGTTTTGACACGAGTTGTCAGAGTCGGTGGTGCGTGCGTTCCCGTCTTTACAGTAAATAACTGTCAGCAATTAGAACGTGGAGGTGTCGTGGAGGGGAGCCAGGCAGCTCCTGCACGTCCATCACGGGCGGTGGGGTGTGGGGGCCACCAGCTGTGGCCCCGGGGCTGTGTTCCTCCAGGGCTGTGTCCTCCCCGGGGCAGAGCTTGCCCAGGGCCCAGGCTGCACCACGGTTCAAACACACCCATTAACGTCTCTGTTTTATGCTTTTTGCCGCTCATCCCTGCCGGCAGCCAGACTCCCACAACACGCCAGCGGTGGCCCTGGCAGTGCCGGGTTAACAGGTTGGATTTGGTGATCTCAAAGGTCTTTTCCAACCAAAACGATTCCGTGATTCTGTCAGAGGCAGAGCGATGAGCACCCTCAGCCTACGCCCTCCCCGCCTGCCCTCCCCGTACCAGACATCTCCATCCTCATCCTCCTCTTCCTCCCACCCCACCCGCCAATAATTGGCTCCAGCTCCCAGCCTGTCCCTTTTCCTTCCCTCCCTCCCTCCCTCCCTCCTCCCGGTTTTGAACTCCCCTCTGCTAAGAACAATGTACCGGCGGTTCAGCCTCTCCCTCGGCAAGTTCTTTGACACCAATAACCTCTGTCTTTGTGCCTCCCGGCTCAGACAAAAACTCTACCTTTCAGGTTAGCAGCAGCCTGCCGGGGAGCGGGCGGCCTTGGGGGCCGTGTAGCCCGGCCTTGATAAGCCCGACTTCAGAGGCTCGTTAGAGCGCAGCCCCCGGAGCGGGGCCCCGGGGGAGCGGGGCGCGGGGGACCCCCGGCTCCCGTTCCTATGGCGACCGAGGATGCCGATGTTGCAGCCCGAGGCGGTACTTTTGGTACTTACAGATCAAACAGGCAGGGCAAGCGGTGCCGGGGAGGAATACACAGAGTGCAGGAGACTTAATGACTTGAATTAACAACAGGAGAGCCGGCGACTCCCCTTGGCGCTGGGCGGGAGGAGACACAAAACTTTGCCTGGTTGGGTTAAAACTTTGAATCTTTCCTTTTCCCCCTGCCCTTGTCCTTCTCCCTCACTTGAGCATCCGTTTGGGAAACCCAGACGGGCCAAGGACGGCCAGCCAGGACCCCCGGCCTGGGCTGGGGGACCCTTACCCGTGGACATCAGCCCCGTTGTGCACACGAGGGACACGGCAGAGCTGCCATCCAACCCCCAGTGTCCCCGCCAGGGTCCGGGGCAGAACCTGTGCCTGTGCCTCACTCCAGGGCCTGGGGACAAGCTTCTCCCCTGGCGAAGTGCCCCCAGTTGCAGGACAAAGCCTGGGAAGGGGGGATGCTCTTCCCTGGAGGAGCAGCACAAGCATCCAGCTGCCTTCACACCAGGCAGGACCGGGTATGAGCAGAGAGAGACAAGGAGAGGATGACTTCTCCCTGGTTTTGTCTCTCCTCGTAGTCTCTTTTCTTTGCTTTTTCCACCACCCTCCTTTCCCTCGCATGCTCTTTCCGCTCTAGAGCATTCTGTGCTTTACTGGGGCATTAAGAGGCAGCATCTCAAACTGTTTAGTGAAGCATTAAAGGGGCATGAAAACACTCACATTGCATCTGAGCACTGAAAGCCCTGAAGCATCCTCAGAAAAAAAACAAAAACAACAAAACAAAAAAACCCCAACCTACCAATTCTGTAAAATAAGACATATTTCTGTGCACAGCAGACGCCAGACAACATCCATACCGCACCTATCACCAGCTTTTCCAGCCCCATTTCCAGCCCGGCCATCAGACGGTTCACGGCTCCTCAATCCCTCTCCGTGCCCGGCCGGGTCCCTTGGGAGCATTTGGGCCATTAGTGGCAGCAGCTGCCATCTGCCACCATCCACCCCAGCTCCAGCCTTCTCGGGAAGCCTCTGGCCTCCAGGAGTTGGTGCCCAGCACCAGAGATTCAGACGGGCTGGAATACATGGAAACCATCCCAGCTCCAGCTCCAACTCCTTCCTCTCTCTCCCTCCCAAAACTGCGGGAACCTGCAGCCCCCCCGGGCTCCGGGGGGGATCCCCCCTCCTTGCCCAGCCTCACCGATGCTCTGGGGTCCGGTGAAGGGTTTACAAGAACCCGACCCGCACACAGCAGAGCAGGGGGTGCCCCCTTTCTCCCCTCCCACGCTGTGTGCCGGGCTCCACACGCTGCAGGTCCGTCCCCCCCCCCAATTATTGCAGTCGATCTCCCTGCACAGACCCCAGCAGGGGCATCCCTGCAGCCGCAGGGCTTTGGACAGAGAAAACAGAGGAGAAAAGCCCTGGGAAGCACGGTCCGCAGTGGGAGCCACCGGCACCCTGCTCCTAGCAGAACCCTGGCGGGACACACCGGCACCACCGGTGAGATGCGGGAAGGTGACCGGGGGGTGCAGGGCTGTCCCTGGGGACCCCAGGGGACCGGGTAGAGGTCGGTGGAGCCACCCGCAGAGCCCGGCAGCCCCTGCTCCAGACGTGCCCGCGCCATCCTATGGTGAAGCTTTCCCATTCTAGGGAGGTGAGGCAGGACCGGGGCTGCTCCCAGATCCATTTCCCTCCTCCCTGCTTCTCGTGGATTTGCATCTCTCTTTTGGGCAGCTCCATTTCCAGCACAGAAAGGGCTCTGTTCAGGTCTCCCCCCTCCTTTTCCAGCAATTGTTATGTTAAAATCCCCAGGACATGTTTCTGCAAAGAATTAAAAGAGGGTGAGGAAGAGATTGTTTTCGTCGGTGTCTCGCTAAGTCTCTGACCTTGAGCGTGAATAGAAAACAAGAAAAAAGGGACTTTATGCTAATATCACTCACTAAGCACAAGGGGGAAAAATAATAACGGCAAATGAAGATTATGAATGCAAATCAACTTAATAAAGAGACGGGGTCTGTGCAGGAGTCTTGTTTTGCTCTTGTATAGACAACTTGCATTGTCTGGTGGTGCTGCACCGCAGGTCTAATCATTACAAATTATATCAGGATAGGAAAAGAGAAGAACAGGAAAGGTTTAATTCTCTAATTGTGACACTGTTCATTTCCCCTGCTCACGGCTCTGCTTTTCAAGAGGCCTCTCACGCCGGCCCTTCCCAAGTAGCTGCAAACTCACCTCCCTCAAGTTAATTCCCGGGATTTACTCTCAGGAACCAGCCCGTCGCCAGGCAGGTCCCGCTGTGCCCGAGCCCAAGCTCAGGACTCCGGTCCCGCGTTTGGGGCTGCGGGCTCCTGCGGGTCCAAGGGGACATCGCACGCGTGTCACACCATCTCCTCCACAGCCACGGCAGGAGAAAGCCACCCCCAGGTCCGGGAGCTGCGGGACCACCCTGCTCTGCAGCCAGCCCCTCCGGCAAGGCTCTGCCTCACGCACGTTTGATTTTTTTTTTTTTTTTTTTTTTTCCTCCCCTTTTCCATTCTCTCCTCAGCCTTTTCAGCCGAGGCTGCCACGCCAGGGCACGGGGACCGGCTCGCAGCATCTGTGCGCTGAGCATCCAGCATAACAAAGCCCCGAGCCTGGCAGGGATCTCAGGCGCTATCATAACACCATCATAATGGCTTTAAAGCAGCGACAGCCCTGACAAAGAACACAGTCACGCCAGCCTTGTCCGCATTCAGATCAAGAGCGGCAGCGGGAACCCGCTGGCTTCTTTTGAGTGGGTATTTGTTTACACGCAGGGAAGTTGCGATGGAAATGGCTGGGGCTGGTCCTCGGCGTGGCATTTCCAAGGCTGCGCGAGTTGGAACTGCCTGTGCCGAGCCTCTAAATGCACCTGCACCGCGGGGAAACCGCTCCTGGACAAAGCTCTGCTCGGCGAGTAGCAAAAACCTGAGCTCAGCCCCGCACGCATTAAGAAAGGTCACTACTTGGCTGCCAGGCGCTGAAAACCCAGATCCACGTGAAAAGGTGATCCCACAGCTGCTGCTGGCTCTGCCCAAGGGCTGTTAAATCACACACACCCACACCTGGGGAGATGGTGGGGGCACAGAGGGTTCTGCCCCACTGGAAGTTAGGAACAGGTTTTCCCTTTCTTCCACACAAGAAAAATCAAGGTCGGTTCTATTTAAATGAGCCTGGGAGACCAAATCGGGCCCCAATTCAATTTAAAACCAATGCCCTGCTCTCCACAAGCTGCACTGGGCCAGCCAGCACCCAGGCAGAGGTCATTTGGGAGCTGCCAGGGCCTCCAGCATCCCGCTGGATCCCTCAGCCCTGCTCCTCTCCAGAGACCCCGGCGGGTCCCACCTCAGCACAAACCGGGAGGGTTCCCCCACCCCAGGCTGCCTTCCAGCCTGCTGCAGGCTGAGGGTTGGCTTTTAAACTCGGCCTAAACAGGCTGAAGGGTTTGTGGAGTGATGAAATGAGAGCAAACCCTCTGAAAAGCCACGACCCAGGGAGCAGGGACCTCACCCAGGTCTGCAAACCATTCCTCCAGCCCCGGGATCACACTTCTCCATCGATGCCATGGCAGCAGAAGCCATGGCTGGTGTTATCTTCATCCCACAAACATCTCCCCCTTCCCTCCCCTTCCAAACAACATCCACAAGAGAGTTTAGGCTGGGAACGCAGCTCTTTAATCTCCAGCAAGCCTTTGACAACCTGTCTCGTCCCGGCTTTTAGCTGCGTGAGAGCTGTTCGCTAATGGAGCATTAACCTTGGAGAGCTTCTGCAATTACTCCGACACTAATTCTGACAGTTTTTGGTGTATCTGTTTGTTCTTTTGACAGGCAAAAGGAATTTCTTTTTAAAAGCCGTTTGATACGTTTGAGACCTTCTGTCCACATTTTGCGTTCCTTCCACCGGAGGTGGGAAGGTGGGGGAGGACGAGGGGCAGCAGGGACCCTCCCTTCCTGCAGACCCCTCGGTGTAGGCACAAGTCAGGTTATTTCTCCCCCCACCCCCCTTTTCCAGACCCCTCCCACCCCTGCTTTAAGTCACAGAAGCGTTTGGTCTCTCCTGACCTCATTAGGGTAATTAGTAAACCTTTTGAAGCTGGGAGAATGGCTCTGAGCTGTGGGAAAGTGAGGAGAGCAAAGAGCCTCTAAAAGGAGCGCGGGTGGATGGAGAAAAGGGAGAGAAAAACATCTTCAGCTGCAAAGAGGTGACCTGCAGAAAGGAGGGGAAGGGGAGGTGGACGAGGAACACGCTGGCAGCTCCGCTCCCCTGGAAATCTCCTTAAATTGCATCTTTTAAGAGAATGGAAATTCGAGTCCTGGTTATCCTGTAAGACGCTGCGGGCAGCCAAAGAGCAGAGAAGAAAAATGGTGGTGGGTAGGAGCAGGCTGAGACCCGAGGATCTCGCCTCGGTTCTCTGATCTGCCACAGCTTCCCTGGATGCCCTTTGGCAAATCAGTTCTTGCTGTGCCTTAATCCTCCCTTCATTTAAATAAAATGCTCCCTACGCGGTATTTTCTGGGTGGAAAACAGAGGCTTCGGAGGGAAATGGCCATCCCTGCCTGTATGGCTCCCAGGGACCTGGGAACACGTCCCTGGGACAACCCCATCTGAAGTCTGGTACAGCAAGAGGGACATTCCTGCCAGCTTCAGAGGGAGGAGGAAAAGTTATTTTGGCTCAAACACCACTTTCTAAAATGGCCCGAGCCACCGGTTAGCACCTGCACGTGTGAAAGGAGTGGGAACCCTCGGTAAGGACACACAGCCCTCCCTCCCTCCTACAAAAGCATTTTCAGTGCACTCATCCACGCCAGTGGAGAAGCCAAAGTGATGACTGTGGAGAAGCTAAAGTTATAACATGGATAAAACCCTCCACTTTTAAAAGAAAAAAGCAGCATCTCAAACCTTTGCTATATATCACAAAGGGCACAAACCTGATACCGCTCTGCATCCTTTAGAAAGAGGGAGTTTGATGTGAGAGAAAAGCAGATTAAAATAACACTGGCAAAAAAAAAAAAAAAAAAAAAAAAGAGATCAGCATAGACCCTGGTACCAGAGGATGGAGCCAACGTGTCCCCAGATCCTGCTGTGCCTTCAGACAATAACACTGCACTGCCACAGCCCTGCTCCTCTTTTTAGGGATTTGAGATTGTACCAGGAGGTGCCAGAGTGAACCCCACAACAACCTCCTGCCAGGAGCTGCTCCCTGGGGATGTCCTCGGCTGCAGGTGGCACCAGGGATTTGGGATTTGACTCCCCAAAGGCTCAACCTGCCCCTCCTCAGCTGCTCCCTCTCTCTCCTGGCATTCATACCCATCAGTTTTTTCACTCCCAGCAGCAGCAGCAGCAGCATTTCCACCACTGCTGCCAGCGTGGGGGGAGCGTGCGCTGAACAATGAAATGAGTGGGATTATTTTAAATACGTGGGCTTTTTTTTCTTGTTGTATTTTTTTTTTTTTTCCTTTAAAAGAGTAATTAACCACCAGCACGTCTTAGCAGCACATGGGGGCTCCCTCAGCTGCAGACGGGGCCTGGCAGCCTTGCCAAGAGAAACCTTCCAGGCTCACCCCACAAAGACCAAACCCAGGGGTGCTTTGGGGGGAGGCTGAGCAGGAGGCACAAAACAGCCTCCCCTGACACTTCCATTTCCCAGTAACCAGCAGACCCGAGCATTCCTCTGGCTGCAAAGAGAGCAAAGAGGATTCCCCAGTGCTGACCACAACCTTCCCTGTGGTTTGCAGCGTGGAAAGGTTCCAAACCCGGGAGAAGCTTCCCACGGGGGAACCAGGAGGCATCAGGATGTGTTCACACGGAGCTCGGAGCCAGCCCAGTTGGATTTTCCAGCACTGGAACTGAGGGTGCAAACCTCGAACATTTCAGTCCCCCCCAGTTCACCCACTTCCCAGAAACTGATGTTAATTAAAGCCCTTGCTAATCATCTGCAAGCACTTCTACGTGGGATGGGGTTCTCTGAAGTGGTGAGAAACACTGCTGAGGAAAAGCAGCTCCCCAGCAAGCCAGGGAGAAGCAGCAGACCCCACGTCCCCTTTTCTAACAATTTCATCTTGCAGGTGCAGTGAATTTCCAGGCTCTCAACAGGTACCCCTGGACGTGGGCTTCAGCTCCTGCCTTTGATCCGGGAAGGTAAAGAAGAAAATACTGAAGTGTAACATCTGAGATGTTCATCTCAAATTTAATTTTAGGGACATCTTCTCCCTGCCATGCGTGCAGCCAGACATTAGCATGCATGAGCAGTACAGCATCACCTTTAATGTTTACTCATCCTTAGATTGCAAAAATTGTTGTGTGAATTCCTTCTTCAATTAGCTCTGGAACATGGAAAAAAAAAAAAAAATGTTCCGTTGCCAGTACAGTTATGATCATTTCTTTGCTTTATACTTTTATTCCCCAGAGTAACTTAAAAAGAAAACGCTTCTCCATTCTCCCTTGCAAAGCCCCCTTTAAATTTTTTTAAAACAAAAACAACCAGCGTTTCTAAAGGAAAGGCTTTTGTGGCTGAAGTGCCACTTCCATTCACCTTTCCATCCTGGAAGGGAAGAACACAGAGATCAGAAGAGGGATTTAGACAAAAAGCCAACTAAGTAAAGCTAATTTTTTATCCAGAAGAATCCTGCCAGTTGAGCAGAGGAGCTTTGTTGAATGCAACAGAGAAGACATCAGAGGAGACTCTCCAGCAGGATTTCAAATATTTCCAGCTCCACAATAAACAGAACCAGGATTGCAGAGCCTCCCATCCTGTGTGCAGGATCTGGTGAGGAAAACTCCCCTGGACACTCCCTGCCAAGAGCCCTCGGGGCTGGAGGGAGAGGGAAACACAGGAACAAACCTGGGAGTGCAGGAGGGAGCAGAAGCTGCAGTTCTGGGAGTCCCAGGCAGCACCAGGTCCCCAGGGCTGCTCAGCCAGCACATCAGCAACAAAATGAACTTGTGACACCTTCCCATGACTGTGCTCATCTCCTCACCACCCAGCTGCTTGCACCCTGCCTGGCCAGCGCCAGCCCCACCCCGGGGCACCTTTCCAAGAGTGAAGAAGATTCCTCATTTTCTCCTTATTTTACCAATATGAAACCAGAAGCACGGGTGATGGAACCAGATAAAGAGCAAGAACCAGAACACAAAGCTTAACCCAGAGCTCTGCCCTTCCACAGGACAGAGCCAAGGCCCGGGTGCCTTCAAGGTGACAGTGGTGGTCCCAAAGCCAGGGACCAAAATAAATCACACCTCCTCCCACAGCTCAGAGGCCTCGACCTCCTTGACAAAGGGCCCAGAAATCCACAAATGAAACATCCTTTTATCCCCAGGGAAATCCCGTGTTTCTGGTTTTCCCTCCCCGGGTGGCTGGAGAGACTTGGACCATCTCCTTCTACACAGTGACCAGAAAGCTCACAGACTGCCAGCCCCCACCCTCCCCTTCAAAAACCCCAACTTTATCCATGAAGCCTCATTTAAAAAGCAGCTCTGAGCCCAGAGAGGGAGCAGAGTGCTCGGGGGGGACAAGAGGGGCAGCAGAAATTGCCCAAGGAGCAGAGGGTCAGAGGCTGCAGGAGCAGCAAACAAGCTGAGGAAATAAAAGAACTTCCCAGCACTCAGCAAACAGCCCCCCCCCCCCCCCCCTCCCCTTTCAAGGCAGAAAATTTGCATCCGAAGCATCAAGAGCACTTTAACTCGAGCTGAAAATAAATTCAAGGCAGATCCATGCCGCCAGCTTGTGTTTGTGACTGGAATCCCAGCTCCTCCCCAGCAAGAGCCTCTCCTGGCAGAGGGCAAAGGAAATGGTGTGGAGAACAACCCAGATGAGCTGATCCCAAGGCCACCAGTGCTCCCAGTCCCCAAAGCCTGACACTGGAGGAACCCTCGGTTTCCATCACCCCACGGCAGCTCCCAGCACGGACCAGGGCTGGGAGGCAGGAAAGTTCATTACCACGGGCATTAATTGTGCACAGCACCTGCCCCAGGCAGGCTGGGGGGTGCTGGGTCTGCACATGCCTGCAGAGCACAGTGCTGGGGGCACCCGGGCTGGGAAACAGGACTTGGAGAGAAGGGAACAAACTCTGGGCAGGGTCCTGCTGGGGGTTCTGCCAAGCTTGGAGCAGCCCGAGACACCCGAGTGAGCTCCTGGGTGAGCAGGGAGCCTGCAGCTTAACTCAGCCAAGCCAGGGTACCTTCAAACATCCTCTGCCCCACAGTCAGAAAAAGCTTTCAGGGACAAGCACCAACAGGTTAAAAGCAGCAAAAAAAAAGCACCCAGAGCTGGGCAAAACCTCCCAAAGAGCCACCCCAAACCCTGCTGCTCCCCCACCCCGAAGCCAAGAGCCCCAGCCCCTGAGGGGGCCCTGGCCCTGTGCTCCCAGGCAGCAGCTCGAGGGCAGATTTGCTTTTTAAAAGCCTCCAGATTCCTTTTCAGCTTCACCAGGTGCTGCCAAGTGCCCCCCCCAGCCACATGTTTGGTCTGTGAGTGCCATCTACAGGGTTCCCCTGCTCTCCTGCCAGCTCCCTGCCCTTTCCACACAGCCCCCACCAACACCCAGGTTAAAACACAGAGCAAACCCCCCTGGGCTGGGCTGTGCTCCAGGGTGGGATCTGCTCCCTGTGCATGGGACGTCGCCAGGACATGGGAAATTTGGCTTCTTGTTCCTTCAGGGCCATCAATCCACCCTGCACAACCACCCTGGGCTGGGAAGCAGGTGGGAGAGTGCCAGGGAATGCCCTGAATTTTGTGTAGGTTTTAGTTCTTTGTGCTGAGGAGCCAGGATGTCCCTCCCAGGGAACAGCTTCCCCTTCCCAACTCCCAAACAAGTAAAACCAACTTGGCTTTTCTGCTGTGGAGAGGCTGGGATCGCCCTGGCAAGGATTTCAGTTCATCTTCTGTACAAAAAAATAAATAAATAAAAGGGATTAATGTAAGAAGAGGGAGAAAGGAAAGGGAAGAGACTTTAGAAAATCCCCGAGGTGATGGGTGAAGGGAAGCAGTAACCTGTGAGAGAAGTGTGGATGGGACAGAGAAGGGTTTGAGGGTGTAAGGCTGCTGCTGAGCAGAGAGCACAGTGATGCTCACCCAGGGTGGCTGAGCCCAGAAATGCTCCAAAAAATCACCCATGGGCTCAGCCCCAAGCCCAGAGAACAGCCCTGGGTGCTGGTGGGCAAGCACAGAGGAAGCAGGGGAGATGGAATGTTTTATTTCACTTGTTTCAAGATACAAGGGAGGTGGGGAAGGGGGGGGGGAAATGCTGTAAACGAAAGCAAACCAATCAATCAATCCAGGACTGGTTGCTATTTAAAAATAAATCAACGATTGAAGCAGGAGGGTGAAAGATGAGCTCCTCCATTCCTGAGAGCACAGACAACACAAGGCACTCGAGTGCTGGTTTATTGACTTCTTGGCAATCTGCTCAGACCACAGGTCCATCCCCCAGCACTTCACCACATGTACACAGGGAGCACAAGAGAAGCACGTTATTAACAACAGAGCTGATGCTCATCTGGCTCCCAGTCAGGCCCATTAACCCCAGCACATGGTCCCCTTGATTTGCCTGGGAGCTCACCAGCCACAGCAGAGGACCTGACCCAGCCCTCCAAGATGATCACAGAGGCTGCCACGGAGTGAAATCAGGCTTTGCCTTAAGCCCCAGTGGTTGTTTCCAGCAGACTCTGTGGCAGTCAGTCACTTGTCACACAGGCTGGTGACTGCCCCACACTTGGTCCCCATCACCCTGCACCCCCACAGACACCCTGAGTCACCCTGGAGAGAGGAAAAGTGCAGCAGTCAGACAGACACTGCCCTGAGCAGCAGCAGGAAGCAGACCCAGCACAGCCCTGCTGCTCAGAGCACACCTGTGTCTGTTTGCATCTCTGCATTTAAATCTGTTCTGAGGAACCACCACAAGTTCTACCTGCTGCAAACTCTACTGGGCTGTCCAGGTGGGCATCAAATGCACAGCAAGTAGCTAAAACTGGGGCTGAAATGCAATGCAAGCCACTGAGATCTGCTCCTCAGGAGAAGCTGCCCTGGCCCTCTGCTGATTGCCCCTGGGTGATCTGTCCCACTGTGCCACCTCTGATTTATCCTGCCAGGAAAAAAGGAGATCAGCAAGAGCAGTGGAGAGCAATGGATCTGTTCTGGAAGGAGTCTCCCATCTGTAACCAGCACCTTCTTCCTCCCTGTTCAGGAGATGCCTTTAACACTGCCTCAAGAAGGGAGCAGAGATGTCACCTCTTGGCCTGTGAGGAGCAAATCCAGACTGCCAAGGTGCAGGATGCTTCAGGGGGAAATGGAGCAAGTCCCAGAGGGTCACTGACTGACTGACTGCAGCTCAAAGCTGTCTCCAGCCAGAGGAGAATCACAGTGGCAGCAATGCCACGCTGCAGCCCCACCAGCACCTTGTTATTCTCCTCGTGGTGAAAATCACTCCTTTCAAGACAGCGAGCAGAAGGGCTCTGAAAACAAACACAAGGTGCAGAGATACTGAGCTGGCACCACCCCCTCCAGGGCC
Organism: Heliangelus exortis; assembly: GCF_036169615.1. Classification (NCBI taxonomy): domain Eukaryota; kingdom Metazoa; phylum Chordata; class Aves; order Apodiformes; family Trochilidae; genus Heliangelus; species Heliangelus exortis. The sequence continues at coordinate 4,319,387 of NC_092449.1, forward strand.
TCCGACTTAATTACCGTTTGCCTACACAGCACAGAACAGGGGCCTCATTACACACTCTGCCTGTATCCCTCCACACCTTCCCCTGCTCAAATTCTAAACACCTTATTGCAGCAAAATCAAATTCTATCCAGATGATTTTCACGGCAGGACCTACAGCTTGAGGTCCTCTCTTTGATCACAACCATCCAGCCGTTAACATTAAAAACTCATCTGCTCCTGCAAGGTCAGGAAACTTTTCAAAACTGCAAAGCCCGTCTGCCCAAGGAGGAGCAGAGCCCAAAGAACCATCAAGTTAATCACCTCGGGTCAGGAAAGGCCAAGGAATGTGTCAGTCACAAGGCACAGACTGAGCTGAAACACCGTCAGGCGAGGAAAAACTTTGCAGAGGGAGCTGAAGAGCCAGAAAAAGTTGTCAGCACGTGCCCAGAGCTGCGTGGGATCAAGGCAGAGGCACCACCACAAATCCAACAATCCAGCTCTCTGATCACCCAAGGGGCAGCAGTGGTCAGGCTCAGCCATCCCTGCTCTCCTCACAGAGGATGCAGCCAAAGCTTTCATCTCTGCATCAGCCAAACAAGCAGAAAGTTCCTGAAAGAGGGATGAGGGGCTACAAATGATATGAAATTAGGGCACATCCAAGTGCTGTGCTCACACGACAGCATTACTAAAAATATATAGATAGGTAGATAGATATTTAAAAATCCTCTGCACGTGTGCAGCGAGGCAGAGCTGCCAGCACCTGGGGGACATTCCTCCAGGAATCCTCACCCACTGCCCCCCCGGGTGGGGGAGCACCAGGACCACATTTCCTCCCTCACCCAATCCTGGGGGGGTTGCAGAGCAGCAGCCAGAGCCCCCCCAGCTCCCAGCAGAACCACTTGTCCTCCCCCTGTGATAAGGTTGCCCCCCTTTCTGCTTTTTGTTAAGTGTCAGTTTTGTCCCCTCATCTCCAGAGGATTTGCTACCCAAAAGAAAGGGGCCAGCACCCCAAAAACATCCCTGATCTTCATCTCCAAAGCAAGAGCAGGCAGGGAGCTCCCTGGCCTGCAGGGCCCTCCCTAGGGCTAACAAAAGGTCCCTCCTAACAAAAGGCACGACCAGTTTTGGGTGGAGGGGGGACTTCAGGATAGGTCAGCCCTCCCCCCAAAGCTGCAGCAAACAGGAGCACTTTGCAAGCAGTTCTCAGGGTTTTAGCAGCAGATGCACCTCACCAGGACTTCCTAAGCACTGCCACATCTGGCCCTACACAAGAACCCAAAACCCAAACCCAAATAACACAAGCTGCACAGAAATGTCCCAGCCTGCTGGGCTGGCAGTGGGACAGAGCCTGAGGACCAGCAAAAGGAGAAAACTCCAGGGCTTTCTGGGTTCTGGGGGGCTGTGTCCTCCTTTTCCACTCATCAGATGTTCAGGCAGCTCCCTCATCACCCACCTGGGGTTCTCCACCCCAAACCCCAGCTCCCTGGCTCTTCCTCAGCTGCTCTCAGACAGGGGCAGCAGCTCCAAATCCAGAGCCCTGGAGTGGGGCAGCAGAGGCTGAAGGGGACACAACTGATTGCTCTTTGCTCCTCTGGGCTGAGGGGCAGCTCTGTAAACACCTCTTGGCTCTGTAAACCCCTGTATTATCCACATGGAAACTGCTAACCCTGCAACTACAAGAAAACTGATGCTTTCACCTCACTCCCAAAGCCATTCCCTGCCTGATCTCACACAAACACCCCAAGTGTAACAGACAAGAGCCCTCCCAGCCCCCACCATCACTGCAGAGACACTTCCTAAAGTACCCTGAACGTGCACCAAGGAAAGAGGAGCAGCCTGCAAAGGGAACTCACTTGCCTGAGCCCTAAAGTGCCAGCAGAGAGGGACCTGGGCACCTCTAAAGGCCAACAGGCAACACCTGAGTCCAGAGCAGCAAGATCCCAACTGGAGCACCCAGGGGTCCCCTCTGCTCAGCACCCAATGCAGCAGCACTTGCCCAAAAATGTGTGTGAAGAAAACAAGTTTTAGTCCCCTCTTCCCCTGCCCCAGCTATGGAAGTGTCTGCACTGTTAATTAATAGTAATTATAAGCAAATATAAAAAGTAAAACTGGAGCACTGGTAAGGTGATTCCACTGGGTTTGGACCCCCTTGGTCAGCCTGTGCAGTCGGTGCCACTGGTCCCAAATCACCTGGAAGAGAAGAAACAGCCAGGTTCAGAGTGAGCATGTACAGCCTCCAAACCAGCCCAAAAAGCAGCTGGGGGAGGTGGGAAGCCAGGCAGCAAGCCACACCCAGGCTTAAAAACCCCATCTGCCAGAAAAATGCCATTTGTGTGACCCCTGGGATGGAAGGAGGAAGGAAGGGGACCCTGAGGTCTGGCTGCCAGGTGACTCAGGGGCAATTCCCAAGCTGAAAACCAAAACAACTGCAGGTTTTGTTTGGCTGGGGGGGCTCTGAGCAGACAACACAAACCAGGACCCTCGGGTGCGTTGGGTGGGCAAGGGGAGGAGAGAAGAGAAGGAGGTGGGGGGGGGGCTGTTACCCAAAGCTGCTTCCAGATTCGGAGCCCCTGGGCAGAAAAAGAGGAAAGAGCAGCGCAAATGCCCCCTTTCCCCTCTTACCGCCGGAGGTTTCGGGTTTCAAAGACGGTGTCCTCGTCGCTGTCGAGCGAGGCCAGCTCCATGTTCTCCTCCTGGCTGGCCAGCAGCCCGTATTTCCTCCGCTGAGGTTTCTTCAACCTGAAACGAGTTTTCCGCTCATTTCTGGGTCCCTCTGACCTAGGGCTGATGGGACACAGACAGCGCGAGGTGAGACAGGGCCTCGGGCAGCCCGGGAGGAAAAGGGGAGGTTCCGGGAGAGTTTTAGTGCTGTTAATGAGCTCAGGTAATTAGCGGGAGCCGGGATTCGCAGCGGGATGGCACAAACCAGGCACAACCCCAAGGCCCGGGGAGGTACCGGCGCAAACCGGGACAGGGTCCCGGAGCGGGAGGGCTCACACCGGGGCAGGGCCTGGAGGAGAACCGAACCGAACCGAACCGAACCGAACCGAACCGAACCGCACCGCACCGGGCCGAGCCACACTCACCGGAACGCTCGCAGGAGGAAATAAAGCGCGGCCAGCACGGAGAGGGCGCTCAGCACGTACACAGCCCGCTTCAGCACCGGCAGCCCCAGCCCCGCCGGCAGCACCGACCCCGGCGGCCGCCGCGAGGGAGGCGGGGGGTGCGGCCGAGTCCCGTTACCCGCGGCCGCCCGCGTCGCCTCTGTGGCATTGAGCGGGCTCGGGGCGGCCGAAAGAGTGGAGGAAGCGGCCCGGCTGCCGTGCAGGAGGAGGAAGAGGAGGAGGAGGCGGCAGAGCGGCCCCGGCAGGAGCATGGCCGGACCGGGCCGGACCGGGCCGAGCGGGGAGCGGGGCCGCGGCGGGGCGGGCGCAGGAAGGCGGCGGGACGGTGCCGCGCCACACAGGCACCGGCCGGGCCCGGCGGAGCCTCTCACCGCGTTCCGGGCCCGCCGGGTTCCGGGCACCCCCGTTCCGCCTCTCGGGGCAGCGGCTCCTGGGTGCGTGTCCCCCCCACTCAACCCGAATCCTCCGGCGGGGCCATCACTGCCCCTCAGCGCTGCCAGGAGCCCCTCGGGGCCGCCATCCCCTCCTCTCAACACTCCCTGCCTCGGCGCCGCCATTTTCCCCTCGGGGCTCCCCTTGCCCCTCACCGTGGCCTCGGGCCCCTCGGGGCCACCACTTGCCACGCAGGGCTCCCCGGAGTCCCTCGTGGCCACCGTTTGCCCCAGGGGGCTCTCAGTCCCAGCTTCATGCCACCCTTTTTCCCCCCTCCCCAGGGTTTCCATGCCCTGCCCCGGCCCCGCTGGGATTTTCCAGCCAGGAGCAAACGCTGCGTTTTCAGCGTTTCCCCCCAAATCCTCGTTTCTGGGCTGACCCCCAGGGCTCTCTCAGCCCCCCTGAAAAGTCTCCTCTCCAAGAAGGGTCTGGACAGCCACAAGACTTGAAGAAAACGCGGGTTTTTTGGTATTGAAATGGATCATCCCCAATGTCACCTTCCCCAGGCTGTGACATCCCCTGCAGCTCCCTCATTGGCGGTGCTAAAATAACAGCACCTCAAAACCAGACTTTTTTTTAATGTATGTATTTTTTTTACTTATTATTTCTGCCCCTTTAAGCATCTAAGCAGTCCCTTTAGGAAGGGCACCCAAAGAAAGGCTTTGGCAGTATTTACATTTTGAACTCAAGAGTGACCCGATTATGTTCTTGTCAAGCCAAAGGTTTCTCACTCCTGCCCTGTGTTTAAATATCAAAATACCACTTTTTATTAACAGAAAATTGTTCACACTGAGGAACAGCCAGGCACAGACCCCAAAAGTGCATCAACTTTTTTTTTTTTTAAAAACACCGTGAGGTTAAAAACCAAAACCAGCAAAAAGCAAAAAAAAAACCCCAAACAACCCAGTAACAAAAAAAAAACAAAAACACAAAAACCACCACAAACAAACAAGCAAACAAAAAAAACCCAAAAACCCCACAACCAAATAACAAAAAAAGGGTATTTCTAATAGTAAGCTTGCTAATCATAGTACAGGATCATGATAGGAAGCCCTCAGGGGGTCACCAGCCAGCACCTTCCATTCCTTAATAAAAGTTTTTATTTCAGAGGTAGGTCAGTGGAAATCAAGTAATTTAAGCTGCTTTCCCTCTCCCCAGCAGCATGGAAAAAACACGGGTGACGTGGCACCATGGATTGAGTTACAAGTGCAACCCATCAGAAAACCAACAGCACTTTTTGTAACACAGCATGCAACAATTTTTCTACACTGAGAGGAAAAGGGATGTTTGGCTGGCTAGGGGAACTTTTTTGCAAATGGGACTTGAAACTGGGCAGGAAAAAAAAGAAAAAAACCCACAAATTCAGCAGTTGAGGCTTGAAAGCTTCACCTCCATGGCACACTCCAACTGAAAGCTGGAAATGTGAAAATTCCCTAAAAAAAATGAGCAGTTAATGTGCTCAAACCTAAATTCTGACTTTGAAATAATTTTTTTTTTTTTTTTACTTCTGATCCTAAAACCCAAACTCTGATCTTTGCTTTTGTGTTACAGGTAATTGAGGTGGTAAACTGGGCAGCTCTGAGCCAACTACACTGAACACAAAAATCAGCAGTTCCAGGAGAGGAAAAATCTCCCATTCCATCTGAAACCTGCAACCTGGAGAACTCCAGAAATGTGCAGAATGTCTGTGAGCAGCATCAGTCACTCTGATGTGTGTGGAAAGAAGTGTTTCATTATTCAAGCTTAGAAAAGCTTTAGCATTTCAGTGTAAATCAAACTTTAGCACTTGGCAGCAGCAGGTTTTTTTCTGCACTGACTCCTGTTTTATGCCCTAGTTCACAGTTCCCTTCAGGAGTAATTATTTCACTACCACTTCATGCAAGCTGAAAAGACACAAATTTCTTCAAACTTGCAATTTACCCTCTTGTCCACCTCCCCAGTTTAAACATTATTCTTTTAATTTAACTTTTAACTGGGCTATACACCAGGTAACCTGGCCACGATCATATATTCTTGTGTTTCTCAAAAAAAAAAGTACTACAGAGATTATTTTTTTCCACATTCCAGTATTTTATTCTAGCTCAACTGACTGAATTCAATCAACCTGTATAAAAACCATCAACACCACTGCCCAAAGCTCTTCCTCTGCACCACTCCCAGTCCTTCTTGGTCTTCTCATTGCTGAAAGAAAATAAAACGAAGAGTGAGTTTTTAGGCAAAGTCCATTTCTCTTTCAAACTCCTGTCCTAGTTTCCCCCTTACAGATTGGTACTGTGAGAGTAACAGAGCCAAACATTTGGGCTCAGGGATGAGGGGCAGAGACATTACCTGGCTGGCAAATTCATGCCTTGGTCCTGCCTCTTTGGAATCAACACTCCCCCTTTCCTCAGGATTTGCTTCAGCTTCTGTGTGAAGTCTCCTCTTCAGCCTGCCAAAGCACAGAGGCATTAATAAAAATATCAAGCAAGAGTTTTTCACATTTGCCACCCACCTCCCCCCCCTCGAGACAAGTCACATCATATACAGGGTTTCACAAGCCATTCTCTGAACCCATCACATCACAGAAGCACAGTCTGGGAAAACTGTTCCAGGGCTGGCTGATGCCTTTGAAACGCCAGCCAAGGTATCATTTGATCCCTAAGCAGAGAGTTTAACCACTTTGACATGGCTGCTTAGGAAGTGTGGGCTATGGGAAAAAGTTAATGGCAACAAGTAGGATGGCAAAGAAAGCTACAATTAAAAGTGAGCAACTTAATGAAGTCTAGGAAGAGTCTCAATAGATGAACACATATCAAGTCAGGGAATTCTTTTCCCATCTTGCTTCCATACCTACTAGCAAGACATGACTGCATGCCCAACTCTGATCTGTGGAACTCAAGTTGTGCCACAAGCCAAAGGTTGCATACGGCATGGGTTACAATTTTTTTTTTTTTCCACCAGTTGACCAAAATTGTCAAAAGGAGTATTTCACGGGTACATTAAGACTTTCAAATGAGCTCTCAACAAGAGGAAGGATGCGGACATGAGCAAAAGGAGTTACCTCGAATTACAGGACTATTTCCACATATGAACTAGCCAAGAGAGCAGCTTTCGTCTCAGAGGTTTCTGTTGGAGGCACAACACTTCTTTTCTCCAAGGACACTGCAGTTTCCATATGCTAGCAAAGAATTCTTAGAACTTGTAAGGCAATGACAAAGCTAGCTAATCACAATTTACCTACCATTAACACCCCTGGCAAGCCAGTAACTACTCCAGTTACTAAAGCACCCTGCTTCTTCACTACAGCAGCTTTGCAATGTAGGCTATTTCAGTTATTTTCAGGAAACATCAATTATCCTACCTAGCAGTAGCATTCCCTCCACTTCTGGCTCTTTGAGTGCTACAACATCCTGAATCCTTTGTCCTCTGCCTCTAGACAAGTTTGACTGTTGTTACGTGAAAGTACGTCGAGAAATTCACATGTCAAGACCGACTTGAGATTAAATTCTAGCAGCTAATCAATTAACTCTGGCTTGTTCTTAACTAGCACTACAGTCTTCTCTGGCATCCCTTCTCCCTCAGGCTGTTCTTCCATCTTCCAGGGTCGTGTTGTGCAATGAAATGTAAATGTCAGGAGCAGAGTTCATTTCAGACGGTCTTTTAATAGGCTTCGTAAAGCCAAAGAAAACTGTATACAAGAATCCTTTACCACTTCAAATACAATATCAATGGAATATGCATTTTCTTCCAGTAAAAAAGGACAATATAAATAAACATTTTCAAGAACCTCTTTTATGGTAAGTTTGCAAGTCTATTTGCTGGGTATTTTACATCATTACAACAGTAAAAATACCGTTTTATGCAGGTTGAACATACAAGCAAGTTCTCTTTAGATATATCAAGGTGGTTTGCCTTCCAATCTGTACCCAGGCTGCATTCCTACCTTGCTACACTAAAGGAATGTTACAAAAGACGAAGGTAATGCACTTAAAAAAAAAAAAAAAAAAAGAGTCCACAGCTTGTTCAGCTTCCAGTGAACATTGAATTAAAAGGTCCTTTCTATCTCAAAAGAAACTGAATTGGGGCCCCAACTTCACAACTTTAAAAAACAAAAACCAAAAACACCTTGGCTCATCACGAGGGATAAAATAAAATCTGAAGTGCTTTCAAAAAGAAGATTAAAAACACTTGAAAGCAGAGCTTTCTTAAAGAAAAGTCTAATCAGACCGTATTGTATCAGAAGCTGTCAGGCTGTGTTTGACAAGATTAGAACTGATATTACTACAAAAGTGAAAATACAAGTAGATGTACTACACAATAACGATTTCAGCGAAGCTCCAAAAATCTTTATAAATACAGCCATTGGAAGGACGATCTTGAGTCAGGAAGGATTTTTACTCGTTGTGTGTAGCTGAGGACAAGAAGCAGGCACAATTGTAAAGGCACTGAAGCATAGACAAGTTCCAGCATTTTAGTCCCTTGCATTATTTCAGAAGCTAGTGCTAGCTACACAGTAAGAGAACTCCCCCACCCTTGATTAGATTTTTGTTAGGGCATCTGAGTTTGGTCTTAGCCTCAAGCTGGAGGAATTTGTTTTTTTTTTTTTTAAAACCTTGCTTTGCCTTAAGATCCAAGCAACTCCTACACATGCATTACAAATTAGAAAACTTTTTTAAAAACGGCACAACCACGTCCAAAAGCCTGGCAGATTGGTTCTTAGGGGCAAGAACAGCAACAGTGGTACAGTCCAACTGAGCCTTACAGTCTTTGCAGACTCCAGCACAGGGTCAGAAGGTGTTTTTTTTAAGAGTTCCTACAAGGTACGTACTCAGCCTTCCCGTTTGAAGCAGCACTTACCGTAACTGTCATAGCTGTCTCTGTAGGATCCTCCTGAAGACCTGTCCCCATAGCCACCTTGACTCCTGCTGGGAAAAACAACAAGCCCCTGCTTCAGATTTGCTCAAATAGATCTGCTGAAACTCAGGATCAAACAGGCAAAAGGCCTCCAGACCCTGGTAAGAGGAAGCTTTAAGGATGACTTTACCTGCTATTATAGTAGTCTCTGGAGCCATTGTATCCTCCACTTCTGGAATCAAATCTGCTCCCACCATAACCTCTGTCTCCACCTCCTTGAACAGACACCAGATCTTTAGTTTTTTAAAGCATTCTGACCAACACCATTAGCACTCGAGGTGCTGCAAGCCAACCACACAGGTTTCTCACCTCTGGAGAAGCCACGGCCCCGACCTCTGCCCCCACGGAAAAATCCTCTGCCCCCCGAGGAGCCCCCTCTGTACCCACGGGATCTGTTCTCTGAGGATTTTCCAGCCTGGTCAACTCTGATCTGACGTCCATCTACAGACTAACAAACCAACAGAAAGTGAGCCAACTGGGTATTATCACAGCTAAACACCAAAGCACGTGGGCAGGGAGTAAGACACCTTCATTTCCAGCTAAGCAAGGAGCAGAACTTTGTAACAGTGCACACAGGGTTTATGCAAAAATTAATTTCAGAAATACATTTTAGAAAACAGCAGTTACATTCTGTATTATTTATACAGTATCTTTGCTTGAAGACACTTAACATTTATCTGGCTTTCTACTTGGCACTGCAACACCACTTCCAAACCTCTCACGACACCTTAAAGGAATCAAAAAAGCTGCTCCTTACCTTCCCATTCATGGCCATCATTGCATCTTTAGCATCATCTATATTTTCAAAAGTTACAAAGCCAAAACCTCTGGATCTCTGTGTCTCTCTGTCTTTCACCACAACAACTATAAAGCAGGAAAAAAATAATAAAAAAAAAAACCCACATCAGCACTTGTACGATGGAATGCATTGATGAACCTCTTCCCAGCCCAGCCCAGCAACCTTACCTTCCGAGATCTGTCCATATTTAGAGAACACCTGTTCCAATGACTGCTCATTGGTGTCAAAACTCAGTCCACCGACAAAGAGCTTTCCCTCATCCGATGCCATTCTGACCTGAGAATCCAAATTAATTTTTTTTTTTCATTTAAAAAAAAAAAAACGCGGAACATTCCCAGACCGGCTGAACCGCCCCCAGCACTACCCTGGCCCGCTTCCAGTGACCCAGAGGTGAATTTTCGGGCACCCTCAGGGGAGGCTCCGGGGTCCGCACTCAGTTCCCCCCCCCCCAAAAAACACCCCCGGTGCCCACCGCGCATGCGCGCCCCGCCCCCGCAGCCCGCCCACCCCGCGCAGGCGCAGTCCCGCCCTCCCGCCCGCCGCCATTTTGCACGGTCCAGGCCCGTCGCCATTTTGTTTCCGAGGGCGCATTCCGCTCCTCTCCTCACCCTTTCCCTCTACCCCCACGGCAAAGCGCCGGGACAGCTCCGCTCGGCTCCCCGCAGCCGCGACAGACACCCGTGACACTTCGGCGTGGTGTCCTATCCCCTACTTCCCCACCGGGGAGCCAGCCCTATGGTTTCTACGACACGTTTTTCTTTATCTCTGTCCCTTCGAACCCCCCGGCCCAGCCCGGCCGCAGCCCGGCCCCCGCCGAAGGCGCCTTACCGGTGCCCTGGAGGTGCGGGGTCCACACAGCACTTCAAAGCTTCGGCGCGATATACGCTGAAGCTGGCGGGGCGGCGGCTTATAAACGCCCGCGCTTGGCCCCGCCCACCTCATGAATATTCCGATGAACCCCCCGCTGCAAGGCGGGGCTGCAGACGCCACCAAAGCGCTGCCGCCGCCGCCGCCCCTGATTGGGCGGGAGCTGATTAATATTCATGAGTCCCCACGGGGGGCGGGGGGCGGGGGAATGGAAAACAAAACCGCCGCATTCCCCCCCCCCGCGCGGGGGCGGGGCCAGGAGGGCGGCGCCGATTGGTTGGGAGCGCGGGGGCCGCGGGCCGGGAGAGCCCCTGTGAGAAGGAAGGAAGTGGAGGCAGCTGATTGGCTGGGACGCATCGCCGGGCCCCGCCCCTCCTGGCGGGCCGTGCGCTCAGGGGGCGTGGCCTCGCTGCCCCAGTTTCGCGCCCTACTCGGCACTGCGGCGGCGGCTGCAGACAAAGGGGACGCCTGAGGGGACGCCGCCATCTTGGGCGGCGAACGCTGACCGCCGCCGGCCCCGCTCTCGGCTTCCCCGCTGCTCCTAGGCCGCCCTTCCGCGTCACGCAGGCCCGCTCCTCCGCCCCGCCTGCCCCTCAGGGCCCCGCCGCTTCTTCACTCCTCTGCGGGTGGCGGCGAGGGGCGGCCCGTCCCCGGTACAGCGGGGATGAAGTCCCCACCTCTCCTTAGGCCTGGGCGCTCGCACTCGCTGCCAGAGCCTGGCTGCCTGGCGGTAGGTTCCCCTCGTCCCTGACAGGCCCAAGGTCACCTCTTCATCACCCCCAGCAAACGCGCTGCCCGCGGAGCCCCCCAGGGGGGTGCCCGCTGTCCCTGCCCCGCAGGGATCGCTGCCATTCTGCCCTCCCTGTCCCTATGGATGGGTAATCCCTGTAACCTTCTCTGAAGCGTTCTGCTGGTGTCCCCAGGCTCGGTAAAAAGCAGCCCACTCACTGGTTTAAAAGCATAAATGGTTTTGTTTAAAAAGTACTAATAAAAGGAGTTGGCCTGGTTTTGCTGAAGTATTTCAGAGCCCACCCTGGGGTTTTTCTAGTATGTCTTCAGCATTAAAAACTCCCTTGCTGAAAGAGGAAACTGACAAACATGTTCCTGAAAGGTTTAAGAAGCCCTGCAAATAACTTTTTTTCCCTTAGAGTAACTATAATCTCGTGAACTCTGCACGGTATTTTAAAACATCTGTGAGGAAGAGGCACACGGGAGGAAAACAACACGGAGGAAAGGAAGGGCAGGAGGACAAATCCCTGGAGGTCACCTCGTCTGTCACCACCAGGACACATCAGCTCTGCCCAGGAGAAGGACACAGTAATTCCCTTTGCAGCTCCCAGCAGGAGGAATGTGGGGCTCAGAGCCTTCCTGGTCAGGGTTACACAGAATAATAAACTGGAGTTACTGAAATCGTGGCTGTTCCTTCGCAGAGAATGGGGTTGATTTCCTAAACCAGGGCTGACACGGGGTAAAAAGTAACCACATTGAAATGCGAAGAAGTCTCCTGGCCAGCACTGTGCTGTTAAAAACATCAAGGGCCCATTCCCAGAGTAAGGAAACTGGGGTTTTCCTCTCTGAGCTGTTGTTATACTTTTTGGGATCTGCAGGAAAAGGGTTGTTTTGTATACAAGTTACGAAATAGAGGCATCTGGATATTGCACTCTGCCCCAAGCTCAGCTGTTGTCCACACAAAAATAGGTGTTTTGTTACCAGGACACCATTGGAGGCTTTGTCAAGCATGCAAAACACCTCAATATCAGTGAGGCACCAATATAGTGGTATTATTATTATTTTCTTCCTGGCAAAAACATGAAAAAAAACCCTAACTTTCCAGTCCTGGGAGCAAATGAACAGCACTGAACTGTCAAAGTAAGAATAACCTGATCCACTTTGCAGAGCAAGGAGAGGAGGTTCAGCTCTAGGGAAGTGTCAGAGCAATGGTTAAAAGCAGGATGAAACTGGATAGTCATACATTTTATGGGAGAAAAAAAACCCAACGAAAACCCCAAACCTGTTTCTTGATTTGAGAAGGGTATTTTTAATTTTAATCTCTGGCTTTGAATTATTGAAGAACCCAGGGTTATTTCTGAATTCTGCCTCCTTTTCCACGGGGCTGTGTGGTCCGGAGGAGCCTTCTCTGCCCTCAGGGACTGCAAATCGATTTTTGCCCTTCAAGGGGGAAAACGAGAGCTCAGCCCTGAGCTCACACCTCCCCAGCACAGCATTTTGATTAAATTAGAGACACCTTCACGTGGGCACTTCAGGACCCTGATGCGGGTGGATAAAGTGACCTTGACACTGAGTGACAGCCAGGACAGCCAAGCCCAGGATGCTGGAGGGGAGGAGCAGCACTGCACCACCAGCCTATTCCCGTCCCAACACCCTCCACGCTGCAAAATCACCAATTTAATTGCTTTTTTTAACTCCTCGTGCAAAGCCAGCTCGGGCTGTTAACCCTCCTGGGCTGCATCAGGGGGGGTTTAGTCCCAGCAGGATGAAAGGACCAGTGACAGCAACTGTGACATTGAGTGGCAATCGCAGCTCTGCTCGGGTTTGCCCCCAAAAAAGTGTGATTTTTGGTCTCACTCAGGTGCCTGTTGGTGCCTTTGGGAAACAGGGCGGTGAGAGCCCGAGCTGCCTCTGCTCCTGTCCCAGTTCTGCAGCTCTCAGGAGGTTCTGTGTGCCCCAGATCTCTCTGTTCCTCCCCGATCCAGGGCACCAGGCACGGGCTCAGCCTCCACACTGCTGGGTGCCCACTGCCCCCACCCTGCCCCACCGGGGGGGCTCCATCCCCACACATCCCACGGCTGGAACCAGCACCGAGGAGCAGCCCAGCAGGAAACCTCACCCCGCAGATTTCACAAGCTGCCGGGAGAGTTTAATTAAGGAGTGAAACGCAGCGAGCCCGATTGGTGCCACTTGAGCAAACTTTTCCTGCAGCCCTGGGCTGGGAGGGTCCCAGAGCACCCAGGAGGGAGCACACGGAGTTAACTTTGCACCATCCCTGCGGCGGGCCGGGCGCCCAAACACCCCTGCGGAGCTCGGGAGCCAAACATCCTGGTTTGTTTTCTCTGGCTCAAGCCCACTCCATCACCTGGAGCTGTCTGTGAGCGGGGGCTGTGCCTGCACTGACCTAATATGGTGAAAGCTTCATCCAAGCTCGCAAATAAAGGGCTTGAACTGTGCAGGCTCCCAGCCTCTGTCTCCATACGTGTGTAAATCACACGAGGCTCAAGGGATCCTGGGGATCAGCTTCCCTGTTGGATCCAGCAGCCTCCAAACACCTGACAGATGTTCATCTCACTTTTTTTTTTTTTTTTTTAAAACCTCTGGTGGCAGAAGTCACGGTACCAAACAGCAAATAAATGAAAATACTGATTTCCTGACACAGTCCCCTGTCCAGCAGTTGGTGCCACATCCACAGACTTTTGGGGAGCTCCAAGATGTCCCAGCTGTGCTGCACACCTGCCCTTCATCCCAGATCCATACAATCCTTTCTCTTGCCCTCCAGGGAGTTTTGCCTGGGGTGCATTCCCTCAGCCGAGCTGCCCCTCCTGCAGCCCCGTGGCTTTCTTTGGGTGCGGGGTGCAGTTCCCCGCTGTGTTTGGAGGGACTTTTTTTCCCAGTCCCCTGTTCTCATGGCCCTTTTCCACAGCACAGAGCAGCTCAGCGTTTGCCTGGAGCCATGGGCAGAGCTGCTCAGCACACAGAGCTGAGCCCCAACCTGCTCAGCAGCCCTGGCACCCGCTCAGGAGCCCGAGCTGGGAGCTGAGGCGTCCACCCGGGGCTCCGCTCTGATGAGGTTTCCAAAGCCCGGAGCAACCCCGTGGTGCTCCTCTGGGTGCTGCTGCTGCCTCGGGCAGGGGTGGGGAGAGGAACCCCTGGGAGGGGTGGGGAAGAGCAGGGTGGAACAAAGCAGATGGGGGGACAGGGACTGGGTTGTCTCATGGTCTGCTCTCGGGTGGTGCACGGCAGGAGCAGGGAGGGAACAAAACCATCCAGGTCACCAGCATCCCCTGTCCTCACGTTCCTCCCCCGGCCCCCAGGACCCCCCTCCCTGCACACACAGCAGCAGAGGCACAGCCAGGGGGTGACAGGGCCACACAGCAGAGCCTGCCAGCACCAACCCCCCCGGCACAGGAGCTGCCTCCAGTGCTTTTGGCTTTGCTGGGATTGCAGGGAAAGAAGGAATGTGAGGCCCGACCAAACCAGGGCTCCCATCCCCTCCCTCACCAAACCTCCTGCTCCGTCCTCATCTCCCTGCAAGGTCAGCCCACACGGGGGGGCAGTCCAGTCAGTGCCCCCCGTGCCTTGCACCCAGGAAGGAGCGAAACACCAGGGCAGTTCTGAATCTGGGAACTGGCAATCCCAAAGCCCACAGGAAAAAAAAAAAAAAAAAAAAAAAAAAAATTATCCCCTTCTCTCTTACTACTTCCCCTGAGGGAGTTGCTTATCCAGCTTTGCAGTTTGGAGGAGAAGAAAAAAAAAAAAAAAAGCCCTGACGCAATCCCGGCGTTGCCATGGCTGCTGCTGCATTTTCCTCTGTGAGTTGCTGCCACCAGGATTTACCAAGTTGTAGGACAAAGCCACGGCGAGCAAAAGGAACAGATCCACAGCCAGGCGAGCAAAAAAAACCTGCAGGGAATCTGGGCTGGCACATCCTGCTGCAAGGTTACAGCAGCGTGGGGTTACCCAAACCTGAGGATCAGGAAATGAGGAAACACCAATCCACCCAATCCCCCTGGTGGGAGCTCAGCCTCTGCCATTCCCAGACTTCTCTCTTTCTTGGGCATCATCCCATCCTCTGACCTTGCAACCAGTGACCTCCTCGTCCTTCAGGGCCCTGATTCTCCCGTGCTCCATCCCCGTTGGGATGGGAGCTGGGACAGAGAGGTGTCACCACTCCAAGGAAGAGGCACAGCAGGACCCCAACCAGCAGTGCCAGGGAGCCCCAGAGCACCCGAGCTGAGGTTTGGGGAGAGCCAGGGCTGGGGACACCCGTGCACCCGAGCTGAGGTGAGGGAAATGGTGAAAATAGCACATGGTAACCAAGGCAACCGTGTCACTGGCTTGGCTCTAAGAAGCTGTTTCACCAGGCACTGAGGCTGTGCTTTTCAGCTAGATTATAGAAAACAAAACCCTCTGTTGTCACAGCATCAACACCTGCCCAAAACCAGCCCAGACAGTGCCCACGTACCCCAGCCCTGTCCCCAGACGCACGGTGGGGATGTTTGGCTGCTGCCTCACAGCTTGCAAAGCAAATTGGCTCTGGGGGCTGACCCAGAGGCAGGGATTGGGGCCACAGCTGGTTTTGCCATCCTGGCTGCAAGGGCAGCTCAGACCTTGTGCCACCGACAGCTCCACCAAGACTTTGGGGACAGCCTCGGATCAGCCACGATCCCGGGGGGGCCCGTGGCAAGCACAGCTCAGCCCCTGTTAGCCCTGTCCCCAGGCCTCGGGAGGGCTGAAGCGCAGCAGCTCCTGTCGTTTGCTTCCGCAGTAGCTGCAGTTTTCAGAGCCCCTTTAGGGCCCTCGGGAACATCTGGCAGAGGCCTCGCTTCCTGCAGAGCCCCCACCCCTCCCTCTGTGCCACGGCCCCTCTGCACAACTTCTGGTGTGGAAAAGGCAGCAGCAGGGATGTGCTGCTCTCTCTCCCACCTTCACTCCTGTCAACCTACCAGCTGCACGAAGGACTCATCTCGGTTATATAAGCTCCCATTAATCATCATCTAAGAGTATTTGCAGCATGGGAGTTCTTAAGGTCAGGAGATGCTACCCAAGGACACAACAATCACACTTCCACCCTGAGAACACCGAGTGACCTGGCAGGACAGAGCTGGGGATGCGGGAAGGGGTTTTTATCCACAGCTTGTAGGGGAAAACCAGCCAGGAACAGGGTGCCTCTCCCCAGCAAGGGATGAAATCCACACTGAGGTGAGCCAGCCCGGGGAACCTGAGGAAATGGGAACTTCTCCACATCCCTCGGCCCCCTCCTTAACCCCACTCCCCCCACAAGGACCCTGTGGCACTGCCAAGCACCCCGGGGGGTGCAGCAACACCCTGCAGAGGGACTGGTGGTCTCAAAGCCCCCAGGCCCATGCAGGGTGGGCTTCATCCTCCTCCCTGCACCGCCGGCGTCCCCTCTCCCCTCAGCAGCAGGTCACCGTGTGCTGCTCTCCCTTCAGGGGCTGTAAATCACCCCGAGCCCTGCAGCCCAGCCCCTCCCGAGCGGCTCCATCGCCCCCGGCACACGGAGCGAGCCGGGAACAGCTGCGGCTGCAGAAACCCCTGAACTGCAGCATCAACGTTTCTGCCGGCCCAGAAGGTTCCCTCGCATGAGCTCATCCTGCTCATCCCCCCCCTCCGGAGCCTCCCTGCTTCCAGCTCCAGCAGCCAGGCGGTAACACAACCTCTCTCTCTCTCCCCGAGCCCTCTGCGCCGCAGAGCAGGAATGAGAAACAACAGCCCAGCAGATTCTTGGCTGTCTGGGTCACTTTCTCCCTGCGCTGCCTTTCCTGAAGCTCCGAGTCATGTAACTTCTCTTTTCCCCCCCCTCCCTCCCTCCCCCGCCTCTTAAGGCAGGGAAAGAAGTCGGGAAAGCTCCCCCAGGAGCTGATCCGAGCGCAGGGAGGGAGAGGCAGGGGCTGTGCCCCCAGCAGCACCGGGGAGCCGGCTGGTCACAGGGAAAAGGCCCCATTTTGGTATCGCCCCAGCGACTCCTGCAGCCAGGAGAGTTCTGGGGGAGCCCAGCAGACCCCAGCATCCTCCCTTTGCGGTTATCACCCCCTCCTGCTTCACCCTGAGCTCCTGCCTGCAGCTGAGCCCGGCGCTGGGGCTGCCAACCACCCCACAGCAGGAGGGGAGCGTCTCCCCCCCCTGCAGCAGGGCAGGGGGTTCCTCGTGGAGTGGAGAATGGGGCTGGGGGCTGAGCGTGGGGCAGCTCTGCTCAGTCAAGAGAAGCTGAAAGGGAGAGCCAGGAGCTGCTGCAGCATCCCGGGAAGATGCCATCTCTGCTGCCGTCCCCCAGGGACAGCCTGGAAATCCTGGAAATCCTCCCCCCAGGCCACCAGGAGCCCTGAAAGCTACTGACACCCGGCACTGCCTCGGGAAGCCGAGCCCTCCGCGGGACGTGACCTGCTTCCCAACGCCGGGAATGGGGGATGGAGCCAACACCTCCCTTGAGCAGCATCAACTGACCCCCAGAGACCCCAACCCCTTCCGGAGCTGCAGCCCCCACCCCATTGCTTTCATAGCCCAGCAAACGAGCACAAGTGATGCTGCTTAATTCCCCCCAGCTGCTGGGTAATCACTGCCCAGCTGGAAGGGGGGGTCTTGAGGAGAGGGGGGTGCGGGGAGGGGGGACACGGCGCATTTCATATCCACAGCATTTCTGCAGCCCCTCCTCTGCCCTCGCCCACCCCCTTCTCGGTCCCTGCGTGGCTGGGAGGGAGCCGGCGGGGTCCTGGAATGGGGAGGGGGCTGCCGGGGGGGGGGGGGGCCGCTATTGTTCGGCACAGGCGGCTCTGCACAAAGGGGGGAGGACACACACAGAGACGTGGGGTGTCTGCACCCACCCCCCGGAATTCCACCCTCCGTGGGATGGGGCCGATCCCCACATTCCCCCGGCCACGTCCCTTTGGGGGTGTCCCCGTCCTGGGTGGCCGTCCCTGTCCCCCTGGAGGGGGGCTGAGCGCTGCCGTGTCCGTGGCAGCAGAGGGCAGCCATGTTACGCGCACCGCACCCATCCTGCCCGCCACACACACACCCTGTGTCCCCGCAGCCCACGCGTGTGACACCGTCACGCTCAGCGCCACCCCCATGCCACGGGGTCCCCTCTGCGTTCCCCCCTCCTGCCCCTGGGTGGGACGAGGGGCAAGGCCAGGGGCATCCCCAGCTCCCGGCTGCAAGTGGGGCCGATCCTGGAGTTCAGCACCCCCACTCAGGACACCCCTGGCCCCACCGCGGGGCGGCTCGGGCTACCGCCAGCATCGGGCTGTTTGCCCACTCCTGACACGCATGGCCTCGGCAGCGCGGGGCCATCTCCCCCTCTCCAGGGACCCCCGAGTGCTGCGCCCGTGGGTGGCTTGGGTGGGTGCAGTGAGTGGACCGGGACCGCCCGCCCAGGTCCCCCAGCCCGGCCCTGCTCGGGGGGTGGTCGCCGGGGGGGCTGTGGCTGCATTGGAGGCAGTGGATGGCCCCGGGGCTTCCCCCACCCCATCCCCCCGTGCTCCCTCACACTCCTGAGCCCCCCACCCCAGCAGACCGCAGTACGAGCCCTCCTCCCTGTCCCCGAGTGACTGTCTGCTCGGGGTGAGTCACACGCCGTTCCCGTGCCTCAGTTTCCCCACTGGGGCTGGTGGCTCTGGGCTCTTCTGCAGGAGAGCAGCCGAGAGCTGCCAGGGGCCCCGTCCGCCCGCTCTGCCCCGGGTGGCGGTCCCCGAGCCCCCGCAGCTCTGCACACGCGTGGACACGCAGGGCACACACGCCTGTTCCCACATGTACGTGCACGCCGGGACACGCGTGCACAGGGACAGCTCACACGCAGACCCGCACGTGGCACCCGCCGTGCACTCGTATGTGCAGCCACACATGTGTGCAACCACACGCGTGCACTCGGGCAGCCCCCACCCCCCCATCCCCACTCCCCCCGCCCCTCAGCACCCCCGCTGCGCCCCACTGCAGCGTCTCCATGGCAACGCTCCGGATTTATCAATGGAGACACTGCGGGAAAAGGCTCCGGGAGAGGCGGGAGGAAGCGGGGGATGAGCCGGGAGCTGGTGGGGGACAGACGAGCAGCTGGGAGGGGGGAAGGGATCCAGGGGGCAGGGGTGGCAGCGGGGATGGGTGCAGGGAGGGCGAGCAACCCCGGGTGGGTGGTCCTGGCAGGCCTCTCCTCACCTGGGGACCATCCGACCCCTGCCTCTCTGCCTCAGTTTCCCTCTTGCCCCTTCGCTGCAGAGTCCTGGCACGGGGTCCTGCGCTGGCACGAGCCCCAGGGGACACGGATGGGTGGCACCTGCGGGCACCCAAACCCCCAGCCCTGAGCCCTCCGGCAGAAGCCACAGTCACTCCACACCGGCAGATCACGCGTGACCTCACACGCGTGTGAGCACATGAGCAGCCCGTGCACATGATTAATTCACATGTGAGTGAGTGCACGCTCGGCACATGCATGACTGGACCCTGGGTTGGCAGCCAAGCACCCAATTAAACAACAATTCCTGCGGCCAGACGGTTCTGCGGGCGGCACCCGGCGCCCTCGCTGTGCCAGGGTGCCAGACCCGACCCCCCCCAATCCCTCGAGACCCAGCCAGGCTGGGGACCCCCCCCAGGACCACCCCAGCCCCTGGCATAGCAACGGGCACCCACCCAGCATCCGTGTGAGCCCCTGACTCTGGTGGGAATTGCCTCCTGCCCTGCGGAACGAGGCGCCCCGAGGCCGTGGGGATGGGCAGGGCTGCCCACATACTGCACCCCGTGGGGACCTTTCCCGCAGCTGCTTCCAGGAAGGGCCACAAAGGAAGAGGGGATCTCGGGTTCACACCAGCTCAGCACTTTCACAGCCGTCCCCAGCCCCGTCACACCCGGCTCACCACACGCCTGCTCACACACAAACACCCGCGCCCGCCCGGGCCCCCGGCCAAACCCACAACACACAGCTCAGGAAAGGGCAAAAACGAGGAGGGGGGGAACAAAAAAAAGAAAAAGGCACGGAGTGAATGACCCTTTTTCCAGCCTGACCACAAAACATTCCTGACATTTTGGGCTGTGCCAGCCGGGGCGTGCGTGCGTGTGCGGGGCCCCGAGTCACGCGTGGGACTTGCTGGCAGTGACAGCAGAGTCCCACCGAGGGTCAGGGTGACAGTCCCCTGCCAGGCACAGCATCACAGCCCCCACCCAGTGGCAGCTCTGCCCGCAGAGCCCATGGAATGCTCCTTGGGGATGAGAACAGACAAAACTCAGAGCAGAGATGGACCCGCAGGTCAGGAGCTCAGGCTCCATCTCAGTGCCAGCCCGGCGGGAAGCAGCCGAGCCGCAGGGTGCCCGGGCAGGCCGGCCGTGGGCTGGGCCAGACCGGTGCCTACACTGGGGTTTTATGAGCTGCTGGGCAAGGGAGAGGCCACACAGCCCCAGCCCAGGTGAGCCCTGACCCAGGAAATCCCCGACTGCCCGAGCCAAGCACCCGCCCGGCACCGGCCACTGCGGCTCCTGCGAAGGCACCTTCACCCCAGGGTGAAAGGTGGGGGTTTGGGGATTTTCCACCCCACCAGCACCCGCTCACCCCCCAGGGACCCTCAGGACTGCCGTGTGGGCTGCAGGGCAGGGCCGAGCTTCCTCTCCCACAGAGCTGGGACACCCGGCTGCCGGCCCAGGAAAGATCTCCACTGTGCCTGGAAAGCTGCTGACTTCTGAAAAATGAGTTTTGGAAAGAAAACCTCACCCAAAGTCCCGGGGACAGTGGCAGAGCTGTGCCAATAGCTCCAGCAGTTTATTAATCACAGCCTGGATCAGCTGTTCCATGATTTTGCTGGGATCAATGCTGGGCTGGCAGCCCCAGTCTCACAGACCCTGGTCCCCCCCAGCCACACAAACGTCTCTGTGGAGCCCCAGCCCCACAACATTCTGGGGTCCCCCGTGCAGCTCACGGGGTGCCTGGAACCTCTCGAGGCTTTTCCTGGGGCTGAGCTACCTGTGCGCCGGGGGTGGATTCTCTGCTTCTCTCTCACACCCCCACAGCTCCTCGACTGGCACCAGCCAACCCGTGTGGCTTCAAGAGCTGCCTCCTTGGCTCCTGAAATGTCCCTGCTGTGCCGTGTGACTCCCTCTAAGCCAGAGGCAGCTTCACCCCCAGCTCAGGCTGCAGCCCCCCCTCCAGTGCACCCCACTGCAACGCTGCAGGCAGCACGGGGAGCAGCTGGGGACCGGGGTGGGGGACAGGGGTTTGGGACATGCACGGTGTGGCACCACGGGCAGCTGCAGCCCTAGAGCTGCTCCTAAAGCTGCTGCTGCTCCGGCGGTCTCAGTGTCCTGGGGGGGTCCAGCAGCTCCCTGGGCGCGGGGGAAGCAGAGCTTCACCCAGACTCTGCTATTTGTTTGTTCAGCAGCTGAGTCATTCCCGGATCGCTGCGCGTCCCCGCGCGTCCCCACCTGCCCACACTGACTCACCCCAGCTCTGCGGGCACTTGCTGTGACCCCCTGCTGCCCCCCGCCAGACCCCAGCCCCATGGAGGGACCCGTGGGGACAGGCGGGGGCCGCTCAGGAGGGTGAACCCCCCTGTGCCCAGCAGCACTCAGGGAAAGAGCCGGTGAGGGGCAGAGTCGAGGGGATTTGGCCGAAGGTGGTGGCAGCCACCACCAGCACGGGGTCCCGGCACCACACGGCGCCGCTGCCCACCAGCACGGCACCCTGGTGCTCCCCGTGAACACCACAGCACCCCAGCCCCCCGGGGCAGCTGCAGAGCCCTGTGCCAGCAGTGGCTCAGTGCCAGGCAGGTGGAACCGCAGCCGCACCCCAGACCCACGGAAAACCCGGGGCCAGTGGAGCAGCCCCAGCGCTGCTGCATCGGGTCCCAGTGCTGCACCAGTGCTTGCAGCCCCTCCAGGGGCATCAGCCAGTGGGGACAGGGAAGGAGGGGGTCAGCAGCCAGCAGAGACCCCGCTGCAGGCTGGGCTGGGCTGTTCCTCCCATGCACCCAAAGACACCGGGGTCCCCACGGCCGCTCGAGGACCCCACGGTCCCCACATCCCGCAGCAGCCCAGCAAAGGGGTGCACCCCACCGTTGGGCATCCCCAGCGCCCTCCTCCTGGGTCCTGCCAGGCCACCACTGCTCGGGTCTGCAGCTCCACGTGGCTGTGATGGCCGGGGAGGGGGAGGCAGGATCCAGGACTGAGTCACGGCTTCCTCTGCGCTCCGTGAGTCACTCCCGCAGTGCCAGACGTGGGGCCCGGTGGCCACCACAGAGGAGAAGGCCCAGGGCAAGGTGCGAGGGCACCCCCTGGCACGTGCGTGGGTGTGCGTGGTCCAGGACACCCATCCTGAGCCTGGACACACGCAGTGACACCGAGCGTGACCGTGGACGGGCAGCACAGACACGCGTGTGACTCCGTGTCCAGAAAATGCCCGTGAGCTCACGTAAGCACCAACACGTGTGCAGATGCCCACGCGTGCTCTTGCCCGTTCGTGCCCTCACCGTGCACAGCCCCAAACTGCAGAACCCAAACACAGCCGTGCAGGCACCCCCTGCCCAGCCCCACACCAAACCCCTGTGGGGGTCCCTTGTCCCCAGCCCACGCGCAGAGCTGGAACCGCAGCTGAGAACCGAGGAGCTGCTCCTGCATCCCATGGCCACGGCTCCTCCAGGATGGCAGGAGAGGCCATCAGGAAGATTTGCCCAGCTTCAGCTCACCCGGACAACCTGGTGGCTTTACTGCCACTGCACACACGGGCCCCTGCACCACTAGTGCCCCCCATGCCCCACGGGCAGCTGGAGCAGAGCTGGACCCCTGCCCACCCAGACCTGCACCCACCCTCATGTGCGGGACCGGGTGTCCCCCATTTGCCATCCAAAGGGTGGGTGCAGGAGATTTGGCACCCACAGCCACTGCCACCCCCACATCCATCTTTCTCGGGGGCCTTCCCGGCAGC
Organism: Heliangelus exortis; assembly: GCF_036169615.1. Taxonomy (NCBI): domain Eukaryota; kingdom Metazoa; phylum Chordata; class Aves; order Apodiformes; family Trochilidae; genus Heliangelus; species Heliangelus exortis. Next base: position 4,342,128 of record NC_092449.1, read on the forward strand.
CTCGGGGGGGCTGTGCTCTCCTCTGCTCTGCAGGGCTGGAGCTCAGCGCCATGGCCACAGAGCCTGGGGGGGGGAGTTAAGGCTCCTCCAAGCACAGCCCAAGGCTGAGATCGCCGGGGCAGGGCCTCTGCCGCAGCCCTGGGTGGGCCCCCCCCGCGCCGACGTGGCAGCCGCCCTGGGGGTCCTGGGGAGACTGCCCTCGGCCCCCCGCAGCCTTGCAAAGGAGGAGACCCCCCGGCAGAGCCCCCCCGCCTCCCAGCCGGGCACACGGGGGGGGGGGGGTCCCAGGCACCCCCGCAGCTGTGCAGACAGAGGACCCCCCCCGGAGCTCCCCGAGGGTCCCCCCCGGCCCGGCCCCCCGCGGCGTTGGGCGCTGCAGGGATACCGGGGGGAGGATGGGGAGGGGGGGAGGGGGGAAACACGGCTGTTGCCATGGTAACCTCCCTCGCGCCGCCGGGATGAATGGACCGGGAGCGCGCGGCGCGATCTATGAATGAATGAGCGCGCGGGGCCGGGAGGGTTGGAAAGCCCGGAGCGGAATCCGGAGCGGATCCCAGAGCCCGGAGCGGATTTTGGAGCGGAGTCCGGAGCCCACTCCCACCGCCTGGCCGGGTCCGCAGTGCCCCGCCCACCCCTGAGCCCCCCAAGGGCTGACTGCCCGGGGGACTCCGAAGCCGGACCCCCCCTTCATGCACCTATCCTCCGGGGCTGTCCCTGTTCCTGGGGAGGGGGCTGGGAGGAGCCCCCCCGGCAGACTGCCCTCCCGCGGGGGGAGCAGCGGTGAGAGCGGGGGCTCCCGAGTGAGCCTCAGCCCCCCCTGGGCCCCCTCCCACCCAGCCGCAGGACCAGCCCTGCCCAGCCTCCCCTCTTCCCCCTTCTCCCCGATAAGGCGGTTCCCAGAAAGCAAGAGGGAGGCGGGGGGGCCACGGCCAGGATCTTCCCAGCAAGGTCTGGGTCAGCGCTGGCTGTCACTGTCCCCAGAACGGCCCGTTCCCGGTTCCCAGCACAGGCGGGGAAGGGCATTCCTGGGCTGCCGGGGGGCTGAGTCACCCCCACTCCACCCCCCACGGCCGCCACGCACACACGGAGCCACAGGCCAGGGCCACACACACATCGAGTGAGTGTGTGTGTGTGTGTGTGCACGCAAAACATGCGGGGACACACGCAACATGGCCACGCGTGTGGTTCCATGCAGTACGGGATCCACGCAGGACGGGAACCACGCACGGGAACACACGCATGGAGCAACACATGTAGGGACTCGCATGCAGCACGGACACATGTGGGGACACACATGCAGCAGCACACGCAGAGACAGAGGCAGCACGGCTGCAGGTGTGTGCAGGGGACACGCGTGTGCACACGCAGGGACACACGCGGAGAGGGACTGTGCAGAGAAGCCACATGTGCTCTCAGGGCCCGTGTGCACACACACGCACACACAAGCACACACACACACGTGCACACACACACGCACATGTCAGGCGCAGGTGTGTGCCACCCACCATTGTGCAGCACATCCCAGGGCTGAGCATCCTCCAGCTGCCGCCAGCCGCGTGGCACTGCGTGTCCCCAGCTCCCTGGTGCTCCCAAAGGATGGAGGGGAGGGGGGGGTCAGTGGGGGACCACCGTGCCCCCCGGGGAGCCGCTGTGGGGGTGTGCGACCGAACGTCGCCTGCTCTCCGGGGCTGCGTCACGGAACTGACGCATCCCTACCTGTGGGTCCCAGCGCTATAAATAGAGCCACGCACACCCCATCTGCTCGCTCGGCACGGCAGCAGCGGGGGGGGACACCCTGTTCCATGCTCCCCGTGCCACCAGGGGCCAAGTGGCCCCACGCCAGCCCCCAAAATCTCAGCGGTGGCCGGGGGGGCAGCGCGGCGGCCGTGGCACGGTGCCACCTGGCAGAGCCCCGGCTGGCAGGGCCAGCGCGGACGTCACCGGAGCTCCTCGAGGTCCTCGTAAACACGGTGACGCACCGGCACTGCTCCTCGGCATCCCCCCCCCCGTGTCCCCGGCAGCCCTGGGGACCACCGTGTGCCAGCCCTGAGCCCACCTCCCGCTCGGCCGGGCCCCCCACGGCGCTGGCCGCGGGGTTGGGGTGACACGGGAAGCCACCCCGCACCGAGCCCCAGGGGCATTTAAGCACCGCCCCTTGTAGAACCCAACCCGGGGGGGCTGAGCCCGTGCCCCCTCCCGCCACACCTCCAGCTGAGAGATGCTTTTGGAGGGGGGGTCCCCATGAAGGGGGGCAAGGTCAGGCAGCCAAACTTGTACTCCCAGTGTGACCAGTGCCGGTTCCCAGTATGGCACTTGGGGACACAGGAGTGGGCGAGGCTTCTGCTGCAGCTCTGTCCCTGCTGCGACCCCAGATCTGCTCGGGGGGGGGTTCTTCCTCCCCGGGGAGGGGGGAGAGGTCGGCTGGGCGATGTGCCCCTGGCCCTGTGGCCCCCCATGATATCACCGCCCAGGCACGCGGGGCTGCTACTGGCCACGGGCCACGGGCCAGGCTGGGGTGGGAGGGGACAGCACACGGGGGGACCCTCTGCACTGCGGAGGGTCTGGGAGGGGGCTGGGGATGCAGGGCAGAGGGAGCTGATGTGCACAACCTCCCCCCCGGCCACGCACGCACAGCCACGGTCACACACGCCGCTTGCACATGGGGAGCACACGTCCAGGGGACACGCGACCCCTCGCCCACAACCCCGGGGGACCCCCGGGGACACCCCCCTCATGTGCCAGCACCGCGGCCGGGCTGCACACACCAACTGCACGCACATGTGTGCACACTGGATGCACGCCCTGCGCGCACACGCGTGTGCAAGGACCCGTGTGGGGCAGCGGGTGGCTTCAGGAAGCGCTGTGGGGCGAGGGGGCAGATGTGGGGCTGGGACAGCCGAGGCCGCGGCCGGCCGGGGGGTGGGGTGAGACATTCCTTGCGGCTCTTGTTATTTTATCTGGTTCAAAGTCAGTTCCTGGAATGTTTTTAATTCCAGGATCTGTCCCTGCGCCGGCAGCGCCCGGCCCGGCCCCCCCTTCCCCGCCCCCGCGCCCCACGCCTGCCCGCAGCCCAGCCCCACGGCAGCACCGGGGCCCGGATCGGGGGGCTCAGCCCTCTCGGGAGGGGGGAGAGGGGCTCCGCACCCCACACGTGCCTCGGGGCGCACCCACGGGTGCCTCACCCCTGATGGGTGGGTGTCTCCGGGGTCGGGCCGGGGGATGCCGCCCGCAGCCCCCGTGGTGGGACCCGGCTGCGACAGACTCCGTGTTCCCGGTTCCTGCCAGGGACGCGCTGGCAGCGTCGCCCACCCGGCGTCTGGCAGAGCTGTGCCAGCACCGGCTGCAGGCAGCGCCGGGTGCCCCAGCGAGTGGGGGGTGTCACGGGGGGGGGCTGCGAGTCTGGGGGTTCCATCTGAGCTGGGAACAACCTCCCTGCTAGGTAGGGACTGAGACCTGGAGAGCGAGAGGTGACCGCCACGGGGGTCCCGGTGCCGTGGGGGGCACAGGTCTGGGAAACGCCGAGCAGTCGTGGGCGTGCTGCTGTGCTTGGGAGGTGTGTGTGCATGCACACGCATGTGCACACGCGTGTTTGCAGGCAGGGGTGTAGGTGCAGAAGCCGTGGTGAGGCCAGGCTGTGCTTGCAAGGGTGGGAGGTTTGTAGGGAGCAGCGAGTGGGTGTGCAAGGGCCGGGTGTGCAATGATTCAGGTGTGGAAGCGTCCAGGTGTGGGAGGGTCCGGGTGTGCTGAACCCCCCCAGCCGTGGCTGGCGCCCTGGGTGTGCACCGAGCCCACGGGTGTGCCGGGAGGGCCGTGGGAGCCGCCGGCCCCCGCCCCCCCGCCCTGGGTGTTTCCTGGCGCACCCTCAGCTGCGGGGTGGGGGGGGCACCCGCTGTGACGCACCCGCACCCGCTGGCCAGGGATGGGGGGGGTCCCCGGGGGTCGCAAGCCCTCCCCTACCAGCACACACAGCTCAGGTCCCTGCCATGGCAGGGCTGTGCCACTGGTGGCAAATATTTGCCCCAGGCCCACGGCCAAGGCCACACTGGGTGTTTCCGGGTGTTTGTGGTGCTCATGGGTGCCGGGGGGGGGGCACCCACTCACCAAAGGCTGGGTCACAGTGGTGACTCCAGGGGGTGTGTGAGCTGGGAGTGTGTGCTTGCTCATCCATGTGCACATCCCTGTGTGCACAACCCCCCGGTGCCTCCCCCCAGCACCCCCTTTGCACCCCCTAGAAGCCCCCCCCGCCAGCACAGACAGGTACCCAGAGGTGACACCCATGCTGTCCCCACGGCAGGCACCACACCACAGGCACGACGCTGGCGCTGCCAGATTGCCCCATACTGGGAGGACTGGGATGAGTGCAGCCCAGCCCGGGGGGGTTCATGGAGGAGAGCCGGGGGGGAGGGTTGGCTGGGGGCAGCGTGGAGGAGAGTTGGGGGGGGGGGGGTCACAAGGGGGTGTGAAGTGCCCGGGCTGGGTCGTGAGTGCAGCTCACCCGCCCCTCTGCCCGCGACCCCCACCCTTTATCAGGGGCATCTGGGGGCCCCGGGCACGGTGATGTCACCGCGGTGGCGCGGGGTGATGCGATGCTGCACCCCGTGTCCCAGCTTGCCTCCCGCCGCTCCGCAGACACCTCCCGCGGGCACCCACACCACAGCCGGCTGAGCCCAGCCCCGTGCCAGGCCACGCTGAGCCGTGCCACGCTCTGCCACGCTCTGCCACACCACGTCGTGTCGCACCGTGCCGTGCAAGCTCTGCCACGCACCCCGGGACCTGTCCTGTGTGTCCCTTGGGACCTCCCAAACCCAGAGGCTGAGGGGTGGGAGCAGACATCGGGACCCTCAAATTGGGTCAGTGGGGCTGGGGTGTCCTGGAGTCCCCCCCCACGTGTTTGTTTGTGTGTGTTCCTCTGCTCACACACACGTGCACATGGAGCAGCCAGGCGTGACCGTGGCCACACGCGTGTGCCCCTGCTTGTCACCCCCCCACCCCCCAGGCAGCCTTTGCCTTAAAAGGCCTCGGGTGCAGCCAGTGGCTCCTCTTCCCTTTGCCAAATTTGGTGTGAGCAGCAGGGGCCGGGGGTGTCGGGGGGGTGGCCCAGGGCTCTCTCTACCCGAAATGACGTCAAAGCGGGGCGCTGGCAGTGGGGCGCCCGGTGCCACACATGTCACTGCTCATGTCACCGCTCGTGTCACCGCAGGAACCTGAGCCACTTCCTCTCCCATCCCCAGCTTCCTCCAGTGCTCTCTGTCCCCAGGGACTCGGGGTCCAGTGAGGCCCCCGTGGCCCTCCTTGCATGTTCCCCAGTGGGAAGAGCCACTGGTCCCAGCTGGGCAATTCTGGGGTGCCAGGGTCCCCAAGAGTCCCTGGGGTGCAGGGACAGGGAGGGACGTGCACAGAGACAGAGCTGGAGATGTCAAAGGGCAAAGGTTGAGGGAGACCCCCACCCCTTCCCTAAAACACAGCCCCCCAGGCGTGCTGGGGACCTGGGGGTGCAGATGGCCGTGTCCCTGGTTCAGGCACGGAGCACAAGAGCTGCTCCCACCCACTGTCCCCAGCTGTGACACCAGGCAGACACCAACATCCCCAGCCCTGCCAGCCCCCCCAGTTTCTTCTCAGGGATCCCAGGGGGAAAGGGGACAGACGGGTGGGATGACACTGACACACGTCCCCATGGCCACCCCCCACCCACCACCTTCCCCGGGGGTGGGCGAAAGCCATGGGGAGACAAGGCTGCAGGTGGGGAAACTGAGGCACAACAGAGCCCTGGGGATTGAACGAGGGCGTCAGGGTGGCAACAGGTTCGTGGCCAACAGCCCCCTCCCTCCACCCCGGCCCGTGGCCACCTGCCATGACGCAGGAGTGGCCGGTGGGGCTGGTGGAACCGGCCCAGCTCCCCGCAGCACCAGCAGAGCTCGTTGCCACGGCCAGCGGGACAGAACCAGGCTGACCCAGCTGGGGTCTGGCCAGGGCTGGGAACACCAGCACAGCCTTGTGGATGGGTTCAGAGACCCCCAGCACCCTCCCCTCCCCACATTTTTGGGCTCCTTCTCCTATTTGAGTGAATGGATGTGGCTGGGCACACACGTGTGCACCTGAGTGTGCAGTGCTGAACCACCCTGGGCAACTCCACTCCCAACCCCCCGACCCTGACAGCAGCAGCAGGCACGGTTGCATCCAGACTGCCCAAATTTATTTCAAAAATAAAAAATAAAATATTAAAGACCGAAAGCCTCGCTCTCCCCCCCCGCCCTCCCCTCCCCGAAACACACAAAAGACTTTTACAGACAAAAAACACATCACATGGGTTCTCTATTTGCACAGATCTCCTGACGAAAGAAAAAAATAAAAATAAAAAAAAAATAAAATCAAAGTCGGACAAGAAGAAGGATTTCTACGGCCTATGCAAGACTATGTCAGTATTGGCTCAGTCGGGTAATTAATGTCTATAAATATTAGCCCCACGGCTCGCAGACAGCCATGACCGAGTACTGGGTTTTATTTATTCATTATTTTTGTTTTTAATCTTTTCGTTTGTTTGTTTTCTTCTCCTTTAAGTTAAAAAAGAAAATCCAACCAGCCAAGAGGCAGGTAGGAAGGAGTCCAGCGACTCGGAAGTTCGGGCTCTGCCGTGGAGGGAAGGTGCCATTTCTTTTCCCTCCGAAACCAAAATTAAAACCCACCCCAAAACAAAGCCCCCCTCCCCCCCACCCCCCAACCCTGGCTGCGGCAGCGGGGCCGGTGGCACCCAGGCATACGTGTCCCCCCCAAACACCTGGGGGGGGTCCCAGCCCCGCAGCTGAGCAAATGCTACATATAGAAGGGAAGGAAAACAAACGGCCCCCAAACCCAGGGGGGCCCCAGCACCTCCGAAAGAGACTTTTATCTCCTCCTGCCCGTGCTGGGGGGGACGCCGGGGGGCTACAGCCCACCCTGCTGCACCCCTCTTCACAGCAAAGCAGCAGCTTCGATATCCCCCAGGGACCCCCCCAGTGCCAGGACCTCCCGCTCCTGGCTGGGGAGGGGGCTGGCAGCTCCTGCCTGCTCCCCAAACCCAACACAGCCGGGGGGGGGGTGAAGCTGCCCCGGCCACCCCCAACCCCCCCAATCCCTCCCCCCCCCCCCCCCCCCATGAAACGCTTCCCCTAGCACGGGCAGGGGCAGCTCCGAGGCGTCAGGTCACAGGAGATGGCAAATCTAGAGGAGATCTGGCCCATGACAACAGAAATGACATCACCGGCAGCCGGGGTGGTGGGAGCAGGGACCCCCCCCGAAACAAAACAAAAAAACGAAACTAACCAAAAAACAAAAAAAAAATAAAACCCCGGCAGAGTCCACGGCCCCGGGGCCCTCCCCCCAGGGCACCGTCTTCTATGCTACAACAAACTCGGATTTCATGTCCGCCTTGACCTCCGGCTTCCAGACCGAGTCCTCGAAGTCCAGGTCCAGGCTGCCCTCGCTGGAGGAGACGCTGCTGTTGCTGTTGGTGCGGCCGGGCTTGCGGCCGGGCAGCCAGGGGTAGGGGGCCCGGGCGTCCCTCCGAGCCTTCCTCCGCAGCCGCTTCTGCTGCATCAGCAGCTGCAGCCGCTCCACTTTGCAGCGCGTCGCCCGGTTCTCCGTCTGCCGCAAGCGATCCCCTGCCAGGACAAAGCCGGGGGAGGGGTCAGGGGGGGCTGCGCTGCCTTTGAACGCGAGGGGGGGGTGGAATCCAACCCTAACCCTAACCCCCCTCCCTCCCCCGTATCTCATACTCCAAGCATCCTGTGCCCTGACACCTCCAAGGCTGCTCCCCACACCTGGGGGGTACACGCAGCCCCCCAACACCCCAGGGTGGCTGAACAGACACCCCCTGCCCATCCCTTGCACCCAAGGGGGAAGAGATGCACCCCCCATCTCCTGCCCATCCCTTGCACCCAAGGGGGGGGATGCAGCCCCCACCCCACTGCCTTTTCCTGCACCTGGGACACACAGACATACAGGCCCCCCCCCCCCCCCTCAACTCCCCCGTGGAAATTTCACAGCAGCACAAAACCACACTAAGGGGTCACAGGGTGAGCAGGATGAGCCCAGCAGAGATATGGGGGGGGTTTGTCACACCAGGGGGGTTGTGCAGGCTTCACCCCTCCAATACACCTGGGGAGGTGTGTTGGAAGCCCCAGGGTGAGGTTGGCCACACTGGGACCTCGACCACACCACTGAGGGTGGGAGCTGGCATGGAGCCACCCTGGGGGGGGGGGGGCTGGACCCCACTTGCTGGGAGAGAAGGAAGAGAAAACCTTGTGGGGAGGGTGAGCCCCCCCCCCGCTGGCACTGGAGGTTTCACTTCTTATCTCTAAGCAAATGGCAAGGGGGGGTCATGGAGGGTGGGAGCCTCCGGGCGCCTTCCGGCCTCGGGGTGCGCAGGTGTGCACCCCACAACCGCCTGGGGGGGCATGGGAGCCTCCTGCTGCACCCCAGTGGGGTGGGATCCCCCAGACAAACCCACCTTAGCACCCAGCCTGGGGCAGTGAGTTTGTGAATGCTGAGACAGGCAAAGAGCCAGTGCAAACCCCTCTCCTCCCCCCCAAAAAATAAAAAGCTCTACTCAAGTGCAGGGACAGGCCCAGAGCTCCCAGGGCTGCAGGGACAGATGGGGGCAAAGATGGGGACACTGCAGTCCCCACATTACAAAGCAGGGCAGCACCAAAGGGTGACAGTGTGAGAGTGACATCAGGCTCTGTGGGGAGTGACCTGGTGCAAAGGGGATGGGGGCTCAGCTCTGGCTGGGGCAGGGGGGAAGCTTCAGGGACTTCCCAGCCCCTCTCTGCTCCCCGAGTTGGGATGGTTCAGACCAAGGACACCAGAGGTGACAAACCCAAACCCAGGCATGCTGCCACCTCGGTGCTGGGCACAGAAATGGCACACGGTGGCCTGGCCCATCCCCCTGGGCACCCATTAACCCCCTCCTCCCACGCCAAACTCACCACTGGGCTTGCACATCCGGATCTGGCTTTGGCACTGGACAACGGGGTGCAGGGGCGGGGAGGCCGCAGCCGCCGGCAGTGGCTCTGAGGTAGTTTTGGTGGCGAGGTCCGGGGAGGCGGGTGGCGAGGAGGAGGAGGAGGAAGAGGAGGAGGAAGAGAACTGCGTCTGGCAGCGGAGCTGTGTCAGGGACTGGGGCATGCCCTGGTAGTGTCGCGTGGCGCTGAGGAGGTCGTTCAGGATCTGCAGGATGGTGCCGATGTCCCGCCGCGGCCGCCCGCTGCTGTCCTGGCAGTTGGGGTGCAAAGTGCCTGGGGAGGGGGGGAGAGGTGGGGGAGGTGAGCGGCTCTCCCACAGCCCCACGACCACCACCCCCAGCTCATCCCCTCCGCCACGGACCCCTCCCTCCCCCCCCTCAGAGGGGGTCTCAGCATCACCTACCGGAGAAGGTCCCTGAGAAGACCCCAGGCGCGTGGTTGACGAAGCTCTCGATGACGGCCCCGGGTTTGCGGGACCGGGCGGTGGGGGCAGAGCCGCTGCCCGGGGCGCTGCCGCTGCGGGTGCCACAGTCCACCTGGGACAGGGGAGAGATGGGGATCAGCCTCAGGGCAGGGGACACCAGGAGGGAAGGCAAAGCCCCATATTCCAGCCCCTCACCCCCCCCAGGTCACGCCAGGAGGACCCCACAGCAGCCCCAGGCAGGGAGCAGGCACCAGGAGCCCGTTTTACCAGGACTCAAGGGACTATGGGTGTCCCACCACCCTGGGCACTGATGTCCCCAGCCCTGGGGGTCCTGGCAGTCAACCCCCCCGGATCAACTGTGCTGTGCAAGAGGCAAAGGACAGCAGGAAGCACTGGCAGGCAGCCTCTGCCTGGCCACAGGGACAAAATATGGGCAGAGCCTGGAATACACCCTGACCCCGCGCCGCTCCCTGGAGCACTCTGCAAACCAGGCACGGGGAACACCCTTCTTCCACACGTAGGGAAACTGAGGCAAGGAAGGGCATCACCGGGAAGAACGCAGCTTTCCTCCTCTGCCCCCCAAAGGCACCGGGACCCCCCCAGACCCCACTCACCTCTGAGCAGGAGGAGACGACGCTGCTGTTCACCGTCGGCGTCCCGGCCCCGTGCGACCGGAACATCCCGGTGGTGACGGGAGCAGAGTGGGGGGCGTTACAGTACATGGGGGGGGCCGGTGCGGAGGGCGTGGGGCTGGGGGCCGGGCTCTGCTGGCACGTTGGCACCACGGGGATGCGGGTGAAGCCGGAGCCGGTGCCGCCGTGCAGTGTCCGGCAGTGGGGGCTGGCGGTGGCCCCCGCCTCGCCCCGGCTGGCGATGACGTGTCGGTGCTGGAGCTGCCCACTGCTCTGCTGAGCTGCCAGCTGGAGCTGCACGAACATCATATGGTCACCCACACGCAGGGCCAGGGTCAGGGGGGACCGTCCCGACAAGAAGTCATTGACCTGGGGAGAGAAGGACACCCCCGTCAGCCCCGACACGCAGCGAGACCACCACACAGACCCCTCCCTCCTCACCCCCAGGTGCCAGCAGGGGATGGGTGCTGACCCTCCAGGTCTCATTGGGGCCACGGGGCAGTAGGACCGGGTCAGGGGGGTGCCAAAGGAGCCAGCCCATCCCCGCAGCCCTTTGCCAGGGCCTTGTCCACACCAGCCTGGCAGGCCAGCCCGGCCATCGTCCCCACACAACCCCAGCCCGGTGCCAGCTCCATCAGCTGACAGCGCCAGGGGGGGAATTTTCTCCCTCCTGCCCTCCCCGCCCTTTATCTCCCAGCACAAAGCAGCGGAGCTGTGCTGGGCTGTGCCGTGCCAGACCGTGCCGTGCCCGTCGCTGAACCCGCCGCAGCCGGTGCCCGACGGGCAGGGCCAGGCAGGGGCTGCTGCAGCTGCACACCCAACCCCGGGGCCAGCACCACTCCCCCCCCATCCTCTGCCAGCCCAGCACCAGCACAGGGGGTGCAGGGGGACTGTGTCCGTCCCCCCCCTCATCAAGCCCTTCGCCAGGAGGATGGGAGGGGGCAGACAAGGACACACTGGGTCCTTGCTGTGCCTTGCAGCTATCAGGCAGGGCAGCACAGCCTACCTGCCCCCCCTCCCCTCCCCAAAAGCAGCCCGGGGGGCAGGGGGGAGGCCTGGGGGAGCAGCTCTGCAGGCAGGATTTGCCCCAGCCCACCCCTGAGGCCTCCATCGCAGGCAGGTGATGGAGCAGCTGCAGCGTGCAGACAAGAGCAGGGGCCTGACCCTGCCCGGGCTGTAGAGGGGGGGTGTCCCCCCCAATCCCCAACACCTGCTCCCCCCCCTCCCCCCACCCCACCACGCAGCCCCCCAGGATGCATAAATCACTTGAAGTCTGTGCCAGGCAATGAAGGAGCCCACACCCCCCCCCCCCCAGCTCTGCTCAGCATCTCCCCCCCCCCCACGAGCTCTCCCACTGTGCCTTTGGCTGTGCTGCCAGGAAAGGGGGGGTCGTGCCTCTAACCCCCCCCCCAGCCCGGCTGTCCAAAGGGCTGTGGGCAGGGGAGGGGGTCTCAGCTAAAGGGGGATGACGCCAGTGCCACCCCCCGGGCCGAGCTATTCCAGGGCACGGCAGGCACTGGCTTCCCCGGCCGTCACGTGCGGCTCCCGACAGACGTCACCCACCCACACCCCCAGCGGCACCCTCGGGGAGCAGCTGTCACCCACAGCACGACGAGGTGAAGGGACCCAGAGCGCTGCATCCCCAAATCACCCCCATGCCCCCCCTCCTCCTCTTCTCCCCCAGCCAAGGGCCAGCACCTCTGCAGAGCTTGGCCTCCTCCTCCTCCTCCTCCTTCCCCCCCCTCCCCGTCCCGGCTCCCCCGCGCCCCGCTCCAGCGGGGGCCGGTTCTGAGAAGCCGTGGGAAAAGCAGCTTTAAAAATACCATCAGCAAAGCCCCGAGCGTGTCAGGCGGGGGCTGCAGAGGAAGGGGTGGGCGTGAAGGAGACACTGCAGCTCTGGACACGGGGGTTACGGAGCCGGGGGGGGGGGGGGAAGGGAGGGAGCGGGCGTGCACATGGGCACACGCGTGTGCACACACACGGCACCTGGCCACAGGAAAGCATCACCCCAGCCCCCATCCTGCCCCGTGGCTCTGACGCTGCCTCGGTTTCCCTGCCCACAGCAGCTGAGGATGGACACGTGCCTGGCCAGCGGCTCTGTGTGTGCCTCCTCCCCCCCCAAGCATCCGACTGGCCCCACAAAAGCATCACCTCATCCCCACCTCTCGGTCGCGACCCTCCCCGGCTCCAGCCACAACAGCATCGCGGCACAGCTCTGGCAAAGAGACCTCCAGGGAAGCAGCCAGTGGCCGCCAGGCCACCCTGGTTCTCTTGGGGCTCTCAGAGCCAGCACAGGGGGGACACGAACAAACACAGAACCCCAGAGACCCCCAACCCACCTTCCACTCTCCCAGCTGGGGTGCGGAGACTATTTGGGGAAGGGTCTATCAGAGCCTTCCCAGCCCTGTCCCACACGCAAGAACACCCAGACCAGAGCTCTGGCCACCCACCACCGACCTCGGCACCCCAACCACCTGGGGGAGCCCCCCCCAAACACCCCCAGGGCCCCTTGACGTCAGCCAGCACCCGAGGCCTCCTTGCTGCTCCATCTGACTCACACCTGCCTGCACCCTGCCTGACCCCCCGCCAGCGATGGGAGAAACCAGAGCACCCCGAACCCACGGTGCTGGGCGCTTCCCAGCAGCACCAATAATACCCCCTCCTTCCCCAAGCACGGGGGTCCCCACCGCCACCCCCCCAGCCAGCCTGAGGCTCAGCTGTGGCTCCAAGCTGGCTCAGCCCCCGCGGTGCCCCAGGCAGGGCAGGGCGGCCGGCCCGGCGGGACCGCGGCTCTGGGGCTCCCGGCACCCGCCCCCACACCGATGCCAACCCCCCCCCGGCGAAACCAGGGCGCTCCAATGCAAACACGTCCCACCCAGCCGCCTGCTCGGCCGCCCACGGCCGCCCAGGGAGGACCCTGTCCCTCCCAGTCAGCTCCACCACAGGGACCGGGACGGACCCACGGAGGAGGGGGAAGGGAGCTGGGAACTGCGGGCCCCCCGGCTCCCCCGCGCCCAGGGGTCCCGCAGGCCCCTGCCAAGCCCTGGGAATGGGTTCAGCACTGGGCTAGGGGCCCGCAGGGATGGGGCAAGTGTCTCCCTGGCTGCACAGAACCAGGGATGACTCAGAGAGCGCCGCATTCCCGCCCCGCGTCACCCCGGCCCCCAGCCCCACACACCCCCGGGCCCCCCGGCCCTGGGCTGCCGGGGAGGGACAGTCCCACCACCACCACCACACACACCAGCCATCCCGCTGCAGTTCCCGGCAAATCCGGAGGGGAAAAGCCAGTGGAGAGCAAGGACAAGAAAGGAGGGAGGATGAAGGAAATGTCCCCCCCCTCCCGCAGCTCTCCAGCCGGGAGCAGCTGCAGCCGACAGCTGGGTCCCACGGCTCTAGAGCTGGGGGGGTTCCTATGCCAAGGAGGACAGAGGGCCAGAGCCCCCCAGCCACATTCCTCTGGCCCTGGCAGAGCCCGGCTGGATGTGTGTGTGTGTCCCCAACCCAGGGCTCTGCAGTGGGGCAGAGGGATGGGGAGGGGGGGGAAATAAACGTGGCTGCAGGACCCGGTGCCCATCCTGAAGCTGCCGAGGGGACGAAGCTCCCTGGAAAGCGAGGGCAGGAACAGAGCGTGCCCAGAGGAAGGAAGGAAACGCGGTGAACCCTTCCTGTCACCTCCTGCCCACTGTCACCGCCTGCCCGGCAGCCCCTTCCCCAGGGCGGGGAGGGGGTGGCAGCGCCCCGGCCCCCCACCGCCCCCAGAGGAAGCCGGCGCAGCTCTGCCCGCGCTGCCGGAGGATGCGTGACGCAGGCAGAGCCGAGCAAAGCATGAATGAGAGGAGTGGTTTCCTGCCCCCCCTCCGCCCCCCCAGGTGCTGGCGGTTCCTCCTGCACAGCCCCGGCTTCCTGAATCACCGACCCGGCAGGATCCTGCAGTGGGCAGGGAGGTGCGGAGCCAGCACTGCTCAACCCGCCAGGGATGCCAGACCCCAGACCCCCACCTGGCAGAGATGCCCCCCACCCCACCCCCCCAACGGTGGGCCCCCAAACTGCAGCCCCCACGCCGACCCTCCCACCCTGCCAGGCTTGGCTGGGAGGGACCACCCGCTCACCAGGACACACAAGGTGGTGGTAGCTGCTCCCCCCCCGATGCACAGGATACCCCAAGCCCCTGGCTCGGGGCAGCTCCCCAGTGCATCCCACCTCGCTGCCCACCCGAGTGGGGAGCTGCACAGCCCCACCAGAAATGGCTGCAGCTCTGAGACCAGGACATGCACCAGGACCCTCAAGGCTGGGCTGCCAGAGCCAGCCCCCTCTCGCAGCCCTGCAGCGCTCTGAGCAAACCGGGCTCCCCACAGACTCTGCTGGGCAGAGGCAGGAGCCAGCCCCTTGCACAGAACTCCTGCTCCAAGCTCACCCCCCCTTGGCCCACACAGGGTTAAACCGACTGCTGAAAGTCAAGGTCACCCCAGGCAGCCAAGGGCACTGTGGGTCAGCAAAGGTCCCCACCCCAGGACAGTCCAGGCCCTCACCATGTCCCCATGGGGGGCACAGCCATGACTCCACCAAGCCCCCCAGGGGAGCTGTAGCACAGCATGGGGCTCAGCCCCCCCCCCCACACACACTCCGAATTCAGCGAGGCAGGTAAAAAACAACAACAACAAAAACAACCCCTGAAAAAACCCCAGCCAGCCAACCCCAACCAACCTTTAAAAAATGATCTGCGGCATTGGCCGGAAGGGAAGGCAAGAATCTACCAACAATAATAAAAGAGACTGAAAACAAAGGAGCCAGGGCCTGCGTGGCTGGGGGTAAATTCCACCTTGGCAGCCGGCGGCTGCGCGCGCACTCGCGGCGGCCCCCCCAGCCCTGGGAACGTTCCACCCCCCCCACCCCCACCCCCTCAACGGGTGACACCTCCCGCACTGGAGGCCGCCCCAACAAAATTCACAGTTCTGCTAAACACGGCCCCCACCCGCACCCACTCCTCGGCACCCAGCGCCCCAGCCCAAGGCCGCCGCCCGCAAACGCCAGAACACGGTGGCACAGACCCTGTCCCCAAGGACAGCACCAAGGAGAGGGGGACGAGCCCTCCCAGAAGCCTCCGTGCAGCCCCCCTCTGGGTACCTGGGGTGAGGAGGGCGGTGGCGGGGGGGGGTGTTGCACCCCTCGGGCTTTGCCACCGACCTGCTGCGTGACCTTGGGTGAGTCACTTCACCTCCCAGCGCCTCTGCCCTCCCCGGCGTGTTTGGGCTGTGGCGTGGGACCTCCCTGAGCTCAGCGCTGCACAGGATGACGGTGCCCGCCCCGGGCACCACCCTCAGCGCTCCCAACCTCTGCTGAGGGTGAAACCACTGAACGACGAAGCCATTTGGGAGGGGAAAGAGGTCGCAGCAGTCCCTTGGCCCCCACCGACCCTCCTTTGTCTCCAACCCTGCCCCGACGTCGAGCTTCTCACCTACCTGAGTTTCAGTTAAGCTTTCCAGAGCTTGCATCACCGACTGTTCTGGCCTGGACGCCTGGGACTGGAAAAAAAAAAAAAAAAAAAAAAAAAAGGAAAAAAAAAAAGAGAGGAGGGAGGGGGGGATTAACATTACAAATGCAGAGAAGGAGGGGGCGTGCGGCAGGAGGGGAGGGATGACATGTCACTTCCACTATTTCTACACAAGCCCTGAGAAAGCAGTGAAATATTAAACCCGCTGCCGTGCCCAGCCCGGCGCTGCCTCCTCAGCGAGGGCTGGGGCAGCCGAGCCCGGGGCTGCCAGCACATCCCCCCCCGGGGCTTTAATAATAGATGGCGACGAGTGGGAGGGAAGGAAGGAGCAGCAGGAAAAGGCCGCTCACCATCAAACCGGCCTCCACAGTGGGCACCAGCGTCAGCTTGCTGCCTTCCACGACCCCCAGGTCCTGCAGTTTCCCAGAGCTGAGTCGGCTGGGGGGGGGGAAAAGGAAACAAAAGCGAGGTCAGCGCCGGCTGGGCAGGCGAGGGGTTCCCCGCTGCCAGCCTGGTCCCAGGGGACCCAGCCCCCCTCCAACACCCCCATCCCAAGCGTTTCCGACCCTGAGAGGCAGGAGGAGAACCCAACCCCTCGCTGCTCATCTGCATCTCCCCCGTCTGCCCCCTGCACCCCGGGGGGGCCACAGAGGGTACTAAGGGTGCCCCCGCTCCCTTGCTGGGTGCAAACGGGGCCCGGGGCAGGGCTGATGGGTGCTGAGGAGCCAGCGAGGAAGCTGGCAGGGGCTGGGGGGGCCGCGGGGGTTCGTGGCACAGGAAGCCTGCCCACGGAGGGGGGAGGGAGAGGAAGAAGCTGCGACCAGAGTGGGGTTGGGGAAGTGGCACAGGGGTACGTGCCCCCCCATTCCTTCTCCCATCCAGAGAGCTCTAAGTTGCTCCCGGCCAGGGCTGAGCAGGCGCGGGGCAGCCCGGCCCCACTTGGCCCCTGCTCCACATCGGGGGGGGGGGACACCTGGGGGGAAAGCTGCGAAGACCCTCGGCCCGGGCCTTTGGCAGACAAAGGAACCCCCCCACCTCCGGCCCTCCCAGCGCTAGGGGCTCGAGGCGGGGGGGTGTAGGGGGCCGGGCCGCGCCGCCGCCGAAGTTGAGCCCAGAACAAAGGGCCGGGTCCCCGCGGGGCATTGCCGGGCCCCGCCGCCCACAAAGGAGCCCCGGCAAAGGCCGAGAGAGGGGGCGGCGGCCGCGCTCCTGTCCCCACCAGGGTCCGGAGCCTCCCTCCCTCCCTCCGCCCCGGCCCCCGGCTCGCCCCCGCCCGCGGCCCCCCGGGCTGCTTCCCCCCGCCCCGACCCGCCGAGGAATGGGGCCAGGCAGGGGGAAGGGGGGCGGGAGCCTTTGTGCGGTGCCGAGCCCGGTGCGAGGGGGCCGCCCCCGCGCCCAGCCCCGCTGCCGTGGGGGGGGGATGGGACCCCGGCCGCCCCCCCGAGCCCTACCTCTCTTTGTGCAGCAGAGCCAGCCGCTCCTTGGGCACCTTGAGCCGCTGGGACAGCCGCCGCTTCAGCCCCTCCACAGTCTCCTCGGGGGGCACGGAGAGCTCATAGCGGGTCCCGGTGGTGGTGTTGATGTAGAGGTTCATGGGGGGCTCGTTCGGGACCACCTCGCAGGCGGGAGCCCCGCGGCTGCAGCTCCTGGCGCCGGGCTGCGGGTCCATCCGCCGACCTGCGGGGAGGAGCGGTGGTCGGTGCCGGGGGGCGACGCAGGAACGCGCGGGGGGAGAGGCGGGGGGGAGAGGCAGCGGACAAAGGAGGGAGCGGGGCCCGTTCCACCGCACGCCCCGGCGGTACCCACGGGAACTCCGGCTCCGCTTCGAGTCCTCCGGGAAAAGCCGGCTTGAGGAGGGGGAGTTATGGGATCCCCGGGCCGGGCAGGCACCGGCCGGGCCTTCCGCGGCCCCGTAAAAAAATAAATTATATATATATATTAAAAAAATTAAATTAAAAAAAATCTCCCGTTCTGCTCCGGAGGAGCCGCGGGGCGCGGGGAGGCGGCGCTGGCTGCCTGCGGGAGGAGGGGGCAGTGGAAGCGGTGCTGCCTGCCCTGCCTGCTGCCTGCCCTGCCCGCCGCTCTCTCGCACTCTCCGCTCCGCCGCTCGCTCTCCCTGTGCGGGGTTTTTGGGGGCGGGGTGCGGGCCCGGAGGCCGCGGCGAGGGGCGGGGAGGCGCGGAGGACGCTTCGCTTCCCCCTTTTTTTTTTTTTTTTCCTTTGGGGCCGGACCCGCCGAACCGGCCGGTGCCGCCGCCGCCGCGCTCAGCCGGGAAGCGCCGAACCGGGAGAGGGGAGGGGGGGGGGGGGGGGGGGAAAGGGGTGGGAAGGAGGGAAGTTACAATGTAGCAACGTCCCGCGGGCGGGGCCTCGCCCTCATTCACTCCGGCTCCTCCGGGGGTCCGGGCCAATGGGAGAGCGCTCAGCGCTCAGACATCCGCGGTGGGAGCCAATGGGGAGGGGGCGCAGGCGCCCCACGTGTCCCGGTGGGCGGGCGGCCCGGCCGGATTCCTCCCGCCCACGCGGCCGCCAAGCCCCGCCCCCTCCACCGCCCCCCGCGCGCCCTCGCGCCGCGCCTGGAGCCATTCATAATCCCGGGGCGCACAACAAAGGGGCCCGGGGGGGGGGGGGGGGCGGCGGGGGAGCCGAACCAGCAGCGGCACCCGGACCGGTACCGCCGGGCAACAACGTGTCCGGCGAGGCCGGGAGGGAGTTGGGGTGCGAGGCCTGGGCTCCGCGAGAGGGGTGAATGCGGGACACGGGCGGGGGCGAAGAGCGGCCCCCGCACCGGAGGACGCCGCGGCGGCGGGAGAGGACGGGCCCCCGGGGCCGGGCGGCAGCCGGAGCCCCCGGAGACGAGTGACACGGGGACAGCGAGGCGGAAAGGGCGGGGGGGACATACACACACAGAGAGTCACCCGCGGCCGGTCACACCCGCTCGGTCACACGTACCCGCCCGGTCACTCTCCCGGTGACGCCGTTAAAGCTACGGGAAACTGCCCGGACGCAGGGCTGACCCCCCCCCTGCACCTCCGCTCCCCAATTCTCTTGCCGTTTCCCTTTCCCCTAACCCGAGCCGGCTGCCCCGGAGGTGGAACGAACACCCCGGGGCCCCGGTACCGGCACCCGGGGGGGTCCGGGGAGGGGGGGGCTATGAGTCAGCAAAGCGCGCGCGCCCTCTGCCGGCCCCACCGCGTGTCCTGCGCCCGGGGGGGGGCCCGCGGGATCCGGGGAGCCCTTTCCGAGACACCGGGAAGCCTGCCCGCGCTGCTCGCCCGCCGGTACGGAGCGAACCTGACTGGGCGGCAACCCCCCGACCTCGGCATAGGGGAGAGGGGGTGAGGGGCCGCTCCCCGGCATGCAGGGGGGGCTGAACGGGGCACCCCTCAACTCCTGGGAAGCCCCGCTGGGGGTCCCGGTAACCGAGGCGAGGGCAGTCTGTGGTCTCGAAAAGCCCCGAGTCAGGGGGGTACAGAGGGTCCCGGGGGGTGGGAAAGATCTCCCGGGCACCCCGCGCGGGGGTCTTCGCCATGTGTCCCCCCCGAGGAGCCGCCTGGTCCGCTCCGCGAATACAGAATGAGAGCGGTCCCGGTTCGCGGATCCCCCCCCCCCCCCCATTGCCCGGTGCCCCCCGGCCCGCTCGCAGCCAACCGTGGCCCCACTCACCGAGCCCGGAGCGCGGTCCCGCGGCTCCCCGGCGCGACTGGAGCTCAGCTGCCTCTCGCGGCAGGAAGGAAGAAAAAGACCCCAAAAACTTGCCGAGAAGGGAGCAGCGGGGAGTCGAGGTGCTGCACGGAGCTGTCCTATCCTGTTCTGTCCCCCCCGAGCGCTGGAGCCCGTCCGAGTGCAGCCCTGACGCGGAGCTGCCGGGGAGGTGCCCCAAGTTTTATCCCGCACCGCCCTGGGTGGAGCCTGGCGGGGGCAGGGACTGTACTGGCCCCGGCCTCACACCGGCCCCAGCACCGGCCTCAGGAGGACCCGCACCTGCCCCTGGGAGGGGTCCCTATTCCCCTCCCCCGTCCTGACCCTGCCCTGGGGGTCTCTGTCCCCCGCCCCGGGTTGTGCTCTCGGCTCGTCTCGGTCTCCGCCCTGCTTCCCGTCTCGGCCCCCCGGGGCTTGTTTTGGCTTCCCGGAGTCCCGGCTCTGCCCCTCTGGGGGTCCAAGTTCCAGCTCCGCCCGGCGCTGCTCACGGGGCCGCTGCAGGCAGGGCGGGCAGGGGAGGGGGCACCCACCTCTCCCGGGCGGTGGGGGGGGGACAGTCAGGACACCTTGTCCCGTCCTGGTGTCCTCTCACCGGGGTCAAAGTCGGTTCGTCCGCAGGGAGCCGCTGGGCTGAGCCCTCCTGGGAAGCTGAGGTTTAAAGCGGCTCCCGGTGGAGACTCTCTGATGTCTAATAGCGAGGTTGGGCCGTCCCTCCCCCTGGGATTCCCTCTGCCCAACCGTCTACTTCACAACCGAGACACGCTCTCTGCCCCACAGAATTTTGGGGAACAGAGGAGAAGGGGGCTGCGGTACCCCGGGTGCTGGGGGGTGATGTCCCAAGCGCTCTGGAGCGGAAACCACAGACTGGTTTCCTCCCCGAGACAGGGTCTGCGGGACCGGGGGTGTGGCCAGGGAGGATGCTGAGGACAGGCCGGGTGACCTCAGGCTGCTTCGGCCGGGTCTGGTCCCTCACACAATGCTCTGGCACTCCCAGACACAAAGCAGCTGGAACTGCAGCGAGGAGGGGGCCACACGTCCCCGACCCACCAGGCAGCAGCAAAGGGGGCCCGGGGGGGAGCTCCCCGGAGCCCCAAAACGTTGTGGCAGTTTCTGGCCCAAAGCCTCCCCCGGGTGGGTGCAGATGGATGCCGGAGCCGCGGTGGGGTGGGAGCGAGGCCCCTCCATCTGCAGGGAGCAGAGCGGGGCCGGGGGGGCGGCAGGGAGAGAGCCTCAGTGGCACAGCCTGCAGACCCCCGCCCGCCACGGCCCCCTCCGGGCTCTCAGGGGGGAGATGAGCTCAGGCGGCTCCGGCTCCTGCCATTGTTGTCCCTGGGAGAGGGGCTGGGGCAGGGACGCGCCATTGTTCTCCCTGGGAGCTGCAGAGCCCCGGGCCCGTGAAGCCGCCCCTCGGGGGGCCGCAACCCCCCCTTGCCGTGTGGGGTGAGGCCCCCGGCACAGCGAGCGGAGGGGGCAGCCCTGCCATGGCTCGTGCTGTGGTGGGGACCCCAGAGCCACCTCCTCGGGGAGCAGGGCCCAGCCACCGGCCCCCGGCTCACAGCCAGGATCTGCAGGGGGGGACAAAGGGATGTCACAGCCATGGGGCTGCTGCTCCGGCACTGGCTGGGAGGGAGGCCCACGCGGGTCCGTTGGCAGAGCGTGGCGTGCCCCAAGGGCAGGGCATCTCCCTACATCCTCACGGCCCCGAGGAGCCCCGTTCCCGGTCACCACCCTCCCCGCACGGCTCCGTGCCCTTCCTGGGAGGAAGCTCATCCCCTCCGGCAGTCCCATGACTCCGGGAGCTGGTGCTTTAGGAAGCTTGTGCAGATTTCAGCATGGTTGAAGGTATCCCGAACCTCCAGAGACACAAGCTGGGAGATCCCAGGATTCCCAGCAGCCCAGATTTTGTGTGTTTAGTTTATTGTGTTGCCCTGGGAATAAATCGTTAAAGATTGCAGTCAGGCTGGGGCATAATTGCCGTGCGGCATCAGAGGCTCCTGCCGTCTCCAGGGGGAGCGTTCTCCAAACCCCGCACGGCTCAGCAGCTTGAGGAGAGACGATCCGACGAGCAAATACCTCCACAAATCCCGCTGCAGGCCACACGCAGCTCCCGCAATCCTCTTACCCAACCTGGGCCCGGCGGATCAGCCCCCGCGGCAGCTCACATGCACCGGGGCAGCACAGGGAGGGGGAGAGGGGCTTACCCGGGGTCCCGCGGGGACGCTTCCCACGGGGCACGGCTGCTGCCTGTGTCCCGGTGAGAGGGTGGGCTCCTCGGTGCTGCTGGGAGCCCTGAACTTTTTGGGGGTCCGTTCTTGGAAGTCCAGACCCTCGAAGAAAGGGAATTCCCATCCCTCCTTCCTTGGGGAAATCCCCCACCAGCCCCAGGCAGCAGCTTTTCTTTTCTCTTTTTTTTTCTCCTTTTTCTTTTCTTTTCTTTTCTTTTTTTTTTTTTTTTTTTTTTTTTTCCCTTTCTTTTGGACTGGATTCCTGGCTGATTTCACAGCTTTGGCAAACGGGGATTTTATCTCAAGCCTCTGCATTCCCCTGGCAGACGTGGGGTCATGGGATGAGGGCAGAGCTGAGGCTGGGCTGGGGAGAGGAGGGAAGGGGGGGGCTCTCGCTCCCAGGACTGCAGCCGCTTTTCCTCCACGACCTCCCCAGACCCCCAGCCTGGGAAGGGAGGGGAGCGCTCCCGTGTCCCTGGGGAGGTGGTGCCGGTGGGTTCGGTGCAGGCGGAGCTGCCGGCAGCGAGTGGGAGCGTTCCCACGGGCGCGGGGCCAGCGGCAGGGCTCACACCGGGCACACCCGGGCAGGAGGGAGCAGCAGAACCACTTCACCTCCGCCCGGTCCGGCCCGTCAGGCCCTGCCGCGGTGGGGGAGGCACAGGGCTGGCAGATGGGGGTCCCGGTTCCCCCTCCCCGTCCCCAGAGTCCCCCAGGGCCAAGCGGCTCAGCCTCGGTCACGGTGGGGAGCGGTGACTCAGGTTGCCGGCGCTCTCAGGTGAGCCACCGCCCGCTGCCGGCAGTGAGGGACCGGCCATGCCCACCCCCCCGGCACCGACCCCCCTCGCCAGAGACCCCCATCCTGCCAGCCCAGGGCGGCTCATGGTGGGTGCGGGGTGTCCTTGGGCCGGGCTGCTGGTGGCTGTGCCGCTGGCGGAGCTGTAAACACCCAGGCGTGTCCTTAGAAACACACAATCGGCTCCGTGTGCTTCCCGGCTCTCGGGGACGTGTCCTGGTGGCCCTTGGCAGCCTGTCCAAGCGTCGCAGCCCGGGGACACCTCGGCTGCCAGCCCAGCGCAACCGGAGCCGGTGGCCCGGCCGGGCCTCGCCTGCCATGCCCTGGCTCTGGGGCACCTTGCTGGGCTCTGCCCATCACCCCGGCCTCAGGCCCTGCGAGCCCCAGAGATGAAGTCAGCCCTGGAGTGACTCAGGCTGCCAGGACCCCGGGGTGAGGCAGTTCCCAGCCCTGACGTGTGGGGCTGGGGCAGGGGGAGTCACCGCAGAGGCTCCCACCCCAAGGATGGTGAATCCTCTGTTTATAGCAGCGTGGGGCCCAGGTGCCACACTTGGCTGTGTCCACCGTGAGGCCGGGGCTATTCTGGGCTCCCTGAGTTCATGGTCCCCTTTGGGACACTGAGCTCCTGTCCCTGCTGACGCAGGGCCCTGCCCTTGGCTCTGCCATCTCCGTGGGACCAGAGGTGTGACTCTCCCCCAGGGAGCCCTGGAAACATGGGCATCAGCCCCTGCCAGGGTGGGAAGGGGCACCCAGGGTATGGACCCCCACCCATCATAGCCAAGAGGACCCAGGGCTCTGACATCCCTCACCCACAGGAGCCCAACTGGGCTGGCCCCAGCCTTACTCTCAGCTCAGTTTGTTCTCAGAGGCTGCAACATTTCTTGGTTTGCTTTAAATCAGCAGCTTCAGGAGTCAGATGACAACTCAGCTTGTTGTTGTTGTTGTTGTTGTTGTTGTTATTACTAGAATTATTATTAGCATTATTATTATTATAAATGCTTAAGCAAGTTGTCAGCCCTGGGGAGGGGAAGGACCTGGGATTTTGGGAGCCTCTTGAGGTACATGCTGAACCTTGTTCCCAGGGTGGACCGGGATCATAAATCACAGGAAAAATAAAACATCCCACTGCCCCACCCCATCCCACCCCATCCCTCAGCTGCCGCCATAGGGGCTGGCTGGGGTGGTTTGTGCTGGTCCTGCATCCCAGCTACCCCCGGGACTACCCACCCCATAACACCCCACGTCCACCACGCGTGGGTGGGGCTGGTGTGTCCCGCAGTGCATTGTGGGGGGTGTAGTCCAGCTGCCCCGCTTTGGGGGGTGCAGCACCCTCAGCACCCACCCCTCAACCCTGCCCCGTGGCCGGGCAGACCTGGGTGTCCCCACCCGGGGGTCCCACGGGGCACAGCTGGGTGGGTGGTGCTGGGGAACCAGGAGGCAGTGGGACCCCCACAGGACCTGACCCCACGGTGGCTGCCAAGTCCTGCTGGCAGAAAGAGCAGCTGCGTGGGACAGGTCCTGCAGAGTCCAAACTATCCCACGAGCTGGGGGCGTGGGGAGGGGGTGTGGGGCCGTGTGTCCCCCCGGGGCTGCCCCACGCGCTGACACACGGGTGCAGACTCAGCGCAGCGGCATCCCCGCCCCACGCCTGCCCACTGCTCCACTTGGAGACAAGTCAGGAATGCGGGAACCTCCCCGGGGCGGGGGGCCCGCTGCCAGCCCAGAGCCACGGGCACCCCCCAGCCCAGCTCCCCATCACTGCCCGGCGGGGCTGGGGGGTGGTGGGGCGGCCCTGTGGCACCTCTGGCACGGTGAGGGATGGCGTGGCCGTGGCACGTGGGCAGCTGGCACCAGGGCTGGCACCCACCGAGGCAGTGGGAGCCAAGGAGAAGGAAGAGGGAAGTTTGTGCCACAGGAACCCCCAGCCCGGGGTGGGCTGCGATGGAGGTGACACATCCTCCCGGGCTCATCCCGGCACACGTGTGTGCAACCCCTCCCGTGGCACCGCCCCGAGCGTGCATATGCACAAGCACTCACACGCACGCGTGCTCGCAGACCCCTGCACAGACCCCTCCTGACGCGGCCCAGGCGGGTGCTGCCCCCCGGCCCGCTCCCCCCGGCCCGGCCGGACGCCGGCAGCCGCCACCCGCACATCCCGTCACGGCCACACGCGCCCCTCGCTTCCCCCGGACCCGGTTCCTGTTTACGGGGCCGCAGCCGCCTGCCCGGGGTCGGCCGGGGCGGGAACATCGCTGCTGGTGGCCGTGGGACACCACGGGAGCTGCTGCTTGCCCCCGAGCCTGACCTCAGGTCCCGGTGTTGGGGGGCTGCTTCCCGGCCGGTGGCTGCGTCACCCCACAGGTGTGGGGCCACGGCCGGGACTGGGAACGGGGCAGGAAATCCTGGTGGGATGCAGAGCTGGACCGCCCCTGACACCGGCACTGCCATGGGGCCGGGGGGCGGTGATGCTGCTGATGGGGACGTCCCCAGCCCGTGGATCCTGGGGACACCGGGATGTCCCCACGCTCTTGAGCAGAGCTGGCGCCAGACCCTTCCCAAGGCCCCCCCCGTGCCCCAGCCCCGGCCGGGGGAGGCAGGGAGGTGCCGTGCCCAGGGGTGGGAGTGAGTCAGTGCGGAGCCAGGAGCAGAGGGAGGGATCCGTCGGGATCAGCCCTGGGCCGGACCCATTGCGCCGCATTCCCCAGAGCCCGGGCGGGCTGCGGGGAGACGGGCTCAGCTCAGCCCCGGCGAGCTACCTGTGGGGAAACTGAGGCACCGGTCAGGGAAGTGACTCAGCCTGCACTGTGGCCTTTTAAATGCCCTGCTCTGATTAGATAATGGGCGGAAGGATCAGAGAGAGAGCCCAACAGCCTCTCATTAAACCTTTGTCTCCCCATAGCGCCTTCAGCTCCCAGCCGACACCTTGGCTGTGCCGGGCCGGGCCGGTGCTGGCCCAGTGCGGGGCTGCCCTGCCCCAAACACGCCCGCTCACATCCGTGCCAGCAGCACACCCTGGCACCCCACGTGCTGGGCACCATTCCAGCCACCAGCAGACCCCATCCTGCCAGACCCCCGGGTGCCTCTCCAGCCCCTCGCCCAGGTGATGCCCAGAGCATCCCGGGTTGCTGCTGGGTGGGCAGCACGGATCATGGCTGAGCTGGGGGCAGGATTTGGAGCTCCCTGGTGGTGTGAGCGGGGGTGGAAGAGCCCCACGTGGCAGCTGAGCTGGAGCCACTTGTGTCGAGGAGGGGAAGGAGCCCTGTGCTGGGCTCTCCTCCGGCCTTCAAATCTCAGCTCCCTCTCCCCGCCTCGGGGGTGCAGTCGGTGCCCAGAACTCGGCCCCCTGGGGGGTGTTTGCTGCAGGGAGATTCACACCGAGGCCGGGACAGTCCCCTAGACAAGGCCAGCAGCTCAGGGTGACCAGCACAGGGCAGCTCCCCTCCTGCTCTGGGGTGGGTGCTCAGGGCAGGATTAGGTTTAGAGGGGAAACGTGATCTGGCAGCGATAGGTTTTGGTGCTGGAGATTAAATCATCTGTGGGTTTGGGAGCACCAGTAGAGCTGGGCTTTGGTGTAATCCCTGCAGCGCTGCATCTGCCTCCCCCACCACGGCACAGCCCCTCCCCCCCCATGAGCCCAAACGACCCAAAAATGCAGCCACATTGCTGCTGTTTTGATGGAAATCCAGAGCCGCAGGAGTGGGGCTGTGCTTGGCCAAACAGGAGCTCAACGAAAGCAAAAGAGAAACTCACCCCATGGCAGCTCCATCCAAAAACCCCTAGCAGGGGGACGCGGGGTGACAGGAGGAGCTGGAGCTGCAGCGAAAGCTCCAAAGCTCCAGCTTCTCCTGTCCCCCCACGTCCCCCCACTGCCCCGGCTGCTCCCCAGCGCCCTGCACCTGCCTGGCCCCGGGGGGATTCTGCCTGCAGGAGCCTGTCGGCGGGCAGCTGGGAGGCGAAGGAGCTGGTTGGGCTGGGAATCGGGGTGGGAGCAGGGTCTGCTCCAGCCCACACAGGTGTGGCCGTGCTGGCTGCAGGCAGGGAAGCTCCGCGCCCGCCTGGCCTCGTCTTGCTGGGTGGCAGCAGCCTCTCTGTGCTGTGCTGCTCTCTCCACCCCAGGGCAGGCAGGCACACCCCATCATTACACCCCACAGCAGCTGCTGGTGCTGCCCGGGCAAGGAAGGGGGGGCTGAGCTGGTATGGCATGGCCAGGTGGGGACGAGGACAGGAGCAGGCATGGCCAGGTGGGGCTGAGGATGGCAAGAAGCCATCGCCTAACCCACGCGTGGGCCTGGCAGGGTGAGTGTGTGTCTGTGTGTGTGTGTGGGGGGGGGTGAGTGTCCCCTCTTTGCACGAAGACCCGGCAGGGTCACCCCAAGCCCCGCGGTGGCCCTGGCACGTGGTGGGAAGCAGATGGGGTCAATCTCAGCAGCTGCTCAGGACGTGCCCCGCGGGGCTGCGGTGCATAATGACCCCATTGAGATCCCGGGGGGCGGGGAGGGGGGGGGAGGAGGCACCCAAGGTGGCGGTGGTGGCAGAAGTGGCTCCAGTGTCACGCCAGGCCTCAATCCCCGCTATTAACACCCGGTGGAGGGCGGCTCTCCGCACACAGGAGGCCTTTGAGGGATGAAAGAGCTGCCACCCCCTCCTCCCCGCCGGGCTATCCCCCCAGGGCAGTCGGGCCCGACAGCCCCCGGCTTCCCACCCCACCACAGCGCCAGGAAGAGCCTCCCCCCACGGCTGGGGCCCCTGTTTGTGGGTCCAAGCCCTTGTTTGTAGTGAGGCAAGGGGAACCGAGCAGGCGATGGAGCCCCAGGGCCCTCGGGGGCTCGTTGCAGGATTCCGGGGCGCTGGATGTCGGGCTCCAGCCAGGAACTCCTTGGGAACCTCCCAGCTTTACCAAGGGCGCAGTCCCGGCACATCAAAGGCAGGCGGGGGCAGAGGGAACCAGGGCAGGAGCCTTTGGTCCCCGCCAGCGCTCAGCGTGGCCGCCCCACACTGCTCCCACCGGGGTCCTCAGCTGCCACACCTGGGTCTGGGGCTGTGACCCCCCCCGTGGCGTGGCACCCAGCCCATCGCTGTGGCAACCACCACCAGCTCCGGGTGTATGTTCTGCACTGGGGCCGCCGTGGGAACCTGGACGGGTGCCACCTCATTCCGCTGGGGCTCTCTGGGCTGCTTTTGTAGCCGGCGTGGAGCCCAGCTGGCAGCCACTTCCTCCCTGGGCCCCCTGCCCCACGCTGCTGAGGCTGCCCCCATGGCCCAAGCTGCGGGCTGGTGGGAGGGGGCTTCACTGGGACCCCAGCACGAGGCCGTGCACCCCCCTCCACGGGCCCTGCAGCTTTGGGCTGGCTCCAAGTGTGAGCAGCCCCCACAGCTGCCCCGAGCCAGGGCTGTGCCCCCAGCCCCACCAAGCCCCCCCCGAGGCACCTGGGACCTGAGGGCAATGCACCTCCCCCCTGCCCCCCACCTCACCCCCCCCAGTGGCTCTCAGGGGAGACCCCCGAGCAGCACGGAGCATGGGCTGGGATTCTCGTGTCCCGTCCCAGCTCTCTTCCCAGCCTGCAAAGTGCCTTTCCCCATCCATGCCTCAGTTTCCCCAAGAGAGAACCTGCCCCGGGCCAAGGGTTTGCCTCACTCCGCAGCAGTGCTCCGGGGCTCTTGGCCCAGCAGCTGGGTGACAAGCACCGTCCTGCAGCCCCCGCCCTCCCCAGCACCCGCCGGCACTCGCTGCTCCTCTGCTCAGATTTTCGGGGTGAGACTCACGGGTGACGTCTCCCCACGGCTCCACTGCCATCTGCTGGCAAAGCACCCCAAAAAGAGGCTGGGACCCAGAATCACGGCCGGGACAGACCCTGCCCGGGTCCTCCCCCCCCCCCCATCTCCTCTCCCCCCTTGCTCCATGCCTGCCCTTCCCGCAGGGATTTTCCCTGCGCTCTGACACGCTCCCACCACGGGGCCCACGTGCGTGGGAGGTCAGCGGAAAAGGAGCATT
Organism: Heliangelus exortis; assembly: GCF_036169615.1. Lineage (NCBI taxonomy): Eukaryota > Metazoa > Chordata > Aves > Apodiformes > Trochilidae > Heliangelus > Heliangelus exortis. The sequence goes on from NC_092449.1 coordinate 4,370,385, forward strand.
TTCCAGAGCTGGAAACCCAGAGGAAAAAAAAAAAAAAAGGACGGAACGATTAACGCAGTGTGGGTTAATCATTACAGCGCTGCTCCCCCCTCCAGAAGGAAGCTGTGAGGATAACGGCCTTGGAGCCACCCAAGGGCAACATGGCCCAAGGACAACGTGGCCCAAGGACACACCGGGCTCCCGGCAGCCCCCGGAGCCTCTGCTGACCTTCCCACGCCGGCACCAGGCTGTGGGCAGCAGCCCATGGCCACGGGGGGGATCTGCGTGGAGCTAGGGCTGGAGCCAGGGGCTACAAAGCCAGGCAGGGGCTGCCCGAGGGTCCCCAAGCTCCTGCGGGGAGGGTGTGTGTGTGTGTGTGTGTGTGTGAGAGAGGGGCTGCCACCCACCTCCTGCACCCCCAGCAGGGCTGCGGGGTGGGGGGCAGCCCCTCCAGCCCCCGATGCCACAAAGGGGACAGTGGGGATGGGGGGCAATAGCAGGACGAGGGTCAGGATCCCCAGCACGGAGGGTTTGGGGAGGTTGTGCTGGGTGAAGTCAGCCCGGCCAGGAGCAGGGGGAATCCTGCACTGGGCTTTGGGACTGGTGTGGGTTGTTTTTGTTTTTTTTTTTTTTTCTTTTTTTCTTTTTTTTTCGTTTTTTTCCTCGCTGCAGAGAGGAGAGCTGGAACCTTTTCCCTGCAGTCGGGATCTGGGTGGGACGCTGGAAACGCCATGTGGCCAGCACCGGGATTTTGTCCCGGCAGAGCCCGGCCCCTCGGAAATCCAACCCCAGCCTGGCTGATGCTTCACTTTCCGAGCGCTCCGGCCCCGCTCCCCGCCCTCCAGCTGGCAGCAGGAGGTGGGAGCCACGGGCGAAAGCCCTCGGGTGGGAAGGGAGGCAGAGGGGGCCACGCCAGCCCCCCCGCCCCGCTCCCCCCCAGCTCCGGGCAGCGAGGAACCCCTCCCCTCACACCCACCCTGCCCAAAACCTGCAGACAAAGAGACCCCCGGCTCCTTGGGAGAACCGAAGCTGCCCCGATAGCACAGCCCGAGCCCTCCTGCCCCCAGCAAGAACTGAATTGAAGGGGGTGGCGGGGGAGAGAAGCTGCCCAGCACCCACCGCCCCAAAAAGTGGCTGGGAAAAAATCCACCCCCAAAAATGAGACTACAAATCCCAGCAGGCATCCACACGGCAAGGGCACCCTGCGAGGGGGCAGGTCCGGAGCCCTGCTGGCCCCTTCCCTCCCCCCCCCCATCCCCGAGCCCTCCCGGAGCTGGTGGGAGGCAGTGGGAAGAGCTGGTGAGAGGAGGCTGATGGAGACACTTTTTTCCCATCCTAAAAATAGCAGCTGGCCGTTTCCCCGGCTTCCCGGCCTCGCCAACGCTCTTCCATTAGATGAAAAAACAACAACAACAAAAAAAAAAACCGAAAAAAAAAAACCAACCAAGCCCTCAACCAACAACCCGAGCACCTTCCGTCGGAAGGAGAGCGGCTGCGTGCCTGGGGAGCACACGGAGGCTCCAAATAGAAACCGGGGAAGGAGGAGGAGAGCGAGAGGCAGTGAAGCTGCCCGGCCGTCCCCAGTTATTCCCCAGACGTTTTAATTAGCACTCACTCTGACTTTGAGGCTTTGCTTATGCACAGCGCAGTGTATGACCTTTAAGAAAAAAAAATTAAAAAAAAAAAAAAAAAAAAAAAAAAAAGAGAGGGGAAGGGAAGAAAAAAGGCACTGGAGCAAATCAGAAACTGGGAAGTCGGCTGAGCTTCAAATAGTTTCAGCGTCAGGCACTCAGAGGCTTTTAATAAGCTGGAGAGTGAGAAATTTAACACCACAGTCTCTATTTTTGATCACTTGGGGAGGGGAAGGGGGAGAGTAAGACAGAACGAGTGAGAGGAGGGGGAGGAGGTGGTGGTGAGGAGGCAGCCAAGATTACATCCTGGGTGGCAGTGCCAAAAATACCCGTGCTGTGCCCTGCTCCAGCTGGGGAGCTGAGCTGGCTGGGGGGCAGGCAGCCCCAACCTGCTGCCCACACAGGCAGGGAAAAGGAGATTAGAGTGAGGCAGAGGGACTGCAGCCCCACACCCAGGGGCCAGCAGCCACCTCGGCCTCTCCGAGTCCGTGCTGGGGGCTCTGGGCAGCTGAGGGAACCAAAATTCCCCCTGGGCAGCAGATGGTGGGCCTGGCAGGACCTGTGTCCTTGGGCATCTGGCACAGAGACACAGCCCCTCACTCACACCCACTCCTTCCCAGTTTCAAGAGGCACATGGGGTCCACCAAGCTTGGGCTCCTACCTCACCCTGGTGGCCAGAGACCCCCTGGGCAAGCAGCAGCCTCAGCAGAGCCCCCTCGGCAGCCACCCCCTCCCCCCTCTCATCACACAGACCCCGGAATGACTCCCACCACCCGCAGCATCTGCTTCCCCCTCCTCCCCCAGCCCCTCTCCAGGGAGCAGGGGGAGATTTCCCTGGCTCTGACTGCCACACGCAGGCTGGAAAGGCAGCAGCAGGGGAAGGGGCCAAAGCCCAGGCAGCTGCTGTCCAGCTGCAAGACAGAGGGTGAAGAAACAGCTCAGCTGAAGTGGATTCCTGTGGCAAAGGGAGCCGGGAGGCTGAGCAAGCAGCGGGGTTGGCTGGGGCGGGGGAGTCGGGAGCCGAAGGGTCTGGAGCAGCCCTGCCCGGGTGGCTCCTCCCGAGCTGCCCTAATCCCGCTGTCCGGGTGGATTACTGGAGGTGGAGGTGGCTGACGGGGCAGGGAGGGGGTTATAAACCTGCCTGATAAGCTTCCCGAAGGTGAATCTCCCACGGGAACCTCCAGCTGAACCCCAGGGCAGTGCTGGGGGGACGCCTGTACGTGTCAGACCCCAGTGTGGGGGACAGAGACCCTCCTGCCCCCAACACCCCCCCCCAGCCACGATTTGCTGCCTCAGAAGAAGGGGACGTGCTACGAGCAGGGATTACATTTCCTTTTAATTGATCAGAGGCTTTTCTCCACCTCCATTTGCCCTGCACCAGCTGAACCCGGGTGGGCAGGGCAGGATGGGCTCTCTCTCCACACCAGCAGTGAGATTCCTGCAGCAGACACGAGAGGGAGGGGTTTTAAAGGGGGGAGTGGGCTTGGCAGAGGGGTGGGTTCTGCTCCCAGGGCTCGGCTGGGAGTAAACAAGAGCCACGGGCTCCCTGGGCCCTGACCTCAGCGGCCAAAGAGCAGAGGGAGCAGAGATCAGGGAGATAGTGGGGGAGAGGCCCTCGGAGAGGCTGCGGGTGATTCACCTGCCCACACCACGGGTGGGGAGAGGAGGGAGGAGGCTGAATCTCAGCAGGGGAGAGGGGGGAAAAGGGGCCAGGAGGTGAGATGAGAGCCCAGCCCGGCCTCCCCCGAGACACAAGTTGTTTGTTTGTAATGGAAGGGAAAGAAGAGGGAGCAGAGGCCACACAGACATCCAGCTCCCCCCGGGGCCCCAGGCATCCAGCCTGCTCCTGAGCTGGCCTGGCCCGGCCCGGCGAGGTCCCACACGGGTGACCGCAGTCTCTGTGTCACCGTGGCGTGTCCCCAGGCCCTGCTGCCATCTAGTGGCTCCGGGAAGGGCCCCCACACCGATCAGATACTCCAACGCGGGACGGTTTCCATGTCACCGCCCCCTGAAACCCGGCACAAGCCCTCACCCCCCCCCTGTCCCCGAGCAGCTGCTCCCAGGGAGCTCCTGCTGGCAGCAGGGAGCTGGGATTTGTCCCCAGAGCAGGTCTGGAAATCTCAGCCAGGATGTAGGTGACATTTACCTGAATTACTCCAGGGCTTTTATAAGAGCTTCGTTAGCTTCTACTTTAATCTGAGCTTCTGCTTTTGCTGCCTCGTCAGACGCTGCAGCCATCTCTGAAACAGCCTTCTCCAGGTTTGATTTTGCAGTCTGAACACACGAGCACAGAGGATGTGTCATCCAGAGACCACCACAGGATGGGGGACTTGTCCTCTACCCCGACCCACCCCTCTCCCTCCCCTCTTGTCCCTCAGACCAGCTCACACAGCCTCACTGGCAGCAGACACTTAGGAACGATTTCCGTGGGAAAAAGCTGATCCTGAGGCCAAGAGGGGTGGGGAGGGGCAAAATCAGCACCTGTCCAAGGTGGAGAAGTGGTTTGGAGAAGGGTGACAGGCTGTGGGGCTTCCTCTCTGTCCCAGAAACCAGGGTGGAGGCACAGCCCCTGGCCACAGGAAGCTCCAGAGGCAAACCCACCTCCCCCACCCACGAAGCAGGGAGCAGACCCCCCCCTCCAGAAGGGAAGGGGACAAAGGGACTGTGGGACTCACTGCCAGGTCCAGCATGTCCATTGGCACAGCCTCCTCTGCCAGCACCTGCACGCTGGAGTCTGCGTGGACGGTGACGGAGCCGCTGCTCACTGCGAGGGGACAGAGCAGGATGGGTCAGGGAGCTGCTGGCTGGGGCTGCTGCCAGAGTCTGAGCAGAACCAAGAGCACCTGGAGAACCCCAGGGCACTGCCTGACACGGGGCTCAACTTCCAGGGCAGCCCCTGGTAGGGAGAGGGAAGGAGAAACCTCTGAAAGCGCAAAGCCCCCCCCCTGTGGAGCCCCCCAACACACTGCCCTCCCTCCCTGGCTCCCTCTGCTCCATAATACCGAAATATTTGGTGGCTGTGCCATCTTCAGCATAGACTGTCACCACTCCTGGCCTGAGGACCTGCAGGGTGGGGACGTGGGAGGCCAGGATGCCAAAGGACCCGGTCATGGTGGGCACATCCACCTGCTTCACGTTGGCAGCGTTGTAGAACACCTGGAAGGGAGGGCAGAGCAGGTGGAAAGAGTCACCAGGAGCACAGAAAAGGGAGCAGGGGACTTCCCCGAGTCCGGACCCGGACACCTCACCCCGGGCACGGCCGCGCCCCCCGCCCGCCAGCGGAGCCGAGGACCCGGGGCTGGCGGGGCGGGAGGGTCCCCGGCAAAACCGGGAAGGGGCTGAGGGCCGAGGTCAGGACCAAGGTCAGGCCCGGCGGAGCCGGTGCCAGGAACCGGGGGATTCCAGCGCCCCCCGCCCCGCTCCGCACCGACCCCGCCGCTCGCTCCCAGGCCCGGGAGCCGCCCCCGACCCCCGCCGCAGCCCCGGGCCCGCTCCGAGCCGCTCCTCCCAGGCGTTCCCTCCCGCCCCAGCCCCGGGCTGAGCCAACCCGCGGGGTGCAGCTCGGGCTCATCCCGGAGCCCCCGCACCGGCAGCCCCTCGGGTCGCCCCCCGGGGGTGCGGGCCGGGCCCGGCTCTACCTGCGTGGGCGAGGCGAAGGTGAAGGCCATGGCGTTCTGCCCGGCGGCGGCCTCGGCATAGCGGCGGGCGGGGCCCGGCTGCAGCACCGGGCGGGCGCTGAGGCGGAGGAGGAGGCGGGGGGCGCGGATCATGGCGGCTGCGGGGCCGGGGCGGCGGCAAGGGCGAGCGGGCGGCGCGGGGCAGGGCGGGAGGCGGCGGGACTACAGCTCCCGGCGTGCCCCGCGGCACGGACTACACGGACCGGGGGGCGCCGGGCGCAGGCAGGAAGTGACGTCTGGGATGGAGCCGCGAGGGCGCATGGGAGTTGTAGTCCCCGCCGCCCCGCCCGCTGCTTGGCCGCCAATTCGGGGGGCGGGGGGGCGGGGGACGGTATCGCCCCGTTCCTTGCCCATCCCTGCCCGTTCCTGACCATCCCTGCCCGTTCCTGCCCGTTCCTGCCCCTCCGTGCCCGTCTCGCCGCTGGGAGTCCAAATTAGCGATAGCTCCCGGGGCTCCGGTGCCCGGGGCACTGCGGGCAGGAGGGCCTGGAGGAGCAGACAGGGCTGTGGTGCAGGCAGGGATGGTGCAGGCAGGGTTCTGGTTCTGGTGCAGGCAAGGTTCTGGTTCTGGTGCGGGCAGGACTCTGGTGAAGGCAGGGATGGTGCAGGAAGGGTTCTAGTTCTGGTGCAGGCAAGGTTCTGGTTCTGGTTGTTGTTCTGGTGCAGGCAGGGCTGCGGTGCAGGCAAGGTTCTGGTGCTGGCAAGGTTCTGGTTCTTGTTCTGGTGCAGGCAGAGCTGTGGTGCAGGCAAGGGTTCGGGTTCTGGTTCTGGTTCTGGTGCAGGCAGGGCTGTGGTGCAGGCAAGGGTTCGGGTTCGGGTTCTGGTTCTGGTGCAGGCAGGGCTGTGGTGCAGGCAGGGTTCGGGTTCGGGTTCGGGTTCGGGTTCTGGTTCTGGTTCTGGTGCAGGCAGGGTTCGGGGCAGCCCCTGTCCCCACGTGACGCTGGCGCCGCGCGGGGGTGGCTCTGGTTCATTCATAAATCCCGGGGCCGCCCCGCCGCACCGAGCGCAGCGGCGGCGATGGAGCCCCGGTCCCGGTTGTAGGTGAGTGCCTGGCCCCCCCCCCCCGCCTCGAGACAAACCCGATCGCGACAGAAGGAGCCTGGCGGGGGGATCCCATCGCGCTTCATCGCGCACGGGGGTTCCGGGGGGCTCCTGCCTCGCTGTCACCATCCCTGCCTCCATCCCCGCCCCACAGTCCTGCCTGCAGCCCCCTCCCGCATCCCTGCCCCACGGCCCCCACCCCTCCCTTCCTCCATCCCTGCCCCGCATCCCTGCCCCGCATCCCTGCCCCGCATCCCTGCCCCGCATCCCTGCCCGCATCCCTGCCCGCATCCCTGCCCGCATCCCCACCATCGGAATTGCCCCGGGGGGGCCGTTGCAGCCGGGGGGAGCAGAGCGAGTCCCCCCACTCCCAGCCCCACGGGTCTAACACACGCGTGGGGCGCGGACCCGCCCCGGCCCCCCTCTTCCCCCCCGCGACCCCTCCTCTAGCACGCACGTGCAGGAGCGCGGCAGCAGAGGGACCCCCGGCCCCCAGCCCCCCTCCTCGGGAACCGGCAGCGGCCCCAGGTTCCGGCCCTGTGTCCCCACCCGAGGGGATAGCCCGGGGGCCGCGGGGACCGGCCCCCTCCTCCAGACAATGGCCGGCCTGTTCCCGCCGGGTCGCCATGGAGACGGGATTCCTGCATGATGGGGAACAGGAGGGACATTCTTCCCGCCCACCCGGCCCCCCGAGCCCCCCGCCTGGGGCCAGGGGGGGCTCCCCGGGGTCCCCGCCCGTGGGGCGCCCGTCCCGCCCGCAGCCGCAGCCCCCCGGGACTGGGGTCCCCCCAGCAAAAAGGGGGCAGAGGAGGGACGTCCCTTTTTCTGCCCTGGGGGTCCACAGGGGGGGCGTTCCCCCGCTCACCTCAGCACCTCAGAGCTGCCTCAGGGTGGGTGCAGGGGCGGGGGGGGGATGTCTGAGCCCCCAGCACCCCGATAGTCCTCGAGGGGTTCGCACTTCGGCTCGTGGCAGAGCTGCGACCGACCGCGACAGGGTCGTCCCCCCCGCGACAGGGTCGTCCCCCCCGCGACACGGTTCCCCCCCGCGCTACCCCCGCCAGCGGCTCTTCCCATCGGCTCCATTCACATTTTTCGCTGACCTGATTTTGAGCAGTTTCCGAGTGCTCCGGCCGGCAGAACGCCCCCTCCTCCCCCCGAGCTCCCTACCTCGGGGGGCTCCCCGGCACCAGCATCGCCACCCCCAGCCCATCCCATCCCCCGCCCCGTCCGGCAGCCCGGGACAGATGGACACAAGGGACAGACGGACCCGCGGTGGCAGCCCCCGGGTTGACACCGCAGTGGGGGGGGTCGTATCTGCCCGTCTGTCCCCTGGCCCCGCTGCCTCTCGCTCCTCAGCAGCTCGGAGCATCACCCGCGCGTCCCTCAGCAGCCCCACTGCTGTCCCCAGCCCTGTCCCCTCCTGCTTGGGGACAATCTGGTGGCGGAGCCGCTCTCGGGCTGACTCAGAAGCGTCAACGGCCGCTCCGGCGTCACCCACGCCAGTCCCGCTCACACGAGACGTGGGGAGCCCATCTGCCACCCTGTCACCCCTCCCTGCCCCTGTCCCCGCGTTCTGCCTCCCCCTCGACCTCCGCGAGAAGGGGCCGGGCAGCCCGGACCCCCCATCCCCGTCTCCCCCCCGGCATGTGGCTGGTTGCTGGGGCTCCCTGGGGCAGGGCGATGTCACCTCCTTCCCTGCGAGTACCCCGAGTGGGACCCCAGGGCAGGGTCAGCCCCCCACGGGCCACCTCTGGCCACCGGGACCACTCGCCCGCCCCCAGGGAGCTCAGGCCCCCGTTTTAAGTGGGCAACGGCGTGGGGGGCGGGGGCTGTGTAAGGGTGGTGGCAGTGCCCGGGGGCTGTGCCCGGGGTGGGGTGAGAGGGTTCTCGGGGGGGAAAGCGGCGGTCCTGACCCCTTCTCCCCATCCCGGCCCCACCTGCCTCCCCGTCCTCGCATCCCCCCGGAGCCACCTTCCCTTCGCCCCTCCCTCTCTCTCTCCCACCCTCCAGCCTCCCCCTGACCACACCCTCTCTCCCTCCATCCCTCCATCCCGGTCCCTCCCTCCCGGTCCCTCCCGGCAGCTCCGCACCGCGGTGCTGGGCAGGGCCCGGGGCCGGGCAGGAGCCGCCGCCACCACCCCCGGCCCGGTTCCACCACCTCCCTCTGTCTCCCCCCGGCCCAGGACGCGATCGGGCCGGGACGGACCATGAGCGATGACCCGACACCCTGGGACAACGCGACGGAGAGCGCCACGGTGAGCGGATCCCCCCTGCCCGCCCCTGTCCCCCCCGCCCGCGCTGCCCTCCCGGGGGTCACGGGGCTGGGGGGCTGCGCGTCCCGGCGTGGGGCAGTGCCTGGGAGGTGTGAGGGCTGCACGGATGCTGTGGGGCTGGGGGCTCCGCCTGGGTGGGGATGGCAGCAGACACCCTGTCCCACTGTCACTCGCCCCACTCCGCCAGCCCCGGGGGGTGGGTGAGACCCCTCTGCGCCCTGCGCAGCCCCATGAGGAGCTCTGGGTGCCGGGGGTCCGAGGGGACCGGGTCAGCCCCACTCCCACAGCTGGGGGTGTGGGCACGGGCCCCCAGGTGGGGCAGAGCTGGGGTCCCACCCCCACTCTCGGCACGGGGCCGCTGGCAGTGCAGCCCCCCCGGCTGCCGTTGCCTTGGTGAAGGCAGAGCCCCGGAGCCGGCAGCAGGCCCGGGGGCGGCGGGGGAGCATCTCTGGGGAGCAGCGCTCCGCGGCAGCCGTGGCGGGGGGTGGGAGGGGACGGGACTGCCCTGGCACTTGGGGTTTGGGGCTCCCTGCCCCTTCCCCCCCCCTCAGCTCAGCCCCCGTCCCCGTGCAGGCAGTGCCCGGCGAGGTGTCCCCTCAGGATGGCTACGTGCTGCTCCTCGCCCTCCTCTCCATCTTCATCGGGGGGACCCTGGTCCTGCTCTCCGGCATCCTGATCATTTGCCGCCGGTGCTGCGAGGCCGACCGCCGGCACTCCAGGTGGGGTTGGGCCGTGGGGACAGGCTCTGCTGCTGTCCCTGGGGCCTGCGTCACCGGTGCTTGCTCTGCTGACCCTCCTCTCCCTGCAGAGCCAGCGATGATCCCGAGAAAACCAACACCACCTACCTGGATGACTCGCAGCCAGCCCAGGGTGAGTGCCATGGTGGGTCTGGGGGTGCCAGGGGGAGCTGACAGCCATTGCCCACCCCCAGCAGCACCCCCAGCTCCCCAGGGAGGTAAAGCAGCTCTTGGGCACTCCCCTCTCCCCAGTGCAGCCCCCAGCCCTGGGGTAGGGACAGCCACGCACCCCCTGTGCCCCCCACCATCCCTCCCAGCGGCGCTCCAATGCTCCAGGACAGCCAGCCAGGAGCAGGGACAGCCGGGCTGGCTGTGAGGCTTGGGGTGCAGCAAGTTTTCCAGGCCTCAGCTGGGGAAGCCGGTGTGTGCCACAGGAGGGGGAGAGCCTGTCTGCTGACCCCCTGTCTCCACAGATATCACCATCAAAGTGGAGGACCCCGACTGCTTGTCATCCTCCAGCTACCGGGATGCAGAGAGCGAGCGGTTCCTGTCCTCCAGCTCCTCCACCACCCGCCGCGTCTCCTTCAACGAGGCCGCGCTCTTCGACCAGGGCAAGAAGACCCAGGAGAAGGGGAGGAGGTGAAGCACTGGGCTGGAAGGGGGAGGACCGGGGGGGTTGGGTCAGTGCCTCCTCTCCTAACCCGGAGTGCCTGGCAGGTACACGCTGACAGAGGGAGATTTCCACCACCTGAAGAACGCTCGGCTGACCCACCTGCACCTCCCGCCCCCTGCCCTCAAGATCATCACCATCCACGAGTGTGAGTCCAGTGAGAACAGCCTGGCCATGACCCCCCGCCTGCCCCCGCCCAAGCCCGGCCTCGCCATCTTCCAGGTGAGCCCCCAGCACCTCAGGGAGGATGGGGGAGACGTGGGGGACAGGGGCAGGTCCTGCGGAACCCCGGGGCGGCACTGCTGGGGTGGGAGTCTCAGGACAATTCTGGATGTGGGTATGGGGGGTCCCGGGGGTCCCCAACCCTTGTGCAAAGCCCCCTGAGCTTGCTCTGCCTTGCAGCCTCCCGGGGGGGCCCTGCCCCAGCCGGCACTCCCCAGCCATGCCGTGTGCCCCAGCTCTGCCCTGCCTGGGGACACCTACAACTCCACCGTGGACACCAGCTTCACCAAGGCCAGCCCCACCGCCTCCTCCGACTCCGGGGAGGGCCCCTCGGTGAGTGCTGGGGGGGGAATCAGCCTTGGGAGCCTGTGCAGCCCCAGGGATCCTGTCCCTGCCCTGATCTCTGGCACAGGGGTGGCTGCCTGTCCCCCCACCCTGTCCCCTGCTTCATGCCAGGGCTCTGGGAAAGGATGTGGCCATCCAGCTCTGCCCCCCACCCCTGTCCCTTGCCCCCGGGGGACATTTGTACATCAGCTGCAGCCGATCTTGGCAGGAGAAGGACAAAGGAGCCGAGCTGGGGATGGAGGGGGGGGGGTGCAGGGGCCTGAGGGGGCACTCACATCTCCTCCCCACACACCCCCCAGTTCCCAGTAGTGCCCAGGAGTGGGAAGGTGGCAGGGGCAGGGACGGGCGGCCCCGGGGAGCCCCCCCTGCCCCCCACACAGGGCACTGTCCTGCAGTTCTTCACCCGCCTGCGCCGTCACGCCAGCCTGGACGGAGCCAGCCCCTACTTCAGGATCAAGAAGTGGAAGCTGGAGAGCACCCAGCGGGCGTCCAGCCTGGACACCAGAGGTGGGGGCAGCGGGGAGCCCGGGCACAGCCCCACGGAGATGGACACGTGGGCAGAGGGGGGGGTCACTGTGCTGGGAAGGGACCATCCCCCCAGCTCGGCCCTGTGGCTCCCATCAGGGTCCCCAAAGCGACGGCAGTTCCAGCGTCAGAGGGCGGCCAGCGAGAGCATGGACCAGGAGGACCGGGACCCTCACCAGACAGACATCATCCAGTACATCGCCCACACGGATGATGTGGCCTTCCACCCCGCCAGCAGCCCCTTCCTGCCCTCCCCTGCCAGCCCCCCACCCTCTCTCGGCAGGTATTTTTCAGTAGATAGAGGGGACGGGGAGGGTTGAGCCGGGAACGGGGAAGACACCGAGGGACCCGAGCTGCCCCTGGCACAGGGGGCTCCTCCTTTGTGTGGCCTTGGGAGGGGGGAGGTGGCCAGGGGGCAAAGATCCTGGGTGAGGGGCTCTGGGGGAGGTGTGGATGGGGAGGGTGTGGCAGGGCGGTGGGGACAGCGTGGGGGACCCCGTGGCACCACGGCAGCGCCGCCGAGCCCGCAGGTGCTGGGCTGGCACCCCCTGCTCGGGGTCCCTGCGTCCCTGTCGTGACAGCGGGGTGGTGCCTGCAGGATAGAGCCGGGCGAAGGGGCCGTGGGCAGCCCTGGTGAGGCTGGCGTCCCCGAGCCACCCAGCGCCTACCACGACATCTGGAGCCTGCGCGCCTCGCTGGAGCTGTACGCGTCCTCCGAGCGCAGCAACGACCAGGACTCGGTGCGCAGCGACGGCGGGGACAGCGTCTCCTCCCCCGGCGGCGTGGCCCCCTGCCCCTCTTTCTCCCTGGACGAGGCCGAAGGCCCCGAGGAGAAGCTCTGGGGTCGCCCCAAGGCAGAGGAGTCGGAGCCCGGCACCCGCAAGCTGCTGCAGATGGACAGCGGCTACGCCTCCATCGAGGCGCCCAGCCGGGGGGGCGAGGAGGGGCCCCCCAAGGACCAAACGGCCTCCGAGAAGCGGATTTGTTTCACCAGCGCGGGGCGGAAAGGCACCATCTTCGAGAGCTTCGAGGGCCGGCAGCCGGAGGAGGAGGAGGAGGAGGAAGAGGAGGATGAAGAAGAGGAGGAGGGGAGCACAGCCCGGGGTGCGGCAGGCGGGGGACCCCCCCGTCCCCACAGCCCCCTGGCCTGGTCCCCGTATGGGCAGATGTTCCCGGGGCGGGAGGCTCTGCCCCGGCGGGACTACAGCATCGACGAGAAGACGGACGCCCTGTTCAACGCGTTCGTGCGCCACGACCCGCAGTTCGACGAATCCCCGCTGCGGGGCAAGCACCGCTCCCGCACCCACCTCCGCAAGCAGTGGCAGCACGCCAAGCAGTACAGCGACCCCGGCGTGCGGTACCCGGCGCTGGAGCGGCACCGCACCCCTCTGCGCCGGGGGGACAGCGCCAATTACCCCCTGGACAGCCGCTTCCACAGCCCCCTGCCCCGCATCGTCAGCGCCGGCGACGAGGAGGCGGCGGAGGCGGCCGATGGGGTCCCCCCCGCCCCAGCGCTGCCCGACCCCGAGATCCAGGTGATCGTGGAGGAGCCCGGAGAAGCGGCCCCCGAGCCCAAGGTCGGAGCCGAACCCCCCGGGGATGACGACTGCTCCGGCCCCGGGAGCTGCCTGGGGCTGAGCTCCGGCTCGGAGCTGATGGACAAAATCACGGGTGGGCTGGAGGAGCGGCTCTACGGGCACCTGAGGAGAGAGGCAGAGAGCACCGAGCACACGGTGGCCGTGGCAGCCAGCGATGCCCCCCCTGACCACAGCCCTGTCTAGGCCCGGCCTGAGGGGACAGACCCCAGCACGGGGGGGTTCGGGGCTCCGTCCCCTCCTGCTGCTGGCGCAGGGCCCGGCAGGGGCCGCGGGACCCTCCCCACAGGGCCGCGGGAAGGGTGACCCCACATGGGAAGGCCAGGAGGGTGCCTGGGGTCCCCTGGCTGCACCCCCCACACTGAGGGGGTCCGGTAGCGTGGGGTGGCCAAGCCTCCTGGCTCTCAGGAGCGAGGTGCCAGGCAGCAGTGAAGGGGCCCGGGGTGTGGGGGGGGGGCACAGAGGTGCAGCAGAGCTCAGCACCCGGGGTCTTCGCTTGTAAACCCCCAAACCCAGCTGAGACCCAGCCATGACCCCCCCGGCAGAGCAGTGTAGCAGAGATGCTCTCCCCTCTCCCTCTCTCTGGTTTTTTACAAGCAATAACGCCTCCCATCCCACCGGGAACATCCTGGTGAGGAAGGGGCCGGAGCTGGGGGAGGCAGCGGTGCCACCCTGAAGGGGAGGGCAGTTTATTTGGGGAGGGGGAGTCACCTCCTCCATCCCACCAAGCCAACGGTGCCACAGGGAGCCTGGGATCCCAACTGGAAGCAGGGGCCTGGGGCTGCCATGCCAGGGCAGGAAGATGCTCGAAGGGCTCCTGCATCCCCCCCAGGGGCATGGGCAAGCCCAGGGCCCCACAACAGCCCCCCGAGGGCTGGGGAGGCAGGACCCCCCCAGGAAATACCCCCTGTAGGGGTGGGCTGCCTGTCACCTGCCCCTGGTGCTGGTCCCTCTGCCCGGGAGAGAGCAGAGCATGTGGGGCTGGGGCAGCCCAAATGCTCTGCACCCCCCCGGGAGCTGAGCGCGGGGCCCGAGGTGTGCAGAAGATATTTATTGATTTTTACAGAGGTGGATGCTGCTGCTCCAGGGGGGTGGTGGTGGTTGTTGCTTTTTATTGGGTTTTTATTTGTGTTTCAAAGGATGGGTGGGAAAAAAAGAAAGAAAAAAAAAAAAAGAAAAAAACCCTAAAAATAGCCCCACAGGTGTTACCTGGGGGTGGTCAGCAGTGGGGCAGGCAGGGGGCCCAGCCCAGGGCCCCCCATGCCCCTCCACAGCCCCCCCATTGCATGCGAGTAGAGGCCGGGTCGCTCCTTCCCTCTGCGCAGTCTCTGTCCAAAGCACTAACTACAACTCTGCCTTTTTAATCTATAAAGAGAGGAGAAAAAAACCCAAACAACTGTGACTTTTCTGAGCTTGTTTCTTACCCTTCTACCCCTCGGGATAGGGCCCGGCCCCCCCCGCTCGGGAGCTGCTGGGCTGGGGGGAATCACCCAGCTCCTGCCCCAGCACTGCCCTATGAAGCAGAGGACACCTGGGGTAGGGTCTGCAGCCCCCAGACCCAGCCCATCCCCTGCAGGAGGAAGAACATGAAACCCACCTTGCTGTTTTCACTTTATTTTTTTTTCTTTTGTCTTTAAAAAAAAAAAAAAAAAAAAAAGAAAAAAAAGAAAGAAAAAAAGACAACGAGCGCACCCATTCCCTTTTCCGAGCCCTTTTACAGCATGCAGGTTTAATAGAGTTTCGTTTTGTCTTAATACCTGTTGGGTGGTTTTTTTGTTTTTTTTTTGGGGGGGGGGTTTTTTTGTGTGGGTTTTTTTTTTTTCCTCATCTGGTTTATTTTCAACACATCACAATGTGTAGGAATCTCTAAATATACCGCAAATATAAACAAAAAACAAAAAAAAACAAAAAAAAAAAAAAGAAAGAAAAAAAGAGGAAAATATATAATATATAACAGTAGTCTAAAACATAAAGTGCACGGCAATGGCTTTGCACGACTCTACACAGCCAGGGGGGACCCGGCCGGGCCCGGCGGGGAGGGGGGGGCCCGCTCATCCCCCCCTTCCCATCGTGAAATTAAAACCAGAATCAGTGTCTTGATTGGCAAAGAGTGATTGGGGAGGAGGAGGGGCAGCATTTTCCCAGCCGCAGAGTTCATCTTCCCAGGTGGTAAGTGGGGTCTGCCCACCAGCAGCTTCTGGTTCCTGGGGCCGGGGCCGCCGGGGGAGGGGGCGGGTTCCGTGGTTGGATTCCTCGGGTTTCTTTTTGGATCTCAAGCGCGGTTCGCTCCCAGGAGAGAGGCAGAGATGGGGCAGGGATGGGGACGCTGCGGGAGGACAGAGAAGGAGGGGTGAGAGAGGGCTGGGGGGGTACAAATGGGGCCTGATGCCACGACCCTGCTCCTGGGACCCTTTTCCCAACAAGGTTGGAGGGGTCTGGGGTCCCTGCTCTGCCCCAGAGGGGTGGGTGTGCTGCCCCAGAGCTGCCCCTGGAGCCAGGAAGCAAAAGTCCCAGGGGAAAACACAGCAAGGACCTTCAGTGATGCCAAGGAGAGGAGCCCATCAAACACAGACAACCCCTTCTGCTTTTCCAGGTGCTGACTAAAGGGGGGCAGTGGAAGGGGGGGATTCCTCCTCCTCCTCCTTCCCAAAGCCACTGGGCAGCTGTTCCCAAGCCCCCAGGCCCTGTCCCGAGGGGAAGGGGTGAGAGGAGCAGCAGCTCCCCCGGGGAGCCCCCGATCCCAGGCATTTTCTCCTGCTACAGTAAAGTCCCCGTGCAGGTGACTCACTGCCAGCCATGAATTAAAGATGAAAAAGCTGCCAGAGGAGCTGAGCGCGAGGCCTGACAGCTGCAGGGGGAGGATCAGGCTTTTATTTCTGGCTTTTTTTTTTTTTTTATTATTTTATTTCTTTTTTTTTTTTTTTTTTTTTTTTTTTTTTTTTCACACCACAAAGCTGGTCGTGATCCAAACAGATAGCAGAGCCTCAGCCCCACGGAGCAGCGGTGACGAGCGAGGCCGGGGGTGGATGAGCAGAGCATGAGTCACAGCGGGCTGGTTCTGAATGAGGGGTGGGCAGGGAGGGGGGGGACGGGGCTGAGAGAGCCGGAAAGAGGAGGGGGAAGCAGGGAAGGTGCTGAGCTCCCCCGAGGAGAGGAAGGGGCTTGAGGCAGGGTGACAAGGCCACCTCTCAGGGACACCCCGGTGCTCAGCATCCCGGTGCACGGTGGAGGGAGCAGAGCAGGGGGAATGCTCCAGGGGGGTGGGGGACACACACACGACTCTGGTGGCAAGGAAAGGGGCTGTGGGCTGTCACAACACATCCCGAGTGCAGCCCAGCAGGGGGATTGCCACAGCAGCTCTCCCCCGAGGAGGCAGCAGCTTGCAAGGAGGGGGGAGAGCAGGGGCATGCCGGGGTCCCCTCTGTGCTCTGCACCCCTCTAACA
Organism: Heliangelus exortis; assembly: GCF_036169615.1. NCBI lineage: Eukaryota > Metazoa > Chordata > Aves > Apodiformes > Trochilidae > Heliangelus > Heliangelus exortis. The sequence continues at coordinate 4,386,524 of NC_092449.1, forward strand.
CTGCAGAGGACCCAGGGTGCCAGGGACATTCCCAGTGGGATGCTCAGGACCGAGACCTCTGCTCTCTCCATACCCAAAACTACAAACACCCTTCCCCAGGGGCTCGGATGTCCCCCCCCCATCCCTGGGCAGGCACCAGGGTGGCCTCACACACCTCCCTCCCCATGGGGACAGGGCTGCCGGTACCTGTGCAGAGCCTGGAGCTCCCCCTCACTGCTGCTTGCAGGTGGAGAGCTTTCGGATCTTGCTGCTGGCCGAGCAAGCCTTGCGGGAGGGGTTGGAAGAGGCGCTGGCTCGCCGCTCCCCTTTGGATTTGGTGCTCAGCTGTCCCGGCTCTGTCCCGTTCATGCAGATGGCTTTGGGCAGCCCCTTGCCACGGCTCTGCCCGTTCTGCCCTGCCTCCTCCTCAGGCACCTGTCCTGCAAGGGAAGGGACACGGTGAGGGAAAGGACACGGTGAGGGAAGGGACACGGTGGCCCCACGGCATCCCCTCTCCCCCTCTGCTGCTGCCCCTGGGGGGAACCAGAGCCTGGTCCTACACCTGAGGTGGCCCCAACAGGGGATGGGGGAGGTTGGGAGCCCAAGGCCGTGTCTCCCTCCCTGCTCCCACCAAACATCACCGTTTCCCATCTTCCTCCAGCACACAAGAAAAAAAATCGGAAGAGCCGGGGCAGTGTGGGAGAACCAAGGGCACAGGGGGTCCAGGGCTCAAGAACGGGCACCCTGAACCCCACCAGCAGCAGTGGAGGAACTCACTCCTCCTCCTCCTCCTTTCTCTGGAGGAAGGTACAAGCCCCACTCCCATCCGCCAACCTGACCCACAGAGCACCAAAGGGTTCAGTGTCTTTGTGGAACCAATGCCTGCTGGCTCTGTGGGGCAGGGCAGGGGCTGCATCATCCCCAGCAGCTCAGGGCAGGGGCTGCATCACCCCCAGCAGCTCAGGGCAGGGGCTGCATCACCCCCAGCAGCTCAGGGCAGGGGCTGCATCATCCCCAGCAGCTCAGGGCAGGGGCTGCATCACCCCCAGCAGCTCAGGGCAGGGGCTGCATCACCCCCAGCAGCTCAGGGCAGGGGCTGCATCACCCCCTGCAGCACAGGGCACCTCAGTGGGCACTGCCAGGCAGCCCCCCAGCAGCTCAGAGATGTCACTGTCCCCACAGGGGATACCCAGCTGGCAGAAGGGCTCCAGCCCAGCCCTGCTGCCCTCCTCTCCAGCTCGGGGTGACTCAGCACCGCAGCTGAGGAGCCATTTCTGGAGGCCGTGGCTGGATGGGGCTGGGGTCACCTCCACTCACTCAGGCAGTGACAAAGGGTCCCCCCCTGGCTTAGAGGAGGAGGAGGGGACAGGGCCCGGGATCAGGGCACATCCCCCAGGCAGACGCAGGACTGGCGAGAGGATTCGTCAGGTTCACGGCTCCCCCCCCACCCCCCCCACCGGATCCAGCCCAGGCAATTTCCTTCCAGCAGGAACGTCACGCTCCAGGGCCCTTCAGTTATGACTCAGAGGTTTGAGTGGAAGCGAGGGCTGTAAGACGATTATGTATAATTTTCTTTAAAGGATGCTCAATCCTTTCCCCGCCAAGGCCGAGCGGGACGTCATCCCCCGGCACTTGCGCCAACCCTCACCCCACTGCGGGAGGAGGAAGGGGGTGGGAGAGCTGCAGCCCCCCAGGAGGGACACAACAGGGTCCCTGTTGGGCCCTCGTGCTCTCCCCCCACCTCGCTGCATCCTTCCCAGGCCCTGCTGCAGGTGAAGAGTCCTCGGGGAAACCGCAGCTGCGAGGGGAAGGGAGATGTGACCTTGTTCAGACAAAGTCCCCTCCAGCACCCACCTTCCTCTCCCCAAGGGATCAGCCTGAACGCTCACGGAGACCCTAAAGCAGCAAAAGGAACAAGATCCCAGAACCCAGCCCCTCTGCCTGGGCGGCACTGGTGCTGCTGGTAAAGCCCTGCAGCACCCAGCAGGAAAGAGTGAAAACACATCCTTGGAAATCAGGCGGCAGATTGAGCACTTCTACAGCCAGACTGGTCAGCCAGAACCAGGCAGGAGGGGTTTTTTCCTTCCTTTAAAAGCAGGCTGAGCTGGGGAGAGCTGGGGAGCTGGGCTAAGGCAGGAATTACCTTAGAGAAATGTCCCTGATGATTGATGTGGAGACCAAAGCAGGAGAGGGAGGGCAGGATGGACCCACCTGCTGCAGGGTTCTGGGTTACAGGGGACCCTCGCATCCCTCCCTGGTGATTCCACCAGGTCTGGACACATTTCCTGATTCCTCTGTGCTGCCACTTACCTGAGAGCTGCTGCCCTGCCCCAGGAGGGGACAAGGACTGACCAGGGATGTGCTGCTGGCTCCGTGCACCCACTGGGCTCCCAGGGGACCTCCCCAGAACCACAGAGTTCTGTAGGAGCTCTGCAGGAGGGGTGGAGGTGCCCTGGGGACGTGTCCTTACCTCCAGCACTTTCTGAAAATGTCTGGCCTGAAAATGAGAGGCAGAAACAGCAGCTCCTGACCCCTTTGGAAAGAGCACCTCTCTTGGAAGGGATGAGGGGTCCCAGCTCCCCCTCCAGAAGAGGGGAACACAGCATCCCCTGAGCCCCCCCCCCCGGGACTGGGTGCAGGGCAGCTGGCTGTGGGTACCCACCCCCAGAGTTCAGGGTTTTTCCTTTTCTCTACATCCCAAGAGCTTGTCTGCAGAGCCTCAAATAACCCCATTCAGAGCAAAGCTGAACACTTCTTCCCCTCCCTCAGCTGAACTCAGGCCAAGTCAATTAACATTTCTGACTGGGGAGGGAAGAAAAAAAATTTAAAAAAAAAAAAAAAATCCAAACAGTTCATTTGTCTTTTGTGTGACTCTTCCCTCCTCCCACCCTGCTTCAAAAGCACAGTCCTGGGAGTCTATTATGGAGAGCATGGAGGGAGGGGGAACTGCAAGCTAATTTTACCTCCTTCACCAATGACACTTTCTGACGTTCAAATTAATGAAAATAAAAATTCAACATGGGATGAAGTCTTGGCAACTGCCTGCCCACGCGGAAGCCAGTGACCCAGTGCTGTGTCTGTTTGAGCAGCTACATCCTACCTTACAGCTACCACTGAGCAGTGCTAAAAATAAAATAAATAAAAGGAGGGCTGGGAGAGGCATCAAGAACGTGCATGTTTGCCCTTGCCACTTCTTACATTTCTTAATGGCTCCATCCAGCTCATTCAGGCACAAAAAAAAAAAAAAAAAAAAAAAGGTTTCAAAATAAAACGGTGAAGAGCTTTTGAATTGCTGTGTTTGTCAGACACAAACAAGAACACATCATTTGTGGCTAGAAACGAACCTTTTCAAGCACCAGGCTTTAAAGGCTCCAGCCCTGGCTTTATTTTCAAGCTCCAAACCAAAAGCTAAGGGAGCAAAACAAAACAAAAGGACCCACTCCAGCTACGCAGCCGTTTGCCTCTGCTGGAGGACTGGGCTGGAGCAAACGAAGGGGTTAATGCTAGGGGAGAAAAAAAAGCAGAGCACAGCCTTCTAAATCTGAAACGCAGCACAAAAGCAAGAAGCAAGATGCTTACATCCATTTATTGCATCTGCTGCTGCTGCTCTCCAAGCAGCCACTTCTGGAGGATGCTCTGTCACGTGCCCAGTGCCCAGTTCTTCTCTCCTCAGCTCTTCCCTCGGAGGAGACGTTTAGCACCGATTGAACCAGGGGCACCTAACATTTAATGCTCTCTGCAGAGCTGCATAAATCTTTAAATAACCCTTCAGAAGTGAAAGCACCTCCTCAGAGCCCCTTCTTCCTCTGAAGGAGGCCAAATTTAATGAGGTTCCCTCTTCTCCCCTCCCAAACTGAACACCCACTCCCACCTCTGAGTCACTTGTTCTCCTGCTCTCACTGCCCAGCAGAACCACAACTGAATTCATCACTCACTTCCAAGTTAGTGGTGTTTTAGTTTTTTTTTTTTTTTTTTATAATTTTTATTTTAATATGGCATCACTGTTAGAAATGTAACACTTGCACAGAGCTGAGCAAGTTCAAAAGAATCCTGCAGGAAAACTCGGGTTAAAAAAAAATAACAAAAAAACAAAGATGGAAGTTTATTTTCTGCAAGCTGCCCCCCTGCCTTTGCCAACGTTGGGTGAAAACACCAGAGCAGTGTCCCTACACCAGGATCCTCCTCACCCCACTCCCCCCTGAGGTTGTTGTGAGGCTGCACTTCTAGGGAAGGGATGGTTTATGGGGCCACAATTAAGTTTTAGGCTTCTAATCCCTCTGAAACAGCACAAATTGCACACAAGGACTTTAAATCTCCCAGTAATTTGCCTGTCATCTTCTGAAATGACAGCTTTTATTTGGGTTTAACCACTGCTGTCTGCATGAGGAGTGTGTACCAGCTGATACCACTGCTCTGGAGGTCTCTCCCAGTCTCCTGCCTGTGGGGGTCCCTCCAGCTGAGCCAGGGGCTGGGTCCAGCCAGCAGGGCCAGCAGGGACAGTGACACTGCCTGGGGATGTCACAGGCTGAGTAACCCACTCTGGAAGGGGTCACAACCCCTCCCCTGCAGCCTGCTGGAACCCCTACAGCTTAGAAATAGAAAGCCAAAACCTGAAGGACGATTCCCTTGCAGGACAAAGGTATCTGCTGGAGAAACAACACTTCTGTTATGATGGGCAGGATCCTGCTGGAGACTGGGGGAAGCAGGGAGGTGATCCTGTGCTCTCCAGTCACTGCCACCAGCTCAGGCCACAGGAGGCCCAGGAGGACAGTGGCTTTGGGGTCTAGGCTAAGCTTCGTGCTCCTCTTCTGTGGCCGTGGCTGATGGGAGCACGGCTTCCTCTCCAAAATGCTCCTGACTTCTGCTGGGTGCTGGGCTCTGTCCTCTAAGCCCTGCCTCAGCTTCCTCCTCCACAGCTGGGAAGGCAGAAGGAAGCAACAGAGCACTGTTGGAGACCTGCACATGCTTGTTCTCTAGACTGGCACCAAAAAAAGCAGTGACAAGAGCATCCTGCAGGCCCTTGGCTTGGCTGCAAGAGAGTCAAGTACCAAGAGCAATGCAGCTACTGTGGCAGAGGTTCTCCTCCTTCAAGGGAGGTTAAAGCACCCTCAGACCACCTGCACCTTCCTCCTGCCTCCTGAAACCAGTTCAGAAAGGAAAATGTAAAACTGGAGGGGGACACCAGCAATGCTGGTGATGGATTTTTAAGCCTGGCAGCCTCAGCACCGTGCTCAGGCCCCACTGCCTGTTTCCTGCTCCAACATTTTGGCAGAATTGTGTCTCAGGCACTTATGCATGGGCTGTTCCCAGCAAGAGCTCTTGCAGAGGAAGACAGATGACCCCTGACAGCAAGGAAAGCATCTGGCAAGCCTCTTCTCTCCCACTTCTGTAGTTACAGAGGCCCTAGCAATCAAGTATCTGCTTCAGAACATCTATCACGTTTTTAAGAGGATCCCTCCTTTTAAAAAGGCTCCACCAAGCTGTGAGGAAAGGCCTGGTCCTGGTCAGATTCTGGCACAAAAGTCTGTGGGATGTAAGGAGAGAGCAAAGGATGGAGCTCTGCAGGTCACCCAGCTGGCACTGGGACATCAGTTCTATTAGAAAAGGTTATAAATTACCCGACTGTCACCAGTGAATCAGCACTTGGAAATAAATCTCTTTCACTTTGATGAGAATCCCTTCATCTTGGCAGGCTCCACCTCCAACCCACCTCCATATCCGTTTGGCTGAACATCTGAGCAGCCCCCCTGTTGGGGACTGTTCCCCAGGGATGTCACACAGCCCAGAGCAAAGCTGGGCTCAGCACAGCCTCTGCCCCTGGGAGGCTCTGCCCCTGGAAGCCAATCTTGTTTCAAGTCATCGTCCAGAGAAATTCTGGGTACAATTTGAAGCTCATTACAGTTCAAGACCTGACACTTGATTCTTCTATGGCAGTGCTTCAAAAAAGCAATTTCCACCTAACCAGGAAGTCAAATGAAAAACCAAGGTCTTCAGGTGTCAGGTTTGGTAAAACCAGACCTTGCTTTTCCCAAGGCCCACAGAAGCCCACCAGGCCATCAGTGAAGGAAAAACTAAAGCAGTTTGGTCAGCCTGGAACTCCAGAAACAAGGACTTTGCTTATCACAACTCACAGGTCCTTCTCATCTCATTGTGGCAAAGCAAATCAGCACCCCTGCAAGCAGTGTGTGAAACCTTCCCTCCAAAACAAAACTGAAGCAGGCTGGAGCCATTCATCTGGAGACCTGTGTTGTGTTGATGGAGGCAGTGAGACAAAGGAACTGCTGCCCTGCTCACACAGCACTGCTGCTGCAGTGGGAAGCTCAGAGGTCTTTGTCTTCAGCCTTACCACAGACCAGCCTGAGAGCCTTCTGCTCACAAGTGATGGGAGGAGAGCTGCCACCACTTTGTAAGAACAGGGTGGTTAAAACCACCCCCTCTCCCCCCTACCTACTGGTTAAAGCTTACCTTAAAACAACAGGAAATCCCAAATAAAGGAAGAAGTTCTGTAAGCAGACAGCTACCAAGACTGGAACACAAACCAGCCTCAGCATCAAGCTCCAAGCTTCTCCCCCAGCTGTGCCATCTACTCTGAACACTGAGTCACTTTAGGGCTCTGCTCCAAAATAACTGTCTGGCAAAACTGGCCTAAAGAATTCAATGTGCTGAACACCAGAGTCCAGCAGGAGCCAGCTATTACTGTCAGGAGGAAGGAAATTGGTACACAGGTGACATGCAGGAAGGGGCATCCTGGTTGATCAAATCAAGGACTGAGGCATCCGGAGCATCACAGCTCACTCACTGCGTCACTCACACCACTTAATAATCAATCCTCTCCTCCACTGCTGAAAGGATTACTCAGACCTCAAGGCCTTTCCTGAAAAGCTTTAAACAGACAAAAAGAAAAAAAAAAAAGCCACTTCTTTCCCAGCATCACCCTCTCCTACCTGGTACTGTGAAGTCCTGAGTGTAGATGATATCATCTTCAATGTCATACAAGTCATCCTCTTCCTCCTCGTTGTAGCCATGCAGATCTTCCAGATAAGGCACCGCCGTCATGCTTCTCCACCTGTCCTTTGTTTCTGGGCTGGGAGGTATGGGCACCAGAGCCTCTGCCTGAGCATGTTTCTTACGAAACCAACTGCAAAGAGGCCAAGAGCAGTCCCATCAGCACAGCTCCCCTTGGCAGGAGGAACAGAGAAACCCCCGACGCCGCGGGACGGTCCCGTTCCACCCCGACGTTCAAAGGTATCTGCAGCTTCCCGGCCAGTTTTATGATAACCCCTGCCACACAGCTCCAAAAGCAGAGCAAAATATTAAAAATATCCCCTGGTGGCATGGTTACTTCTTGACCTGATGACTGCTGCTCTGGACAAGCCAAACATGACACAACTCTGCAGTTTGCACAAGCATCCAGTAACTTCTGGTGAATAACCCCTGAGGAGCCTGAAGCCAGGCACCAAAGAGCTCTCACAAACCTGAGCCATCTGGTTTTTATCACTCCAGTTCCAAATTCATTTTAGGAAGTAAGGCTTGGATGCACCTCCTGCACACAAGAACTGTAATTATAATTTTGTTCTAGGCTTATACTGCTTGGACAGCAGGCTTAAAAAAAAAACAACCAACCCGGCAGTCTAACAGAATTGTCCACCAAAAGATGGGAGATAAATAAAAATACAGCTACTGGGACAGATCAGACAGGATTTGAAGGAGAAGGACACCCTTACCCAGAAACTCAGCTTCACAACGAGCATCTCTAAACTGTTTTCTCTGCAGTGCTTGAGTTTTAAACTCAGCCTCACTCTGAGGAGTGCAGGTTCTTGCTGCTTGCAGTAAGGAGTGAAGCAGCCCCTGTAGCCTGACAAAGGAGGTCAGAACCTGCCATTAAAAGCCAAGCTTTAAAGGGAGAAAGCCTGGAAGTCGTTAGTGACTGGGGTTTTTATTTTGCTGTATTTCAGCTCTGCCTCTTTCTTTCCTTCTGTCCTACTTACCAGGAGAGTAAAAATAGGTTTTTATTACAGCAGAAACCTGAATCACTGTACTCTAGTCATAACGATTCCATCCTCTGGGAGGTGATTTCAAACACATGCATATGCATATATGGTAATGAGGATATAGAGTGAGAAGAGAAATTCATTGAAGTTCTAAGAAAATCAAAGACCTCTTGAAAGGAGCCTCAAGCAATTCTGTATGGAGTAGCAGAGTATTTCCTGGCAAGCAATTTTCCAGCAGGGACAGAGATTCTGCTCTCTGCACTGGTGCTAAATGTTATTAGGGAAGATTTGCTCTTCAGCTGAGGACCCCTGGCTCCATCAAATGCCCTAATCTGGCTCAAGAAGCTACTGGCCACTGACTAAGCCAGAAAGCAGCTCCTCTGCCATTGATCAGTGATCAGGGGAGAGTCCTTCCTCACCTGCCTTCACCACAGCACTGCTGACAGGGGGCCCTACTTCAGCTTTTATTCCCAGATGTTTCTGGGCACAAAGATAACCATTTACCTGATGCTTGCAGGCTGCTGCTTTAACCCCAAGGGAAAAGAAAAGCTGCTGCAGATCTCAGAAGGGTCCCCTGACCAGAACACCCCTTGGAAGGGGCAGATTCCTCTCTGCCCTGTGAAGCATCTCTTGGCCACTCCCAGCCCTTTGTAAGGGAGTGAAGGGAGCAGTAGCAAGGAGATAATATCTTTACTACTTCTCAAGCTTGCAGAGAACACCTGTGAAGCACAGAACCTCCTGACAGCAGCATCACAAGTATTAATTGTGATCCTGTCAGCAAAGAAGTGGTATGCAGACAGGTTGCTATAGTCTATGGGGAGATAAGACAGGAAGGGTCAAGGACTGAATGAAAAAAGTAATGTGGGTTGACCAGTGCTTAATGAGCCTGTCTGGTTTGCAGCTTCCAAGCTTGAATTTTGTATCAGAAGTCATCGTTGTGCTCTTTTCAAGTTCTGGTATAAGCAAGGTTAAAATAAGACTCAGTAAGCACAGCTGCAGCTTCAAAATACTTTCAGCTAATTCACTTCCCATTCTAGGTCACACGTATTTCAGTTTGCTTGTTCTGTATATGGACAATTTTCCCTGGAACCAGATGCCAAGCTGCAGATCACCACCCTGCCAGCAAGGATGGGTTAGGAATGATTTTCCACTTCCCATGATACCACGTAAGGGCTTCAAGCTCACTGGGAGGTCAGAGTCACCACAGGAAGCAGCTCAGAGCATTCCTGTTTCATTCAGCCCTCCCAGAGACAAAGGTGGAAGGCACACAGCAGTGTGTGCCCTGGGGAAAGGCTGGAAAAAATCTCCAGCTGCCTCCCTGCGGTCACTGCTTCAACTCCTGCCGTGTCAAGAGATGGCCAAGTTCTTAAGGAAAAAAAAAAAAAATAAAAAAAAGGGAAAGAGGGAGAAAGAGAAGCAGCTCCCCCTCCTAGCTGATGCTAAGGCCAAAGGTGGCAGCTGAGCCTCCCACGAGAGGTGTTCTGTGCACAGATGGAGAGCCAGGCGCCCTGAACGCGGCCGCGTTACGAAACGATCCACAGGACGTGGGCTGAGGAACCAAAGATTCCTTCCCTGTGCCTGCCGTGGGGAAGGGCCCCAGAACCAGGTGTCTGGGCAGGAAGGGAGAGGAGGAGAGCTCTGGGGTGTCTGTCCCACCAAGGGAGGGGTAGAGCATCCAACAAGGACCCTGCAGACCTCCTGGGGGGGAGCAAAAGCACCTGGGATGGTGGCACAAGAGCTTCCAGGAGGCACCAGCCCCAGGGGTTCAGTGGCACCCCCACTAATAAAAGGTGGAAGGATCTTCCCTTTCTTGCTATAAACTCTTGCAATGGCATCTATGACTGAACAAATTAAGTGTGGCACTTCTGGAGAGGGAAGGCAAGATGGTTGCCTTGGAAACAAGGGACAGAGGTAGAATTCTGCATCCACTTGATCACTTGGAGTGCTGCAGCAGGGTCAGTGAATTAGGTACAAAATGCAGTGCGTGAGCACCAAGCCCTTCAGCAAAAGCAGGGGGTAGAGCAGGGATGGTGAACAATCTATAGGGAGCAGGCTGGAAACTCCCTGGCTCTTGGTCCCATGCTCCCACCCCAGGAGCACAAAATATTCAGAGGTGAACTCAAAGGGTCAGTTTTCCACTGAACAACATTCTACCCAGATCCTGCTGGGATGAGCAGTTCCAAGGCTCTTTCATTGTTATTCAGGGGTCAGCTCTGGCACTTCATAAACTCTTAAGATGACAGGCTGAGAGACTTCTAATTCATCTCAATTTACAACTCACAGCTCTGCACTGCACAGACTGACAAGGCTGGGAAAGCCTCTGCAAGCCAAGAGGAGAATTGAGCTTTGTCCTGCTGAATTCAAACCAAGTGCAGAAACATGAGTTCAAGGCAAGAGTTTAGCTACAGATGTGAGGAGAGGGGGAGGCAGCTGGCAGGTTCAGCATTAAGCAGACTCTTCCTACAGCATCCTTTAGATGGAGCTGCCACTCCTTGGGGGGGGAAGGAAACATTTGGAGCATCTGACAGGAATGAAGGAATGGCAGAATGACCATTGCTGGGCAAGACACAGGTGCCTGGCTGCCTCCCCCAGCACATGGGGGCTTTTCCTGTTGATTCCCAGGGAACTTTTTAAATACCAACTGTCCCTGTGAGCAAAGGCACCAGGAGCATCAGCTCAGAGACATAAAAAGAGAATCCAGCAGCACAGAAAAGCACTGGGTAGTTCTGGTTTGAGCCAGTATCTATCTCAGCAGGGCAGCCCGGGTTAAGTTGCTTGATGTTTCTGCAGCCCAGTCCCTGTGCCTAACACATGCTTTTGTGGGAGGAGTGTAGAGAAACCCCAAATCATTAATGACTGTTACTCCCCTACACACGAGAAATCTAGGGATTGTAGAAATCAAGCCTTTTCTTAGTAAAATGCTTTCCAAAACTCCTCTGACATTAACTGAATGGCTACCTGCTGTGCTTCTGTTCAATTAAAAAAAAAAAAAAATGAAAGTAAAATAATCGGGGTCAGGTTCAGCACGAGGGCTCAGCTTCTCTGCTATTTAAAGAAAAGCCAGGAGAACCAAGTGCTGGATTCTTTAGCACAATGCTGCTCCACAAAAAGGAGCTGGACGGCCACATCCAGAGCCCAGGGCTGCAGCTCTGCTGTGCCTGATGTAATTATTAGGATGCCACAGCAGGAGGAAGGAGGCAATTACTAACAGGGGAGAAAAGCCTGTTAAGAAGCACTGGCTAAGCTCACAGAACACTAATAAGAGCCTAAGCTTTGGAAATGCTCCTGTGTTTGCAGGCAGAGGCTTTCCTCAGTGTTCTGACATGAAAAACTCCAGCAGCTGGGCCCAGTTAGAGGGCAGGCTGGGCCCAGTTAGAGGGCAGGCTTGCCCTACAGAGCCTGGGGAATTGTGAGTGCCCTTCATGCCAGAAGCCTGCTCCAGTTTCTCCTGCTTTCTAACTCCAGGCAGGGTCTCTAGAGAAACCTCTTTGCTTCCAGCTGGGCAAAGCTGACGCAAGAACTCGGTGCCACACGGGAGGAACATAAAATGGAGTTTGATCAGGATACACCTGCAGCCCAAAAAGCTAAGCAGATCCTGGGCTGCATCAGGAGAAGTGTGGCCAGCAGGTCAAGGGAGGGGATTCTGCTCTGGTGAGACCCCACCTGGAGTCCTGCATCCAGTTCTGGAGCCCCTGTTAGAGGAGGGACATGGAGGTGCTGGAGGGTGTCCAGAGAGGGGCCAGGAGGATGCTCAGAGGGCTGGAGCAGCTCTGCTGGGAAGACACTGAGAGAGTTGGGGTTGTTCAGTCTGGAGAGGAGAAGGCTCTGAGGAGACCTCATTGTGACCTTCCAGGGTCTGAAGGGGCTGCAAGAAAGCTGGGGAGGGACTTCTTAGGATGTCAGGGAGTGATAGGACATGGGGGAATGGATTCAAACTGGAGGAGGGGAGATTTAGATTGGAAGTTAGGAAGAAGTTCTTCCCCATGAGGGTGGTGAGAGCCTGGCACAGGTTGCCCAGAGAGGTGGTGGAAGCCCCATCCATCCCTGGAAGTTTTTAAGGCCAGACTGGATGGGGCTCTGAGCAACCTGAGCTGTGGGAGGTGTCCCTGGCCACAGGAGGGGGGGTGGAACTGGGTGAGCTGAAAGGTCCCTTCCAACCCTGACACTTCTAAGCTGATTCTGTGCTGCTGAGCTGGGTAAGTGGCTCACACCTGGCAGGCAGTGCCACACCAGCAGTGCCAGGGAGGTGGGTGCTCTGTCCTTCCCTCAGTCCCCACCCAATGCACTCCCCAGAGCTGATTCCTGCCTCCTGCTCCCTGCCAGGGCACGGGGCTGATCCCTGCCCCCTCCCCAGCTGTAATCAGCTGGAGAACTCCTTCATTACCCAGTACAAAGGCACCCAGTGCTTTGCTGTCTAGCTGGGAGCACTCTGCTCCTCAGTGGCAGCTGGGAGGACAGTCAGTCCCAGCAGGAGCTTTTGTTTCCCAGAGCAGCTCTGCTGGCAATGCCTGGAGGAGCCCAGCCCCAAGCTGTCTCTTTCATGGCCCACTATCCCTGGGAGGCATGTGCAAGGGGAAAAGCAGCCTTGAAAACCAAATGCCTGCTCCTATCATCTCCCAGAGCCACTGAAACAACCACTGCACAGTGCTGGGCTGCTATTTAAAAGAGGCAGCCTGGCTGCTTAATTAATTGACCAGGCAGCCACAGATCTGCCTCCCCAGCCCCTTTGATCTTGGGCAGGGGTAGCTCAGTCTCCTCTGCAGAGTGCCAGGGCAGTTCCAGCCTGGCAGGTTTTTGTTCTGTGGCTCCTGCAGATGCCTCCCATGCCACAACATCTCCCAGAGCTCATCCTGACAGCACATGGCTACCACTGCTGCCTTTTTCAGAGGCACGACAAGAGAAGAGAGCTTTTCCTGCCTCCAGGCAGCACAAAGCATGCCCGTTGCCTTCCAGGATCAGAGCCTTGTTTTTACAAGGTTCCCAAAAGCTTTCTGGGCAAGCTTGCAGGCAGGGTCTGTGCTGAGCAGCTGCAGTCCAGCAGGCAGCTCTGGGTGTCCTCAGGAGCACTTCCTATTCAAGCAGGAGATAAGCTAATGCAGCCTCCACCACGAAGCACCATGATGCTTTTTGTTCTTGTACTTTTATCCGCCCAGGAAATCTCTGCTCAGAGGCAGCGTGTTCAAACAGATCCTTTTTAAAAAAAAAACAACAAAAAACAACCCAAAAAACAACCCTCAGAGATAATGGGGCCTTTCCCCCCTCAGACAATGGCAAGGATAAAGGGGGAGGACATGGGGGAGGGAGGAGTATGACATTAAAGAGAAGGAAAAAAAAAAGATTTCCTATTGTCCTGGAACACTTCTCCACATACTGATCCCATATGGAGCAAATACCAGGGAGTATTTCTGTGACCAGACTGTCCAGAAAACCAAACTAAAACACATTACTGAACAGTCCTAGATCAATAACCCAGCTTTAAGGAAACCCCCTCCTTCTGCTCCATTAGTGCTAGCTGACCTCTGAAAAAAAAAAAAAAAATTATTCAGAACCTTTGATGATACAGAACCAGTCACACTGGGAACATATTCCCAACATGTTCATTATTTACTGGTTAGCAATTCAAATGCTTTAACCGGATGCTCTAATAGGAGGAAAAAAAGCCAAGGAGAGGTTGCCAGAGCTCCAGCAGAGCTGGAGGAAGGATATCTAGTGACTTCCATGTGTCTGCTGTCAAAAGGAAAAATGAGTTGAGAGCAATAGCACAGGTACATTAGCATAAGAAGCAGAAAGAGAATGACTAATAGGAAGAAGCTGAACACTCACTTGTGCTGCCTTATCTGCTGTATTGAAAATCTCTTGGCTGGGTCGTATTCAAGCATCCCTGAAAAGAAGGAAAAAAAAAAAAAGTCCAGGTGTGATCACAGATGCTCTCAGCCAAGATGAAGACAGGAACCATAAAGCTCTGCCCTTCCCTCCCACATCCCTCCCCCAACAGCCACTGTGTGTCCAGTCCTGGCAGCTCCAGGAGCTTCACCTCCAGGAAGAATCTGTGGAAGAATCTCACAAAAATCCCAACTCCATTGCTGACCACCTGAGCCAGTCTGTTCCTCAGTTTCCCCTGCCTGCAAAGTGGATGTGACCTTTCCCTCCTTCACACTGCAGGGGCAGAAGTTGTGCAGCTCTGGGTCTGCAGGCAGAGAGCAGCAAGACTTTATCTGTGTTTCACAGATAATGCAACCGAGCTGACTCCAAGGCAGAGCCAGAGCCTTAGGCACAGCATATGTCCAGTTGCTCAGCATCCCAGAAACCCAAGCCTTGTGAAATTCAATTCTGGAAGTACAGATGGTCAGAACCAATAAAAAAAAAAAATAAAAAATTCTACTCTCCATCCTTTTGCCCTAGCCAGGAGTTGGGTTTCTGGCATCACCTGCTAAGATAAGTGGAGTGGGGGTGAAAAGAGAAGGGGAGAGGAAAAGTATCTCAGTATTCTCTCTAGGAAAGAGGGGGTTGGATTCCTTGAACAGACTTGGGAGATGTCCACTCTGCTCCAGTATCTTTAAAAAGCTTTGAACACTGCAGAAGAGAAGTAGGAAATTTTCCTGTATTCTTCAGGAACGAGCCAACGGGACCCAACACACCTCATCCAAGATATTTTCTAATGAAGGTGCCAAGAATGTTAATCTGATAGGCAGTAACCACTGCTGGACATGACAAGGAGCTTTGCTTTTACTGGATGATATCCCCTTGTTGCTCCTGAAGCACCAGCACTGCTGAGTCTCACACGGGGAGCACAACGAGGAAGGTTCTGGAAAGAGGAGACAGAAAAGGAGGACCCTGACTCCAGCAATGAGAAGAAAGGAAAGGCTGGGGAGCAGAGCAGATTGTCAAACAGGAGTTCAGAGAGTCAGGACAAGCAGCAAATGGTGCAGAATGCCAGGGAGAGTTCATTTGGATGGAGACTTGGGAAGGGAGTGCTGGAAAGAGATGCTGTACAAGTAAGAAGTTTGCAGATGAATTTCTGCAGCCCAGTTGGACAAAGTAATGGAAGAGAGAAATCACCAGGA
Organism: Heliangelus exortis; assembly: GCF_036169615.1. Lineage (NCBI taxonomy): Eukaryota > Metazoa > Chordata > Aves > Apodiformes > Trochilidae > Heliangelus > Heliangelus exortis. Next base: position 4,401,558 of record NC_092449.1, read on the forward strand.
GCACTGTGATAACAACAGCTGATCCAGAAGATCTCCCTTGTCAGTTCAGTTTGTGTCACATTCCTAACAGGAATGAACATGGGCAAAGAAAAGGTGCAGCTCAGGAGGGCTGAAGCTCCTCCAGGGATCACTCACTGCTCAAAGCAGGCACAGCTCCAGCAGCTCACCCAGAACCAGGTCCAGTCACCCAGGACCAGGTCCAGTTGGGTTCTGGATGTCTCCAAGGATGGTAACTCTACAGCCCCCTCCATGTTCCAGTGCTCAACCACCCTCCCAGTAAAGGAGTTCTCACGTTGAGATGGAATTTCCCCTCACTTGACAAGAAAAGAAATATTAATTGGAAAACAAAAATGGGAAGGTGGTTCAGAGAAAAAAAATCCCACACCTAATTAAATGACCTATTAGTAAAATTATTAGACAGGAGCTTCACAGCTGAGCTTTTTTTTTTCTGGTTTTAAAGAAACAGGACTGCACAGTGATCTTACACGAAGTCTAGTGAAGGAAGCAGTGACTGGGTTCTCTCATTAACATAATCAGGAACAGATAAGTCAGGACACCCCCAAGTTTTTCTTGTTATAGACCATAATTTGGAGTGGTTTTGGAAGGCAGCTTATCCTCAAGTTCAGCATCAACTTCTGCACACCCAGCCAGATGCAACTGGAAACTCTTCACAGAAATCTGGAGCACAGTGGGAGGGTCTCAAGCCTGGGATGAACAGCACTGGGGTGCTGCAGCAGAGGATCTGGAACACCCTCAGAAGCAGCTCTTTGATCAAAGGAAAGAAGGAATGACCAGGCTAACAAAGAAATTGAAGGCATTTACCAGATGAAACCGGTGCAAGGAGGATAAAGTTCTAAGGTAAATTATTAAAAGAGGCCTAAAAGCACCAGTTACAAATGGCTGTGGTGCAGAGAGCTGTATTGTTCTCAAGCAAGTAAAAAGGCATACAGATAATTGAGCAAAAAAGAATATTTGCTTTAATGAAAAAGAGCCATATATTTGGGGCCAATGCTTGAAAGAAAATGGAAAGTCCAATCACCAAAAATGTACATTCAGCTCTGACTCACTCACAGCAGCTCTGTGGCTCAAGTCCTGCACTGAAAAGAGCCTCATCAAACAAAACATCATGTTCTATTCACCAGCCACCTCAGAGTGCCTGCCCACAGGCACCACACCATCCCTGCCACGTAGGGGAAAGATTTCCATGCACTTCATCTGGGAGGAGAGAGGAGACTGAGCCCACCCCAGGGCCATGGTGTCCCCAGCAGCAAACTGGACATCTCCAACCCCCTTCTGAGAATGTCAAGTGGCACTCCAGAAACTGGGGACCACAACCTGCCTTGAGCTCCTTGCAGACTCCAGCCCAGACATTTCAATAATCCTGAACAAGGACAACATCACACCATGTGGCTGAATATCTGGTTTTTAGCAGACAGGACAGTCCTGGGTACCTCCTTTGTGGAGCAGGAAGAAATCCTAACAGCAAGAGTTAATCGACTCAACCTGGATTGGACTTCAGAGCAGCCAAGTTGGATCAATATTTAAAACAAGCAATTGAAAAGCAGTCTAAGTCCCATCTGTAAAATCAGACAGGGCTTTTTTTTCCCCCCTCTCCTTCATCCTTCCCATGCACAGCCAGGCATTCTGACCAGAAACTCCCTCTACAGGCAAAGCTGGAGCCTGAGATCAAAGGCAGGCAGGAGAGTTGCTGCTGGAGGGGTTACAGACACCAGGCTGCTGGCTCCAGGGACTCCCTGCTGCTCCAGAATTCAAGCATCCCACTGTCATCAGGATCCACATCCTCTCACCATCCCTGGAATGAAAGGTCAGGGCAGAAGCGAGCAAACAAAATGCTCCAAACAAATCCAACTTGTCACAAAGTCTGTAGGAGAGCCTGGAAATAAATCCAGATGCTTAATGCAGAGACTGCAGTCTCCAAGCTCTCTCTTTCAGTAGGAGTGTATTAGAAGAGGAGGAAGGAGAGCTGACCTCATGCATTTTTCTTGTCCAGAAGCAAACTGTGTGAGTTGATAAGTCATGTGCAGATGGTGACAGCAGAACCTTAAGGCTATTTATAAATGCTTCCACTCTGACACATCTTTAGTGACTGTACACACAGAAGCCAGAACAGTACTGGCCCTTCTCTTTTCAAGCAGGGAAGAGTATAAATAAAGCTTCATCCCTGATTAGAGAGACAAAAAGAGAAGCAGCATCCCAACTAATCTGTTGAAATAACTGTCATGCAAGTCTCTTTAAAGATCAAATACCACAGAAGCTTTGGGTCCTCTAAATTCTGCTTCTTCTGGAAGGAGGAACAAAGAACTAAAAACAAGCTCAAGGGGGTGGGAGTGAAAACCAATACAGAAGTAGTCAACAGAAGAATAGAAAAACCTTAAAAAGTCTATTTTACTGTTTGCTTCACAGCCAGACTGGTACTGTGGTCAACACAGCACTCATAGCCAGAGAGGAAACAAGCACTTTGCAGCACACTGAATTCTTCCTTACAATAAAACCAGAACAAATGCTTGCAGCACTGCAGAGTGCTTTGAGAGTCTTCTAAAAGCAAAGCAAAGGAGAAACAAAGTCTCTGGTGAGAGAGAGAGCTGAGCTGTGGGTGTCTGTGCTGCTCATATGAAAGCATCAGCCATTGACAGCATCTGATCCACAGGCTTTGGATTCAGCTTCAACACACTGCAAAGTAGCAGGCACCTACCAGGAAATGCAGATGTTCTGGAGGAAAAGCAGGAACTAAATAAAGCATTTGGGTTTTGTCACCATAGCTACCTAATGTCACCACTGGAAGGCTCAGCCCTCATCCTCAGCAGACTCCTTGCTACCTGCTGGGCTGCAGAGATGCTCAGGCCTCCCAGCCTGGAGAGAGCCAGTGCCATCCCACTCTGGAATTCAAGTCACCTCAGGTCCCTTGAGTACTCTGACCACCAGAAAAAGGAAAGGGTGTCAAACTAAGTAAGGAGAATATCAGGAGCTTTTGTCAGCTCTTAATGTGCACCGGGTGCATGTGAAAGATGAGGGGTGGGAAAATGTTCTCCAGTGGGGTGGAGGGAAAACAGTAAAAGGAATCCTTCTGACTTCCCACCACCCTGGAAGAAACTCTGCTTGCATCTCTGTAGTGTCTGAACACAGAAGGGAGTAAGACAGAAAGCAGCAAGGATGATGGAAGAAGCCCAGGTTGGAAGGGAGACACAGTTTTGGACAAAAGGCATCAGGTCTGAGGCTCCTTTGTTTAAAGTGGGGCAGAAGGAACAGTAGGAGATTCTGACTGCTGGTGTCATACAGGGGATGGAAAGAGAAGTCAAAAAGGAGTCATTCTGCTAGTGAAGCACAAGATTTGAAGCTATCAATGTCCTCAGGACAAGAAAAGAGAAACAACTGCCACGCTCATTTTCCCCAGGGGACAGCACTAAGTGCAGCTGCGAGGCTTATCACAAACCTCAAATGATTTCTGCTGGATGCTTTAGAAGACTGGCTGCCAGGCAATTCCCAAGCTCCTAGGAAAGGCCATGTTTTGAGTCAGCACTCACAAACCAAACACCAAACCCAGGACATGGTTCCCCGGGGCACACGGCCACGGCGTGAGCTCCGTCTGCAGCGGTGCCTTATGCAACGCTGGCTGGAGAGCCAGCTCACAGCTCCTGCTCCCTGGGAGAGCCAAACAGCTCCTTTCCTAATGGCTACGGGGCCAGACGAGCTACAGCAGCCTCCTGGGGCTGGGATTGCAGGGGTCTGGCAGCCCCCGGGGTGGGAGGGGAGCCCCTGAATGGAGGCAGTGGCAGCGGAGCTCGGACAGACAGCACCACCTGCTGCCACCCGCATGCAGCCGAGGACACCCGTGTGCCCAGCACCACCCCCGTGTGCCCAGCACCACCCCCGTGTGCCCAGCACCACCCCCGTGTGCCCAGCACCACCCCCGTGTGCCCAGCACCAGGCCAGGGTTGAGGTGACCCCATGGGGCAGGACAGAGCTCAGGCTGGGGCTGCAGCACACCCGTTCTGTCAAATGCTTGAGACTTGCTCACCTCTTGGCCAGCCCCAAACTGCCACAGCCCTGTTTGTCACCAAGCAGGGGACACACAGCACAGCACACAACCCCTGGTTTAGCACTGACACCCCCGTTAGGGGCAGACCTGACAGGCAGAGGGGAAGGTGGCTCAGTTTGCTCACCGTGCTCCTGCTCTCACCCCAGCCCCGTGCAGCACGAGAACCAAAAAACAACACTTGAAACTCAACAGCCTCCTGGCAGATTTGAGGGCTGAGCTTTCAACAAATGGCTGAAGAAAAGGAGAGAGCAAGGCTGTGCTGAGCACTGCCAGGGAGACAGCAGGACCTGGGAGCAGGCTCTGCCACCAAGCAGGCAGCACCAGGTGGGCTGCTGTGCACAGCAGAGCTGCTGCCCTGACTCTTCAGCTTTCAGAATAAGTAGAGAGTGCTCAACACTCAACCTCAAACTACTGCAGTAAGTGACAGGAACAACAACAACAAGAAAACCCCAAACAAAACCCACAACCTTCTCCTTTTACCCAGAAAGTGCTACTCCTGTTTCTACCCTGTTGCGAAAGTGGGCACCAGTCACTTGGCTCCAATATTCCTGCAACTCAGGCTTGGGGGAAAGAGGAGACAATTGGGACTGAAGCAAAAAAAAAAAATGCAGAGCAGAAGCTAGTGAGACAGGACAGCAGAACCTCAGTAGTTTACATTGTAGGAAGTTTGGGGAAGGAGTTTAATGGAGTGTTCCCACCTGCATCACTGCTATGATGCCATTTTAGATTTAACCTATTGTGGGCTTTGTCTTTAGGTCTAAAAGCTTCTCAGGTCACAACAAACAATGAAAGAATCAACTCTGTTAGTGCCTGCAACCCATGCAGGGTTTAATGCATCTCAGAAAAACATCAGTGTCAAAAGATCTTTCTAAGCCTCATCATAAGGCTCACAAGTGTAACCCCCTTTCTAACAGGATCCTGTCTCTTCACAGGACACCTGGACTGAAGCTCTCCCTTGGCACAATGCAAGCTGAGCATTTGTTCCACCTAGAGATTTTCCCCTTTTCAAGTCAGCTGGGAGACAGACTCACCTCTCAATAAGTCTGAGAGTGGAGGACCACAATCCTCTGGAATTGTGTAGTCACCTTTCCCGATGTTTTCAAATAATTTATAGATATTATCCCCTTCAAAGGGGTACAGACCCGTTGTGATGTTGTATCTGAAAAGGCAGGAGAAGGTGTATGAGAACAAGCACACAGATCAGGTGTCAAGCACTCATGTGAGCCAAAAGAAGCCAAGAGGAAACTAAAAGATGAATATTTGACAGTATTTGGAATGTCTCTTTCAACTTAGCCTTCCTTTATCACAGCCTCTTCATTCACATGAGTCAAAACCACCAAGACATCTCCCTGACAGGCTGGGATGGAAGAAACTTAAAAATAAATACTCGACGTATTTGTGGTTTCTATTATTACAGGAGCTGCACATCTCAGATGCTGAGAAATGGTTGGCAGAGCTACTCACTCAGAGTAAAGGCTACTTCCTCCAGAATTAACAAGCACTCAGGGCACATTCACCCCTCCAAAGGGAGGAGCAGCACCCCTACCCCCTCCCCTCCCCCTGACACCATACAGAGGAGCAGCAATGCCAGCTGACAGCACAAGCCTGAGTTCTTTGGGGGCTTGTCATTTTTTCAGTCTGCCAGCTGCTGCCCAGGCACTTACAGCGTGACCCCTGCAGACCAGATGTCAACTTTAAAGCCTGAAAAGGTGTCAAGGCCATTGGCAATTTCTGGTGGCTGGAATGCTGGCGACCCTTGGCTCGTCCTGCACGTGTCATCCTCTGCAAAGGGATGCAATGCCTGCAGCAGGAGAGACTGGTTAGCTTCAAACTTTCAATTGTGGCTGTTAGAAAAGCTTCACCTGGGGGGAAAATACCAGGAAAGACTCTGCTGCTTAAATATCATGAGAACAGGCCACTACAGCAACCACGTGCCAACAGTGGCAACCCTGGCACTTCTCCTCCCTAGCAAAGAGTCTCCATATAATATTAAGGACAAGGTTAGGCAGCTTGTGGCCATTTCACCACACTTCTGGGGTTGTCCCAGGCTGATGTCTGTCTCTGTATGCTCCCCCAGATGGAAGTTTCATGCTGTTATCAGAAGTGCTTTGCCAATTACAATAAATATTCAGAGTCACTCTAAAGCACTCTGGAAGTTTAACAGAAGAAATGCCTGAATGCACAACAAATCAATGGCCACCACAAAGGTGACCTAAATCTGGAATGTCCTGCTTCCCACATCCCTGGCCCTGCTGCAGTTCTCACGTACCTCTGCTACGCCTAAATCAGATATTTTTAGTGTCCCATTGGTTGTTAGCAGGAGGTTCCCTGGTTTTATATCCTTGTGGACAATCCCTTGGCTGTGCAAGTATTCTAAGCCGTCTATAAGCTGACAGAAGTACCTGCAGAAAGAGAGGAAAAGTCAAGCACATCCATAGACTCAAACTATGGGAAAACTCTGAGTGGAAGTGCCTGTATTTCACTGAGGTGAGGTGTAATCAGACACCTTTTTTAAACAAAATGAAAATATGGCCATAAAATGATGCAGTTTCCACAGATTCACAGGTCTGCACTGATGTGATAAACATGACAATCTTCTTGCATCTATTTCCAGAATTCTAAGGTTCTTTTCCTTGCAGAGTGAAAGGGGCTTCAGATTAGTCTACTAACTAAACAAGTTAACAGATCATGCTGGATACTGTCAATCCTTAATCCCCTGAAAGACCTTTAATCTCTTTTCTGACACTGAACTGCATGGTTTGCCTCCATTTAGGCAGGGCAAGTCCTCATGGATTCATCTGCTGCAGCCAGAGCTGCAGGAAAGGGGCCAGAGGGGTTTTTTTGTATCTTGAACCAAAATAAAAGCAACAGAAAATCCAACAGAAAGATTTTTTTTCCCCCCAAGAATCCAAAGGGCTGTCCCTGCAGCTACTTCACCAGTTTTTCATTTTTTTCCATGGATGTAGGAGCTGCAGTTATTACACAAAGCCAGTTTTACTCACAAGTGCAGCCAGCAGTTAAGGCAAGAGAACCTGCTCTGGAATTCCAGAGAGCCCAGTGGTGAGAGGCTGATGGAACAAAACTCTACTTACCCGTGAGCCTGAAAAACTGGAAACCTCTTTTCTGGGACACTGTCCAGCATTTCCTGCATCCCACACACACAGTACTCCATCACCATATACGTGAGGCAGAGTTAAGGAAGCTTCAAGGTTAAACCCTTCAGACAAATGCTGGGTGAGGACTGACCCTGTGCAGCAGTGACCTGGTGTGCTCACACCCCCAGGCAGCTGCTTCCTCTACCACCTAACAGGAGCCTGCAGAAAACCCACAGAAAACCCCCAGAAAAATTCCTCTGCTTTATGACCAGCTGCAACTTGGAAAGGTGTTAGGAAATCCAAGGCAGAGGAGCTGCAGCACCTTCTCCCAACAACCTGGCTGTTCTCTGCTTGGAATACCAGTGAGCTCCTGTCACCTTCCCTGAGTTTGTTATTCCTCAATTCCCATTTTTTCAGGATGAAAGGGCTGTTTGCACTGTTTAACAGCTGCTGCACCCCCCCATCCCCATGGCAGTATTTCAGTAGCTGGAGAAAGGATCCCTAGAGAGCTGGGAAGCTTTTTTGAAACTGCACAGATAAGAGGTTAGGACAGAATGCCAACGACTCCTGGCACTTCTCAGCATCGGTTCCCTTGCAGGAGTTTTCATCTCCTTCAGCTTTAATGTTGGGGGCAAACAATGGAAACTCCACAACTGCCTAGAGCAAGAGCCACAGGGTTTCTCCTCCTCTCCCCGAGCTCCCTGAGGAGGAGAGGCCTGGCAGGAACAGACCCTGAGACATCTGGTGGCTTGGCCAAGGGACTGCACCTCCAGAAAAAGTGCAGAGCCCCTGCCTGCTGACACACAGCATTTCTGGCTCTCTCTAATGACTCCTGGCAGATGCCTTCTTAACCTAAGCCTAAAATAAGTTGCTTATGTCCCAGGATGCCATCTTAACTCTTGAGGCAGGAGAGGCTAAAGAAGTGAGCTGTGCTTTGAGTGGGATCTGTACCAAAGATTGTGTTGCTCTTCTGCAGCACGTTCTGTCTACTGCAAACAGTAAATTCCTGCTCCATTCCCCACCCGAGGAATCCTCAAGTGCCAGGAGATTTTCTGATGGGCACAATGCCACCCAGTAAGTCAGCAGAAGCAGGAAGAGCATGAAGAGCTCCCAAAATTCTTTCCTACTATTTCTTATGCTGGAAGAAATCCTTGAACTACTTATATCACAGTGATGTGACAGACATCAAAGCTCTCCCCTTTGAGACAATAATACTACCAGGGGATTATATAGATGAGCTCCCAGGAAGCCAAACCCAGTCCTCATCCCCAAAAGACAGCCTGGTTTGGGTTTCATAAGCTCCCAGACTGTTTTTCAGCCTTTCTTTTGTAACTGAGCCACCTCGGGCTGGTCAGTGAGCAGAGAGCACAAACCTGGAGTGTGCAGCAGCTCCATTCCAGGTCCTCTGAGTGAGGTTCTGATCAGTGGGGTTCTGCTCCCATGCACACCCTGGTTCCAGAAGCTGCTGGGGAGAGGGCAGCTGGGATGCTGTGCACTCAACTGGGTTTATTTTCTGCCTGGATTAACTCTCCATTCATCACCAGCTCTGCATTCCCAGCCACAGCAGGTCATCAAAGCAGCCTGCTAAATACTAAATGCAGTTGTTATTTTTAAGTCACCCATCACAGCCCTCCTTTTACCAGAGAAAAATCATTCAAGGCTCTGACTAGACAGGCAAGACTTCCTCAGCACAAGCAGGGCTGAAGCCTGCAGTTCACTTCTCCCAGCAGCAGGAAACTCAGGTGAGAGCAGAACCCTTCCTGCTTCTATGGGCTCGATTTTCAATGCCACTATGCCTGTCCTGAGAACCAAGGAAATGAAATAAAATAAAGATAAAAATAGTGAAGTCAGCCTATAGATGCAATGGAAATGTATCAAAACCCAGTTTTGGGGTTTTTTTTTCCAGAAAGTACAGCAAGGAACATCCCTCCTGGCTCAGGGAGGTCACATTTCTGGATGTGAGCAACCATTTTGGGTTGTCATCACCTGTTACCAACACACGAGGTCTCTCTCGGGCTCTGTTTCCTCCTGCTTCTCCTTTAGCATCCCAGCTTCTTGTTAATTAAACAGTTTTTCTATAGACAATAATTGAATCACAGTCCCTTTGCTCTGCTAAGGCTAGAAAAAAAACCCAAGGAAAAGTTGTCTTGCTTTTTTTTATGCTAATGATTTGGTGGCAGAGTACGTGATCTAATTAAAGCACACAATTAAATTACCCATATTATGAAGTGCCATAATTGGAAGGCAGTATTTAGAAAACACTGTCAAAACTAAAAGCAGCCATTTAGAACACATCCTACAGCAGATGAGCTCAGTCAGCTTACAAACCAGCTCAAGTCAAGTGCCCTGGGAGTGTCAGGCTCTCTACAAAGCCAGCTCCTCACCTGCAAGGTTAAGGCACAGAATTACACTGATCACTGTCCCCAGGTTCTTGGGGGACAGTGTGGAACAACAAGATGTTAAAGTCAAAGCTGGAGAGAGAGAGAGATCACAAGCCAGAGCTCTGAATGAGGAACACTTCAGCCCCCAGCAGCTGGGCTGCAGCTCTCTCAGGAGCAATGTGCTTTCATGCTCTCATGACTGCTACAAGCTTGAGGTCACTTCAAACACTGTCACAAGGGACTGTCACACCAACAACAAACAGAGGAGCTGATCTTGTTCAGGAGAACAGCAGCAAGGCACACCACCTGCCAACAGCTCCAAAGGCAAGGAGGGAGCTGCAGACATCCCTGATGCCAGAGAGCAAGCAGGTTGGGGTGGTTTTGGTTTTTTGTTGTTGTTCTTATGAGGGAAATAAAAAAAAAATACATAAGGCATTGCCAAGGACTTAAAGGAAAAAGCATTATAAAAATTGATTTCACATAGCATAAACAATAAAAGGTTCATCTTCAGGGAAAGCAAGCACTACCACACACCACACACAGGACAGGGGGTTAGAAACAACAGATCCCCAGCTTTCATCTCAGAGTTGCTGAAGGTCACACAGTAAAACACAGAACCTCAGAGCCAGCTCTCCCCTGCATCTGTAACCTGGGGACAGTATTTTCTTTCATAACCAGGAAGCTGAAAACTTTAGAAAATGCAGTTTGGACAATATTCCAGACATGCAGTATGTTTCATCCCAGTGAAAGCAATTTTAAGCTAAGAAACACTGAAAAGGGCCTTAACAAAAGCAGAACTATAATGATTCAGCACTAGAGAAGAATAGGAATTCACACCTTTACTGACAACTCTGTGAAAAAGGATATATTTTCTGCTTCTCCTCATTGTACAACACATCTACCAACTGGATCACGTTTTTGTGCCGTAATCGTCGCAGGAGCTGAATTTCTCTGCAAGAAAAGGAAAAAATGTTATGTTGAAAAATCTGATTTCCTCACTACAAAATGAAAGTAACATTTTATTAATGAAATAGATTCTACAGACACTCCAAACCATCTTTGTCCTGGCTGCTTCCCTTAAAGCCAACGCATGCTGTCTGACTGAAGGGCTGGTGTGTTCTTGAGCCTGGCAGTCCAAGGTTAGATCAGGAAAAAACTTCCTGCTCACTGGCTGGGACTATAAACAAGGACCTCTCAGGTCACTCCACACAGAAAGTTTTCTCTGGGCAGGAATTTGAGTCCACTGGTAAACAACAGCAGCAGGAAAAACATTGTCAAGGAGTGAGCTACCTCTGTGCTGGGCATGGAACTGGTCTTAGGCATCCCCCGTGCTGCCACTCAGCACAGGCTGTGCCACCTCTGCCTCACTGCACCCCAAAGAAAACTTTATTCTGGTTTTGCCCATCAAATCTGTGCAGAGGGATCCACAGTATCCCCTCTACACTCACACCCATCCCTGTGGCCTCACCATTCCCAGTTAATACCAGTGCTGACGGAAGGGAAGGGGTAATGGGAACTGAAATGGTGGAATCCCCATCCCTGGAGGTGCTTCAAAGGCATTTGGAGCTGGTCCTTAAGGTTCAGTAGATAGGTTATGGTGTTGGTCAGAGGTTGGACTGGATGAGCTTGGTCTCTTCCAGCCTAAACCATTCTGTGATTCTGTGAAATGCTGCCCTGTCACTGCCTGGGCAAATCAAAGATGCAGTTTTATCAGTTTTATCAGCTTGATCAGTTTTATCAGCTTGATCAGTTTTATCAGCTTGATCAGTTTTATCAGCTTCCCTCCAATCAGAGCTTTTCAACCAGTCCAGGCTGCTGGGAGCTCAGCTCACTATTGGTTTCTTCAGTTAAACCCCTAAAAACTTGCTGCATTTGTAGTATCCAGGACAGCCACTGCCAAGACAAAGCTTTCATGTTTGCACTTTGTGCTTCTTAATGTGCAAGTGTCAGCTGCAGTTACAGGAGCTGAAATAAATTCCCTGGGGCTTCCATTCCAGGCTTCCTACTTCAGGGTAGGTTTTTAACCAGCATTGTGACCAGGACCAGACCCCCCAGGACCAGGCAGCATCGTGCAGAAATTGGACTGGATGATCTTGGAGGTTTCTTCCAACCTAAACCACTCTGGGATTCTGTGAAAGGTGTGTGCTCCTGTCCTCACTGCCAAATACAACAGGTTACAGCCTATTTCTGCCCAAATTCTGTGATCCAGCTGGGAAGCAGCTTGAGCAGTAGCTATTTGGAGGAAAAAAAAAAAAAAAAAAAAAAAAAAATCACAGAAGTCTCACACAATTTTACAGCTTGAGGCTGAGCAGCATTGAGTGCAAGAAGCTGCTCAGTGCTGGGGCTGCAGGACAAAGAGCTGAGCTGGCCAGGGAGAGTCTGAGTGCAGAAATCATCCTGAGGACACAACAAATTCCTCAGACACAGCAGCCAACTACTGAGGCAGCTTCAGAGTGCCCTTTACTGAAGCTACAGCTTCCAGGAGAATGCTAAGTGAAGGCACCAGTGTAAGAATTGCAACATCAGTCTCAAGAATGAGTTAAAAACAGGAGTTCCAGCTATTAACTCAATTTCTTTTAAACTTTAGTCATAGTTTAAGTTGACTGAACAGTTCAGAGATCTGAATTGAATCCTCTGTATGTGGAGAACAAATAAAGCAAAACTGAGCTGGGAGACAGTGAGAAAACAGACACTGGTGTGGCATCTCCTATCAGCTTTTTGATCTTTTGTCTCTTGGGATTTTGTACCATGCTCCAAACCACATTTTAGCATCTTTTGCTTTAAACTCAGCCTGCAAAATCCCCCTGGATGCCAGCTGGGAAGAGAAACAGGAGGATCAGGACAGTCAGGTCAGGGTGGTTCTGGCAGTGTCTGGCAGTGCAGATCCCTTCTGCTGCTGCTGCTGCTGCTCGGGCTGAACTGTTCAGAAACTCCTCTTTCCAGCTTCTTTGCTCTTGCCATTTGGTCAGAACTGGGGCTCCTGGAAGCAACCTTGGAAGGGAATCAGAGCCCAGCCTGGGAAGCAGAAGTCTCTGCCCAAGCACCTGATGCAGCCCCGTGGCTGCACAGTTAGCCAGGCTGACAACCAGAGGCTGTGGCTAGCACAGAACCTTGCTGATACATCCCATCTGATTAACAAACCAGTAACTGCTCCTTCCAAAGGCTCCCGAGATGCAGGAATGCAAGCAGACTTTTTTTAAAAGCTCATTTAAGGCTCCCCGAGCAGCAGCGTTAATTATTTCACTGCCAAGGTTTAGGCCAAGAACTCTTCCTTTGTCTTCTGTGACTTTTAAAATAATTACAGCAGCTAACCAGGAGCCCAGGATAAGCAGGCAAGGCTCAGAAGGGTGTTTAGTTGAAATGGCAGACAGGTCTGCAAAGTGATGCAGCCTCTCTAATTATAGTAATGACCAAAAGGCTGAAGGGGATTAAATTAGCAGAGAAACTGCAGCCAGCATTAGTGCAGCTCCAAGAAGTTTGTGCATGATGCAGAGAGAGGGGCTGAGTGCTCAGCCAAGGCAGGAGCAGGGAACACAGATCTGTTTAAATGGGACTCTGAAGGCAAAGGCAGCTCCCAGGATGAGGAACACACTGAAAACCCCCAGCCCAGCAGCTCAGCCCCTGGCACACAGCTGGAAAGCACAAAAATGCTTCTTCCTGCCACCTGTAACAGACTCAAAACCATTTCAGATTTCTGTAATGATTTTTTTTTTTTTTTCCAGGAGTTTGTGAAGAGATCTGCAATGCCAGTGCAGTGCACCCACCTCTGGGGCAGAGCCCAGGCAGCCCATTTCCCAGAGGAAAGATATTTTTAGCTCCTCTTACATTCTGGAATGCCTGAGGAACAGAGCCAGCCGGGCCACAGCCACCTCCAGTCCCATTTTGGCTTGCAAACTTCACTGAGCAATTGAACAGAGCAGCTCAAGTCCTCAGGAGGTGCCTACATTTTTTTTTTTTTTTTTTTTTTTTTTTTTTTTTTTTTAAACTTTTTTCTTTTTACCCTGTTTCAAAATAGAACCATCCTGGCAGGAAGAAAAGACCTTCTCACAGGAAGGTTTCTCTGTGGTTTTGTCAGCCCCTGACAGATCAAGACCTCCCCACCAGGGCACCTTCCTGGGACAGGAGCTGTTGGTGCTGCTCAGAGCTGCACACAGCAAACTCTCTGCTTGTCCCTCCTGCTGCATGACTGTGGAAGATGCCAAGGCCAGCTGGAAACACAACACCCCTTCCTGGAGCACATCTTGGAAGTGTCAGGGTTGGAAGGGACCTTTCAGCTCACCCAGTTCCACCCCCCTCCCATGGCCAGGGACACCTCCCACAGCTCAGGTTGCTCAGAGCCCCATCCTGGGGCCTTAAAAACTTCCAGGGATGGATGGGGCTTCCACCACCTCTCTGGGCAACCTGTGCCAGGCTCTCACCACCCTCATGGGGAAGAACTTCTTCCTAACTTCCAATCTAAATCTCCCCTCCTCCAGTTTGAATCCATTCCCCCATGTCCTATCACTCCCTGACATCCTATAAAGTCCCTCCCCAGCTTTCTTGCAGCCCCTTCAGACCCTGGAAGGTCACAATGAGGTCTCCTCAGAGCCTTCTCCTCTCCAGACTCAATAACCCCAACTCTCTCAGTGTCTTCATCTCCATCTTCACTGTAACATTGAGCATTTTCTACAGGTTGCCTCGAGCCTCAGTTTCATCAAATCCAATGTGGCTTAAATCAAAAAGAGCAACACCCCCAGAAGATTCACCCCTTCCCTTGGTGGACAAGGTGCCTCCCACAGGTCTAAGCTTTTAGGGTTTTACCAGAGCCACACCACGGTGAATCTCCCACATTTCCTCCCAGGTCAGAATCTCCCACATTTCCTCCCAGGTCAGAATCTCCCACATTTCCTCCCAGGTCAGCTCCTTTGGCAGAAAGGAGGGAGCAGCTTCCCCTCACCCCCTGCTCCACTCCTCAGCACCCATCCTGAGCACATGGTCCTGAGGAAGCAGGCAGAGGGAGCTGGCACAGCTCCACCAGTGCTGGTGCCATGGGGGGAGATGTGCAGAGAGAACAAACAGCTCCATCTGTCAGCTCTGGCACCTGCCAGGAATCCACTCACACTGCTCCCCAGGGCTGCAAGGGACTGGAGGATCCTTCCCTGGCTCTTCATGCAACCAACCAACCAACTCCCTCAGACACTGCCACTGTTTGTGCAATCCTCTGTGGCCACAGGAGGTTTAATTACAGGCTGGTACCCCCCAGGTGCCACAAAGCAGATCAACTTTTTCAAGGCCTGGGGTGTGAACAGCTTCTGCCTGGTTATTTCACATCCCCCCCAAAAAAAAACCTCTCCACTTAGGAGGTTCTGAATGGTTCTTCTCCAACCACGACCCAAACCAGCAGTGGGAGCACTCCAGCACCAGGAAAGCTTTTCCCAAGGGAGACCAACAGGACAAGGGGCAATGGTTATAAACTGGACCACAGATGGTTCTGTATCAATATAAGGAAGGATTTTTTTCCCAGTGAGGGGTGACAGAGCCCTGGCCCAGGGAGGTTGTGGAGACCCTGGAGACATCCAAAGCCCACCTGGATGTGTCCCTCTGTCACCTCCTGCAGGTGACCCTGCTCTGCAGGGGGGGTTGGACTCCAGTATCTCTCGAGGTCCCTTCCAACCCCTTATTTTCTAGGATTCTATCATCTCCACAGCCTCTCCCTCCCCAGGGCCACACCAGGACCCAGCAGCACCCACAGCTCAGGAGCCTCAGAGATGTTCAGAGCTCACCTCACAGCCCAGAGCCCAGGGGGCTGCACAGGGAGGTGAAGGTCCCAGTGTCACTTGTTCCCCACCAGAGTCCCCAGAGGGATGGGTGACATCTCAACCCCCACAGGTCACAGCCTCCATCCTTTCACCACAGAACCCAAGCAAATACCCAGCTTAGCAAAGGAAGTCACAGAGCCACCTGGTTCTGGGGGGCAGAGCTCATCAGAACCCCAGGAATCAGGTTCAGCCCCTCTGGGCCTCCAGCACACAGCAGGTTCTCCCTGCAGCAGAACTGCCCATGATTTGGGGTGCAAGACCCTCGCTGTGCAGACCCAAGGAGGAAGCTGACAAAGTCCAGGCCTACTCCACACTTTAAGCCTTCAAGGAATTCTAATGAGCATATATTGAAATCTAAGTAATCACTGAGTGTGGTAAGTACAGTACAAGACACTTGGGATACGCACAGGAAGTCCCAAACACTTAATTAAAATGGGAGGCTATTAGCACACAGTTTAATAAAACTTGTGCTGCTGGAGATAAATAGTCCTCCACATTTTCTTTCATCTTTTTTGGCAATCCTATTAAACTAATTTTTTTTTATTAACTGGAAGCAGTAATTAGCCATAGTAGTGCCTGGCTGGCTAAGCCACCCAACCTTTCTTTAAAGTGACTGAAAAGAAACAAAGACCCCTGGACTGGGCAGGCCAATAAGAGCTGAAACCCTCAGCATCCTCCCCAGGCCCCACAGATCCCTGAAGGGTTCATCTCTCATGGGCACAACTGCAGCATTTTGGGGTAGAGAAGAAGTCTCATATTTCAGCCAAAATTTTTAGCCCCCAGACCTGTCAGAGCACCAAGGACACACGAATGGCAGCTGCCAGAGCTGTCCCTCTGTGTCCCTCTGTGCCACATCCTCCCCATGCTGTCCCCTGCTGTCACTGCTCCCCATTACTTGCTCATGTAATTAATTACCCAAGGGACTGCTTTCTAGGGAGTTTCTTTGATGCCACACTGGCAGCTCAGCAGCAGTGACACCAAGGCACACTGAAACAACCCAGACACAGATGGTCAAAAAAACCCCAAGGCCACGGGTGGTTTTTTTTCTGTCTGCTCAGAAATGCTGGGGATAAGAGGAGCAGGAGCAGGCCCTGCCTGCAGGGCTCAGAGAAAGCTTTGAGAATAAATAGCAAATGGGCACTTCCAAACCAAACCTGAACACGTGGCCCAGCTGCTCTGCCCCTCAGTGCAATTCAACACATGGAGAAAGGAACCCCCTGAGAGCAGATGAGGAGTTGAGACACCACACAGTGATCCCACAGCAGAGGAAACAAATCCTGAGGGCTTCAGGAGCCTCTGACCATTCATCTGCCATGACAGCAAATGCTCTGGAAGAGCCTTCTGCTTGCCCATCCCACCAGAGGCACTGGCAGGGAGTGGGATCCCCCAGCACTGCTCTAGTTCTGTTGGCAAAGGGGTTTTTAAGCTGAAAGGGCACCAGCTGAGGTTGGGATGTTTGCAAAGATGAGACAGGTAATCACAACCACCTCTGACACGTGCTGAGCTGCAGACATCCTCACCCAGCTCAGGGCAGGAAGCAGGTCTCACTGGAACACAACTACTACCTATTTACTCATTACTGCACTCAGTAGTAGCTTTCAAGAAAGAAAGTAGAATTTACTGGTGTGATTCAGTCCACAATCTGATTTTCTGCTGTTGCATTACACGTGAGTAGCTTGTTGGGTACAAACCACTCAAAGCTGCCCAAATGCAGCTGCAGAAAGTGAAATGTTAATGGAGTCTGGCCAAGAAATGTCTCATTACAAAAAACCCAACATTAGCAGAGTAACCTCCCAGGGCTACCTGGAAATACAGCTATGCCTTGCTGCCCCCACACACCCTCACCAGTCAAACCATCCAGGGCTGATGCTGGATCTGACCACACCAGGTTTATTCAAAGCACAGACAATTTCTCTGCTTGCCACAGCAGTGCCAAAGGGGTTTGATCAGGTCAGATTTCCACAGGTACCACAAAACAGACTGTTTTCCCTTAAAAAAAAGATAAACGATTCACTGCTGCAGAAGGAAATAAAGCAAACTAATAGAGGGACAAACAGAAAAGGACAAGGTGACGAAAATAGGAACTTGAACTAAAGTAAACCCTCGTTACAAGACAACATCTCAAATCTGCCTCAGTGTCCAAGCAGGTGCGGCTGAGCCAGAAAAACACCCAGAGCAGCAGAGAGCTGTGCCCGGGCTGTCTGCTTTAATAACCAACCTGAACAAAGCAAACACTCACAGACAGGCTCTGTGCATGAATAAAACCTACAGAGTTCAGGTCAGGACACAAGGCCATTACCACAGTTCTGAAACCAGGAAGCTCTCCTGGTATCTGGCAACTCCTTTCTCACTACGGGGGAGAAAAAGTTTTTACGTTGCAAAGTTTCCCATAGGAGGCAACAACCTCCTCCTCCTCTTCCAGTCAGAGCTCCTGGTGGAGCTGAAGGAGGGGGCAAGGGTGGAAAGGGGCACTGGAGCCTTGAGCAGGAAAACAAGAAAGAGTTTATTACACATTAACCAACAGTCTGCTCTGGTTCTGAACCCGAGCCAGGAGAGGAGGGGAAGGGAGGTCCCGGCACGCGGAGTCGTGACTGTTGTGTGGCTGAGCCTGTCCCTGAAGGTTAGAAAACAAACAGCTCGCTGACAGGAGCCCCTGTACAGGATGTGAAACATCTCACAGCTGAGCTGGGAAACTCTAACCAAGCTGAGAAACAGAAACAAGACCCTTCTAGGTCAGGGCTCCACACTCAGCACGCCAGGGCTGAGGCCGCGGTGCGAGAGTCTTCTAAACACCTCCGAGTCCTCCCTCCTGCTAGGAGATAAACCCATGGAAAGAGTTTGTTTTGGCTGCAGAAGGCTCCCCTCCACAGCAGATAAACAACTATCTGGCAGGGCTGTGACAAACACGGAGTGAGGCCATTGCAAGCAGAGCACAGCCCCAGAAAGGGAAAGTCTCCCACACCCAGCCCTACGGCCCAAGCCTAACACCAGGCTTCTCCCACAGCTAATTTTAATTAGTTACTTGTGTCCTGACTAATCAGTGTGTAACTGGCACTTTGAGAGCTCCCAAGCACTGATCCTGAGTCACTGAAACGCAAAAGGTTAACAACCCCTGTCCCCATTCTATAGCTGAAAAAAAACCCAAACCAACCAAAACCAGCCTCGACTGACTTCCCAAACTCATCAGTCAGAAAAGAAACCAAGGAAAAAAAATCCCAAGGGTTCCTATGCCCATTGGGTGCACAACAAATGGGATCACATTCCAGGCACCCACCATGTGGGTGGGAGCAGCAGTTGCCATCCCAAGGAGCTTCAGGAGCTGCACACCCCTGGCTGGGCACACACACACCACAGGGACAGAAAGCACATTTCTGCACTCCCAGCCACACCCCCAGTTCACCTCTTCCAGGTGAGCTCTTAAAGCAGAATTTCTGGAAGAAACAGTGCTTTATTCTCTAAGCAATACTGCCAAAAAAATTGGTGCCTGTGTCAGGGGCTGGCTGTGCAGACAGACCCTCGAGATCCTGCTCCCTGTCCTGTTCCCAACCTCAGCACCAGCACTGCCTGCAGTCCTGTGGTAGGGATTCCTGAACACCTCCAGTTTGGGAAGCACTTCCAGAGCAGGAAGCCACATTATTGGTCAAAATTACACCAGACTTCAGCTGGCAAAGAACGACAAAGTTTAACCCCTCAGCTCCCAGCTCCCCAAAGCTATTTACTCACTTTTTCACATTTGCCTCCCCGTTGGGAATTCTGCGTAGCTTCTTCTTTTTCAGTATTTTCACAGCTCTCCTACAGAGGGTTTCAGAGTCCAGCATCTCCTTGACTTTGCCATAAGAGCCTTCTCCAAGCAGGTCTCCCATCAGGTACTTGCCAATGAGCTTGGCCCTTTTCCTCCTGGGTTGGTAGATGACCTCCGTGGAGTCGATGCGATGGATAAAAGTGTCCATGCCCACAGACATCAGCTCCCCCTCTGCAAACATGCCCAGCTGCTGGGGCTCCTGCATATCCATCCTGGATTAAGTTCCTTAGCCTGTTTTCCTTAAGCTCTCAGGGTTTTAATCCTGTTTGCTAGTTTCCAACACTCCCTTTTACTCCTTCTTGAAAAAAAATAGCCAGAAGATTGTACAAACATGAATTTAAAAAAAAAAAAAACAAAACAAAAAAACCAAAAAACAAACCAACAAACAACGAAACAAAACCAAAACAAAGCTATGAGCTGCTTCCAGCTCGATTGGATGCTAAAAGATCCAGGCCTGGCTCCAGCAACACAATGTCTTTTAAAAAGAATATAGATCTTTGCCCAGATCCACTCAGTTTGGGACTCGCTTTGCTCCTGACCTGGTCCCACTGCTAGGGTTCTTTCAAGTCAACTTGGCCTTTAACTTGGCCCAGTTTGGATCTTAAGTGCTAGGTCATCCTCTAGGACTTCAGGCCACCACATAAAACCAAACAATCACCAAGTCTCTTTCGTGACTTTCCATTCCTGGGAGATCACAGTCACCAACTCCAAAGCAGGGGGAGAGGGGGGGAAGCAGGGGAAGTTTCTGCCCTGCTGTCCTCACAGGTCCGGTGGGGTTCTTTTTTTTTTTTTTTTTTTTTTTTTCTTCTTTTCTTTTTTTTTTTTTTTTTCAGCCGTTTGGAAGCTGGAACCAAGTTTCCTTGCAGGAGTTTTCAGAAACAATTCTAAGGTCTTCGCTTTTCACGCCTACAAAAGTTTGAGGCCTTCGGTGCCTATCGAGAGCTCCCAGGGGCATCCTTCAGCCACTCGGGTTCCGCCTGGCACATCATGTGTCACCCCCACCGCTCCAGGGGCAGCCAACCCAAACCCTACCACAGCTCTCCCGACCCACCTTGGAACGGGAAGAAGCAGGAGGAGGTGATTCCCTCAGCCCAGGACCCCCCACCCCCCATTCCTCTCCCCCCCACGGGAACGGGCGCTCAGGAACCACCCCCCAAGCCCCCCCTCCACAGGTGGCAGCGGGGAGGGAAAGGCGGGACAGGGCAGGAGCCCCGGGGAAAGCGAGAACGGGGAAGAAGGGAAGGAACACACCTGAAGTGAGGTGGAGGCCGCGGGGAAGGGACCCCCGGGGGGGTCTGCAGGGAAGGGACCCCCGGGGGGGGTTTGCAGCCGAGCTCCCCCCCTCCCACAGCGGGGCCGGGCCCTTCCCCCGCGGGCCGGGGCCGAGCGGGGAGAGCAGCTCCGGCCGCTCGCTCAGCCCGGGGCCTCCCCGCTGTCAAATCGGGGGAGGGGGGCGGGCAGCCTCGTCCCCCCTCCCCGCCGCCAAGCTCGGGAACCGGGCCGGGTCCCGCCGCCGCGCTTCCCCCCCCTCCCACCCCCCGCGCTCCCCTCGCCTCAAGGGGAGCCCTTCCAGCCGCCTCCCCCGCTCTGCCACCGCGGTCCGGTTCCGCTCCGCTCCCGGTCCGGTTCCGGTTCCGCTCCTCCCCCCCCCCGCCCCGTCAGCCCCGCCGCGCGCACGCCGCCGCCATTTTGTTTACCTCCCGCCCCCGCCCGGCCCCGCCGCGCGCCCGCCGCTGCCCCCACCGGGCCTCGCGCCTCCCTGGCGACCGACGTGCGCTCCCATTGGCCGCCGCGCCGGCCCCGCCCCCGCCCGCTCGCCCGTCGATTGGCTGCGACCGCTCCACGAGGGGGCGGAGCGTTAGGAGCGGATTTCCCTTCCGGTTGGTTCCGCTGCCGTTCCAGCCCGCCCACCCGCGCTGACGGCCGGACGGGCGTTGTGATTGGCCGGAGGAGCTGTCAATCACCAGCGACGGGGGCGGGGCTAACGCCGGCCGAGGGCGAAGGGCGAAGGGCGAGGGGGCAGCGGGTGCCATGGAGACCGCGCCCGATCCCCGGGGCCACCGGAGCCTTCCCGGCCCGCAGCGGAGCCTGGCGGGAGCCGTGCGCTGCCGGGAGCCGTGCCCCGGGGGAGCCGTGCCCCGGGGAAGCCGTTTTGCCGTTCTGCAGCAGCTCCGATCTGCAGCGATCCCCCCCCCGGTTTCCCGTTGCCCGCTCTCCCCAGGCCCGCGGAGCACAGATCGGTGTCTGGTGTGTGGCCGGGGCAGCCGTGCGGGTCCGGGCAGTGACGGGCGGCAGCCGGTGCCCTCCTGAGTGAGAGGCCCGGGGAGCTGCTCCTGCAGCGCCCACCCCGCAGGGGCAGCGGGGGGCTGGGTGCTGCCTCTTTGTGAGCAGAGCACAAACACCCCGGAACCGAACGGGTCTCCCGTGGGAATCTCTGCGGCTGCTCCGTCCGTTCGTGCTGAATTTAAACCTCTGCAACGAAGCCTGCAGGAATTCTGCTGCGGGAGATCCGGGGTGGGGGGTGATGATGTCCCCTTGGCAGCTGCCGAACCCTCCAGGGCCATCGCTGCCTTCTCAGCCTCCTCCTGGTTCCTCTCCTCTTCCCCCACCGAAGGCTCCCGACAGCTCCAGCACCCTCGGGTGCTGTGGTGGGAACAGCCAGCCCGGTGTCTGCGTGCTCCAGGATAACGATAAATACGGGAGAGGGAAGGAACAGCAGCGCTGGGCTGTTCTCTGTGCCCCTGGGAGGAGGTGTGGGTGCTGCTGCCTCTGCTCCCTCTGCTCTGCGAGGCCAAGGCGGGTGCTGGAGTCTCATTTCTGCTGAGAAGCAAGGCTGGAGAAGGGTTTCCATCAGGTCTAACACGGCGCTGGAGCTCCTGCCAATCCCCAAACCCTCAGGCGATGGGAGATAAATGCTGCCCAAACAACTCATCACCCCAGCAGGCAGGGACATTCCTCCCAGCACAACCGGGCCCGGAGATACGGGACTGAAATGTGCTGCCAGGAGCCCTCTGGTCTCTCCCAGGTGTCCTCCAGCTGGGTCACCTCGGGCAGAAATGTTTATCCACTCCTCAGGACCCTTCCCAGGGGCTGCTGGTGCTGAACTGTGGCTGTTGAGGGAGATTTTTTTCCCTACCGTGTCATGCCAGTCCCTTGGTGTCACCCGCCCTGCATCTCCACAGGTTCCTCACAGCTTCCTTGGCCCTGGTTGTTTTTTAAAGGCTCGTGGGTTTTGTCTGACACCTTTTCCAGCTGTCACCATTTGCTTTTGGTCAGAATGTTACAAAAAGAGGAGAAAACATCAGAGGAAACATCCCCTGACAGTTCCCTTGGGATAAGCTGTGATTTGCTTTATTTTGAACTTTGCACTGAGTGCTGTGCTAAGTCCCCAAGTAAAAAGCCATTATTTTGAGGCAGAACGGGGCAAATTTCTGAGCTTTGCCTTTTTCTGAACCCTGTAACTGCAGGAGGAGGTGGGGATGGCTCTGAGGGCTGTGTCCCCCCTCACCCCCCGGGGGTCTGCGTGTCCCCCCCGGTCCATCCTAGGCTTTTCTCACGACACATGGGACCCGCTTGGATCTCGGCACCGAGCCCAGCGTGCTGGAAAGGCATCACCCAAATTCTGGTAAGCGCTGGGCTTCCCCTGCTTCCCCTTCCCGAGGGGGAGGGGTTCCCAGCAGCGGGAGGGAAGGATCGATGAGAAACCACGGCAGGAGGCAGCTCCCGGCTCTTCGCTGGGTCCGTCCCCAGCTCCCTGCCCGATGGCAGCAGCAGAACAGGATTCCCTGGAGCTGAAATCCTTCCCGAGCCTGCAGGAATAACCAAGGAGCCACCCGGGATCTCACTGCGGGAACTTTGGGGTGTCTGCTGTCCCCCTCGGATGTTCCAGCCCTGTCCCCCGTCAAGTGGGGGCACATTTGAAGCCCCCTTCTTCCCAGCCCCAGGGATGTTCTCCAACCTGAGATGGTTCTGCAGGACAATCCCACCCCACCCCATCCCACCCCATCCCATCCCATCCCATCCCATCCCACCCCACCCCATCCCACCCCATCCCATCCCATCCCTGCCGGGACCCCCGGGACCCCTCCCCTGGTTCCTGGGGGGCTGCAGCTCTGTCCCTGTGCTCGCCTCTTCCCGGAGCTGTGGGGAGGCTCTGGGACAGCTGGGAGCAGGATTCCCATCAGTGGGAAGCCCGGGGATTTCCAGGCTGTGGAAAACAAAAACCAGAACAGGAAGCGGTGGCATCAGCCCAGCTCAGCCCTTAGGGGTGACAGAGCTGCTCTGCAGCACCAGGGACCTCAAACTCCCATCTCTGTCCCTGTTTCCCTGGGATCTGCTGCCCCCCAGGGACCCGGCTGCCTGGGAAGGGGTTTTATTTTATTTTATTTTAATTTTTATTTTATTTTATTTTTGTTTTATTTTATTATTTTTAATTTTTATTTTATTTCTAATTTTATTTTATTTTTTAATTTTTATTTAATTTAATTTTACTTTTATTTAATTTTATTTTTATTTTATTATTTTTAATTTTTATTTTATTTTTAATTTTATTTTTAATTTTTATTTAATTTAATTTTACTTTTATTTAATTTTATTTTTATTTTATTATTTTTAATTTTTATTTTAATTTTATTTTTTAATTTTTATTTAATTTAATTTTACTTTAATTTTATTTTTTTTATTTTTTATTTATTTTTATTTTATTTATTTTATTTTACTTTATTTGAAACCCCTTAAGGAGGGAGGAGGCATTACGAGGTGGGGTAACTGGTACCGTGGAGGGGATGGGGACAGCCCTGCAGGTTTGGCACGGCAGGAGCCGGGCCCCCGGGGTGCAGGGGCAGTGCCAGGGGGGTTGTGGCCGTGGCCAAAGCTCCTGGGTGACAAATTCACCCCAGCCCTGCTACAGCCGCGGGGTCACCACCTCCCCTCCCACCGGTTCCGAAAGGTGCAGCCGGTACCGGTGTTTTCCTTCTCGGGGATGAACCAAACCCGGGCACCACCCGGTGCTGAGGATGCCAGAACAGAACCAGAGCCACCGGGCTGGGATTTTTGTTCTCATCCTGGGACTGAAAAGGGGGGGGGGAAAAAAAAAAATCCATCCAACGGGAGCAATGGGAGATGAAAAATAAATAAATGACATGAATAGGGAGGGAGGAGCGAGTGAGGGGTTCGGAAGGGTTCGGTTCTCAGCTCTGTGGCTCCGGGGGCAGCGGGTCGGGGTTCGGCTGTTCCCTTCTCGGCTCTCCCGGTTCCCCGCAGAGGGAGCGGAGCTGCCCCCGGGAGAAGGGAAGCAGTTCCAGAGGAAAAGGAGGCGGCAGTGCCGGCCGAACCTGCCGCTTCACCCATTTCCCTACGGGCACCGACAGCTCCCGATCGGCGCTGGGCCGGACCGGGACACGGCGGTACCGAAACCCCGCACGTCGGGAGGGTCCCTCAGCTCCGGAGTCACTTCCCAAGGACGCGGGCTCCGCTTCCCGTCCTTCGGCCGGGACCGGGACCGGGACCGGGACCGGGACCGGGACCGGGACCGGACCCTCCCGTGCCCGCTTCCCCCGGCCCCCCCGCCCCTTCCGCCCGGAAGTCCGTGTCCCCCCCAAGATGGCCGCGCAGAACGCGGAAGTGCCGAGAGGCGGCGGCCGCCGGGCGGGAGCCTGAGCCCCCCCGGGACGCAGGTAAGGGCCGCCCGCTGCCCGACACGGCTCCCACGGGGCTCGGTTCCGCCCGCAGCCCGGCCCGGTCCCTTCGGCGGGTTCCGAGCCGCGGGTCCCGCTCCGTGCGGGCCGGGCCGGACCGGGCTGAGGAGGCGGTGGGTGCGCGGAGGGACCCGAGCGCCGCCGCTGTGGGGCCGCGGGTGTTTCCCCACGCGTGTCCGGGAATGCCCGGGGGATGGCGGGGCTGCCGGTACCGCGCCTGCCGCCCGGCCCGGTCCAAAGCAAAGTTGGGACCCTGTGACTCTTCCGGCTCTCGGTTCCCACGCTCTCCCCTCGGGTCCATTTGGGGCGAGCGCTGGAGCTGGGAAAGCACCCGGGGTTCGGCTGCCGAGTTCTGTCCGGTACCGTGCGGGTCTTAATGGCCCGATTAAAGCTCCTCTGAAGATCAGAGCTCTGCTGACAGCCTCCTAACCCCGGTGCTGATAGCGGTCACCCCCGTGCTCGGTTCTTTGGGTAATTAAATACTAATTAAGAGCTCGGAAAGTAACCGGGTCAGCATCGGAGCTGAGGCTCCAAACGAGCAGCTCCCGGTTCCCATTAAACCGGGAAGGGCGAGTTCTGCAGGTTCGGCGCTGGGATCCCCACACCTGGGGGGGTTCCCGGAGCTCCCTGTGCTGGTGCTGCTGGGATTTTGGGGGGCAGGAGGGGAGCTGTGGGGGAGCTCTGTGTCCCCACGCGAACTTTAGCTCTCTCTGACCTGCGTGGGTACAGCTGGGGATGGGTTTTACCTGGAAAATGATGCTGTGGGTCCAGGGAGCACTGTGCATCCCATGAAGTTGTTGCAGAGTTCACGGGGTAGGCTGCCAGCTGGAGGCTTTGGGTGTCTGAATTCTGTCCTTTTTATTTTTTTTTCTTTTTTTTTTTTGGTGGAGGTTTATCAGCTTAGTGTTTGCACCCTCACTTCCCCAAAATAACATTTTACCTGGAGCAGCTCAGGTGAGCTGAAGCCGGGTTGGAACCCTCCTGTGGGTGCTGTGCCAAGGAGGAACACTTGGATTCTCCAAGGGATGTTTTCAGTCATTTCCAGAGCTGCAGCCTGAAAAGATCTGAAACCCCAAAGCTTTGCACTGGGCTGGGGCTGCCAGCTTGGAAAACGTTTGCTGCTGGAGCTCTCAGAGCTGTGGTGGGTGCTGGGGAGGGGCTGAGTCCCAGTAACCAGTGGGGTTTTGATCTGGGGCTGTTCCCCGTGGGAGCAGAGGTGCCTGACTGGAGGGTGTGCTTCCCACACACCTCGGTGGTGTTTTGCCTGTTCTTGGAATCAGGCTCCTGCCTTTGCTGGGCTCTCAGCACAGCTGAAAGAAGAATTTTCCTTTACAGAGGACAATGTGGTGCTCAAGCCCCAGACCTTGCAGGAGGTGGCGTGGCTGCCACTTTTTTTTCCTTCACCACTTTTTCCCTTAAATTATTTCACCTTGAGTTTGATTCTTTTAAAAGCATTCTGGAAGATTGCCCCGAGTCCCACGTGTTGATATTTATTTTATTTTTTTTTTTCCTTTCTCACCTTTATCTCTCTCACACCTTTTAAAACCCTAGAAATTCTTCATGTTTTTCTAAAAGCAGTTTCACCTTTCTGGGGGTCTTGCATCCTCACCTGCACGTGGGATCAGACTTCTGGGAACTCATTTGTCCCTCCCTTTAGCTGCCTGGGTACATGCAGTGGGTCCCCCCACTAATCCCCCCCCTGACTTTGGAACAGAACCAGCAGGAACAAGCATCACATTTTGTCATGTGCCAGACATGGGACAGGCTGAGCTGCCAGAGCAGACACTTGCTGGAAAGCTGCAGCTTTTCCATCACAGGTTTTTTAACACCGAAGTCTACACGGGCAGGAATAGTTTAATTTTTAATTTCTTTTTACTATTTAAAAGAGCAGCTGTGTGGTGTGCTGGAGGGTGGTGTTTCCTGACCCTGTAGGCATTTTTAGTGGTGAAGTTACAGGTTTCTGAAATGGAGGGGCACAGCAAAATGCTGACAGGGATTTCAAGCTTTTGAAACAGTGACACTGTGCTAAAGAGCAGGCTGTGGAGTCACTGATTACTGCTCTGTGGTTTTTTTTAGTCACAGGAGCCTGGATCTCTCAGGAAAGCTTTCTGGGCTTAATTAAGAGCTTTATATTCTCCCAAAACATTTTTTTTTCAGCTCAGAACTCTTCGGTCTTTTTTGGTAGCACGTTCAAGGTCTGTAAACACGTGGCTGTGGAAGGGGCTGATTCATACAGAAAGTGTGTGGGGATCCTGCTGAAGGTTTGCCAGGTGGAACTGGTGTGGATGTGCTGCCCATCCCTGGGAATGCCAGGCTTCCCTGGACTGGGGTGTGGGACTGGTGTGGATGTGCTGCCCATCCCTGGGAATTCCAGCCTTCCCTGGCTGTGGTTTTCCCACCAGGAGCAGCTGCAGGTGAAGCTCAGCTCAGCTCCTCCTGGCACATCCTGAGTGCCTCAGAGATTGGAGGGAGAGCAAACTGGAGCTGGGTTTTCCTCAGGCAGCCCAGTTCTTTGTGTTCTTGTGTCAATGCCTCCTTCCTGCTGTTTTGCACTCTGGGGGTGTTGGGGGGTGTGGGGGGTGAGGTGCAGATTTGCACCTGAGTGTGCCCAAGGTTTTGTGTGCAGGGTGTGGGGAGCTGGGTTTGCTCTGGCTGGGAATTGTCACACCTCTTCTCCCAGGTGGAAGAGCAGGGACTGATCCTTTGCTTGGAGTCTGGGTCCCTCCTGGAGCAATATTTTGTTACCCAAAGCAGAACATCTGAATGTGCAGCAGGACCACTGGGGGAGCCTCTGTCTGCATTAAAGCTGCTTTGTTGTGGGCAGAACAGGGGAGCAGGGACCCGACAGCTCTGCTGCTGGAGAAAGAGTCCAGGGAAGCAGGAGAGGGAATGTTCTGGAGTCACCAGCAGCTGAATAAGTGGAAAGTGAGGGCAGTGTAGCAGGCAGCATCAGCAATTAACTGGGACGGTGCAGCCTTGGGACAAAAGGCTCTGTGAAAGATTTCAGTTTATAGCAGTGGACAGAGGAATGAACTTTTCTCTCTGTTGTTGCTCGAGCTGCTGTGCCACAGAATTGCCCAAGATTAATCCCTGGAAATGTAGGGAATGGCACATGAGAGCAGATACCAGCAGCAAGGCTCCAGATGCAGCTTTTCCTCTCCCATCACCCAGTCTGATGGTTTTGTGTGAGGATTGAGGCTGCTGTGGCTCTCAGGTATCCAGACAGCACCCAGGAGGGTGCAGCACAGCTCTGACTTTCTGCCTGGGTGGGACAGCTCATGTCTTCTTGTAAAGAGGATTTTTCCCTTCGAAAAGGTGTCTTTGATCTCATTTCCTGTGTGGTCCAGGCTTGTGATGAGGAGAGCAAAGCTCTTCCTTCTCCTTCTAGAAACACCACTGTCCTTGGAGGGCCAATCTCACGTGTGTTCTTCCTTTCTGTGTTTTTGTAGAGGTAAATGCTTGCAATCTGCATCAATCCCTCTTCTTAGATAGCTCCTGGTGAAGAGCAAACTTCGGGTTCTTTGGCTTTCAAGTGTAAATTCACCAATCTGGAGAGCAGAGACCTCGGGTGAGTCACCCGGGGTATTTTCTGTTTCTGCATAAACTTCTGCCTCCTTTGTAGGTTCTCTTGAGTTTCCTTTTCCAGCTTCAGGCACAGGAACAAACAGTTCGTGTTGCTCAGTACAGAACCTGATCTGCCTCACGAAAGAGCCTTAAGCTGTGAGTAGTGGAGAAAAAGAATAAATGGGATTTCCCTCCGTATTTTGACTTATCCGCAGTGCAAGGATGTGATGCTTCTGCTTGGGATGAATTTTTGTGCTCAGATACTGCTTTTTTGGGTCTTCCAGCTGCTGTTCTAGCTGTGCTGGAGCCTGGTGGCAGCCCCAGCAGGGCACCAGGGCTGTGTCAGAAGGGAGGTCCCAGCCTCCCTCCCTTGGTTTTCCTGTTCCATGGGCTGAGTCACTGCCGGTGACATCCAGCCCTCCCCTTCTCATCCCTGGAGGCAAAATATTGGTTGCTCTAAACCACCCAAAAATAGGGTGAGAAGAAGCATTAAAGAGGAACTCGAACTTGGAACTTGAGATATGAAAACAGCTTTGAGGAGTTCCTTAGTGTGAAGTTCCCACTTCTCTGGGCAGTTGCACACTGACTGTTCTGAAGAATTCTTTCCAGAGCTGCTCCCATGGGTGCCCAAGTGATGGGTAACCAGGAGGGGACACAGGATAAAATACTCTGACAAAGGCTGAAGCCCAACAGGAGGAAGTGATTGCATTTACTGAGTGTACAATGGGTGATTTTCACCTCCTGACTGCAGATTCCATCCATCCCATTGCTGCAGGACCTTTTATGGCTCATTAGGGTTAGTTGTCTGTTATGGTGCTGGCCTGGTAAATATCTAAAAAGCTGTTACAAGCTGAAATTTGTGCTCTGTAACCTTTAGGTGTGAGGAATTCCAGAGAAATTGCAGGCAGAAGCCCTCACCACCTGGGCTGAGTAGCAAAACCTTTCTGCAAACTGTTATTAATATTGAAATATTAATATTAATTGAGCTGGTCCTATAGCTCAATCAGAAGGACTCGGGGTATAATCACATTCCTCACAGGGCATTATCAGGCTGTGCAGGGAGGCAGTTTTGTTATTGAACATGGGGTGCTCAGCCCTAAAGGAGCAGGTCCTGTGGGGTTTTCCCAGGATCAGGTAGGAATTGCCTGCACGCCATCACTCTGCAGCAGGGAGATGGCTTTGCTGGTTCTTTGCACTGCTTGCAACCCCTGGGCCTCTGTGTTGCTCACTCGGGGTTGTTCCAGGGTCAGGGGGGGATGTGGGAATGGGAGCCCTTGGGTTTGCAGGGAACTTGCTGATTTTCCATGGTTTTCCATGATGAGGCTGCTGGGAAGGAGGATGGTGGGGCTGGAGTGTGCTGAAGGCTGTTTCCACTTCTCCTGCTAGCTCTGGTCCTGCCTTCCTTCAGCAGGGTGTTCCAGCTTCCTTAGTTCCATGTTTGGGCTCCTGTTCAGGAGGTTTGTTCTGTGTCAGGCAGTGCTGATGGGGATGGTTCCATTTCACCAGGCAGTTCCCAGCAGCTCTGTGACAATCCTGAGCTGCTCACTGAGCAGAAAGAACCCTCTTCTGGTTTGGGTTTCCCAGGAAATGTTGAGGGAACTTAATGAAGCTGATCTGAGATTCTGGCAGCTTGATCATCTTCCCAGGTACCTGGTGCTGCTTCTGCTGCTCCATAAACTTCATTCTGGGGAGGTGATGCTCCCGTGTGCTTTCCTAAGGAGATCACTCACACCTTGGTCACTCTTTTCTAACCAATATCTCAGGCTGCAGGGAAGAGGCAGAGGATGGAGATGAGGCTGTGGCTTGTTGAAGCCCAGGGGTGGCCACTCTGCTCCTGGGGAAATTCCTCCTGCTCTGCAGCCCCATCCCAGCCTTCAGCCCCGTGGCTCCCCCTGGGGCTGCTGCCTCTCCCGCGGGAAGAAAAGGGGGAAGACTTCCTTAGACCACAAAGTGGCCTTTGGAAAAAGGTTTAATTTCCTTTGGGAGGCATTTGTGTGCCTCTTGTGGAGGCATCTGTGTGCCCTCAGTTGGCTTAGAGGAGCAGAGGATGCAGATGCCACCAGGGAGGGAAAGAGTCCCTTTCATTTGCCTTTCCATTACAGATGCAGAAATAATGTTGTCCACTGAAAGGTCACTTATTTTTAAAGGGACTCTGACTCAGAAATGGCTTTTTGAAAATACTCCTTCTAGCCAAGAGTATCTTCCAGATGCTCAAAGCTGGCGTGTTTTAAACTGCAGTTTTTCTGCTCGTTCATGACTCTGCTCAGCTGTCGGGCCACGGTGGCAGCTGGGGTCATGGGAGGCAGAGGAGGTGCAAAAAAAAAGATGCAGGGGAAATAAACACATCAGGGGTGCTTTTCTCTTGCTCCACTGGTTGTACAGGTTGCTTTCAACATCTCTTTTTTTTTTTTTTTTTTAATCCACTAATCCAATTGGAAATTGATGTCCTTTGGGGTTATGGAGAATTTAGCAATAAGAAAATCAGAAGTTGCTCTTTGGAGGTTCTGACTGAAGCTGCACTGAAAGCAGTATCTTATAATGAGGTTAATCCCTGCCAGGATGGTCCTCTTGCTCCAGCAAGCATCATTCTGAAATCCCTTCTTGCTGGCAAGGCAGCTGCTAAGTTCTTACATTTGTTAGATTCATAATATTAATGCTGAAAATGTACTCTCTGGTTTGACCTTTGTGCCTGGCAGTGGCAAAAAAATGTATTGGTGCACAGTGAGCACCTGCTGTGAAATTAGGGAGCCTGGGGGGGTGGGAGATGTGGGTGCCCTCTGCCCCCAGGGCTCAGCATCACCCCGAGTACCCCTGGAGCTGGGTTCCACCTGGAGCCTCTTCCCAGGAGAACAAGGCTGGGTTGCCATGGCTTTGCAGAGAAGTGCAGAATCTTTTTGTACATGGGACAAGGAAATTCCTCAAGCTAAAACCCATCTGTTTGTCTACTGCAAAAATCACAGAGGGGTGTGGGGATCTGCCAGGCTTCCACAGTGAGGCAGGAGAGGTGTGTTTCGTGTGAGTGTGCAGGTCTGGGTGAATTCCAGGTGTGGTGATATTTGAGAACTCTGTTTCCTAGTAAAAACCTCTCTTTTATAAAGAGGCAGGAGGCATTTTGCAGGCTGACATCTGTTTACTGATCTCTGAGCTACATTTGGTCTTGGAAGTGGCGGTGGGGGGTTGGTTTTTTTTTTTTTTATTTTTATTTTTGTGTTTTGTGCTTTTGGGTTTTGTTATTTTTTTTTTCTTCTCCCCTTCCATAAAATGTCACTGTGTGTTTCTTTTCCACCTCAGGACATGGTGTGGGGTGAAGAGCCCAGATAAGGAACCTTCCACCACTCTCTAGCCTGTTCCACCTGCCCTGAGGACCTGCAGGATCCGGGCTGATGCCCTCAGCACACCCTGCCATGGACGGGGGGAAGAGCTACCAGCACCAGCACCAGCACTCAGGCAATGCCCTCTACAGCATCCCTGGGCTCTGCTCCCAGCTCCCTGGGCCAGGCATGGAGGTGAGAGCCCAGCAGCTCCCCTGGGAGGGTTGGGAGAGGCTGTGGTGGGGTTGAGCAGAGCCATTCCGGCCTGGCAAATCCTGGGAGTCCGTGTGTGTGTTTGCAGGAGCTATTTACCAGACTTTCTAGGCAGCTGTCCAGGGGCATGAAGTATTGATTGGGAATGCTGGAGGGCTGAGGAGGAGAGGCTTTCTGCTGCCTTTGAAGTGGGAGGAGGAAAACAAGGCTGGGATGAAAACAGTGCCTCTCATAAAGGTGGTAGGTGCCAGGCTCCTCCAGAAAGGACTGAAGGGTTTACACAGAATTTCAGACTTTGTTTCTTCTCTCTGGGACATGCCAGTTCTATTGCTGGGCCCAGCTGTAACTTTTTTTGAGGGTGGCAGAGATGAATAGGGTTGTATTTGTCCTGATCTGGCTGCTGAAACTAGACCAGTTCCCTGATGGTCTCTCAGCAGGGCAAAAAGCAGACCTCTACCCCAAAATACCTTACATGTCCCTGCAGTTTTCTGCTGATAACTCTTGTTTTTGTCACATAGAGGACAAAAAACACATAGAAGTTAAAAAAAGGCCCGTTTAGCCAAGTGTATGTTGCTTCAAGCATGAGGTGTCAGTGCTCTGGGCACAAAAAAAAAGGCAGTGAAAGGCTGATCCCAAGCAGAGCAATGAGATTCTGTGTTATTTCCATGATTGTGTTGGTACGTGCTGAGCTAAAAGCTTCCTGTTAACTTACAGACTGTTCAGGAAGGTGGGAAAACAAAAAGAAAAGAACAATGTTTGGGGGTGTTTGCCTTCACAAGCCCGTTCTGAGCCAATGGGTTGGTGCAGGGTTAAGGGGTTGGGAAAGGGAACTGACCCTGAGGTCCTTCTGGAGACAGGGAGAGGACAGGAGGTCCACAAGGTGGGGTGTAGCACTCCATTTCTGAGAGATGGAGCCACTTCTGCTCGTGGAAGGTGCTGAGGAGTCCAGGAGCCTCAGTTATAAAAATAAAAATAAAAAATAAATCAAAAAAAATAAGCTCCTGTGATGCTTCTGGTTTCTCCTTCCAGAATTCCGTCCTGGCCGCCGACTCCTGGAGTAGCTGCTACCCTGCCTCATTCCCAGCCTCATCTTTCCCAAGTGAAAACCAGTGAGTGTTGCTCCCCTTTGGATAATCCCCCTCTGCTCTTCCACATCCCCTGATTCAACTGTTCCTTTGCTGCTTTCCCTGTTTACTTTGTTTCACCAACTGATGGGGAAATAATTGCATCACTCACAGATCTTGTGGCACAACTGCAACATCTTGGAAAAAAGCAACAAACAGCTTTTTTTTTTTTTTTAACAACAACAACAACAAAAAAAGATAAAACCTTTGATTTCTGAGAAACCTGGAAGCTGCTATAAGGGAGGAACAGCTTTGGTTTATTCTGCATTTGTTACACAGAGAGGTTTTAAAAATAGCACAATCGAGCTGGGCAAATGGGTCTCTAGGTTTCTAGAGGTGCAGGTAAGGGGAAGGTGTTCCTGGTGCCACCCAGGTGTTGGGTTTCTGAGAGAGGTGACCTTAAAGTCTCATGGTGTGTAGGTGGCTGGCAGGTGACTGGGTGCCACCATCTCATGGCTGCCCTGCAAACCAGCCCAGAGTTCATCGAGAGTCGCGAGTTCTTCCTCTGCTTGCAGCTGATGTTCTCCACTGATAACCCCATCCCACGAGGTGTGAGGTGCTGAGAAAGGGCACGTGTGAGAAATTGTGGCTGATTTGTAAGTAAATTTGAAAGCACAATCCAGGGCTGTGAAGTGAAGCTGGGATGGGTTTCAGTAACCTTTGTGTAGTAACTGGGGGGGCCCTGTCTGATGGGATAACGTTGGCAGATTCAGTGCAAAAACTTTTCTAGGTTACATGTCCCAATTTTTTGAGGGATCTTGGCATTACAATAACTACTGTTCTTCCTTCTCCCTCTTTTCTGATGGACTCTCAGCCTGGATCAGAAGGTGGGATGTGATCAGAGATGTTCAGGCCAACATGAAGTGGTCTTGTGCTACCCCTGAGTGACTTGGATTAAAACTTTATTGGGCCTGGGAGATGCTGCCTGTTGGGAAGGTTTGAAGGCTGATCAGCAGCTGCTTTGATCTCTTGGTGAATGCAGGGAGTGGCACAGATACACAGGATGTGTTTTTATTTAGGTCAGAGGTGGGAGGAAGGAAAAATAAAAACCAGAACTTGATATCGTGAGCTAGTGACTGGATTCCAGGTGCAGGAGGATTTAGTTTAACCTCCTTCCTAAAGGGATTTTAGCATCTTTATGGAAAAAGAGAGAGATTCATGCTTGGGAGTGTCAGCCTGGCTGGCAGCAGTGAGGGTCAGCTCCTGTTTGGGGGGATGAGATGAGTTTTATCCCAGTGACAGGGTGGCTGGAACAGGGCAGATCTCCACTCAGGTTTGCCAGGAATCCATCCTGCAGGTGCTGAGCCAGGGCTCTGCCTTGCTGGTTACTCCCCAAAGTGAGAATTGGAGAGGAGTTACCAGCTGAGTTCAGTCTCTCTGCTCTTAGCCAGCCTGTCTCTGCTTGGAAGAGGGTGTACTTTTTGAGCATGATTCCTGTAAATTACACTTTGTGAGTCCTCAAGAGAGCTATAACAGAATTTCTGTTTTGCTGTATTGAACCACAAGATTAGATTGTGTTTATCTATTGTGTTGCGTGTGGTGGTTTTTTGTTTTTTTTTTTTTCTTCCTTTGACCATTTGTTCTGGTTTTGCCCCTCACTTTCTTCCTGTTTAGTGCTGCTCCTGTCAATTCTGCTGGAAAAGTTAAAGCCTTGATCCTGCAAAGACTTGCCTGTGCTTAACACCAATGTAAACTTGTTGACTTTGCCATAGTTACTTTTGGAAATGAGGCCCATTGAAGCAATTATTTGCTGGAGGATGATTTAACCAAGGCTCCACCTTGAGCTTCCTGTTTTTTGTATCCAGGTAATTGTAAAAATTACCTTTCAGGGGAAATTTTCTGGATCTGTGTTTCACAAAACCCAAACAAGTCTGTCCTTTTGTGTTTGAAAAGTGCAGGGGTGAGTCCTTCCTTTAGGTGAATTTCAGGTTAGGACATTAAAGGCAACGGAATCCCAGTAGGGCTGAAAACATTGAAAAAAGGGGATTTTAAAGGGAGTTAATTGTAGTCCACAGGTAAAGCAGGAAAATGCAGGTGGCATTAGAGTTAGTCCAAGTTCTCTTCAAAATCCTTGCAAAAGAAATCTTATTTGCAAGTGGCTGTGTTTGAACATGGCTTATTCTCATAGCAACAGCTTTGTCCTGAAGCAGGTTTTTCCTGTTTCTTTTCAGTAGTTAACTTTCATGCTAGAGAAATTCTTTAAAAGCTACCCCAGCTGCCTCTTTGTTTCAGATTTTCTTAACCTGAAAAATGTAAACAGTGTCTTAAACCTGCTGGAAGAACAAATGAGGTTCAGGTCCCCTGTAGCTCAGCCCATTTCCAAGGCAATTATCCCTGCCGAGCTGGGCTGCTTCTGCAGCTCTGGGCTCAATGTATTCCTTGCTTCAGGGACATCTGGGTCAGTCCAGCTGGGCTGTTGGAAGTGGTGTCACACATCTGCAAAGAAGCATTTCTCAAAACCTGGAGCAAAGCTTTCTTCCCCAGTTTCCAAAACACACCCAGCCCCCTCTTGCTGTTTTCTTGCCTTTTTCCACTTTGCAACCAGTGCATGGAGTGTTGCTTGCTAAAATACTAAAGTAGGCTTGGAAACACACAAATTGGTTTAGTGATGGGCAAGAAGAGTGCCAGAGGGATGTCTGGACAGCCTGACACTGCCAGCCTGTCTCTGACTGTGGAGTTTGTGTCTCTGAGTGGAACGTCTGGGAAAAAATACACAGGGGAGCTCTCCAGGGAAGCTGCAACCTGGGCCCAGAAGGGCTTCACATTCATGGGATGCATGGATGAGCAGCTGGAATGAAGCAGGGGTGGCAGGCACCATGTCACAGCAGTTTAAACAAGTGTTTCTCTAGCAAGCTGAAGCTGTCAGAATCTGGGGACCCTCCTGGGAGGGATGTGCACTGCATTGCTCCCCTCCCAGATGTGGAGTCTTCTAAATTTCCTTTCTAAAATGATTTCTGGTTCTCTGGTAAACACCCTCGGTGTCTGAGGGGAGGCTCTTGACCCGGAGCAGCCTCTGTGGAGCAGTTAACCAGTAACCAGGGCTACTGGTGAGACAATGGCCCAGGCTGCCCCATCCCTGGCAGTGTCTCAGGTCAGGTTGGATGGAGCTTGGAGCCCCCTGGGCTGGGGGAGGTGTCCCTGCCCATGGGGTTGGAACTGGATGAGCTTTAAGGTCCCTTCTAATCCAAACCATTCTATGATTCTATGAACTAAGTCAGCAGGTATGTGTGGGGCAGTCTTGCTGTGAGGCTGTTTTCCCATCTTTGCTCTGCAGTAAGCAAGGTTCACAGCCTTGTTTCTTCCAGTTAACACTTCTTTTTTTTTTTTTTTTTTTCCCCCCAGTTCATTTTAAGCTAACTTGTCAGAGGCTTTATGCCAGCTCTCCAAATGAGGCTGGGTATCTTTTAAGTTCTTATGGAAAAACAAAGGTAAAGCACAGCACCAAAGGTCCTGAAAGGACTGTTCCAGGTGCTGGCTCTCCTGAGAGGGTCTCAGAGTTGCACTGAGTTGCTTCCAGCCTGCAAGAGGAAAGCACATCTCACTTTCACAGATTTGAAAGCCAAGATGAAGGGAAGCAAAACAAGATCCCAGAGCTGGTCATTCCACAGCAGCTCAGGCCAGGGACTTTGGAGCTGTCTTGGTCTCCTTCCTGTTACCTTAGCTGACTCTTGTCCAGCCCCAGGACTGGTGAAATAGGAGACAGTGTTCACTTTTCTGGTAAAAATAATTTTCCTCTTCCCTGGGTAGTTTGTTAGTGCTGGCTGAGCTCTGTCCTCATGCAAGAGAGACCACAGTGGTTTCAACTTGAAAGCCATTTAAACAAGCTTTTCCCTGTCTGCAAGTACAGTAATTCCCAGAATTTAAGCACAGAATTTCATGTGCTTGAATAGCTGAGGAGGAGCTGCAAGCCCCTGCTGCATTGCCAGGGTGGTTTTGTGCAGGTGCTGAGCCCACTTGTGGGTTCCCCCATCCCTGGGTGCAGAGAGGAGGGAAATGGGAATAGAGCTGCTGTTCCTTTCTGAGGGGGTTATCTTTAGTGATGAAAAAAGAGGAGGAAAAGATGTGTTTAGCAAAGAGAGATAACTGTGTTTGCACATAAATACGGATGCAAATGTTGGGGTATTAATGAGCTCCCAGCCACACGTGGCCATTTAATTGCTCAGTAATACTTTGGCAGCACAGTCCTCCCCCAGCTCCACTCCTGGGGAGGCTTTCTTTTTAAATCCTCTTTCCCCCCTCCCACCCCAGCGCCTCGTTAAGGTTTCTTGCTGTGGGTTCTGTAACCCTGGCATGGG
The DNA here is from genome assembly GCF_036169615.1 of Heliangelus exortis. Lineage (NCBI taxonomy): Eukaryota > Metazoa > Chordata > Aves > Apodiformes > Trochilidae > Heliangelus > Heliangelus exortis. The sequence continues at coordinate 4,438,894 of NC_092449.1, forward strand.
GCAGAGTGTCCAAGTTGCCCCAAGAGGCAAGGAGTCAGACGGGGGGAGCATTCTGGTGGTTCCAGCAGCAGCGAGCTGGGTGGCGATTGCCCAAGCGGCCCTGACGGGAAGGATTACAAAGCACATTCCTTGCTCCTGCAGGAGAGGGAAAAGGCTCGTGTGTGGAACAGCAACACCAGCAGGGCTGCAATGCAGGCCAGAGGCTACTCCTGGGAAGGAGGAAGGGAATTGTCTCCTTTTTTGCAATTCTCACCTCCTCTCTGCTCGGAGGAAGCTGGTGCTGGGGATGGGGCAGGAGGAAGTGGTGGTGTCTGCCCTGCCCAGGAGGGAGCAGTGGGGAGACCTTTGCTTTTTTTTTTTTTTTGTGCTTGTTAGTTCAGCAGAGATCTTGCTTTGTAACAGGGTCTGACCGCTTCCATCCATAATTAATCTCTGGGCTAAGAGCTCTGTCTAGGGTTGCATGTCCCTAACCCTTCCACTTTTATCTCTCTTTAAGCTGAGAGCTCTGAGCAACAGACCCATGCCAGGGGTGTGCAGAGGGGGGAGTTTCCTTCCCTGGGTTTCCTTCCCTGCCTCTGCTCCCTTGCTGGGCTGTTGCTGCTTTATGGCCCAAACTAGAGCTCAGGTGTGAGATTTCTGTGAAACTTGATGCTTGTCCTTAGGTAGTGGGATGGTCAGGTTCCATCACACCCAGCAAATGCTTGGTGCTGGGACATCCCAGGGGCTCAATTTTGCTTTGTTGTCAGGACTGAAATATTAGTTAGTCCTGCAGGCCATTTTTTAATCCATTCAGTCCTTCCCAGTTTACACAAATTGCTGAGAACTGAATTCTTAATACAGCTTCCCAGGCTCTGGCACTACTTAGCTTGGGAAGTAGGATATAACTGGTAGGTTTATTGTTTTTTGCTGGGACATCTCTTCTGGATCAACACAGCTTTTCTTAATCTCCTGGATGTGTCATCCCATAGTTGCAGCTTCACTGATGATGGAGTCTGAAGCAACCTGAGACATACTCAGCACCAACAGGGAGTAACTGCTTTTCCCATTTCCTTACAGGCAATATTTTAATTCCCCTCATGGTTGTTACATGAATTCCATCAGCAGACCACTTTTCTTGGAAACAAACTATGCATCTGTGGACCCCACTGACTTCTTACCAAAAAATGGTGATTTTCCTCAGGTAAGTCCATAGCTACTGAGGGCTTTGGGGCAGGCTGGTGCTTTGTGGTGATGGGTTTCATTTTTTAGGATTGCCTTGTTGAGGGGAAAGGAAGAGTCAGGCAGTACCTTAAGTTTGTGTGCAATTGGGGTGGATTCTCTGACAACAGCAATTCAGAAGCTGTCCATGTGCTTGGTAGGACCTTAAACTGTGGTAAAATTGGTTCTGTCTTTCAAAGTGCTGCTTAGCATCACCACTGGAGGGGCACAAGGATCCCCTTTGCTGAAGGGTAAGTGTGACCCAGCCTGGAAGAGCTGATTTTTGGACAGTTGTTGTGAAAAGAAGACACTTCCTGGTGTCAGCTAGGTGATAAAAGGGCAGGAGGGCTCTGAGACAAGCCAGGCATAAATGAGCTGAAATGCTTTCCAGAACAAGAAATAATTCTTGTGCCTTTTGGAGAGGAAGTGGTGGCTGGGAGGGAGGTGATCATGGGCAGTTCTGCTTCTGCTTGGATCTTTCTTTCCAAACCAGCTGACTGCACCTCTCACAACGTTTTGCAATTGTTGTACTTCAAGTATAGAAACAATAAAGTTTCCTTCTCTGAATCCAACACAGCCAAGCCAGTTCTTTTACTTGGGTACTGGAGCAGCAGATAGTGCCTCCTGCATTCCTGTGGGGAACAGAGCATTTTTAGGGGTGCTTTTCTGTCCTGCTTGGTGGTTGTCTGGAAGCCTTTGCTGCTTGGGGCTTTCTGGAGGTTCCCAGAGACAACCCAAGGCAGTGCTGTGTCACTCTGTGTGTGCTCTGAAACTGAGAAACACTGAGTAAGATCTTTGTTAGAGCTTTGGCTTCCAGTTTGAAACTGGTGTGGTGGAGCTGGTGCCTCAGAGGGATGGTGCCTAAAATCTGCCCCAGGGCAGGCATCTCATGTGACATTATCAGGGTGAAATGACACTGGTGGGGAGCTTTGTGGGCTCTGGAAGAGGAGTTTCAGTCTTTAGTCACCCTCCAGCTCAAATGGGTTGTTCTGCTGGAGGATGGAGCCAGAGCAGCCTCTCTGGTCACTTGGCTTTTGCCTTCTGAGGTTTCTACATGGTTTGCCCCTGGTGCTCTCAGGTATTGGAGCACAGTGAGCACTGACCTGGAAATCCATTGATAAAACCCAGGGCTTTCTGAACTGCTGGTGTTGCTCAGCCCAAGAAAAGCTGATGTTTTTTCACAGGAGCCAGAATTAGAGCCCGAATCTGGTAGAGCAGAAAGCACTTAAGTGAAGGCAGTGGCATCACTCTGGAGTCATCCGGGAGTGTCCTGGAACTTTTCCATCCCTTGCTGCAGCAATATTTTCCACTTTCCTGATGACTTGCTGTCCCAGATGCCGAACTGTTAAATATTAACAATCTGCTTGGGAAGCTGGAACATGCCATTCAGAATGTGTGGGAGCAGCCTAGGTGGTGGTTCCATCTTTCCAGGTGTAGGAAAGCACCTATCTTTTCCACACTTTCTTGGTGCTGGGGTAGGAGTGGCAAGTCCTGGCAGACTTTGTGCTGCTACAACCATGCCAAAGAGAGGAGTGAAACTCAAGAGAGAAGATGAGGAGTTTGCTCCATGCTTTGGTAAGAGATTCTTGATTGAATCTGTGGCAGACAAGGTAGATTGGGAGATTTCTGCCTGTGTGGTGCTCTGTGTGCAGGGGCAGAACAGCCTGATGTGAACTTGAGCTGGTTTCCTCCACAATATTTTTGGGCTTTTGGCTTGCTTTTGGGTGATTCATCCTTGCCATTCTATTGGCATTCTTTTTATAAACAAGTGGATTAAATGGAGGTTTGGAAAATAGTTATGTGAGGCCATGTTGGGGTCTGATAGCATTTCTTGACCTTGGAAACTGTTGTCTTAAGCTGAAGTCTTGGCCAGACCCTGTGGTGTTGTCTCCACATGTAAAAAGTCGACTGACTGCAGATGCCTTAGAAATCAGAGCCTTGAAGAGAAGGAGATTTGGGGTTCCTCACTTCCTGCTGTTTCTTCCTTCAGCCTCAGGTGCTGGTGAGTTGGAATCCAGTGCCTGGGTGCAGCCAGTCTGCTCCAAAGGCATTTTTATTTTATTGGTGCTAGAGAGGAGTTGAAATTAACCTACTCTTAAAAAAAAAAATAAAATACTAATTTTTAAAAGTGCCTCAGTGCACAGAGCTATGGTGATTTAAGAGGAATCAATGATAAAGTTATTAAATTATGTGAAAGATTTGGTTCTGGCTGAAATGAAGAGTTTCCTGGAATAGGAAACGTCCTGGAGCACTCCTATTGCTGTCCTGGAGTTATAACTACTGGGAGCCCAGAGATTAAAATCAGTTTGAAGATAGGGAACTGGCTCTGGTGCCTTTGAAGCATTTAGTGAACAAGTTGCTGTACCTGCTCACCTCTGTGCTTTGCACTCCAGGGTTGGGGTTTTGCCTGACACGATTCCACTTCAGTAACTCTTTGGGTGAGATGCCTGATGCTTCCTGCAGCCCTTGGCTGAGATAAATGAGGGCTGGGAGGGCTCATCCCACCTGGTTACAGTCAGCTCCCAGCACACTTCACCCACCAAGGGCTCATTTTGCTCTGACTTTTCTGACTGAACTGCTCTGAGCTGTTCCTGAGGAGCAGGACACACATCTGGGGTGCTGCTGCTGGCAGCATTCTAAAGCAGCATCTCCTTGTGAGTGGCTGAACTGGGCTTTAGGAGTAAATCTGCTGCTTCTGTGTATAACAAAGAGCTCCTGAGACTAACTCTGGTGGAGATAGTTGTGGTTAAATGAGAGTAATTCTGCTTCTGAGGCATCATTTTCTGTGCTTGGCTGTGGATTGCAGCAGCCATCTGAGGTGTCCGTGGCCCTAGGGAGGGGTACAAGGGCCTGGAGGGCTCTGGCAGCTTCCCTCTTCCAAATTTGTTATTTTTCACCTGTATTGCTACCTTCAAATGTCCACCTCGGGGCAGGGGAGGGCTCAGGAGGCATTGGGGAGGTAATTCAGGCCTTCTGAAGTGCTTGGCAAGCACCATTCCCTCCTCCCCTTCATGCAGCCAGGAAAAGTGCTGGTCTGAAACACAGAGTGCCCTGAAAAAATGCTGGTAATATAATTTAATAGCAGAGCAGTGGGAGACGTTTTAAAATAGATATTTTAATTGAAAGCAGAATTGGTCTGAGTCAGTCTGATGGAGTGAGTTTCCCAGTCCCAGATGTGCTGGTGGTCACTGCACGTCCTCATCCCCAGTGCTGTGTAAACACCACCAGGACCCTGCCCCAGCACCAACACCTTTTCCTTTTTCTTTTCTTTGCCTCATATGTTTGTTATCCCACAAGTTCCTTGATGTCTCCTGAGTTTTCCTGATTCCTCCCAGGCTGAGAGCTCCCCTGGGTGCTTTGTCAGGACCAGGCTGTCTCCTGGTCCTCTCCCCATTCCTTAACCAGCACCTATTGCCTTCCAGATTTCCAGCCTTCAAGGACCTGATCCAAACACACCCCTCGCACACACCAAATTTCAGGGCTGGTTATAAAATACCTACCAGCTGCTTCCTTCTCCTTCTTCTGAGTGTCTGCTTGAAAAATAAACCATTTGTGGTCCCAGCCTGGCAAAAGTTCTCTGTGCAGCCAAGGTGGAAGCCACTTTGCTTCCTCCTGCTCACTTTTGCAGCCCGAGCAGAGGTTCCTGTGTGTGGCAGGAGAAGTTTCTGGTTCTCCAGGCAGCCCAAATGCAAAGCAAAAGGCCAGGACCCCCTCCCTGCAGCAGGATCTGGCTGGCTGGGTTGGTATCTCTGCTTTCCTAGAAGCTCAGCACGTGCTTTCAGGAAGCTGTTCTGCAGCACGGAGGGGATGCTGTGGAGGTTACAAGCAAAGGAACTAAGTGGGTTTTCAGGTTTTCCTGGAAGATGTGAATGCTGGGATAATTCTCCTTCCCTGACCCTGGCTGCTGGGGAGTGTTGTGGAGAGCAGAAGTGCTGTGGCACACCTCCTCCTCCCCTAGGACCATTCCACGTGGTGGTTTTGCAGGGTTTTTTAATCTCATCTTCTGTGATTATATTACTGTGGTCTTACAAAATCAATTTAGCAGTCCTTGTTATCTAGAACGGTGTCATACCTCTTGCTTCCCCTTGGCAGGCCACTTTTGCTGCCTACATCTTGCCCCATTTGTCCACTACCAGAGAAGGAAGAGGAAATAATCCTCCTGCTTTTGGGAGGTTGGATAAATACCAAGACCTTGGGAGTCTTAGGCAAGAGTCAGTGGTTTAATCAAGGTCACCCAGCAAGGCAGTCACCAGCACGTCACTAATTAAGACATATTAAAAATGTATTTGGTCTCTTCACTTCAAATGTATCATTAAAGCACCTATCCCAAGCTCCAGGGCACTACCAGCTCATTAAGCACAAACTCAGACAAAAGCAGCCCTGAAACCCCACTGCTTTTCTCCACCCAAGCCCACGGAAACCCAAAGCTTCATTTCCAGCCCAGTTCCTGCAGAACCTCCTCTGGAGCAGCTCTGAGCAGCTGAGGGTGCCAGGGGTGCCCTTCCTTCCTCCTGCCCATGGCACCAGCATCCCAGGCACTGCCCGGGGAAAGGTCCTTTTCTTGCTTCTTTGCTTCCTGCAAAAACCCCTCTCCTGGACCTGGTGTTCTGCAGGATGGGGCACAGGGGGATCCTGGTTCCTATGAATGTGTTAATCCTGCAGTGGGTTGTGCCATGGACCCTTGGAAGCCAGCCCAGTCCTGGGTTCAGAGAATCACAGGATGTTCTAGGTCGGAAGAGACCTCCAAGCTCATCCAGTCCAACCTTTGACCAACTCCGTAAGCAAACTACCAAACCCTGTCCCCAGGGTTGATGTCCTGGGGGTGATTTGCAGCCCTGCTCATCCCCTGTCCCAAACCAAAACCATCCCCTGCCTTTTTGTGTCTCCTGATGCTCAGAAGGCTTGGGCATCACCTCCTTTTCTGCTCTCACCTCTTGCAGGCCTGCTGGGGGCTTTGCTGTCTTCTCTCCCTCCAAAATTTTTTTTTAATTTTTTTTTTTATTTAAGAAGTGCCTCCCAGGGGCACCCGTGGGGTTTTCCAACACTTCCCTAGGGCTCCTGGAGCACTGGCATCAGCAGGACCATGACCTGCAGCCACCTCTCCTGTCCCTGCCAGGTCCCTGCTGTCCCCTGAGCCTGGCACTGGGGCTGCTGTGGAGAACCAGAGGGGGACCTTTTATACCCAAAGCCAACAGAGGAGGTCCCGTGGTTTTTTTCTGCAGGGTGGGCAAATTCTGGCAATTTTTTTCCTTGGGGTGCGTTGGAGCAAATTTGGCTTAAACTTAAAACAAACCAACCCCTTTCAAATGTCCCTTTTTTATTTTTTTGGTGGCTTTTTCCCTTCCCCACCAGAAATTTTGCTTATTTCCGTTACTAAAACTCTCAAAGTTGTAAAGTCTTGGAGAAAGAAGGCAATGCTCCTGGACACTGAGAAAAAAACGATCTAGGGGGAAAAAAAAAAAAAAAAAATTAAGAAAAGAGCTACTCTAGTTTATTTTCTAATTGCAATATTTGGGGTGGGGCAGATACCAAACTGCAAGCACGTGGCTCTGGGGGTGGGGAGGGGGCAGAAACTTGTGAATACTTTTCTAGTTTTTTCATCTGAGTTGCTTCATCTGAGCCCCTGGCAGGAGCAGGGCAGGACCCCCCCAGCCCAGAGCAGGAGGTGTTTTGGGGGGGATGCTGCTGGGTTTTTGTCGGGGCAGGGGGGGAGCTGAGCTCCTGCCCCGGTCCCTGCAGCCCCGTTTTGTTTACAGTGGAGCTGTGGTTGAATTACAGCACATACAGTAATTCTCACTGCACTGCCAGTAATTTCACTGACTTACCAAGCAGGCATCATTTCCTGAAAGTCAGCCCTTGGACTTAGAGGAAGTCGGAGCACTCTCCTTCATGACTAAACACTCTATGCAAATTTCCCCAGGCTCAGGACAGCCTCGCTCCATGGCTCTCCTTTTTTCCTCCATTTTCACTCCTTTCTTCTCCGTGGTATTTTTGACAAAGCCTCGCTGAGCTCTCTCCCTGGCTGTTGCTGTCATGAATGAGGACCTTTCTCCATTATATCCTGAAAAATCTCACCTCCCTGCTTCATCCACCTCCTGCTCTGCCGACAGCAAACTGAATGCTGCTTTAAAATGTCCCAAATGCAGTTCTGGCTAAAGTTCCCATCTCTCTACAAGGTAATGCCTGATTTGATTCGATTTTTCAATTTATTTATTTTTTTCCTTCCCTCCCCCCCCCCCCCCTTCCCAATTCCCAGATTGTTTTATTTGCTCAGCCAGCTCCAGGCTTCTGTGTCCCCTGAATTTCCTGCACTGGCAGCAGAGGTTTGGGAGTGAGGGTTCCCGAGGCAGTGGGAGCTCTGATTGTGTTTTGTGTCCTCCTGTGGTACTTGAGACTGTTCCTGTCAGTCAGAACTTGGTCTCCAACTGCAAAACTTGGAGCAAGTGGAGCAGCCTGGAGAATTGATCCCAGTGTTTCTGGGTTGTTTTCACAGCTTTCAGGAGTTTTATTTTTAAAGCAGATGCTGGGTGCAGAAAAGCAAGGGAGATGTTTGCCAGTCAGAGCTCTGCAAGTTTATTGCCCCCTATTTAGAAAGTTTTGGGGTTTTGGCAGCTAAAAGATTTTCTTTTGGTGATCGAGTGCTCATTTTGCAGCTGATAATTCTGGATTCTTCTGGATGTCTTTCTTGCAACTCACCTGTCAGTGGGGCTTTATTCCTATATCTGTGGTTTTATGTGCACTTGTATATATGTTTTATAAAAACTCCCTCTGAGCTCTGTGCTGTGCAGTAATCCCTTGCTGCTGTGCAGAAGTGTTTGTTTCCTCTGTGTCTGGATTGTGAGCAAATAAACCACTTATATTGATGGCTTCACAGCCAAAAATATTTTCAGGGTGTATACTCCCTCTGGATTTAGACTTCACCTGTTCTTTCATTATTTTTAACAAAGAACTTATTTTGACTAAGAGGTCAGAACTGTTTCCAGCAGCTGGGAGAAAGATCCAGTGTTTGGGTTGTTTTACCCTGACTTTTTTTCTGATCTTTTCTTAGGTTTTGATAACTTTTCAGACTTTTTTGGGACACTGATAGGAATACTGTGTGCTGTAGTAGCGTGGACTGGCGATCCATTTGTCCTCCCAGTTCAGAAGCCCAGCAGATGATTGTCACTGATTTATCAAGTCACTCTCTAGAGCATCTTCTGAGCTGAAGATCAAACCCTGATTTCTGATCCTCTCTCTCCCATCCTGCTAGGCTGATGTAAGAAAAGAAGGTGCTGGGAGGCCCCAGCCAGCAGCCTGGTGTGGAATGGCCCTTTCTCCATTTTATAGCAGGCTCCTGTAAACTTCATCTTCAACTTGAGGAGTGAGTTCTGAGCTGGGTTTTCACAGCAGACCTCAAGCTCTCTGCTTCTCTTGGTCCAGGGTTGGGATCTCCCAGCTCCTGTGTGTTCACTCCCTTGGGGGAGGCTGAGGAAGCTGTTCCTGGTGGCTCCATATCCATATAATCTGCTGGAGTAATTAGTTAAGGCAAGGTTTATAATGACACAGGTTGGAGTTATCGGTCTGGCCATGTATTAAACAATTACACAGCAGTTTGTGCATAAGAAATTCTAATTTACTGGGGTTGCACTGTGCACTCCTCAGGGCGGGGATCACTCTCTTAGTGCTGTTAAGACAATGTAATTAGGTAAAAGACAAATGGGAGCCTCTTTTAAGTTTGTGACTAATGCATTGCAAATGCTGCAAGAGGATGGGCTCCCTGAAGTCATTTCCAGCACTAATATTATCCTCCCTCTGCCTTGGAGGCTGATTTCCTCTTCCCTGTTTCAGCCCGGTGCCCCAGGCAGAGGGGAGAGGTGGTGGAGGTGGATCTGAAGAGGGGTGGCAGCCCAGGAGTGGAGGCTCTGGGGACAATCCAGAGGCTGCTGAACTCCTGTTCCCGGGATCTGGATCCAGAGGAGGAAGCAGGAGAGTGGTGATGAGCCAAGGGGAGATGATGGCTGGTTTGAGGTGGTTCAAGGTTACCTGAAGGTGTCCCTGCAGAGGACATGGAAGGTTGAGAGAGGCTGCAGACCTTGGGAGGTGGGAGTTAGTGGAAAAAAATTCTCCATAGCATGAGCAATGTTAGAGAATCCCACACCCAAAGTGCCTGCACAGCACCCGGAGCTGTGGGCTGGCTGATCCAGGATGCTCTGGCCAAGGAATGCCATATTTAACCCAAGTGTTCTTCTGCTTCCTACGGTGTGAAACGCAGCCCCATCCCCACAGGTCACTTAATTCTGAGATGATAAATCCAGTGCCTGCTTCAGTCTCATGGTTTCTGGGTAATCCTAAAATAGCCACAGAGATATCGGGAGCACGGAGCTGCAGAGCCAGCGCTGCCCCTCTGCTGTGGGGCTGGTGGCACTCGTGTCACACACCAGCACGAGGAGCTGGCACCAGGAGGAGGCACAGCAGGAGTCCTGGCAGCACAGCCAGTTCCCCTTCAGCTTTTGGGTCCTCCCCATGTGGCTCCTGACAAACACAAAGGTTGCTCAGTCCCTGGCCGTGCCTGCCCCGGGCACCAGCCCTCTGGCTGCTGCGGGGTGGCTCTCATCCCAGGCACCAAACGAGTCACATCTGGGGAGGAGGTGAAGGGAAGGTGTCCCGATGGCTCCAAACACTGCAAAACCATGACTTTTGCTAGCGGGGGGTGGTGGTCTGACCCTGCTCTTGGCCTGGAGCCCTTAGGAACCGCACAAGCGGCTCCGCTCTTTGTGATTTGGTGTCAGGCAGGGTTAAGTGACTTTAAAAAAAAAATCTTTGGCTGCCTTTCTGCCTTGTAGTAGGAAACTGGCCCTTAACTGGAAATGAACAGTGACTTCTCCTCATATCAGACAGCGTGGCTCTCCTGGCAGCCCTGCTGTGGTATCGTTGTGCCCCCGTGGTTATCTGTCCCAGCAGAGCTGGGCTGGCCCTGTGCTGACAGCCCTGAGCCTGAGCCTGAGCCTGAGCCTGAGCCCTGAGCCCTGAGCCCTGAGCCCTGAGCCCTGAGCCCTGAGCCCTGAGCCCTGAGCCCTGAGCCCTGAGCCCTGAGCCCTGAGCCTGAGCCTGAGCCTGAGCCCTGAGCCTGCTGAGGAGCTGCAAATCTGGGTGGCAGAGTCCTCTGGGACACCAAGGAAGAGCTGCTGGTCCCCTGGGACAGGGACACATCTCCAGCAGGACCTGTGTGCTGGAGCTTGGTGTTACTGCTGCTCCTCAGTAAACAGCAGGCAAAGTTTTTCTGCTTTGAGAAAGTTTGGGAGTGGCATTTGGTGTGGAAGGAGAGCTGGGATGTGCTGGAGCCAGGGAGGGTGCCAGGATGTGCTGGAGCTAAGGACATAGAGCAAGAAGTGCTTTTGGGCTATCAGTTCTTGCCACCAGACAAGGAACTGATGGCAGGGAGGGTATTGAAGGCTCTTTCTGAGCTGCAGTCTGTGTGACTCAAACCAACCTCATCCCTGGGTTGGCACAAAAGCAAACAATGGTAATCCAGCTCAGCACAGGCTCCGGAAAAGGAGCAAGGGCAGAGCCCGATCCTTGTCACCAGAGCACATTCCCTTCTTGTCCAGACTGAGGCCTGCCCTTAGGAAAAGGGTTGGCAGATTTGATAAGGTTCCTCTGGATGCAAATCTGGATGACAGCAGGGCTCCTTCCCCTTACTCCTGGCAGCCTCTTTTTGTGCAGAACCTGGCGTGAGGAGGCTGATTTTTTCCAAAGCCTCCAGGTGTGGCTGTGCAATCACAACTGAACATCTGTGTCCTTGCTGGGTGTTGCTGGGACCCTGTGGGCTCCTGTGCATAAAGGCAGTACTGGTGTGCACTGGTGTGCTGTGGTGTCAGGCTGAGGACGTTGCACTCCTCGGCTCACTCTGCCATCGCACACAAAACGCAGGTGGCTGCTGGATGAGCAGAAGGGAGCTCTCTGGTCTTCTCCTCTCACTGTGGACATTTCTCCATTCCAGGATTCTTCATACCTCGATGAGCTCCCCAACAGCAACTCCCTCTTCTCCTCCCCTGCGGATTCCCTCTCGGACATCGCGGATCCGAAGGATTTCCTGCCTGCTGACAGCCTGACCCATGTGCCAACACTATGGGATGTAAACACCCCACAGCAGAACCAAATAGAGGTATGGGCTGCTCCTCATCCATCCTCCCATCAGCCATTCCTCCCTCCAGGGGGGAAGCTGCAGTGTGGTGCTGATGTTTTGTGACTGCAAACGTCACTGGAGAAGGGAAAGGGTGACATGGTTACACATCCTTGGGTGTCCTGGAAGCAGGAGAGAACCTGGGCATCCTCAGAGGGGTTTGTGCCCTCTGGGAGTGCTGTGCAGGCACTTGCCCTTTCCCTGATGGCTGGGGCAGGTGATGTATTCTGAAATATTCAGGATATTCAGGTTTCAGTTCAGGTTAAATGCAGTCCCAGAGCGGCCTGTGGCAGGAGATGGACTCCAGCAAAAACACCACTCCGTGGGTCCTTAGCTGGCCCCAGCAGGAGCCACCACCACTTGTTTATTCTCCATGGCAAATATTTTAGTAACAATGACTAAAAACCCAAACTCTGCCTCAGCTGAAGACTAACACTTTGTGTTTACTTTGTGAGTCCAAGCCCCCCCAAGCTTTTACATCCCTGAGTTTTCCCGGGCGTGCGATCTCCTGGCAGTCCCGTGGCAACATGTGGTTCTGTGCATTTTTACCAGCCTCCTGCCATCTGGTTTCCCTCATCTGTTGGGACTGATTACTCACTATTGCACAACCTGGTATCACTCACTGTGGGCAGGCAGCAGCTTTGTTGGTGCTGGGAACGTTATCAAACACATTTGCTGCAGCTCTGGGTCTCCTCTCTGGCGGCCCTGCAGTTTTCCTTTGTAGGTTTTGTCAAGGCTGGGGGGGAAAAGCCTTCAACGTGACTGCCCAGGAGGCAATCTGGGCTGCCTGTGCTTTAGTCAGTGTTGTATTTGAGGTTCTGTGGTGTTTGGAGGCTGTGATTTGTAGCTAGCAGAGTGTCAGACTGTATTTCTGTGATGATGCTGTCACTGCTTGGGATCCCGACTCTGCAGCTCTGATGCTGCTGCTCTGTGCCTTGGTGACAGGCTGGCACTGAAGGAGTGTGGCTTGGTGACAGGCTGGCACTGAAGGAGTGTGGCTTGGTGACAGGCTGGCACTGAAGGAGTGTGCCTTGGTGGCCAGGGTGCTGGCCTGGGACTTGGGAGATCAGAGCTCCTGCCTTGCTGAGGCTCTCCCTGAGATCTCAGGGCACTCAATCACCCGAGCTCTTGCTGATCTCTGAGATTTGATCTCAGTGGGAAGAGGTGAACAGTCTGAACAAAAGGATTGGCTGAAGACATCACAGGCTCATAAACTGGATGATTAACTAGAAGACAGATATATCCCCCAAGACAGAGGAGGCATGTGCCTTATCACTCCTAGTCTCCTGGTACTGTTTTTTTTTACATAGGGGCCTTTAAATCACTGCAGAAATTGTTCTGTGGTGTCCTGCCTAGGTGAGCTCTGGTTGAGGTACTCCAGACCTAAACAAGCTTGTAGTTTTGTATCTGTGGAGTGCAGCAAAAATCTTCCTGCAGCAAACTGCTCTAAATGCAGGAATGCCAGTGAGACCTAGCTACAGGACTTGGAAGTGTGAGGCTGCCCATGATCTGCTGTCCCTGAGCTCTTCTCATGCTGTTCCTCACGTCCTGCCCTCGCCCCTTCTTGTCCTCCAGAGCACTTGGGTTCAGATAAGGCCAATTAACTCCTTGGAATTCCGTTTATAAATTACTTCCTTTTGAAAAGAAGCTCAAGCTATTTTAAACATTGTCTTATCTGTGTGTTTGCTGCAAACAGAAGTGGATGGGGGGTCCGTTTGGGTGTGGGTTTTTTTGGTTTTTTTGTTTCTCTTTTTTAATTTGTTTGGCATTTCCTGGCATTAAGTACATCTTTCTCCTGAGATTTCAGTTTCAGTTTTGCATGGGAGGTGGTGGCTCACAGGACAAATGGATTTTGCTGCCTGATGATTGGCAGCTGCTTTATGATGTGAATTTTAAGTATGGATTTTTTTTCTGGCTGTTAAAGGGGGCAAACAAGTGATCTGTTGCAAAATCTCAAGGCAGGGAGCAAAACTGGAGACAACCATCACAGTGAGACTCTGCAAGGCTGCACATTTCCAGCTGACTCAGGAAGCCTTATCTGGGGTGTCCAGTGCTGCAGCTGTAGGTGGGGTGTTGGTGATGGAGAGGAAGTGGCCAGGCAGAGCTGCCCCTGCCCAGTTATCTGTAAAGAAAGGAGATAAATATCATGTGTGAGCTCTGCTTCCCAGGTCAGGAATGGCTGTGGAGGGAAGAGCTACTCCACTGTTCATTTTTTTTTTTTTTGCAGGGCTTAGCAGACAAAGCACACTTGGCTTCATTTGTAATGAAGTTGTGAAATTTTAAAAATAGTTCTTGGGGTCCCTTCTGTCTTCTCACAGCTGTCTCAAGAGTTTTGCTTTTTGTGAGACCCGAGGTGAGGCTGTGCCCAAGCTGCTTTGCTGAGCTGGGGTAGCCAGGATCTCTGCTTTAGCAAGGGCAGAGCTGGCAGGAGGCAGTGCAGCATGTCCTGCCCTCCCAGCACATCTGGGTCTTTCTCTTGACTGAGAAGAAACTTCTGCAGAGCTCAGATTTGTAGGTGGAGATGTTTCACCTGCTCTCCAGATTTGTTGGCACTGAAAATAGCTCTTCCATCCAGCTTCCTTCTGGTAATTCTGACTCAGGCTTCCAGTAATGGAGGGTGTTTTTTTCTTCTTTTTATTTTTTTTTTTAATTAAAAAAAAAAAAAAAGGAAATAATCAGTGTTTACGCTTAAGAACTTCCCATCTTTCACTTCTGGTGGAGCCTGGGTCTCAAAGCCTGGCACTTTAAGCTTGGAGTGGGGCTGCTCCAGGAGCTGCTGATGGCTTTGGATGCTCTGGGGTCACCTCTCTCCCTGTTGGGAAATATCAGTGGGATCTTGTTTGCATAGGGGCAGACCAAGGATCTCCTCCATGATGCCTTCATCTTCATCTTGGAAGCCCTCCTAACTGCCTGGATGATCCAAAGCCCTGAGCTGGTTCCTGGGGAGACCCAGGGAGACCCCAGCCCTGCCAGCCTGATGGGGTCTGGGTGCAGCTGGAGCTCCTCCTGGGTCTTGGGGCTGGGTCCTGATCTCTGTAGATTTCTCAGGTTCCAGAATTATTGCTCAGGGCTTTTCACTCCCAAACAGAACGTGCTCAAGCCCACTGGCACCACCAGGGTGGAAGAGCACAGGTACCTTTTCTGTTGGGGTTGGAGGGGGAGGGTTAGACTGATTCCTCACCTCTGCCCTTTCTGTTCCAGCTCTTCTCACCCAGTGGATCCTTCACTGGCTTAAACACCTCGAATGACCACGTTCCTGCTGTCCCCAACACCCCACTCCTCATAAGCTACCAGGTGAGAGCAGTGGTTGCCTGGGGGGGAATTGGTCTCCAGGCCCTAAACCTATTGAGGTCTCAGTGTGGGGCATCAGTTCTGGCTGCTGTCCCTTCAGAGGGAGTCAGCCAAGAAAACCAGGGACAGACAAGTCCCTGCCCCTTCCCTCAAGCCTCTGACATCTCCCTTGCTGGAACCTCCCTGTCCTAGAGGATGGTTTGGGCTTTCTCTACAGCTAAACCAGCACGGTGTTTCCAGGCGGCTCTTCCTGGAACTGCAGGACTTTGCTGTAATCTGCTGAGTTTGTCCCACGCTGAGTTTGGAGCTGGTTCTGGTTCCTTACTCTGGGCCAAATCAGGGCACAGTGGGGCACAATTTGGGGCTTAGCCCACAGCCCCTCTGGAGAGGGCTGGAAACATCTGTCCCTAATTTGTGTGCACCAGGCATTGAAAGTTGCTCTTCAAGCCCTGGTTGGCCCCCAGGGTGGGCTCTCAGATGGTTTCCTCGTGTCCCTGTAGGCTGTAAATGAGATTAATTGTATTTGGAGGGTCTGTGGATTTGCACAGGGGAGGTTTCAATGGGACTTTCTGGCACTGTGTGTGTCAGGAGCTCAGGGAGAACATTAACCTTTGGTCAATGCTGTGGTTCTTCTCAGTCTCAGGCTACTGCAGAGGAGGAAGATGAAGCTGAGGAGGAAGAAACAGAAGAGTTGGGGCAAACAGAGACCTATGCAGAATATGTCCCTTCAAAGTGTGAGTCTGGGAGGTTCTGTTAACTCCTCTTTTTTACCTGCAAGCAGTATATGGCATCACAAGCTTGTGATTTCCCAGGGGAACTGTGCCATGCACTGATCTTTGCTCGTGCTGTGGTGATTTAACAGCACACCTCCTGGTGCTTGCTTTTGGGGCTGTTTCTGGCAGTCTGGAATCTCAGCCCAACGGGAAAGCGAAGAGCAGGGCTTGGGCTCATCTCTTCTGCTGCTCCTGAGCTCCAGCCTGTCCATGGGAAGGCTGCAATCCTTTTGGAAGTGCCTCGTGGGACTGAAGGACTTGAGCTGTCTGTTTTCTGTCTCCTTTAGCCAAGATTGGGAAGCACCATCCTGACCTGGTGGTTGAGACGAGCACTCTGTCCAGTGTCCCCCCCCCTGACATCACCTACAGCCTCTCCCTGCCCCGCTCCGTGGCTGACAAAGGTTCCCTCTCTGCACTACAGCTGGAAGCCATCATCTATGCCTGCCAGGTACAGGGCCACCCTGCCCTCCTCCTCTGTCTTAGGCTAGAGAGAAACTGCCTTTTGTTTGTTCTGGTGTGTTTTAAAATAATCTGGGATGCATTTTAAATGCCTTCTGAAATGGTTCTTTGAAGCTGGGGGACTTCTCTAGGGTGTATTTCCCCAGGAAGGCAGAACCCTTGGCTTTTGTTACATTTCCCACTTGGCTGCAGCACTTGCTCATTCCTGCTGTTGTTTATCTGAGCAGGAAATGCCCTGGCATGGATGGGATATGTGAAAGGGTTAAGTGAGGCTCTCACAAGCTCTCATTAAAGCTGTTAGCAAAGGCAAATTGAGTTTAATTTCCAGTTCTGTTCTTGATTTTGCAGCAACATGAAGTTTTATTACCCAATGGGCAGCGAGCTGGATTCCTCATTGGGGATGGTGCTGGAGTTGGAAAGGGCAGGACAGTTGCAGGCATCATCTTTGAAAATTATCTTAAAGGGAGGAAAAAGGCCCTGTGGTAAGTGGTTGTGTTTTGGGGTTTTTTTTTTTCACTTCTCTTTTCCCGTAAGACCTTGGAGTTAGTTTGGATCTGGGAGTAAGGAATTCCTTAGTGCTGATGTTGGCTTTGTAGTTGACTCATGCTTGGGTAAAGTCCTTTCCACCTCTTGGTGCCTGTTTGCTGGTGTGGAATGGGAATATTTCTCCTGCAGTGGTGATGGAGAATGAGTCACTCTGAACCAGCAGATTGTGTCCCCTTTGGAGTGCAGCACTGAGCCTCCCCTGCTCTCTTTGAAGCTGGTGGAATGCTATTCCTGGACTTCCCAGGGGTGTTTGTGGGCTTCCCAGGTGCTGGCTCAAGCCCTCGGAGCGTGGGGTTTTTACTGCAGAGCAGACAGAGCTCGTCCTGAGTGGCAGCCTGGGGCCTGCAGTTGGATCTGTGGGGTGGGCAGTGGGCACTGCCCCTCCTCCTGCTGCCTCAGTCAGAGCTGCTCATCCCTGTCTGTGCCCCAGCCCTGGAGATAACCAGCCCCACGGCTTGCTTTGCAGGTTCAGTGTCTCCAATGATCTCAAGTATGATGCTGAGAGAGACCTGAAGGACATTGAGGCCTCCCACATCCCTGTGCATGCTTTGAATAAGGTAGGGAGGGAAGCTGTGGAGGTGTTCAGCAGGTGGATGGATGGATGGATCTGCCTCAGCAGGGGAACCAACCCCCCCTCCTGCCTCCCCCTGGCTGGTGGCCCTGCCAGCAGCACACACCAAGCTCTTTGCTCTTCCCTTCCCTCAGCTCCTGCTTCCCACTCTGCACTCCTGCTGTTTTTGTGTCCTCTGCAGGGACCAGGGAGCTGGATCCTGCAGGCAGTGAGAGACCCCCCAGGGGAGTGCAGAGTACAGCAGGATCTAAACCTTTCTCAGAGTTCCTGAAGAGTCCTGTGGAGGGAACAGCCCCTGTTAGATGTTGGATGTTGGCTCTCCTGGGTTAACATTTCCCAGCTCTGGTTTCAGGGAACCTCTTTTCATGCCTGTGAAGGCACAGATTGGTGTCTGGCAGGGCCTATGGGTAGGTGGTGCCATGGCTGAGCACATCAGAAAGTTTTCAGACTTTATTCCAGCTATTCAGGGATGAGGATGAAGTATTTCTCAAAAGAAAAGAGCAGCAGTTGTGTCCACTGCACTCCTGCCTGCTGCACTGAAACGTTCTGGTTTTCAGTGCTCTGAACAACCACCTCTTACCAAGGCAGTGGAAACCACATGGATCCAACACCTCTGAATGCAGTCCATTAAGGGCCTGAAAGGAATGCTTGTTTTCAGACCCAAAAAGGCTATAAATGGAACTTTCTCCAGATTGAGACCATGTTTTTTTTGCCTTTACCTTTTATTTTGTTACAGGTGGGACCCGTGACAGTGAGATAGGCAACAATCTCACCTGGTCCAAGAGAAAATTATTTTCTGGAAGTAATTAAAACAGATGGGGGAGCTCCAAACAAATAAACATTCTGAACTGTTGCTTAAAAAAGCAAAGTGGCTTTGGTTAGCCAGGGAAGGGAAGTCCTCGCATGGTCTCCACATTTCACTGTGTGTGTCCAGATGTGCTGACACATTGTTCAGTGGAACTTCTCCAGACCTTTGAAGTCCCTGTCATCACCACATCCCAGTGCCAAATAGAAGTGCTAAAGACATCAGCTGCCCACAGCCTTGGTCCCTTCTGCTCTCAGCCTGGGTTTTGTTCTTGCAGGCAGGAGTGTGTGTCCTGCAGAGCCACAGCACAGTCAGCAGAACTGATTGTGGGCAAAGAAGAGTCATGGATGTGTGTGCTCTTGTTCTTCCTCTTCCTGCAGATTAAATATGGTGACACAGCTACCTCAGAAGGAGTCCTCTTTGCCACTTATTCTGCACTGATTGGTGAGAGCCAGGCAGGGGGGCAGCACAGGACACGCTTAAAGCAGATTTTGGACTGGTGCAGAGAAAACTTTGATGGAGTTGTATCCTTTAATAAAAAAAACCCAAACTGACAGCCAACAAACCCAAAAAGGCTGGAGAGAGAAGAGCTGCGTGATTGTGAGTGGGTTTCACCAAGGAACAAAGAGCTTGGGGCCACCTGAAGGCACTGGGAACAGGCTGGTGCCTGGGGTGGGTGTTTCACTGCTCTGAGCTCACAGATCCCCCCAGGCTCCTCTCTCCTCCTCCAGGTAGTGGGAAGAATGCAGCTGGGGTTAACTCTTCAGGATTTCTTCCTCAGCATTACAAGACACACCTGGAGGTTGAAGGGGGAGGGAAGTGACTTTGGGCCCTGAGGAGCACGGGACCAGGCAAACCCAGCAGCTTTCAGGCAGTGTGTGGGACAGGTCAGTCCTGTTGGTGCTGGGCTGGGTTGTGTTTTCTGTCTGCTCCCATCCTCTGGGGATGAAAACAGATCTGTTCTCCTTAACTGAGATTCCCCTCCAGATTGTCTTTGATGAATGCCACAAAGCCAAAAATGCCAATTCTACCAAAATGGGCAAAGCAGTGCTGGACCTGCAGAACAAGCTGCCTCAAGCAAGGGTTGTTTATGCCAGTGCCACAGGTAAGCTGCTGACAGCACCTCTGATCTGAAGGGTGCCCTTGAGAGGTGAGCACAGAGGCCTCTGAGGCACGAGGCCAAATGACTCTGCTCTTAACAGTTCACTTTACTTGGGTCAGAACCATTCATGACCTCTGTGGTTTTGTTGACAGTGAGTTCTGTCCCCACAGGTGCCTCTGAGCCAAAAAACATGATTTACATGAGCCGCCTGGGGATCTGGGGGGAGGGCACCCCCTTCAGAGCATTTGATGAGTTCCTGCATGCAATTGAAAAGAGGTGAGTCCCACTCTGCTTCCCTCTCCACGTGGTGTGGGGTTTGTGGCAGCCTTTGGAAGTGGTTGTGATGCCCGAGGACAATATCTGAGGGCAGCTCAAGCCAGAGGGTTCTGCAGAAACCCCTTCCTGGTGCTGCCCTGCAGCAGAGAAAGGGTTTCAGAGCTGTCCTTCCTCTTCCAGGGGAGTTGGTGCAATGGAGATTGTGGCAATGGACATGAAGGTCAGTGGGATGTACATTGCCAGGCAGCTCAGTTTCACTGGAGTGACCTTCAGGATCGAGGAGATCCTGCTGGATGAGCAGTACAAGATTGTCTACGACAAGGCAGCCAAGTTGGTGAGCTGGTCCTGCTGCAGGGATGTTTCCTTGTGCTTTGGGGATGGCCACTTCTGTGTGGGAGGGTTTGAGGACTGTTAACATGGCAACAGCTACAAACTGAGTTTGTTCAAAAGGAAGAAAACGGGCACACACACACTCAGCTTATGTAAAAAAAAAAAAAAAAAAGCATCTTCTACTTTCTTGCTTCTATTTTAAAGTTCCACATTTGCAAAGCAGAGCTTGCAACATGATGCTATTGCAGAGAGAATGACCAGGCTGTTCATCCAGCCCAACACAGGGGCACAACCACTGATGTGAAATCAGATTATTGACCTCCAGACCGCTCTAACAAACTCCTGCACAGCAGGGATGAAGATGAAGACATTAACTCAGCCTTTCTTGGTGTTGTCTGCAGTGGGCAGAGGCCTTGCTGGTGTTCCAGCAGGCAGCTGACTGGATCGGGTTGGAGTCTCGGAAGTCCTTGTGGGGTCAGTTCTGGTCAGCCCACCAGCGCTTCTTCAAATATCTCTGCATTGCTGCTAAAGTCGAGCGACTCGTTGAGCTGGCCAAGGATGAGCTAGCCAAGGACAAGGTGTGGTAGCCCAACCTGCCTGCACTGCCAGCAGCCACCACTCACACTTGACAAGTGATTTTTTTCTGTTTTTTGTCGTGGGCAGCCAAGGGGAGTTAATCAGTGTCCAGCAGTTTCAAAGCTCCCTAAGGGTGACTTTCTCTCCACGTTACCCAGGGTGAAGTGCAGGGTCCTGAGAACATCCATGGGCAGTTAAAATGGCCCTGTCTCCCCAGGCAGCACCCACTGCTCATTTGTGAACACTGAAGCAGTATTTGGGGTCACACTCAAGCTAGAAGAGGTGCCAGATCCTTCAGCTTGAGCACGGCTCTGGCCTCCTATCCATCTGGGTGTAACTTGGGAATCTGGAGTGGTCCCTCCAGAGGCGTGGGGTTTGGATGCTGAGAGGTTTGGGATGGTTCTTGGGCAGGAGCTGTGCTACAAGCCCGGCAGATACCTGGGGCAGGGTCCAATGTCCAGCTGGTGAGCAGCAGTTTGTCCTCCCTTGTGTCCCTGCAGTGTGTTGTCATCGGGCTGCAGTCCACTGGGGAGGCTCGGACCAGAGAAGTCTTGGATGAGAACGATGGGCACCTGAATTGTTTTGTCTCTGCTGCAGAGTGAGTTCAAATCCCTCTTCTTCTGCTGGGGGGGATGCACGGGAGGCTGGAGGTGTGCTCAGGAGAGCCCTGCCCTGGGGCCACGTCCCACTTGCAGTTCTGGAAATGCAGTTTCATGAGGCCTCACCCTGTGCAAGCTTTAAAAGGAGAGGACACACAGCTGGAGCCTTCAGGCAGTTCCCTCACCTAGAGACTGGATTTTGAAGTTCCCCTCGGTCCAAACCTGTGTGAACAACCTGATCCATCTCCCTACACACATAAAAGAATGGGCAGGTGTAGGAGAGCCAGAAATGTGAGCTCAGATGGTGTTTGTGTGGGCCTGACTCTGGGAAATGAAGAAATGAGCAGGAGAGTCACAGAGGCTGAGGGATGATGTGAGGCAGCTGGGGCAGGGAGGGTTCAGTTCACCAGTGTTGGCTCAGAGCAGGGTGTGCAAGGCAGCACCAGTGTCCTGGTGGTGTTGGAGGTGAGGGATGGGATGGTTGTGGCTGTGCTGTGCCAGCAGCAGGACTCATCCTCCCTTTCAGCAGAGAGTGAGGCTGATGCTCCCCCTTGTTCCTGCACCTCTCAGGAGAGCAGCCATGGCCGTGGGTGCTCCTGCATGTTGGGGGGGTTGGGTTGAGTTGCATTTCTGCTGTTCTGCAGGCAACAGGGCTGTTTGTGTTTCCTTTTCAAGTGACTTGAACACAGGTGATGCCAGAGGCTCTGTGTGTGTGTGTGTGTGTCCCTTCTTGGGGGGGGCTTGTGTAGGTCTGTGTCACTCTGCTGTCTCCAGTCCATGACTAAAGCCAAATGCCAGCTTGGTGACAGTGCATGAGGCGAGTCTGACAACTGCTTGGATTGATTTGGCCTCTTGGATTGCTTTTTGCATCACAGAATTCAGAGGAATTGAGTCCAGGGGACCTTGTGGTCCCTTTGGGCCTCGCTCAGCTGCCCAAGGAGGAGGAGGCTGTTGGTGCTCATGGACCCTGCTCAATCCTCTCCCCTGAGTGAGAGGCAAGAGCTCTGTGTGTGTGGCTCCTGGTGTCTGCTGAGCCCCCAAGGCAGTGTCCTGGTTTTACAGCACTTTAGGGGATTTCTGGAGGGGAGCGTGCTGGGAAGCAGCAGTTGTTTAAAAGATGCCGAGAATTGGGGTTAAAAATAAAATCCACTCATTTATCAGTGAGTGGATACCAGCCCAGCCCTTTGAAGGGAAGGAGAGGAGTGCAAATGTTGGGAATCTGAGCCAGATTTCATGGCAGGGAGGCTGCAGGCCTGAGAGTGACCTTGTGATTAGAGCCCAGGACCAAAGGGCCGCACAGTCCCAGCACTGGGCTCAGCCCTTCAGGGAGCAGCACTCCCTGTCTGCAGCCCCTGAGAGCTCCCTCCCTGCTTCCCAAGACTCCCTTTTTCTCTCAGGGGCAAGCTGTCATGTCCATACCTCTCAGCTTTTCCTTTCAACATTTTTTTTTCCAACCAGAGCTCATCCAGCACACAACTTCCTCATTGCACTGAGGTTCACCCCCACCCAGCAGTCAGCATTTAAGCATTTGCTCTTTTTATTTGCAGAGCAGCCCACAGACACATTTGCTTTCCACCTCTTATGATTTTTTTCCATCACCTGAAACCACTATGGATCTGTGTTTTGCCATTTTTCTCTTTGGTGGGCAAGCAGGACCCCTTCCTCTCAACCATAGGACTTGGTGGAGCACCAGCTGCTGGTGGGCTCTGCTGCCAGAGCATGGAGAGGGACTGGGATACTGAGACTTATTGGGTTTTCCAGTAGTGATGTAACAGCTTCCCAGTGTGGTGTTTCCCATTTAAAACTCCCTCTTAGTTGCTCCATAAGCTCTTGCAACTTTGCTTGCCATGGGGCAGGGCAGGTGGGACCAGGGCTTTTTCTGGTGTTGCACAGCCCTCAGCACCTTTTTTCCCATGTTCCATTCCCACACTGTGGCTGGCTGGTCATGCACCAGTAACTGTGGTGCAGGATTCAACCCTCTCTCCTGACCTGTGGGGCTGTCACAACTACACATTGCTACGTGATAACCAGCAGATGTTCCTACTCCTGGTAGCTGGAATAAATTTTGCATCTTACTTTCAGAGGCGTCTTTCTATCACTAATTCAGAAGCACTTTCCTTCAACCAAAAGAAAGAGAGAAAAAGGAACTGGCATTAAAAGAAAACGTAAGAGCACACTCCACTGCCCAGCATCTGACCTCCTGCCTTGCTGCTTCACCCCAGACACTCAGCTTTTTCTTTTTCTTTTTCCCTTCTCCCTACTTCACGCCTTTTGCTGCTCTGCCCTGGTTTTGGTTTGCCCTCCCACACATCTCCTCTCACTCTCTCTCATCTGGAGGATGTAGATCCTCACCTCCACCACTGTCCAGGAGCTCTGCCCCTCTCCCAGCTGCTTCCTCACCCGGACTGGTGGGCAGATGGCCCCAAGTCCCAGCTGCCTGTCTGCAGCAGGGGGTTGGTTCTCCACTACCCCTGACTTATAGAATGGCAGGTGTCCTGGGGGAAAAAAAAAAAAAAAAAATCTCTTATCTGCCAAATTCTTGGCTGCAGCTGCAGGTAAGAAGAGCTTGGGGGTTTCTCCTCCAGTGGGATGTGGGAAAAGGGGGAATAGGGGACAGCAGCACTGGCAGATTGTGGAGGTTGTCCTGACCGGCTGCAGTTGCAGAGCAGCCTGGGCAAGCTGGTTTGTGAACCCTCTCACATGGCCGGGGCATGTCTTCCCATGCTTGGTAGTAAACAGCATCCCAAAACACCAGCACGTTCCTGTGTCCTGCACACTGCTCCAGGGACAGTCAGACCTGGAGGCTCCTGCCCCTGAGGAGCCAGCACTGCTCAGAGCCAGCCATGTGTTCATCCTGATGTCTGCAAACAGCTTCAGCCCTGGCACAGACTGCCTCCTTCTTCCTTTCTTTCTCTTCCTTTTTCTTACTCTCCCCCTTCCCCTCTCACCCTCCTGTAGTTCTGCCCCCACCCAAGAGGCTCTGGCTTTCCAAGATCAGCTTTTCATTTGGGGTGATCT
Source organism: Heliangelus exortis (assembly GCF_036169615.1). Taxonomy (NCBI): domain Eukaryota; kingdom Metazoa; phylum Chordata; class Aves; order Apodiformes; family Trochilidae; genus Heliangelus; species Heliangelus exortis. Next base: position 4,462,599 of record NC_092449.1, read on the forward strand.
GCCCTGGTTGGTGTTTTCTCTTCCCCAGCTGGTGCTTTGCTCTTTGCTGTGCCGCAGGAACCCGGGGTCTCTCCTGATGCCATTTGCTCTGCCTTGCAGGGAAGCAGAGGGGCCGCTGCCCCAAGGCTCTGAAGGGCCTGTGTGACCCCACGGGTGTCATCAAGATCAGTGATGACAGCAGCACTGACTCTGACCTGGGGCTCGACAGTGACTTCAACTCCTCCCCGGAGTCGGTGTTCGAGACAGACGATGTCATCTTCGTCGAGCACACCTACAATGGCTTCAGCACTGAGGACAGAGGTGAGAGCAGAGCAGGGGGTGAAGGAAGGGGCTGCAGGCAGTGAGCTGATGTGCTCAGTGTCCTGCTGTCACCAGCGAGCAGGAGGGGATCTGCCCTGCCTGCTCCTTTCCCCAGCAGAACAAGGGGAAGCACAGAATGAACTCGCTCAGCAGCATTTGTTGCAGGTCATGGTGTCTTCTCCTGCTCAGAAGCCCTTTGGGACTTTTTTTTTTCCCCCTCTCTGATGTGCAATTACCAGGTAGCACTAAGCTTTTGCACTTTATGTTGCAGGTAATTTTCACATGCTGCCTTCTCAGAAAGAGCTGCATGGCCTGAGAGAAGTAGAACATGTGGAAAAGATGAAGCAGGACCTTCTAGCAAAAGTGAAAGCACTGGGCAAAGACCTACCTCGTAATACCTTGGATGAACTCATCAATAAGCTCGGGGGCCCAGAGCATGTGGCTGAGGTACCCCTCACTATCTGGGGTGTGTTTTGGTGGCACTGGGAGACAGGAAGAGGGGGCCAGCAAAGGGGGTTCCTGCTGGACAAGGGTTTCTTCTTCCCCACAATCTAAAAAAGCTGTTGAGAATTGACTGATGAAAAGTTCAACATGAGCCATCAGGATACACCTGCAGCCCAAAAAGCTAAGCAGATCCTGGGCTGCATCAGGAGAAGTGTGGCCAGCAGGTCAAGGGAGGGGATTCTGCTCTGGTGAGACCCCACCTGGAGTCCTGCATCCAGTTCTGGAGCCCCTGTTAGAGGAGGGACATGGAGGTGCTGGAGGGTGTCCAGAGAGGGGCCAGGAGGATGCTCAGAGGGCTGGAGCAGCTCTGCTGGGAAGACACTGAGAGAGTTGGGGTTGTTCAGTCTGGAGAGGAGAAGGCTCTGAGGAGACCTCATTGTGACCTTCCAGGGTCTGAAGGAGCTGCAAGAAAGCTGGGGAGGGACTTTATAGGATGTCAGGGAGTGATAGGACATAGGGAATGGATTCAAACTGGAGGAGGGGAGATTTAGATTGGAAGTTAGGAAGAAGTTCTTCCCCATGAGGGTGGTGAGAGCCTGGCACAGGTTGCCCAGAGAGGTGGTGGAAGCCCCATCCATGCCTGGAAGTTTTTAAGGCCCCAGGATGGGGCTCTGAGCAACCTGAGCTGTGGGAGGTGTCCCTGGCCATGGGAGGGGGGGTGGAACTGGGTGAGCTGAAAGGTCCCTTCCAACCCTGACACTTGTATGATTCTCTGAGCTTCCTTGCTGCTGGGGGCAGGTCTCTGCCAGCTGTAATCAGCCTCTCTCCTGGTGCAGATGACGGGGAGGAAGGGCCGGGTGGTGCGCAGGCCCGACGGCTCCGTCACCTTCGAGTCTCGGGCAGAGCAAGGGCTCTCCATAGACCACGTCAACCTGAAGGAGAAGGAGCATTTCATGAAAGGGGAAAAGGTGAGTCGGGTTGGAGCTGAGGAAACCTCCACACAGCTGAGGAAACCTCCATCCCAAGAGGGGAAGGAGAGGGGGTTCCTGCCAGCCTCGGGCCAGCGCTGCCCTGCGGGGTTCTGACTGTGCTGGAAGGTGACGAGGAGCCCTGAGCCCCCCTCCCAGGTGTGGGACTCGTCCTCTGGGCTGTTTCTTGAAGCAGTTTTGCAGGTGTCCAGGAACCCCACTCCCCTTTCTCACCTGCTGTCTCTCTCCCTTAGCTTGTAGCAATAATCTCAGAGGCCTCCAGCTCAGGGATCTCTCTCCAAGCAGACAGACGGGTGAAAAACCAGAAGCGCCGGGTGCACATGACACTGGAGCTGCCCTGGAGTGCAGACAGGGCCATACAGCAGTTTGGTGAGGACTCAGTCTTCTTGGTCACTGTCCCCTACCCCTGAACGTGGCTCAGCTGGCAAAGCTGTGAGTAGCCCTGGGAAGGGAAGGGGCTGGTGACAGCGTTTGGCTTCTGAGCTGTGGCACCTTGGGAACACAGGGCTGCTGAGCCTCACCAGGGTGGGCACAAAGCAGTGGAGGAAGTGTCTGTGGACTTGAGGAGTGACTTGTAGTGTGGGAAGGGGGAAAACTCCCGTTCCTGGCAGCCCTGTCCTCGTCAAACATCCCATGGGTGCCAGGGGATTTCTGTTCCACCCGAGGGAGGCTCCGCAGGGTGGGGAGGGACAGTTTGTGAGCAGCAAAGATAGAATGCACATTCTGGCCTAAACTGGGGGGCCAGTCCTCAGCCCCAGAGGGTCAGGGTTATAAACTCGACTCTGCCAAAGCCTCAGGGTGATGAATGTGACTGTGACCTTGTCCTTTTCCCTCAAAGAGAGATCTTTGAAAAGCAGCATGATGTGGAAAGTTGTCTCAGCTCTCTCACCTCCTGCTCAGCTTCCCTGCCTGTACCAGACCAGCTCTACCAACCTCTCCTTTCACTTCTCACCTCCCTCTAGGCCGAACACACCGATCAAACCAGGTTTCTGCTCCTGAGTATGTGTTCCTCATCTCTGAGCTGGCAGGGGAGAGGAGGTTTGCATCCATCGTAGCCAAACGCCTGGAGAGCCTGGTAAGTGCTCTGCAGCAGGGTTAGACTCATGTGCCAGTGCCAGTTCTCTCTGCAAAACTTCCATTTTGGGACCATTTTGGTGTTCTTACCAGCATGGCCAGTGTGACCAATACAGGGGATTGGGTCACCCCTGGCTGAAGGCATTGAAGAAGGTCTTTAGCATCCTGGGTGTTGGGAAAGGAAGGGAAGAATACATAACCAAGGCATCAGAAGGAATTTCAGGGAAGCAGAACCCAATTCCAGATGCTGGAATTCCCCCACTGTTAAAAGAGTATAAAACCATCTGTTTTCAGAAAGCTGATGAAAATAATTCATGGAATAATTTATTTGTCTGTGTTCAGTTTTTCTTCACTTCCGATAAGTCCCCCAAATGCTTGGTTGAAGTATCCATATTCCAGAGGATCACTGCCTTCCCCAGCTGGCCTTGTGCAAGAGGGGGCTTTGCCCCTCCTCCTCTGGTGTTTTGCAACAGCTAAAAGTGAGAACTTTTTCTTTGCTCTGGCTTCTTAGGGTGCCTTAACTCACGGAGACCGCCGGGCCACCGAATCCCGAGACCTCAGCAAGTACAACTTTGAGAATAAGGTAATTTGGGGCTTTTCTGCAGGAGGCTCAGCCGAAGAAGGGTTGGAGGAGTTGGCAAATGCCTCCAGTGGGAGCCAGAGCCTGGAGAAGATCATTGCTGGCATCTACAGGCAGGACCTGGCCTAGCACCCAACTCCCTGCCTGGGCAGCATCCAGAGCTGGGATCCGAGCTGGGCTGTGCTGCTCCCAGGGGGCTGGGAAGGGCACCCAGGGGGGCAGGGGACAGCACCAGGGGCTGGAGGTGAGGGTTCCCATCCCATGTGTGACTCCTGTCTCCTTTCCCAGTACGGGGCCAAGGCTCTGGACCGAGTTCTCTCCACAATCCTCAACCACACTGAGAACAGAGTTCCCGTGCCCAAGGGCTATGAAACAAGGGAGGCAGCATTTTTCCATGGTAAGAGCAGTGCTGGCTCAGGGGGGGTTCTGCTGGAGGGGAAGCAGCCCTGCAAGATGCTGAGGGGAGCCTGAACCCAAAAATGACCAGGCTGTCTTTTGCTGTTCCAGAAATGAAGCAAGGTCTCATCTCCGTGGGGATCTGCTGCAATCAGATGAAGTATGGCACTGTCTCAGTGGAAAAGGGTGTGTGTCAAGCTTTTCCTGCCCAGAGTAGGGGAGAAATGAAAGAGTTGGGGGTGCCATGGCCCACGGACTCTGCCTGCCTGGGGGCACAGCCTGGAGGGGTTTCTGTGCTGCTGGGCAGGAGGTGTGCTCTGGGGGGCTGCAGATCCCATTTCCCTGCAGCAGCCTTGGGGAACAGCCCTGGGGTTTCTCTGGTGTGCACTGGTGCTGTGCTGCCCTCAGGAAAGGCACCTGGGGTGGCCTGTGGGGTGGCTCTCTCTGGGAGCAAGCTGGTGGGTGCTGTGCCCACCCCTGCCACATCCCCTCACCCACCCACTCTTGCAGACTGCTCCATCACCAAGTTCCTGAACCGCATCCTGGGGCTGGAGGTGGACAAGCAGAACATGCTCTTCCAGTATTTTTCTGACACCTTTGACTATCTGATTGAAAAGGACAAGAAGGAAGGCAAATATGACATGGGCATCCTAGGTAAGGAGGAGGAAGGGTGGCCAGACCTCCCCCTGCTGCACCCTTCAGGTTCTCTGCACCTCCCTGTGCTGAGTGATGGTGGTGGCACGGTGGCCACAGCAGAGATCTCGAGGCTTTTGCAGGGAGAGGAGGTGGGACAGGAATGTGGAGCTCACAGCAGACTTTTTCCCCTCCTACAGATTTAGCTCCAGGAGTGGATGAGATCTACGAGGAGAGCAAGGAGGTCTTCCTGACCCCAGGGCACCCACAGGATGGGCAGGTTGTGTTTTACAAGGTAGGCAGCTTGCTATCTCTGCAGACCAGTCTTCTCCAGTGCTTCCCAGTCTGGGACTGAGAGCTGCTGGGTCCCTCTCCCCGCCCTGTGGCTTTGTGCCTTGTTTGTGTCACATCTGCCTTGGCCATCAGCAAGCAGCTGATGCTGGGAGTGACACAGAGGAGGCAAAGGGGACCCTGGGCTCAGTTTGTGTTGAGGGTGGGATTTGTGAGACAGAACACAGAGCCTGCCCTCTGGAGTCACAGAATAATCCCCTTGTTTGCCCTTGTTTTAGATCAGTGTTGACAGAGGCTTGAAGTGGGAGGAAGCCTATGAGAAGTCCCTCAAACTGACAGGATCCTTTGATGGGTTCTACCTCTCCTACAAGGTGGGTCCCTGGGCTCCCCCAGGCTGGCACCTCCGAGTGGCAGAAGGTCTGACCTCCTGCTGGGGGCTGGGAGATGCCTCCAGGAATCCATCCAGAGGGAAGGGGCTCAGTTTAGGGAAATATGGGCTTTGGAGGGGGGAGGAGGAGGCTGTGACTGTAACCATCAGCTGTACCTGACAGATGAGAGGCTGCAAACACACCTGCCTGCTGGCAGAGCAGAGCCGGGGGAAGAACTTCATCCTCTACAAGCCAAATATTGGGAAGCAGAGCCAGCCTGAGAGCCTGGACAGCCTGCAGAAGAAGTACCGACGGGTAGGTGGGAGCTGCAGCCCCTGGCTGGGGAGAGGGAAGAACCTCTTTGAGCAGGGGTGGCTTTGGGGGAGGACTGGGACCCCTCTGTGGTTCCTCCTACCCCGTGGTGGGGTTGGGCTGAGCTGGTGGCAGCACCCCAGAGCCCCAGCCTTGATCTCAAGTCTCAGCTGCATCTCGGGCAGGGGCAGATCCCTGATGTTGTGTTTCCTCTGCAGGTGCTGCCCGAGGAGGCCAAGGAGCACTGGGAGAGCTGTTACCTCTTCTCCCTGACCAACTGCAACCACGCTGTCTGGTGAGGCCACCACTGCCCCAGCCTGCCCTGCTGCTTGGGGAGGGGTCTCTGGAGGGGGGGGAAGGGTTAGAAGCTGCCAGTGGGGGATCCTCTGCTGATTCAGGGGGGTTCTCCTGTTGGAACTGCAGGAACAGGAGCTGCAAGCTGATCCAGGAGGGGAAGGAATGCTTCCAGGGCATGCGCCTGAGGCACTACTACATGTTGTGTGGGGCCCTGCTGCGGGTCTGGAGCAGGATTGCCAGCATCATGGCAGACATCACCAACACCAGCTACCTGCAGATCGTCCGCCTCAAGACCAAGGAGCAGAAGAAACAAGTTGGTGGGTGAAAAATGCAGGGAAGGGGAGCAGGGTGTGGGAGGAGAAGGAAGGAAGGAAGGGGTCTGGCAGCCCAGTGCCGAGGTTCCTCCCCAGGGATTTGTTCTGTCCTGGCAGCACCCACTGCTTGGTGGCCCCATGGGTGTTGGGGCTGCCCTGGGGTGTGCAGCACCCACTGCTGGGTGGCCCCATGGGTGTTGGGGCTGCCCTGGGGTGTGCTCGGGCACCAGGCAGGGGGGGAGCCAGGCCTGAGCTGTCCCCTCCATGCCCAGAGGAAGCTGTGCTGCTGCTGCCTGCTCTGGGCCACCCTCAGAGCTGCTTCTGCTCCAGCTGCAGCCCCTCTCCCTGGGCTTGACCCACGGGCTCCAGTCCTGCTGCCATCCCTGTCCCCACAGTGCCCCATCCCTTCTCCAGCTGCTCTGGGGACTGATGCAGGTTCCTCCCCCCAGGGATCAAGATCCCCGAGAGCTGTGTCCGTAAGGTGCTGGAGGAGCTGAAGCAGATGGATGAGAACGTGAAGAGGAAGCACAGCCGCCTCCTCCAGACCCAGGAGCAGAGCCCACACTTCCCACTGCCACTTCCCCTCCTGCCTCAACCCCTGGACCTCACACAGACCGGGCCTGGGGTCTCCTCCCTGCGTCAGGACGAGATCCTGGACTTGACCTACAGCCCTCCCAGCAGCAGCAGCATCCCCGACGTGGTGATGAACCCCGAGCCTGGCGTGCTCTGCTTCCCCCCAGAGCCCCCTCTCCAGCCACACCAGCAGCACAGGGTGCCCTGCAGCTTCAGCCACCCCCCAGCCTTCAAGAGCTCAGCCCCTGTCCTGCAGGGGAACGTGGCCCTGAGCTCCTCGCTGCAGGACCCTCTGCCTGGGCCTCCCCCGGGACCCCTGCAGGCACTCCCACAGCAGCAGGAAGATTTTGTCCAACAGGATGGGAATATCAACTTCCGAGAGATCCTGGAGGAGATGATCAGGACGTTAAATGGGGCCCCCCAGGAGAATCTGCTCCCCCAGGAGCGCCAGAGCGTGATCCAGTTCAGTGGCCCCTTCCCTGAGTTCTGAGAGCCACACGCTGCCCATCCACGTCCTCTGGCACAGAGGTGAGAGCTGGGGAGCCCTGGCTTTTCTACTGGTTTGGACTGGCCCTTTTCTGTTTTTAAGGGAAGAAAAAAAAATACCAAACGACCCCTCCAGTTCCTTAAAGCAAAGTTTATTTATATATAAGATAGAGTCAGGCATGTACAGATTGGTATCTAATGAGCCCCCCAGGCTGGATGGGGCTCTGAGCAACCTGAGCTGTGGGAGGTGGAACTGGGTGAGCTGAAAGGTCCCTTCCAACCCTGAAAATTTGATGATTTTAAGTGCTGGGGAGGCACTGAGTGCTGCCAGATTCAGCTGATCTGGACTGATGCTCTCTGCTGTGTTGGAGTCAGTGTGGGACCCTGGTCCTGCCTCCCCCAGCTCTCCCCAAGAGCTGGTGCCCCCCCAGGGGTGACCAAACTGTGGCTGCAGCCCCTGCTGCCACCTTCCCTGGGGGCTGCCCCTGCCTTGGACCTCGGGGCTGCTCTGGAGTCTGGGTCAGGAGGTAGGGATGGAGGGGAGGGAATCCTGACCCAGAGGGGTCGGGAGCCTCTGGAGTGTCCCCCTGTGCAGGGCTGAGCAGGCATTGCTGAGAGCAGTGAGGCTGATGGTGCCTGCTCTGCCCTCCAGGAGGAGACACCCCCACTTCTGGGGCTGCCAGAGCTCCACGGGAGGGGACAGGAGCTGCACCCACACCTTGGGTGTCAGTGTCACAGCAGAGCTGATGAATTTGTCAGAGCTCAGCCAGGCCAGGACCAGGGAGGGGGTGAGGATTCCCTGGAGCAGAAGGGCTCCACATCCCTCAGCCCCTCCAGGTTGCTGTGCCTGGCTCTGCTTTATTCCTGCTGTCACCTTGCTGTCCTCTCCCCTGGCCACCTCACCAGTTCTGCCCCGTGGGGCTTTGTCCTTGGCTGGGCCATGGACTCGTGTGTCCAGATCCTGATCCCTGCCCACCCTGCTCAGAGCTGAGCTGGGACACGGGGGGAGCTCCCTGGGACACACAGGGATCACTGCTCCTGCTGCAAACTCCTCCAGTACCAAAGAGCAAAGGTGGCTTTGCACAGCACTGCCCCAGAGCCCCCCCTGCCCCCTCCAGCTGCTGCTCCCAGGACACCTCTGCCACCCCCCTGTCCCAGCACCATCTCCCCTCGGCAGGTCCCGGGGAAACTCTCCCTTCTTTTCTCTCCCTGATCCAAGGAATCTGGCAGAAGCTGCCTGCTGGCAGGAAGGCTCCAGCCCCAGCAGCTCCTCCACAAGCCCCCCCTCTGCTCTCCCTTTGCTCAGCCTCCAGGCACCGAGGTGTTCAGGAGGGTGTCAGACCCCCCCTTGGCTGCCCCATCCCATCCCCGGGGAGGAGCTGGGCAAGGGGGTGCAGCTGGGAGAGGCTCTGCTGGGGTCCCCCTGCCCTGACAGGGCAGCATGGGGGGGGGGCTGGAGCTCTGCAGTGCCTGGTGGAGACCCCTCCTCCAGGGAGAGAGCCCCAACCCCTCCTTGCCCCCTCCCCAGGGCTTGGGGAATGGCTTTGGGTCGGTGCCTGCAGCATTCCTGCTCCTCCCAAGATGGGATCTGCCCTCCCCATGAACACTCTGCACCAGTGGGATCAGTTTTGGGGTTGCTTTGGTCCCTACCCTTCATTTGGGGGGGGGTCTTCTCCCTCCCCCCAGGCTCACCCTCCATCCAGGGCCACGTTCACAGAAATCTCCTTACCTCAAAGTCAACACCAAAGATGGGGGGAGCCCCATGTGCCCCCACCCTGGGGGATCTCCAGGTTCTGGGGGTCCCACAGCAGCCTTTCCCTTGTCCTGCACGGAGCCAGGCCCCCCCCTTTGCCCCCCTTTATTTAAGGTGTCCCCCAGCCCCACCACTCCCTCCTGGTCCGGTCGCTGGGCGCCTGCTGAATTCTCAGCAAGGAGAGGAAAGGGCTCTGGGAAAACCCATTTCAGAGAGGCTGAAACTCAGGAACAGCAGGAGGGAGGAATCCTCCACCGGGAGCCTCACCCCTGGCTTTAAAGCTGAGATTTTAAAATATGCAATTCTCCCTCCCCCATCTCTGGCCAGACAGAGAGCACCTTCGAGGAAGCCCTTCCCTGCCCCCATCCTGTGTTTTTGTCAGGGTTAATAACAATACCTTTTAACTAAATTATTATGCAGTTGTCCTACTGATTGTATGTATTTTTTAAATGAGTCCCTTTTTTTTCTTCCCTTACACCTTTTTGTTAGCACTTTTTAATCTGCTTGTTGTTTGCCTTTGTTTTTCTATGTGTATTTATAATTAATTGAGATGTACATATGTAAAGAAATTTTTTTTTTTTTTTAGAATATGTGCCTTTGACTAATAATTCCTGAATTTTCTACTTGCCTCAGAAGGGTAATTTTTCATTCTGCTCAGTAAAAATGGAAAGGAAGCCACGTATGAGATTTCTGCAAGTTCCAGCTCTCTGTGTCTCTCTCTCTGGAGGTGTGAACCTGACCCAGGATCCCATGGGGGAATTTGGGGTCCAGGGTCCCCTTGAGCTTTTCTCCTGTGTCACCAGCTGGGTGGCAGCTGAGGGCTGCTGTCCCCAGCCCCCCCCTGCTCCCTGGGTGTTGTTGGGCTCTGGCCTTGGCTGAGGCTGCTCCCCCCCCCAGCTCTGCTGTGGAAAACACAGATAAAAGATCCACTGTTCCCCAGGGTTCCTCCAGCAGGAGCTGGGACATCTTTCCCAGGCACTGCCAGCCCCACTCTGTCCCTGTGGGAGGTGTGGGACAGGGTCAGCCGTGGGTGCTGGGAATGGAGGAGCAGCTCCCCCCTCACCTCGTGCAGCCAGGATGCCCGGGAAGGCTGGAATCAGGATCCTCCAGGATGGAGCAGGAGCTTCCCAGCATCTTTGATGTGTTGGGATCAGACCTGGGGAGCTCCTCCCACCTCCACCCTTGGCCCCAGAGCAAGGACAAGGGGAGGTGGGGTGGGTGGGGGCCGTGGGTGCCAAGGGGAAACTCAGCACTCAGCCCAGGCCCTGGGGAAAAGAGGGAAAGCACTTGGGAAGCACCAGCAATCCCCTGCAGAATTCCCGAGGAGGATGGGAGTGCTGCAGCCCCACTCCCTCTGCCTGGACAAGTCTGCAGCTCCCTGAGGTACTTCCCTGTGTCCCAAACACAATCTGGTTTTGTTTTGGGGAGGTGTCAGGTCCCGGGGTGCTGCTCAGCCCCCAGACTTCTCCTGTAGGGTGACAAACAACCCCATTGCCTCATCGGGGCAGAGCCCTGTGGGGTCAGGGCCAGGGAGGCTCCAGCCCCAGGAGGTACCCACACACCTTCCTCTGGCTTTTTCCCCAATAAATCCCCGGGGGATTTGTGTGCAATCCCCTCTCAGCACTAATGAGGATTATGGGCTCAGGAGTTGTGTAAGGTCCTGGCTCCCCCCCAGAGCTCTCTCTGAGTTCTCACCCAGCACCCCACAGCCCCTACCCCTCTCTGCCACACGGGGACACAAAACCAGCCCATTTCTAACACATTTATTGCAAGGGGACTCCAGGATCCTGCTCCCTGCCCCCAGGAAAGGGGCTGCCCAGCAGCATGGAGCCTCTCCCAGCAGGTGCACGCCAGAGGATCAGCTCTGCCTCACCAGGGAGCTGGGTTGAAGGCAGAACATCATGGAGCTGGGGGGGGCTCCAGGAGCAGCAGGGGGGCTGGGACCCTGGGGCAGGGGGAGAGCAGCTCTACAGGTAGGCAGGAAGATCCTTCTCAATCACCTGGGAGGAGAAAGGGAGCAGGTGCTGTGAGGACATCACTGCCCCCCAAAACTGAGCCCCAACCCCCCCCGTTCCCCCCAGCAGCACTCACATAGGGATCATCCATGGGGCTGTACCTCTTCACCACTTGGCCCTCCCGGTTGATGAGGAACTACAGAGGTGAAGCAGCCCCAGGTGAGCAGCCCCAGCCCACCCAGACCTGCAGCACCTCGAGGGGGACAGAGCAGCCCCAGGCCCAGGGCTCCAGGGGGCTCCAGAACAGGGCTGGAGCCTCTCAGGGTGCTCCCACCCCCACATCCAGGGCAAGGGCACAGGGCAGAGCCTGTGTGTGAGGATCCCTCCTCCCCACAGTACCCCAGGGACCCCCCCCACACCCCCTAAAGGGTGAGGCTGCAGCCTGGGGGCAGGCAGCTGTGCCTTACCTTGGTGAAGTTCCACTTTATTGCACTAGGAGAGGAAAAAACAAGCGTGTGATTGCAGCAGAAAACATTCTTCCCCTTACTGCAGCCAGGCCCCCCCCTCCCTGCCCCTGGGGCAGCCTCCACCCTCCTCCCCTGCCCACACTCACTTGCCCAGGGTGCCCTTTCCCTTGGGTTGGTCTTTCAGCCACTTCCAGAGGGGGTGAGCATCGTCCCCATTAACATCGATCTTGCTGTACATGTCAAACTTCACACCGTAGTTTGCAGCAAATGCCTTAATCTGAGCTTCATCCCCGGGCTCCTGGGGAAGGCAGGAGGAGGAGGGGGACAACCTCGTGAGTGCCCCGGGGCTGGGAGGGTGGGGAAGGGACGGGCAAAGGGCACCCCTCCCCCCCCTCATACCTGCTTTCCAAACTGGTTGCAGGGAAAGCCCAGGATCCGTAAACCCCTCTCAGCGTATCGGGCGTGCATGTCAACAAGCTGAGTGTAGTTTACAGGGGTTTTGCCTCATTTTGAGGCCACGTTCGTGATGATGCAGACGTAGCCTCTGCAAAAATAGGGGAAGGTGAATCGGGAGGAGCGGGGAGAGGCTCCACACCCCCCCGGGCGAGGCGGGAAGGTGCCGGTAAACAAAGCCCTTGTGTGTGGTTATGCAATGGGTTGTGTCCCATCTGCGGCTTAACTAGCGCCGTCCTGCCCCAAGGGGCCTTGGACCTGCAACCCCCAGGCCGAGCAGGCCGCGTCCCTGCCCTCCTTACCGGTATTTCTCTAAGGAAACGTCGTTACCATCGATATCTCGGGCGTGGAAATCGTAAATGGCCTTGGCCGAGCGCCAGTCCTCTGCCTGGGCACACTGCGGGGGGAAGAGGGGGGGCGAGAAGAAACCCCTCAGCACCGACCCCCCCCTTCCTCCACCAGCCCCACCGCACCGGGGGGAACCCCGCAGGCTCCGCGGGGAGGGGGCTCGTCCGGCCCCGGCCCACCCGGGCCTCATCCGCGGCCCACCCGGGCCTCACCCCCCACCCACCCGGGCCTCGCCCCCCACCTCCCCCGGGCCTCACCCCCTACCCAGGCCTCATCCCCACCCCCCCAGGGCCTCGCCCCCCACCCAGGCCTCACTCCCACCCCCCGAGGGTCTCCCCCGTCCCCGTGGCCCCTCCCGGTACCCCCGGTGCGGGGCAGACCCCCCGGTCCCGCACTCACCATGCTCCGTCCCGCTGCCCGCACCGCGGTTGCCGCCGCCCCGCACCAGAGCGCCCGACCCCATCCCATGGCTCTGCCCCGCCCGCCGCCTCGCAGCCAATCAGAGGACGGCATGCCCGGGGAGGCACCGCCTCTTTCGGCGTTGCAGCCAATCAGCGACACGGAAAGGTGATGGATGGGGAGGTGGACCAATAAGAGAGCGAGGAGGGAGGGTGGACTACAACTCCCAGGAGACCCCGCGGCGGCCTGAGGTGGCGGGCGGCGACATGGACGACGAGGAGGAGACGTATCGGCTGTGGAAGATCCGTAAAACCATCATGCAGGTGCGGGAGAGCGGGAACGGGACTCAGAACCGAGGGGGAATGAGTCCCGGTGGGGGTAGGAAGCGGTTGGAAGTGCGGGGAGGGAGGCGCGGTGATTGGCGGCCCGGCCCGGCCTGGCGGTGAGGCCTAAAAACTGCGGGTTGTCCCGACAGCTCTGTCACGATCGGGGCTACTTGGTGACACAGGATGAGCTGGATCAGACGCTGGAGGAGTTCAAGGCGCAGTTCGGTGAGAAACCCAGCGAAGGGAGGCCCCGCCGCACCGACCTGACGGTGCTGGTGGCTCACAACGATGACCCCACGGATCAGATGTTCGTCTTCTTCCCCGGTGAGCACAGCCTGGGGCACGGGGAGGGGCTGTCTGCGGGGTTTTGCTTCCTTGGAGCTTAATAGAAGGAGAAGAGAGACTTTGTAACCTTTGTCTCCCTCCCCAGAGGAGCCCAAGGTGGGAATAAAGACGATCAAGATGTACTGCCAGAGGATGCAGGAGGAGAACATCACCCGAGCCCTGATTGTGGTGCAGCAAGGAATGACCCCATCGGCCAAGCAGGTGCAAAGGGATGGGAAAAAAAACCTCTCCAAGTCAGGGGGTTGTTGTGGACTCTGGGTGTTTTGGCAGCAGTGGTGGTGGAGCAGTGGATCTGAGCACAGGCAGAGCTGCTGCCTGACACCCTTTCCCTTTCCAGTCCCTGGTGGATATGGCTCCCAAATACATCCTGGAGCAGTTCCTGCAGCAAGAACTGCTGATCAACATCACAGAACACGAGGTGAGCTGCTGGGCAGCAGAGTGAGGGCAGGAGGAGCCATTTCCTGTGCTGAGCTGCAGCTCTGGCTGCTCCTGGGACCTTCTCAGCCCTGGAGGCTTCCGTTGCTTCTCCCACTGCTCTGAGGATCCTCTCCCTTTCCCACCTCCCCTTTTCTCTCCCTGTCTGGTGCAGCTGGTCCCAGAGCACGTTGTCATGACAAAGGAGGAGGTGACAGAGCTGCTGGCCAGATAGTATCCTTTTGGTTGTTCCTGCTGGAAATCCCACCTCTGTGTGAGGGTTTGCTGGTTCCCTCAGGGGCTCTGCCAACCAGGGTGGGTTCTGTGGGGCAGCTTCTCCTTGACTGCTGGCCCAGTAAGCTGAGGGAGAACCAGCTGCCCCGGATCCAGGCCGGGGATCCCGTGGCCCGGTACTTCGGGATCAAGCGTGGTCAGGTAAGGGGGAGGCAGCCCCAGGCACAGCTCCCTGCAGGCACAGCAGGGACAGGGACAGGGGTCTCTCCAGCTGAGGAATGGGTCTGTGTGCTGGGCTGGCCCAGAACCCTCCCCATCTCCCTCCAGGTGGTGAAGATCATCAGACCCAGCGAGACCGCGGGCCGGTACATCACCTACAGACTGGTGCAGTGAGCAGAGCCCTGGGGCTGCTCTGAGCCCTCTGCATCCTCACCCCTGGCCAAGGACGTTCCCTCAGTTCTGGGGCTTGGCCCGATTCCCTGGCTCCAGCCCAGGTTCTGCTGCAGCTCCAGGCTCAGGACCCAGAGGGGTCCAGCAGCACCCGGGCACTGCAGGGAGGAGCAGGGGGGATGGGACCTTTGCTTTCCTGTTTTATTTTTATAGGAGTTTATCTTCAATAAAGGTTTGTGCTCAGAGTTCTCACTGGTACCAGCCTCTCCTTGTCCCAGAGACTCCTGGACTGGGACAGTGCCCACGTTCCTTGCCCCTGATCCAGCTCTTGTGGGTGGTTCTGACGCTGTGGTTCAGACTTGACCTCATTGGTTGCCTCTGTCCTGCCCTCTGGCCCTTGTTTTGAGACTTTGGCTTTCAGGGTGTTGCCCAATCACCTCATTTTCACCTGTTCAAGGTGTCCTGAGGGGTTTTGAAGTTCGGTTTCCTTCCTAGAAATACCAGGAGTGCTTCCTGAGAGTTCCTGCCCTCCTGCAGCCACCCGGGGCTGGAAGTCTCTGCTCTCCAGGATGGACATGAGTTGGAATACATGGATTTTATTATTTTTTTCTGGAAGCAGGTCAACCTGGACGAGGCAGAACACAGAACACAGCTGCACACAGCAGCACAGGCACATCAGAACAACCACAATTCACTCTTTCCACGCTGAGTTCACACACAGAAGCTCCAGCCCAGCTCCTGCCCCTTCCCACACTCACACACACACCTGGTACCGCCCTGGGAAGGACCTGCTGGAAAAATCCAACTGCCTTGGGAAGAGCTGGGGAGCAGAACGTCTCACAGGTACCTCGGGCTCTTCTCTGGCTCAGTTATCAACCATGAACTGGAAATGATCTTTGGGGTTTGTACCTTGAACCTGCTGGGCTGGGAGGGCTCTGGGAAGTCCCCGTGTGCCAGAGCCTCATCCTGGGAGAGATCCCAAGCTCCTGGTCCAGTGGCAGGAGCACAGCCCAGGTACAGGCAGGGGAAGAGAAGGAATCAGCTGTTTCTAAGCTTGAAATCTACTTTGTTTCTCTATGCTTCAGTGCAGAAAAGTCTCGTGGCTTTAAAAAAAAAAAAAAAATCCCTTGGCTCTCCTTGTTTGAACCTCCCAGTTCCTGTGCCAGCAGAGGTAGTGGGGCCGTGCTGAAGGTTCTCTCTACAACGCAGCCTCTCACACTGGGGGGAACTGGGGGGAAGGGGGGGTCAGGCCAGGGGTCCCGGGGAGGAGGAAGCAGCTCCCTGGTGGCTGCTCCCACTGCTGGAGTCCTGGACTTCCTTGGATTTTGGGGTGGTTGTCACCAGCCCTGGTTTCATTCCCAGTCCCCAGCAGGGGAGGGGTCTGCCCGGCTTCAGCTCCAGGGATGTGCCCTGGGGGGGGTTCAGTGTGAGAGCTGCAGCCACGACCCGCACGGCCCCGCCTGCGGCTGCCACGCCAACCCCCGGCCCGGGGCTGCTCCCGCTCGGGGTCTGTCACTGCTTTCCCCCTCCCTGCTCCCGGGGGGGTCCTGGCTTTTGTCCCTTTGCCCCATCCCTGTCCCCAGGGTGGTTTTGTTCGGTGAACCGGGGCCGCTGCCGGGCTGGCAGGGGCCTGGCGGTGCCGGGCTGGGGGTGGTTGTTGTTGGACTGGTTCGTGTTGCGGGGGGTCCCGGCAGCGGGGGGGCTCTCGGGGGGCTCCTCTGCATCGCTCTGCTCCTCTCCCGGGGCTCTGCCCTCCGGCTCCGACTGCCCCGCGCTGCAGCTGCGGCTCCGCTGCCCCTGGGGCTCCTCGCTGCTGGTCTCGCTCTCCCGTTTCTCCATCCGGGCTCGGGGCTCCCCCCCCTCCTCCAGCTCCGAGTCGGAGTCGACGGAGCGGTCACCAAGCTCTGGGGGACAGAGGGAGCTCCGTCTGATGCTGCCGCCCAGCCAGGGTGGTCCCACTGCCACCCGTGTCCCCGGGAGGAGCCGCCCCCCACCCACCTGCGAACGAGTCGGTGCCGGGAGCCAAATTCCCCTTCTCGGGACGCAGCTCCAGGAAGGGGACGGGGCTGGGAGGAGCCGTGGGCTTGGAGCTGGTGTGTGCCTGGGGGGGAGAGGAGCAGCCGTGAGGAAACATTCCCGGAACCTTCAGTGGAGAAATGGGACCCGGGACCCCGGGTAAAAAGCAGCTGAGCTGAGCTGAGCATCCTCCCCACACCCTGGGCTGTCTCCCCCGAGGCTGTTTTGGGGCAGAAAATCACTCGTGAGTGGAGCAGGGCTGTGCTAAAGCTCAGTGGGTGTCCACGGGCATGGGCTGGGGGCTCGGGGCAGCGTTCCCCAGTGGGGTGTGGGTGTTGGGGCTGTGCTGGGCTCCAAGCATGAATCAGCCCAACACCCCCCCCAGGGACTCCTACCCGACCCAAGCAGCCGACCACCTCCTCCTCGGTGTCTGCACTGTCCCTGCTGGGGGGGGCTGGCATCGCTGCCTCCTTGTTCTCAAAGATGGTTGAGTAGAAGATGATGAGTGCCTCGATGATGCGAGCTTGGTGGGGGTAATCAACCAGTGAGGACAAGGAGATGGTGGCATCCGTGGGCCTGGGGCGCATCAGCGTTGGCCCAAAGACGATGCCCAGGTTGCTCGAGGTCATCTTGTTGTCCTGTTCCACCTCCACGATCCTGGGAAGAAGGAGCAGGAGGAACTTGGAGGGAGAAGGGAGACTGGAGGAGCTGCTGGGCTGGCAGTGCCCGGGTCCTCTCTTGGGGCACACGCCAGCTTTGTGAGCAGCAGAGAAGGAGCTTCAGCCCTGGGTCTGCCTCCCTGCTCCCAGAGAGGGCTGGGCTGTTCCCACCAGCAGCTCAGGGATGCACGGGAGCTTTGGAGCTGCCTTCTCACCTTCTCAGGTGCTGCAGGAGGTACTGGAGCGTGGCCATGTTCTCCCAGGGAAGGTCCCTCAGCAGCTCCTTCAGCTTCAGCACCAGGCTCACCACCACCTTGTCTGTGTCAGCTCCTTTGTCCACCAGCTCGGGGCCACCCTTCCCACTCCTGCCCTTGGCCTCTCCACCCTGCAGGCTCTCCTTGGCCAGCCCCATCAGCTCGTTGTACATACGGAAGGGCATGAGGGGCTCCGGCAGCTGCAAGCGAGAAGAGCAGGGGAGAAGCTGTGGCTGGAGCTCTGCCTCTGCTCCTGGAGACCTCAACTCGCTCCCTGCTGCTCAGCTGAGGAAATCTGGGACTTTTCTGCAGCAAGAATCCCACCTGCAGCTTGCACAGCCAGCAAGCTGTGCCCAGAGAGGGTGTTTGTTTACCCATCTCCTGAACCCAGCCTCATCTGTCCCAGCCAATTTGTACCCCTGGAGTCCAATCAAAAAGCTGTGTTTGATCACCCTGTGAGTGCTCCCTGCAAGGTCAAGGTTCAGGCAGGCTCTTTTTTTCCCTAGAAATGCCCCTGCCTGGGGTGGGCAGAGCAGCAGCTTCCCTGGAGATGGTCAGGAGGAGGAGAGGAGGGAGAGGCCGGGCAGGGCTGGCTGCAGGGCAGAGCGGGCAGGATGCAGCCAAGGTGGGGCTGTGGTTGGGTGGAAACTCTTGCTTTGAAGTTTGTACAAAGCAACCGAGCAGCGTGCTAACAAATTGGTGGTTTTGCATTAAACAGATGGCCTGGGGACAGGCAGAGTGGGGTTGTTCCCAGTCTGGCCCTTCACAGAGGGACTTTAAACCAAATTCTCTGCAGTGAGAAGCCAGGCCGGGGCTGGGGATGTATTTCTTCCTCTTTCCACTCCACTTTTCTGAGGAGAAACCACAGAGGCAGCTCAGAGCCCGATGGTTACACACAGGAGCCCCCCCGGAGCAGCAGCACCGAGGAGTTAACGGGGAGGCTGCCAAGGAGAAGCTGCTTCCCCTCCTCTGCCTCTGGCGGAGGCTGCAGGATGTGCGGGGTTATTTGCATGGCCGCGTTTTGAGTTCGCGTGTTGGCATTTGGGGGTGGAGAAACGCGGGGAGCCGGGCACAGCCCCCGGGTGAGCCCAGCAAGGGGAACAACCCCGAGCTGCTCCCAGGGGATGGGAGTGACCTTCACCCATCACTTCCCTTTTCCTCTGCCTGGTTCCCCAATTCACGGGGCGGGAGCATCCGTGCTCCCACGCGTTGTTCCGCGGCTCTGAGCTCTGCCGGGAGCAGGAACCGCAGCTCCTGGCTCTTCCCCACCCCTGCCCCGGGTCACATCTCCACCACGGACTTACTCCCTGCCGGGGGACCCCTCACATTTTCCCCCACACGGCTCCTAAGTTCAGAATTGCTCCTCCCAGAGAGGGTTCGGTGGAACCGGGTTTGCGTTTGGGAAGTCCCTGTGGCTTTTGGGAAGTTTCCTGTGGCTACAGCAGGAGGCACCACCAGCACCTCACCTGCCGCAGGTAGAGCTTCAAGACGTTGCTGATATCGTGAGGGGAGGCCTGGGACAGCTCCACCAGCTCCTTCCCGTTCTCAAATGCCTGGCAAAGCTTCTCCACACGGGTCTTGACTCCATTAACCCGGTAGATGCCCTGGGCAGGACAGAGAAGTGGAAGTGAAGAGAGACATTTCTTTACAAGTTTGCACATGACAGTGAGCTCCCAGCTCCCACCCTCTCCTTTTGGGGCTGGAAATCCCTCTCAGCAGCCATTCTGGGACATCCCCTTCCAGCTCGGACCTTTCTGTCATTCCTGCTTCAAAGAAGGAAGCAACAGAAGTGAGTTTCCTAGGTCAAGGTTTGGGCTACCGGGGCCAAATTTATCACCTGGGACTTTCTTGGTTTCTGCCTCCAGAAAATCTGAAAACTGAGTCTGTTGGGGTTCCTGCCCAGGCAGACAAAGGTGGAGGAGGTACTGGTGCAGAGCCAGGCACCAGCCCAGCAGCAGAGGGAAGGGAGAGGGTTTCACCTTGGTTTTCAGTGCCCGCTTCTCAATCTCAGAAATGCACTTCCTGACGATGAAGGGGATACCATCCGGGCTGCCCCGGGAGGCTTGGGTGAAGTCTTGCCCAAAAAGCTGCAGCTTCCCTTGGAGCTTCTTGTGCCCACACTGGATGGCCAAGGTTTCCAAACACTTCTTGTGGCAGGCCAGGTAGCACTGGAGAAGATGGGGAAGTGTATGGAGGTGGGAGAGAGCCCTGAGAGCGCTGAGCAGGAGGAAAACGCCTTTGGTGGAGCCCCACAGGACCAGGGGAGAACACGTGGAGAGGGAACCACTGGAGTATGGGCAGTGTCACTTTGTGGGATGTGTCCTGCACCTCTTCCACCCGCCCAGCTCTCTTCCCACTTCTCCCAACTTTACCTCCTCACATTCTGCTCCCTGGAAGTAAACGTAGCTGTTGCACTCCCGGCACTTGGAAGGGGCCCGGAGCTTCCTCAGCCGGTGGGTCTGGGCAGCCTTGGACAAACCAACGTTTCTGAAGGGCCCTGTTGGAGCCGTCAGCTCTGGGGTGATCCCACTGATGTCTGGGAGCAGAACACAAGGAAATGCAGCTGCATCCCTGCTCCAGAGGAGGGGAGGGTCGGCAGAACTCCAGCAGGAGGGTGGCTGCCACAGAGAGGACAATGCTGGGTGCTCTGGTTCTCCAGCAAAGCCACACGAAGTCTGCACAGCCCTGGATCAGCTGTCCCCAGCACTCTGAGCTTATTCCTTGGAAAAGGAAACGCTGTTGGGCTCCTCCAGCTCGGCCACATACCCTGCTCAAAGGTGGTGGTGGTCTCGTCCTTCTCCAGCTCATCGCTGGAGGACATGGGGCCATTGGAAGACACTGACTGGGTTCTGGGACTGAAGTCACCTGCCAAGGGAAAGCCCACGAGTGGTGAGGTGACTGGTGAAGTTGTGTCGTGTCCCCTGAGTGTGTCCTGGTGCCCGTGGCTGATGCCCACAGCCAGGAGACTTATGCCCAGCACAGCCAGGGCAGCTCTGGAGACACCGAGAACCTGGGAGAGGGCCCTGGGGGGGTGGGATGCACAGTGCAGAGGTCCCATCCCATCCCAACCCATCCCAACCCTGTTTTCCAGTGAAACGGGGTTTTTCCAGTGTTTTTGCAAGGCAGACACAAGGAGCACTGGCAGGTCCTGCCTGGCTTGATGCTGGTTGTCCATTGCCTGCCCCATCCTTGAGATCTACCTGTGTTTGAACCTGGGCTGCTGTCACCTTCTGTGACAGAGGTTGGCCAGGATTTATGGACCTGGTGTCCCCTCCCACCTGCAGAGGAAAACACAAAGATCCATTTTTAAATGACACAGGAAGCTGCCTGGTTTGTTGTGGACAGGGGCTGGGGCTGGTGGGGTTGTGATGCCCTCAGTCATGCATCCAGCAGGAAGAGGAGAGATGGGAGGATGAACAGGGGCTGTAAGGTAGTTCTAGCAAAGGCAAAAACCCCCGTGGAGCTTCAAGAATGGAGAGGGTGTCCCACAGACACCCCCTTGGTGCCCATGGGGTCCTGCTTTGCTCCTGATGGGGGGACAGCAGGGCCACCTCGGGCTCACCTCTGCGTTCAGCCGCCCCGGCCCCGCTGGGCTGCTCCCTGGCTGCTGCCTCCCCATCCCTGGGCAGCCCCGACCCCTCTGAGCCCGTGCCCGGGGGGAAGTCACTGGTGCTGAAGCTGCCTTTCCGTGTGCGAGTGAAGGGGGACCTGGAGGGCAGAAAGAAGGAGGAAAGGGAACACCCGAGTGGCTGAGAAGGAAGGGCACGGGTATTCGTGGCTGCTCCCCGCCTGGCTCGGGATGCAGAGGGAATATTGGAGAGGAGAGGGCAGAGGAGCCCAGCCCTGCAGTGACTGCTGTCCCTACCAGGCATTGTGTGACACGTAGGGCTCGAAGTCGTACTGAGTGTCGGGCTCGTCCCCGCGCTGCAGCTGCCGGACGTGGGACGCGTACTGCTGGCCCGGGTCGTACAGCTTGCTGCTCTCACACAGCGTCTGGAAGTTGACAGGCAGTGGGGCTGTCTGCATGTGCATGATCTGGTAGAAGGAGATTGTGGCCTAAAAAAAAAGGACACCGAGAAAACCAGAGGTGACCTCTGTGTGGTGGCAGAGGCGGGAGAGGGGCTGGAGGTCAAGGTGTGGGCTTCGTGTCCTCCTGGACCTCCTTAGAAATGGGGGTGGCCAAGCCTGGTCTGCTGAGGGACAGCTCTGCCCCTCTCCTGAGCAGGGTCCGGCCACCCCCCCACCCCGCTCACCGTCTTGATGACCTGGTCACTCTGTTTGATGACTTCGTGGATCTGTCTCAGGGCGTTCACCTTGGTGTCCTCCAGCTCCTGCTTCTGGGTGTTGGCGTCCGCGACGCAGGTCCGGTACGTGGCCATGGCCTCCTCAGCCTGAGCAGTGGGAGAAGAAGAGATGGAAACATCTCAGAGGTGAGGAGGACAAGGAGAACCTGCGCTTGGACCCTGCTCCTCCAGCTCCAAGGATCCTTGGGGAGCTCAGGGCTGTCCCCAGGTGTGGGGAGGTTCTCACTAGTCAGACACCAGTCAGCCCAAGTCCAGAGCTGTCGTGTCCCTGCCTTGTTTTTGGCTTCCTCCTCCAGTCGCCGCCTCTTGTCCAGGGTTTTGGTGGTGATGCTGCCCGTGGTGTTCTGCTGCTCCTCCTCTGCTTTCACAGCCATGTACTTGGCCTTGTCGTGCTCCTCGCTGCGCTGCATGTAGCTCTGCTTGGCCTTGCGCAGGTTCCCCTCTGCCTCTTGCTGCAGTGACCCGGGGTGAGTTCTGAGCTCTGCGAGGGACCACCCCCCCCCCCAGCTCCCAGGGACCCTCTCCTGGCCCCGTGTTTCCCTGGTGCCCCCCAGCACAGGACAAGCATCCTGGGACAAAGCACCAGATGCTCCCAGAGAGGGGCAGGGCTCCAGCATCCTCCGAGAGGGCTGAGTCCCAGGGGTGCCCAGGGGTGCCCAGGCTGGGCTGTCCCTCACCAGCTTCCTCTGTGCCCGGTGCCACTGCTCCTTCAGCTCCTTCCGACGCTTCTCGTGCTCCAGGCGCCTCACAGCCAGAGGCTGAATCAGGAGGGAGAAACAACCCCCGTGGGGTGGGGGGGCTGAGCTCAACCCTGGCTCTGCTTCCCTTCGCAAAGAGCTTTGCAAGGAGAAGTTCCCCGTGGGGGTTGTGATGGTTCCCCAGCACATCTGGGCTGGGTTACGGGCAGGGTTTGTGCCACGGCCAAAAATCCACAGCCTGGGAAGCGCCAGGCAGTTTCCAACACAGGAGATCCAGCAGGAGCTGCTGTTTTTTTCCAAACCTGGAGGGTTTCTCCTACACCCTCAATCTAACCCCTTGAAGGACCCAGCAAACGGCTGAGGGCTTGGACCTGCCTGTGGCAGACAGAGCCCACCACGGGGCAGACCCATTGGGGTGGCCTCTTGTCCCCTCACCTGCAGGAAGGTTTGGTTCTGCAGGGTGGTGGCTGCCTGCAGGACCGATGTCCCATGCTCCATGTCCTGCTCCAGGGCCAGCAGGTAGATGGACAGGAAAGGCATATTGGTCTGAGAGAGGAGAAAACACCCCCCCTGAGCCCTGCACTGCCAGCCGGGACACGGGGTGGCTTTAGGGACATGTGGCCTCACCTCCTGACTGAGGGTTTGCTTGCAGCTGTTTGCCATCTTCTGAAGCCCTTTGGCAAACTCCATCTCTGGAAGAAAAAGGTTGGGAGTGAAAACCAAACGAGACACCAGGATTTCCCCACGGGTTGGGTTCAGTTCACCACTGTCCTCCCGAGTCCCTCAGAGCTCTGCTGATCACAGAGGACCTGGACCTGCCCTGAGGGGCTCAGCCCCGCTCTCCAGAGGACCCATCCAGCCCCCCCTTCATCTCACCCAGCGTGGTCCTTTTCTCCAGGTACCCGATGAGGTCCTTCATGTACTTGGAGATGTTCTTGGCGTACTGGAGGGCAGCATCGACCCCTCCCTCGCAGCGCTGCAGCATCACATCCACCTCCTCAGCCAGAGGACGACCTGAGAGGGGACAGGAGAGAGACACTCAGTGTGCCATGGCCACCCTGTCCACCAGACCCTGCACCCGGAGCTCCTGCTTACCCACGTCATAGCTTTCCATGCCCAGAGATGTGCTGCCTCCTCCAGGCCCCGGGATCCCTCCGTAGAGGCTCTCCATGGTCTTTGGGAATTAGGAAAGAAAAGGAACTGATCAGAGATGAGGATGGGGAGTAGATGGAAGCACAGGAGTCTTCCAGAGAGGCTCTGGGTTTCTGTCTCCTCCATCCAAGGGCATCACTCACCTGGTTCTGGTCACTGGGTGGGATGGAGAGGATGGTGCTGCTGTCCACCTCACCCATGAGGAACTCGGACACGCTGTGATGAGAGGAGAATGGGTGAGCTCAGAGGGGGGGGAGGAAGGACAGTGACAACGTGGGCTGACACCCTGCAGCACCTGACCCTCACCAGAGGGACTGGGCAAGGGCTGGGGCTCTGGGAGCTGGAGAAATTGGCAGCAGGAGAGAATCTGCCCTCCCCAGGAGACCACCCCAGCACCCAAACCCAATCAGCCCCCACTTAGGGCTGTGCATGGGCAAGGGGTGGCCAACATGTCCCTTCTCCAAGGGACAACTGGCCAAAAGTCCCTTACGTGCTGCTGAAGGACACAGCAATGGTCTCCACAGCCTTCTCAAACTCCCGTTTGTCCGTCTCATTGTTGGATTCATAATGGAAACCTGGAAATGAGGGGATGGGGATGCCCTGTCACCACCAGCCTGCCCCTGTCTCAGGCAGAAGGACCTGGGGCTCCTGTCAGGGTCTAGATCAGGCTCAAGGGAGCAGTGGGTGGAAGGGACCATCCCAAGGGATGATGGACTTGCTCTAGCACAGTGTCTCTGCCCCTTATTTCTCCTGGGACTGACTTCCCTGCCAGCACTGCTGGGCTGATGTTTCCCTTTACTCCCATTACCCAGAGCTGTCCCAAAACACCTCTGAACGGACCCATTCCCCCACCTCCCCTGTCCTACAGCCCCTCTGGACCCTGCTCTCCTGTGGAATGGCTGCTTTGGGGGGGGGGGGGGAGGGCACCCATGGCCAAAAGAGGAACCACTGGCAGCAGAAGGAACCGGCCCAGACGGCGCTTGGCAAACACCCAGGCCCAGGGCTGCTGGATGGCAGAGCCCCCCACCTGCCCCCCGCTGCAGATCTGCCCCCCACCCCACCTGGGGACAGACTTGGCTCTGTCCCATCTCCTCGTGGGGCCGACCCCACGGCAGAGCTCCTGCCACCCTCCACCAGGCTTCCTGTCCCCACGGTTGCTGCTCTGTGTCCAGGAAGCAGCGCGGTGACGCAGAATGTTGTGCTCTGCCTGTGGTTAGCACAGCGGGCAGGAGGTGGTGCCCTGGTGGGATCCCCACAGACCATAAACACGAGGCCCTGCCAGGATCCCGTTATTTAAGTGTTTTTCCAGTAGCTGCGCTTGGAAACCCCCAGGCAGGGTTCTGGGCTCTGTCACTTCTGACACTACAACATCCTTGGCACCAAACCAGGCAGCTGCTGCCTTCACCCTGCTGCCTGGCTCTGGGGCAGCTCTGTGCTCAGCAGCCCCCCCATGGCCCCCCTGGGGTAGGAGGAGCTGCCAGCCCCACCATCTCACCCTTGACTTTGGAGATGAGGGTCCCAGCAGCCGTCAGGGTCTCCAGGGTGTTGAGCAGGGGGTACTTGTTGATGACCTGGCGCAGGATGCGCAGCGTCTCACCCAGGCACTCGTGGGCCAGTGGCCTCTGGGGCTCCGTGGGGTCTGCAAGAGAGGGGGCTGAAAGGCTGCTCCGTGTCCCTACCCCCTGGTCTGTGTCCCTGCCCCATGTCCCTGCTCTCCAGAGCCTCCTGTCTCCCCACAGCACATCCCAGGCAGGATTCTGCCAGCCTCCCAGGCCGTGCAGCCCATTCCCTTGGCTTCAGGGCTCCATCCCGGCTGAATGCAGCAGCCCCGACCTTTGAGGGATTTTTTCCTCAGTAGTAACATTTTCCCTTGAAAGCAGCTTGGGAATTTCCTCCCCGTTTCCTTCCCTCCCTCTCCCCCAGGCATTCCCAGCTGCTGGCAGGGATGCAGTCACCATGTCCCGTCCACGGGGTCATTCCCTGGAAATCGACCCCTCTGTGGGCTCCAGCCACCACCCCAGGGATCCGGCCGGGCTCCCCCCAAAATCAGGGCTGTGTCCTGCAAGTCAGCCCCAGCCTCTCCCCCTCTCGTTACCGTCTTGGGGGCGGCACCTGCGGACTCCGAGCGGGGACAGCAGCGGGATTGTCACCGTCCGGCTCGGGGCTATTCCCTCCCTGCCCAGCAGAGCCCAAACCCTCGCGGGGATCTGGATGCATCGTCCCCTCCGGCTGCCACCCCCGCCCCGTGTTCCCACCGGCACAGCATGGGCACTGTCGGGACTATCGGGACCGGGCTCTGCCGCTTCCCACGGGGATGCGACAGACAACGTGTTTATGAAGCCTGCGCCAACACCACGGCCTCGTGTGCCCCCTCCCCAGCCCCGCCCCGTCCTGGGGGCCGCGCCATCGGTGCTGTCCCCTCGGTCCCCGCGGGCAGGGACACCTGCCTGCAGCCCACCGGCCCCATCCGGCCAGGGTGGCCCAGGGGATGGGGGGCCCCGGGGGGCCGTGCCCGGTGTCCCACGGGGCTGGGGGGCCCTGGCAGGCAGCTGGCACCGCTGCACTGTAAACAGGAAAGCGAGCGGATGAAAATAGCTCGCAGGCAGGAAGCTGCGTTATCCCGGCTCCGGGCTCCCGGCACCCACCCGCTGCTTCTGCCCACCGCCCGCACGGCCCCCCGGGGGTCCTGCTCCTCTCCTGGCCCCATACCCCCCCGACCTGCGGACCGGGGATGCTCTGCCCCCGCAGAGGTTGCGGGGCTGTCGGGACCGGGGAAAGCCGGCACTCACCGTCCCGCAGCACCACGTCCCGCAGGTTCTCCAGGGCCTCGGCGAAGCGGGCCACGAACGCCAGCAGCTGGGAGATGTCCTCGGGGTCGATGAAGGGGCCCTCCCCCCCCTCCATGGGGCTGTAAGACGTGGGGGTCCTGTGGCCCTTGGGCACGGCCCTGGGGCCGGCGGTGGGGAGGGGGAAGCCAGCGGCGCTGGCATGGCGGCTGAGGTTGCTGGGACGCTTGAGGGTCCCCACGGCGCTGGGACTGGTGCTGAGCTTGGAGCTGGCGGGGGGCACCTCCCCCGGGCCGGAACCGGGTGTCTCCAGGCAATCCTTGCGGGAGAGATCCTGGGGAACAGGGAGCAACATGAGGCGTAGGTCAGGCACAGCACCCTGGAGCTCTCGGTCCCATCACTCAGCTGCGGTCTGGGGGCTGCAGCTCCACGTGCCGGGGGGGGCTGCAGATCCTGCGTGGCCAAGTGATAGCAGGATCCGGCCCCGTGTCCCTTCCTCTTTTTCATCCTGTCCCTTTCACAGCCCCCACCCTGCCAGGGATGGGGTAGGGACGGGGACACACCCTACACTGTTTTTGCAGATGTTTTACAGATAGAGGGAGCCCCACATTTCCAGGGGTAAAATGGTCCCAAAGGGAGGGGCTGGTACCGGCACCTTCTGGGTCTGTGCACCGTGTGCAGAGCACCGGCCCAGCGAGGCTCCGCAAAGCATGGGGAGGGGTCCCACCATCATCCCTCCAGCAGCTCCCACCAGTGACCACGAGCGCACTGGGTCTCAGCATTCCTGGGCTGACGCTGCCAGAACCGTTTTTGGGAACCGAGACAGCACATGAGGGTGCCCGGGGCCAGAGTGATGTGGGCAGCTCAGCCTCATGCTGCCCCCTGGGGCTGCCAGGACCACTGTGGGGCTAAAGGCCCTGACCCCAAAACCTCTTCCCATCCTCCCTGGGGTGCAGCAGCCCTGGAGACCCCCCCGGTCCCTCCCCACGGGCCGTACCGTCAGCCGCACAGCGGGTGCGTGGGGCAGCGAGTCCAGGCAGCCCTTGGGGGAGCTGCTGTGCCCAGTCCAGCGGCGCCTGGCCCCGCCGGGGCTGTAGCTGTTCTTTCCGGCTGCCCGGCTCAGCATCCCTCTGCCCACCACCCCATAGACCCCTCCGGGGGGTCAGGGACAGGGACGGTGCCGCTGGCCGAGGTGCGGCGGGCGGGCTCTTGGGGCGCAGGCGCGGGGCGGGCAGTGCAGGGAGCCCCGGCTGGCCCCGCAAGGGGGAAATGCTTCCCCCTGCACCCCTCCAGTGCCCAGGGTGTCCCACAAGTAAATAAATACATGGCAGAGCCCAGGCGCTGGGGCTAACTGAGCCCAGAGGTTCCCCAGCTCCTGCCCCTGTCCCCTGGACACTTCGGGTTTCTCCACCCTCCCCAAACCTGCAGCCCCTCGTTTTCCTCCCCTGCCCCGTGTTGCAGCCCCCTCTTTCCTCCTTGGCCCTGTTTGCCCTTTGCTTCCCCCCAGGGCAGCTGGGGACAAAATCCCCCCCAGGCCCAGTGACCAAGGTCCTTCCTCGACTCCCTCCTCTTCCTTGCTGCCCCCTGGCCGTGCCCATCTCCCCCTTCCCACCCTGCAGCTCTTCCCAGCAGCATCATGAGCACCGTGACCCCGCAGCCCTCTGTAACCCCCACCCCCCCACCAGAGGGGGGACAAGGGACACTCACCGGCAGGGTCTGGGGGACAGGGCTTCCTGCCCGGCTCTTCTTGGAGATGGAGGGGGTCTTGATCAGCTCCCGCTTCTTCCGGGAGAACATGGTTCCCGGGGGGGCCCTGCCCCTGCCCTGGGTGCCCCTGGTCCTGCTGCCAGTGCTCTTCTCACCGTCTCTGCCACATTGGTGGGGGCCCAACTGTCAGGAGGCCGCGTGTGACGCCGCCTTATTTCCTCATCGGCTCCGCAGACAAACCTGAAACAGGAAAAGCCAAATGCGCACCCAGGGCGTGAGGCTGGGGGGCAATGGGGACCCCGGCTGCCCCTCGGGTGGGCTCAGGTGCGTCTCCAGCCTTGTTGGGGGTGCCCAAGGAGCCTCTGGTGCTCCTGGGGGAGGTGGGGTCACGGTGGCTGTTTGTGGGGGGGTGTTGGTGCTGCACCCCACGGTTGCACCGAGGGGGCTGCAGGAATGGGGCTGACCCCCGCGGGACACCAGGCCTCTGTGGGGGTTACCCCTGATCTTGGGGTGTCTGTCAGTCCATGGAGGAAGAGCCTCATCCTGCAGGGCATCTCTGGAGGCCTTGGGAGAGTGGGGGACAAGTGGGATGCCAGGCTCCAGGCTCACCCCAATGGGATATTCCCCACAGTGGGATGCTCCTGGCCCTGCCTCCCCCTTGGGCTCTTTGGGGGTGCCAGGATGGCCCCGGCCCCAGCTCCCCCCATGAAGTCACTGCCAGGTCCCCCCTCTCGTGACTCCCCCCGAGGGATGACGCAGGGTGGATCCCGGTTCTGCCCGTGGGTCGGGGTGCACGCGTCCCCGTGTGCATGTGGATGGGGTGATGCACACGTGCGTGCCCGTCTATAGGTGCTTGCGTGTGTCCGTGGGGTGCTCGTGTCGCCAGCAGCCGGGTTGTGTTCCCGGGACGGCTCCATCCCCCGACCGCTCCCCCGGCCCTCAGTGCTCCCCGGGTCCCCCCCGGGTCCCGGTATCGGGGTGAGGGACCCCCCCGCGATCCGGCCGCTCCTGCCCTTATTTGGACATTTCATCCCCGTCCAATCAGCGCGGGGGGGCCGGGCCCGACACCCTCCCCCCTGCCCCGCCCGGTCCCGCTGCCGCTCCCTTCTCCGGTACCGGCTCCGCACCCCTCACCCCGCTCCGGTACCGGCTCCGGTCCCCGCTATGAACGGCTCCCAGTTCAACAAGGGCCCGTCCTACGGCCTCTCCGCCGAGGTCAAGAACCGGGTGAGTGGCGGCTGGGGACGGGGGGGTTCGGTGCCACCGGGCGGGGGCGAGTCAGAGGTCGGAGGCTACCGGGACCACCGGGCGCTGCGGTTCCCGGTGCTCCTGGGGGCCCGGGGAGCCGAGAATCCCGGTGCCGCTGGCGGGTCCCGGTTGCATCCCAGGGTCCCGGAGAGTCGAGGGATCCCGGAGGACGCGGAGCCGGGGGCTCTGAGCGATGGGAGGTGTCGGGGCTGAGTTACCGGTCTCGGGGTGCCCTGGCCCTCTCCACGGGGTCCCGAGGAGATGTCTGTGCGTACCAGGTCTGGGAGGGGTCCCGGGCATTGGCTGCCGCCTCCACCTCGCCCCGGTCCGTGCTGTGGCCACTGTCGGTCCCAGCAAACCCCGGAACACCGTTCCCGTCCGCAGCTGGGGCGGGGGGTGATGGCTGCGGCCCCTCCCGCCTGCCCGGGCAGGTGACATCTCCCCTGAGGCTGAGGATGGGGCTGGGGTGGGGGCACCCACTGTTCCCAGTGCCACCATCCCGGCCCTCGCTGTGGCTCTGCTGCTGTGGTGAGGGGCTACGGCACCATGGGCACAGGGGTCCCGCCGGGACAGGGCTGGGAGGACACGGCAGCCCCTTCACGGGGCTGTTCTGGTCTCTAGGGACCGCTGTGGCCCCGGGCGAGCAGAGGTTGAGCTGTGGTCACCAGTGCCCGGTGGCCCCGCGTGGCTGCAGGGCTGTGGCTGTGTCTGGTCCCGGCTCTCCGTGCCCATCCTCGCAGGGGATTTACGTTTCATCCCGGAGCTCAGACGGGTCCCTGCTTGCACCGGGGCTGTGCCAGCACCGAGCGGGTGGACACGCGCCTGGGCCATGCCGCTGCCTGCTCGGGGCGTTTGATTCAGCAAGACTTGAGCCAGTTGGGCTGCCCCGCTGCGTCTGCTGGGGGCTGACATCACCGACTGGGAACCAGTTAAACCAGTGGCAGCCTCCCGGTCCCTGCAAGCCCTTGCAAACCGGGCACTACGGATCCCACTACGCAGGCACGGCCGGTGTCTGCCCGCCGGGCAGCGGGGCTGCATCGTGCCCATCCTGCCGGGCACAGGGAGAGGCTGCCGGGCCGGGGGATGCTGCCGGGGCCGCTGCTGGCCGGGGCAGCTGCTCTCCATTTGAGAGGAGGCGTCCGCATTCCTGGCATAGTCGCGGTGACCGAGGAATCCGCGCACTCGGCCCCTCCGGAGGGGAGAGCAGAGCGTGGCCGTGGGGACCCCCGGAGCTCGGGGCCGGGTTTGGGGGTTTGCTCCACCACCCCGCAGAGCCTGGGGACCGGACGGTGTCCCCAAGGCTTCCTAGGAATGTTGCTCGGGATGGGGCTGCTGTCCCCAGCCCTTGCTGCAGTTCTGTGCCCAGGATGGGGAGCCATCCCCCCTCCAGGGTTTGGGGTGCACAACAGGGTCTTGTCTGAGCTGCTCCTTTGCTGTCCTCCCCTCCCAGCTCGCCCAGAAGTACGACCCACAGAAGGAGGCCGAGCTGAGGACATGGATTGAGAGTGTGACGGGGCAGCAGATCGGGCCTGACTTCCAGAAAGGGCTGAAGGATGGGGTGATCCTCTGCGAGTGAGTCCCACACCGTGCTGGGGGCAGCCTTGTGGCCCCCACTCCCTTTGGATGGTGACACAGGAGGCCTCTTAGGGACCCCCCAGCCCTTGGCCTGGGCAGAGTGGGCTGGATCCAGCCGTGCCCTCTCTGGGGGGATCCACTGGCTCCCAGCAGCCGGAGGTTTCCTCTGGGGCATTGCTTGGGTCACCCCCAAAGTTTCTGTGTCGGGGGGGCACTGGGAGGCTGGCAGGCATCTGGGGGTGGAAATCACCTTCCCTTCCCCCCTCCAGGCTGATGAACAAGCTGCAGCCCAACTCGGTGAGGAAGATCAACCGTTCGGCTCAGAACTGGCACCAGGTAGGTGGGGACAGCCCTGCCACCTGCCCTGCCCCAGCCCCTCCACTGCCACCCCCTGGGCTCTTACCCCTCTACCCCCCACCCCCAGCTCGAGAACCTCTCCAACTTCATCAAGGCCATGGCCACCTACGGCATGAACCCCGTGGACCTCTTTGAAGCCAACGACCTCTTTGAGAGTGGGAACCTGACGCAGGTGCAGGTGTCCCTGCTGGCACTGGCGGGCATGGTGAGTGCCTTGGGAGGGGGCACAGCCCCTGGGGACCACCTGGGCTGACCCCCAGCTTGGGGTGCTGCCTATGGGTCCCTCTGAAGAGGGTGAGAGGAACTGGGACCCTTGTGTCCTTCTTCACTGTACCTCCCCGGCAGGCAAAGACGAAGGGGATGCAGAGTGGCGTGGACATCGGGGTGAAGTACTCAGAGAAGCAGCAGAGGAACTTTGATGAGGCCAAGATGAAGGCTGGGCAGTGCGTGATTGGGCTGCAGGTGGGATGGGGTGCCAGGTGACAGGGGCCCGGTGCTATGAGACCATCAGCACCACCACAACCCCAGTCGTGGCTGGGGGGACCCAAGGCTCAAGGTACCTCAAGTGTCTTGAGTATCTGGGACCATCTTGGTTCCATGTCCAGGACATGATGTCCAGGCCCCTGGAGAGGTGGTGACTGGGCTGGGTCAGGGGGTGCTGGCTGAGCCCCTCGGGCTGCGGGGGGATGGAGAGGGAGGATAAAGGGCACGTGTGGGGTGGCACTCGGTCCTCACCAGAACCCCGTGTCAGATGGGCACAAACAAGTGTGCCAGCCAGTCCGGCATGACAGCGTATGGCACCAGGAGGCACCTCTACGACCCCAAGAACCAGATCCTGCCCCCCATGGACCACTCCACCATCAGCCTCCAGATGGGCACCAACAAGTGTGCCAGCCAGGTGAGCCACTGCAGCCATGGTGGGGAGGGACGTGGGGGGACTATGGCCGAGCCCTGCTCCATCCTGTCCTTCCAGGTGGGCATGACAGCACCCGGCACCAGGAGACACATCTACGATGCCAAGATGGGGACAGAGAAGTGTGACAACTCCTCCATGTCGCTGCAGATGGGCTCCAACCAGGGTGCCAACCAGAGCGGGCAGGTCTTTGGCCTCGGCCGCCAAATCTACGACCCCAAATATTGCCCACAGGGCAGCCAGGGCGAGGTGGCCAATGCTGCCTGTGACCAGAGTGGGGACCCCCCCAGATACCACTACTACTGCGAGGAGGAGGAGGGCTACTGAGCAGGATGTTGCCCAGCCCCACATGGCACCATCTCATGCACAGACCCTGCTGCCAGCCACATTCCAGCCTCTACTTCTGACATTCCCTCTTTTCAAACTCTTTTTTTCTTTCTATTTTAAATTTTAAAATTAATTTTATTTTTCTGAGCAAGAAAATAAAGACCCCATTTCTAGAGAAGAGACCAGCCAGTTCCTGCAGAGACTGGGGCTGCTTCTTGTCCCCGTGCTGGTGGCACCCAGCTCAGCCCCACAGAGGAGAGGGTGTGGGGTCAGTGCCAGGAGAGACCCCCAGGCATGGGGGAGCCCAGGGTGCTGACGGACGGGGGACAGGGATTCTGCGTGGGATTCTGTGTGATTGAACCTCCCATAGCCCCACGTAGTGGTGTGACCTGGAAAAGCCAAACTGGAAATGCCTTTTTTTCAGAACTCACAGTGACCAAGTTTCAGAGGCTGCGGCGGTGGCCGTGGCGCCGGGCAGGGACGTGGCAGCGGTGTCTGCAGCTCTCGGAGCCACAGTGAGGGGGTGGCTGGGGCAGTGCTGGCTGCAGTGGCCACATCCAGCACCTCGGGGGGGTACCCGGTGCCCGGCACAGCCCTCTGCTGCTTTGCCTCCCGGGGAGGGGTTTAATGCGGATGCTTTTTATTGAAACCTTTTTTTAAAACTTTTTTAACAGAAGCGGGAGGCAGTTTCTGGTGCAATCTCCATGTATTGGGGCTCAGGCTGGATCCCTCCGTGCCGGGGGGCTGGGAACTGCCGCAGACCCCTGAGCCCCGGGGCAGTGGGGGGGCTGAGCTCCGGGGGGCACCGAGAACCAGCTTGCGGGGGGGGTAGGGGGTGGTAACCGGTGCTGCTGTCTGCTGATCCTCACGGTGGGCAATAAAAAACTTCCCAACAGCTGGATGTGCCGCGTCGTCCAGAGTTTTTGAGTTAAAGGCCACAATTCAGAGAGGCGGGAGGGGCGGGGCAGGGCGGGGGTGTTGGGATGGGGCGGTGTGTGGGTGTGTGGGTGCAGGTGACAGGGTGTGTGTGGGTGTGTGGGTGTATGTAACAGGGTGTGGTGGGGGTGTAGGTGACAGGGTGTGTGTGGGTGTGTGGGTGTAGGTGACAGGGTTTGGGGGGGGTGTAGGTGACAGGGTGTGGGGGGGTGTGAGTGGGTGTGACGGGTATGGGGAGGTGTGGCAGGGACGGCGGTCGCCCGGGGAGGTGCAAAGTCAACAACGGAAGCGCGGCCGGGATCCTCCCCCCCCGCCCTCAGATCCCTTAAGCCCCTCCCGCTGTGACGGCACCGCAGCCGTTCCGCGGTTGCTGCGACGCGCGGGGAGCAGCGCGGGTGGCGAGGCAGGAGCGTGGCCCTGTCCCTGTCCCCATCCCTGTCCCTGTCCCCCTCCCTCAGAGCCCAGGAAGTCTCTTAAAGGGGCAGTGCGGGGCCGGCGAGAGCACTATCGGGGCTCCCGGTCCGGGGGCTGCTGCGGGACTCGGCGCAGCTCCGTGTCCCCATCATCCCCAGAGCTGTCCCCATCATTTAACACGGAAGGGGGTGGGGGGGCTTGGCTGCGGGAGGGGGGCAATGGGGAGCCCCAACCGCCCCCGTGTCCCCGCCGTGGTCACCCAGCTGGGGCTGCTGCTCTGGAAGAACTTCACATACCGCTGGCGGCGGCGGGTGAGCGGGCACAGGGGTGGGTGGGAGGGTCCCGGGGGCTGGAGGAGAGCAGGACCCACCCCCCAACCCCCCTCTGTCTCCCCCAGAGCCAGCTGGCCATCGAGATCCTGTGGCCCCTCTTCCTCTTCCTCATCCTCATCTCGGTGCGGAGGTCCCGCCCACCCTTCAAGCAGAATCAGTGTGAGTGTTCTGTGCCCTGGGGGTGCCGGCCCAGACCTTCCGGGGAATCCCCTCCCCATGCTTGGGAGCCCTGTGGGGTGACACCACCCAGCCCTGGGTGACACCAGGGAAGGCAAAACTGGGAGGTGGATGTGAGCTTGGGGCTCGCTGGCATTTCCCTGCTGGGGGGTGTGAAGGACCCCGGGGGTCCCGTGCTGCCCTCCCCGGACCTGAATCTCCCTTTCCTGCAGGCCATTTCCTCAACAAGGCCCTGCCCTCAGCCGGGCTTGTGCCCTGGCTCCAGGGTTTTGTCTGCAACATGAGGAACCCCTGCTTTCCACACCCCACGGTGGGAGAGACCCCTGGCCTGGTGAACAACTTCAACAGCTCCCTGTGAGTGGCGGGGCCAGGGGGACAGCAGGCAGAGGCAGGCAGTGGGGCTGGGGTCTCACTGCCCACCCTGTGTCCCCACAGGCTCTCCAATCTGCTGACCGAAACCCATGACTTTTTGCACAAAAACGATGGGCTGCAGCTCCTGCAAAGCTTCAATCATGCTCAGCCCATCCTCATACAGCTCTGGGAGGGCTCAGGGGACGTGGCCAGAGGTGAGCACAGGAACTGGGGGGTGCTGGGGCAGTGAGACCCCCCTGACTGACCCCTGCTTCCTCAGTGCCGTTGGACTTACACATGCCAAAAAGGGAGAAGGTCTTGAAGTTCCTAGAGAACAGAGTTTCTCTGCCACGGACGCTGGCAGAAATCCTGCTGAAGTCTTCAGTCAACCTCCGCATCGTGAGTATCGGGGTGCTCCCTGCTCCCCGGTCTGCTGGGGGCTGTGGTGTGACCAACCCCACTCCTGACAGCTTGAGATGAGGGGGCCCGCGCTGAAGAGCTTGTTCTGCAACATTTCGGACATGATGCGGGGGGGTGATCAGCGTCTCAGGGATGACATACAGGCAAACCTCTGCAACCTGTCCTACCGCCAGCTCAACGCCATGGTGCACATCTTCCTCACCGAGACCAACATCCCCGGCCTCCTGGCGGTGAGCCCCTGCCCAGCTGGGTGCTGAGACCCATGGGGTGCTGGGTGGAACAGGGACAGAGACCCCCATTCTTCCTAGTAGGGTTGTGACCACTTTCCCTTCCCTTGCCCTCCACGCAGGACCGGATGAACTCAAAGGAGAACCTGATGAAACCCTTGGCCAGATTCCTGCAGAACTCAGCGTTCATGTTGAAGGAGGTAGCACCCCACCCCCCTGCCCCTGCACAAGTGCATCCCCCCCACTCTGTGCACCCCAGCAGTGCCCCATTCCCTGCTGTGTCCCTTGGTGTCCTGTGCCCCCTTCCCGTCCCCCTGTCCCCAGATCTTATCCATGTACAGCAAGTTTGAGCGGGAGAAGTACGCCTGGGCTCTGAGGTCCCCTGGGGCCAGCACCTTGGATGCCCTGCAGCTCATCACCTGCGGGAGAGCTGGGGGCACGGGGCCGCACATTCCCTCCCTCAACTGGTACCAGTACAGTGACATCAAAGCTTTCCTGAAAAGCAGCAGTAGGAGGCAGGGACCCAGGAATCGGGATGAGGCCAGCAGTGAGTCAGCTGCGGGGGGCTTGGCTGGGGGCTCGCTGGGCACAGGGCTGGGGCAGTGGTGGGGAGGGGGCGGTGAGGAGGGGGCAGTGGGGAGGGGGCAATGGTGAGGGCTGCTCTCTGTGCACACCCAGGTCCCTTCTGCCGAGAGCTGTTCCAGAAGCTGGAGTCCAGCCCGTTCTCCAGCATCATCTGGCAGGCGGTCAAACCCATGATCTTCGGGAAGATCCTGTACACCCCCCCGGGCCCCGGCCCTGACAGCATCATGGCCGAGGTGAGCAGGGGGCTGCGGGGGGGGCTGGGAGGCTCAGCCCTGCCCTGCCTCACCCCCCACCCCCACCCCCACCCACAGGTGAACCGGACCTTCCAGAGGCTGATGGCGCTGGAGGAGGTGGGAGACAACTGGAAGTCCCTGGGACCCAGCACCTTCTCCTTCTTCAGTAACAGCCTGGAGATGAAGATCCTAAGGGTGCGTGGACTCCAGACCCCTCCCCAGCAGGGGCTGAGCTGTGGTGGGATGGGGGTGCCATGAGGTGCAAGGTGGGGGCGTGGTGGGGTGTATGCAGAGCGGGGTGGGCTGCGTTGCCCCCCCAGCTCCCTGGTGTTTGCAGAACCTGCTGTTGTCCCCGCGCACGGCACAACTCCTGTCCAAGTTCTTCAGCAGCTCCGTGAATCTGCCCGCGCTGGCCAGGTTCCTGGGCGTCCCGGCGAAGGCCTCAGGGATCACCTGGAAGGAGGTGTTCACCGATGTCGATGCCATCCTGAGCACCCTTCCACAGTTCTTGAGGGTACGTGTGGCCCTGGCTGCCCGGGTGGGTCAGCTCCCTGAGCCCTGCTGATCCTGCCTGCCCTGCCTGCAGTGTGCCCGCCTCAACAAGATCGAGGCGGTGGCCACCGAGAAGCAGCTGGTGGCCCGGGCCATGGAGCTGCTGGAGATGCAGCAGTTTTGGGCAGCTGTGGTCTTCCAGCCCCCCATCAATGCCACGGCCCCCAAGCTGCCCCCCCACGTCCACTACAAGATCCGCATGACCATTGACAACGTCATGAGGACTGATGAAATCAGGGACAGGTTGGGAGACATCTTTCCCTTCCCTTCCCTTCCCTTCCCTTCCCTTCCCTTCCCTTCCCTTCCCTTCCCTTCCCTTCCCTTCCCTTCCCTTCCCTTCCCTTCCCTTCCCTTCCCTTCCCTTCCCTTCCCTTCCCTTCCCTTCCCTTCCCATGGCTCTGGGGGTCCCCTCTCCCAGCACCATGCTCTGCCCTCAGGTTTTGGAAGCCAAGCCCCAGTGCTGACCCCTTTGGTGACATGCGCTACGTCTGGGGTGGCTTTGCCTACCTGCAGGACCTGGTGGAGCAGGCGGTGGTGCGGGTGCAGACCGGGACCCGCCCGCAGATCGGGCTCTACCTGCAGCAAATGCCTCACCCCTGCTATGTGGATGACATGTGAGTGGGGGGGGAGCTGCCCCGGGACCCTCTCAAGTGGCCAGGATGGAGAGGGAAGGGTCGGTGCCATCTCCCTCAGGTTCCTCCGTCGGCTGAGCCGCTCGCTGCCCCTCTTCATGACGCTGGCCTGGATCTACTCGGTGGCCATGATCATCAAGGGGGTGGTGCACGAGAAGGAGACGCGTGTCAAGGAGACAATGAAGACCATGGGGCTGAGCAACGGGATCCTCTGGCTCAGCTGGTTCCTCAGCAGCTTTATCCTCTTCCTCCTCAGCTCTGCCTTCCTCGTCTTCATCCTCAAGGCAGGTTGCAGGACGCGGGGAAGAGGTGGGGATGGTGTGGGGAGCTCGCACAGGGGGCTCCGCAGTCTCCAACCTGCCTCCGTCTGCAGGTGGGAAACATCCTGCCCTACAGCAACCCGGCCACCATCTACCTCTTCATCAACACCTTCTTGGTGGCCACCATCAGCCAGTGCTTCCTCATCAGCACCTTCTTCTTCTGCTCCAACCTGGCCGCAGCTTGTGGTGGCATCATCTACTTCTCCCTCTACCTGCCCTACGTGCTGTGTGCTGCCTGGCAGGACTACGTCACCTTCCCAGTGCGCATCCTCGTGGTGAGTGGGTATGGTTCCCCCTCCTCAGTGCCCCTCGGGTGCCTTGGGGTGGGGGTTTCTGGGCTGAACCCCCCTGGGCTGGTCTCACCACCCCCAGAGCCTGATGTCACCGGTGGCGTTCAGCTTCGGCTGTCAGTACTTCTCCCTCTACGAGGATCAGGGGGTGGGCAGCCAGTGGCACAACATGGGCAGCAGCCCCCTGCCTGGAGACCGCTACAGCCCTGCCACAGCCATGGGGCTGCTGCTGCTGGACGCTGCTCTCTATGGCCTGGCCACCTGGTACATCGAGGGCATCTTCCCAGGTAAGCACAACCCCCCCCCCTCAAGTCCCTCACACCCCCTCAGCCCTGGCCCCGCTCAAGCCCTGTGTGCTGCAGGTCAGTACGGGATCCCCAAGCCCTGGAATTTCCCCTTCCTGAAGAGCTATTGGTTTGGAGAGCCAGACGAGAAGCCCCCACTCCACACCACCCCCCTCACTGCTCCCCGAGGTGAGCCCCTTCCCATCCCAGAGCCATGTGGCCAAGGGCTGGCAGTCACGGAGCAGGACGTGTGCCCCCCAGCCCCAGGCTTTACCCTCCCCATGAGGGGTCCTGCCCCCTGGAAGAGGGTCCTGCCTGGGATGTGACCCTCTGTTTTTTTCCAGCGCTGGTGGAGAAGCCCCCTGCCCATCTCCAGCCCAGCG
This sequence comes from Heliangelus exortis, assembly GCF_036169615.1. Lineage (NCBI taxonomy): Eukaryota > Metazoa > Chordata > Aves > Apodiformes > Trochilidae > Heliangelus > Heliangelus exortis. The sequence goes on from NC_092449.1 coordinate 4,500,872, forward strand.
TCTCCATCCGCAACCTCGTGAAGGTTTACCCGGGCAGCAGCCATGTGACTGTCAATAGCCTGAGCCTGGACTTCTATGAGGGGCAGATCACCTCCTTCCTGGGCCACAATGGGGCTGGCAAGACCACCACCATGTGAGTTGGGGGCTTGGGGGGAACGGGAGCTGACCCTGGCTCTGCCCCGGTGTGGCCACATTCCCATCCCATCTGCACTGACCCAGGCTCTGAGTACTGGGTATAGGATGAAGCACCCCAGCCCTGCTGCCTGTGACCCCCTTTCCCCACTCTGACCCCCTCCAGATCCATCCTGACTGGCCTCCTGCCCCCCACCTCGGGCACTGCCCACATCCTGGGCCGGGACATCCGCTCCGAGATGGAGAGCATCCGCAAGACCATGGGGGTCTGTCCCCAGCACAACGTGCTCTTCGACATGTAGGCAGGGGCAGGGTGGGCAGGGTGGGCAGGGGGAGCAAGACAGCCCCCCAGCTCACCCCTCCTGCCCCAGTCTGACAGTGGAGGAGCACGTCTGGTTCTACGGGCGGCTGAAGGGGCTCTCGGAGGAGCAGGTGAAGGCGGAGATGAAGCAGCTGATCCAGGACACGGGGCTGCTCCACAAGTGCCGGGAGCCCACCAAGAACCTCTCGGGTGGGTGCTGGAGGCAGGAGTGGCTCCCGAGCAGGGGGTCCTCAGCCCCATCAGGCTCCCCCCTGATGCTGTCACTCCTGCCTGGCAGCTGGGATGCAGCGGAGGCTCTCGGTGGCCATCGCCTTCGTGGGGGGCTCCCGGGTGATCATCCTGGATGAGCCCACAGCAGGGGTTGACCCCTACTCACGCCGCAGGATCTGGGAGCTGCTGCTCAAGTACCGCAGAGGTCAGGGCTGGGGGGCTGGGGGGGGAACCCCGCTTTCCCTTCTGTGTGTCTGAGCTCCCCCAGGCCCCTGAGTACTGGTGGGTGATGCCCACAAAGGAGGGGTCAGTGAGGGGGCTGGGGTCCCAGCCCACTGCCCGCCCCCAGGCCGCACCATCATCCTCTCCACCCACTACATGGATGAGGCGGAGCTGCTGGGGAACCGCACGGCCATCATCTCCCAGGGACGGCTCTGCTGCTGTGGGACCCCCCTCTTCCTCAAGGCCAAGCTTGGCACAGGCTACCACCTCACCCTGGTGATGCGCAAGCCGGGCAGGATGGGTGACGGCACCAGGACCACCAGAAAGGTGAAGCCCTCGGCCCTCTGGCTGTGGGGGAATCCCCAGGTTTGGGGCTGGGTCCTGCCACGTGGTGCCAGCCTCCCGCTGCTCTTTCTCATAGGATTGGGTCAACTTGGACAAGAGCAGAAACCTGGAGCCAGACATGGTGGCCAGCACCCCTGGTGAGGATCCCTTCCTGCACCCTCAGTGCTGTGGCACCCCCTGGGTGCTCCCCACACACTCCCCATCAGCTGTGCGGGCTTGGGGGTTCATCCAGCCCCTCGCCAGGCTCTCAGCCCCCCTGCACCGGTGGGGAAGGGGCTCCCTGCCTTCTCCAACCCTCTCCAGGGACACCCAGAGTGGGTGCAGGGCTTGTGCCAGCTTTGGCCAGTTCCTGCGGCAGCCACCAGCTCCTTTCTCTGGTCCCCAGACTTCTCCCTTCTCCCCTCAGGTGTGGCCCAGGTATTGGCACTGATCCAGGAACTGGTCCCTGGCTCCCGGCTGGTGGAGGACATCGGGCACGAGTTGCTCTTCATCCTGCCCTACAGCGGGGCCAGGGATGGGGCTTTTGTCAGACTCTTCCGCAAGCTGGAAGCTGGCAAGGACCCGCTGGGCATCTCCACCTACAGCATCTCTGACACCACCCTGGAGGAGGTACCCGGAGAAGCTGCAGCTCTTGTGGTGCCCACGCTGCCTGGAGCTCAGCCCAGAGCTGCCTGACCCGGGGGTTTGGCCTCATGTTTAACCCCAGCCCCTTCCCACCCTCAGGTCTTCCTGAAGGTGACCCAGAACACGGAGCTGGGTGCTGGCACTGCAGGTAAAGGATGGAGCTGAGCACTGTGAGGAGATGCTCAACACTCCCGGAGCAGAAGGGGTGTCCCCAGCACCCCACGTGTCCCTCGCCCTTCCCAACTCTGGGGTCCCAGCTGGCAGCATCCAAGGGTGCAGGGAGGTGTCATGGGCTGTGGCCTCAGTCCCACCCTGGTGGTCTCACCCCCCTTTTGTCAGATACCAAGAGAGAAGCAGCAGCCCCCAGCAAGGAGAGGGATGTGGAAGCAGAGGAAATAAAGCTGGGTAAGGAGTGATGGGGGGACGGACACCCTGCCAGCCCCCCGCCCCCTGTGCCCCCCGCCCCAGCTCCTCCCCGCCGGGGCCGGGGCTGGGGCCAGTCCCGTCTCTGCCCTTGCAGTGAAGGAGCCCCCGGCCCCGGCCCCGCGGGGGGACTGGGGGCTGCAGCAGCCGTGGGGAAGGGTGAAGGGGGGAGCACTCCACTGGCAGCAGCTCCGTGCACTCTTCATCAAGAGGATGCTGCACGCCCGGCGCAGCACCCGCGGCTTCTTCGCGCAGGTACGGCCCCGGGGCTGGTGGGGAGGGGTTGGGGCAGGAGGGTGAGGAGCCCCCCCTGACCCCCGGCTTCCCCCCCACTCCCCTCACAGATCATTCTGCCTGTTGTCTTCGTCTGCTTCGCCCTGCTGTTCAGCCTCATCACACCCCCCTTCCAGAAGTACCCCCCCCTGCTGCTCCAGCCCGGGATGTATGGGAAGCAGTTCACCTTCTTCAGGTGTGTCCTCATCCCTGTGCCCGTGTGCCCCCTGTGTCACCCACCCCCGTGTCCCTGTGTCCTCTGCTGCCATCTCCCACTTCTCCTGGCAGCAACGACCTCCTGGGGAACAACGACATGGAGCAGCTCCTGGCTGCACTCCTGGACGAGCCAGGGTTTGGCACCATGTGCATGAGGGATGCTGAGATGGGGTGAGCAGCTCCTCCCCTGGGACGGGGGGCTGGTGGGGACCTCACCCCCCACCTCTGCCCTGGGAGCAGCCCTGAGATGTGCTGGACCCCCAAGCCTCCCCGTGACGGGGGGTGATGGCAGAACCTGATGGCTCTGCCTTGCTCCAGGTGGTAACAGGGGTCTCCTGTCTCTTTCTCTCTGTCTCTCCCCCGACATGGTGCCGGTGGCCAGGAAGAGGCCATGCCCCCCAGCTTCCCATCCTAATGGCTTCGTGGTCCCCTCGGTCCCCCCGGCCCTGCTGGCAGCTCTGCAGATAGACAGATGGACACCGGCCAACCCGTCCCCCTCCTGCCGGTGCAGTGAGCCCTGGACTCAATGGGTGTTGCCCAACTGCCCCGAGGGGGCTGGGGGGTTCCCACCGCCCCAGGTAACCCCAAACCCACAGCAGGGCTGTCTCTGGGGCACTGGGTGCAGGGGATGCTGTGGGATGGCCAGCGGGGCTGCGTGTCCATCCAGCCCCTCTGTCTGTCCCACCCAGGTGGAAAGGGGCACGGGTGACATCCTGCTGAACCTGACAGGCAGGAACATCTCTGACTACCTGGTGAAGACCTATCCCCAGATCATCCGTGAGGAGTGAGTGCTGGGGCCAGGGACACCCAGGGGACACAGTGGGGAGGACTTTGGCATGAGCTGCCACTGCAGCAGGGACAGGGAGGGACATGGGGGACCAAACCCAAACAGGGTCCACAGGGTAAGGGAGGAAAGCAGGGGGTGTTGGCTGGTTGTCAAGGTGCTGCTGTAACATCTCCTGTGGGGTGGGGGTTCTCTCCCCACCCCATTTTTTTCAGACGGAAGGAGAAGACGTCAGTGAGCGAGCAGAGGTGAGCCTGGGGAGGGGCTGGAGTCTTGTACAGGGAGGGGGGGGGCAGGAGGTCTCCTGTGGGGTCAGTAAGAGCCTGACAGATCCATCTATGGGCAACCTCATCCCTGGGCTGCTTGCCCCTCACTGTTGTGTCTGGGCAGAAGGGTGCTCAGGGCCAGGAGGGTCTCCCCGGGATGGTGGGTTTGGAAGTGCTGGTCTTTCCCCCCAGGTACGGGGGCTTCTCTCTGGGCTCCAGAAGCAGCCAGGACATCCTGGTGCAGGAAGATATTGACAAAATGGTGCTGGAGATCCGGGACATTTTCAACATCACTCCGGTATGGCCGGGGCTTTGCCCCCCTCAGCTCAGCTCCAGCATCCCGGTGCTGGGAGGGCTCTGGCCGGAGCCCACTCCCCACTCCATGTTCCCACCCCCAGGGCAGCCACTCAGAAAAGCTCCTGCTCAACTTCAGCCACTTTGTCCAGAACTCAGCAGCAAAAAACACCGTAAAGGTGTGCCTGGGGATGAGGGTCCCACAGGGAGAGGGCCATGGGGGCGGCAGGGTGCAGTGGTGGGACTGGGGGGTCTGAGCCCCCGGGCTCTCCTGTCCCACAGGTCTGGTTCAACAACAAGGGCTGGCACTCCATGGTCTCGTTCATCAACGTGGCCCACAATGGGCTGCTGCGAGGCTGGCTGCCCCCCGGCACCGACCCCACACTCTACGGCATCACTGTCACCAGCCACCCCCTCGACCTCAACAAGAAGCAGCTCTCAGAGCACTCCTTGTGAGTGCTGGGGACGGGGTCCCATGGGGCTCAGCCGGGGACACGGGGCTCATCCCCCAACCCTGGCTGAGCCCACCCCACTCCGTGGCAGGTTGCCCACCCGGGTGGATGTGCTGGTCTCCATCTGCGTGATGTTTGCCATGTCCTTCATCCCAGCCAGCTTTGTGCTCTTCCTCATCGAGGAGAGGGTCAGCAAGGCCAAGCACCTGCAGTTTGTCAGTGGGATGAAGCCCATCACGTACTGGTTGGGCAACTTCGCCTGGGACATGGTGCGGGACGGGGACAGGGATGGGGTGCAACTCCCGGGGGGCCAAGTCCCACTCATGAACCCCTCCTTGGCTTCTCCGTGCCCACAGTGCAACTACCTGGTCCCTGCTCTGCTGGTCATCCTCATCTTCCTCTGCTTCCAGCAGCAGTCCTATGTGTCCTCAGCCAACCTGCCCGCCCTGGTGCTGCTGCTGCTGCTCTACGGGTGAAGGGACAGTGGAACCCTGGGGGGGGGTCTCAGACCCCTGGCTGGACCCTGGAATGGGGAGAATGGGGCTCTGAGCAGGGTTGGGGGCAGCCCTGGCTGTGGGGTGGTAGTGAAGGGGAGGTGGGGTGCTGGTTCACACTGCTGTGTCCCCCGGCCAGGAGGTGCACCCTGGCCAGCCCCTCCCTCCCTGCCCTTCCAGGTGGTCCATTACCCCCCTGATGTACCCAGCTTCCTTCTTCTTCAGCACCCCCAGTACTGCCTACGTGGCCCTGGCCTGCATCAACCTCTTCATTGGCATCAACAGCAGCATTGCCACCTACATGCTGGATCTTTCCTTAGACCATGTGAGCCCTGGGCTGCCTCGGACCCCTCTCACATCCCTGCTGGGCCAGCGTCAGCTCCCCCTAACCCTCTGCCCTTCACCCCAACAGAAACTCCACGACATCAACAGAATCCTGAAGAATCTTTTCCTCATCTTCCCACACTTCTGCCTGGCTCGAGGCCTCATGGACATGGCAAGGAACCAGGCGATGGCTGATGCCTTCAAGAGGTTTGGTGAGTGTTGTGGCTGCTCCCCTTCCCCACAGCCCGGGCAGTGCAGGGCCCTGTCCCAGTGTCCCCTCACTCCTACAGCCCCTCTTGCTGCTTACAGGGAACAAAGGCTTCGTGTCCCCCCTCTCCTGGAATCTGGCAGGAGCAAACATGTTTGCCATGGCCATTGAGGGCATCATCTTCTTTCTCTTCACCCTCTTGCTGCAGTACCGCTTCTCCCTGCAGCACAAGTGAGGAGCAGCCGTGGGGCAGCCGTGGGGCAGCCGTGGGGCGGGTGGGTAGCCCCTGGAATTGCCCCTGCTGGTGTTGCCCCCAGGTCACAGACTCGGCGGCTGCCCCGGCTGCAGAGGGAGGACAGGGATGTGGCCAGGGAGCGGGCAAGGGTGCAGAGCATGGCCCCGCAGAGCTCCCTCCTGCTGCTGAAGGACCTGACCAAGGTTTGTGCCGTGGGGCTGGGCCCTGCCGCATCCCTCGCCGCGGGGCCGCAGCCTCTGCCGGAGCTCCCGGTGCCACCGGCAGGGACGGGGGGGGAGCACCCGGTACCACCCGGGCTCTGCCACGCAGGTGTACCGGCACAGGAACGTTCCGGCGGTGGAGCGGCTCTGCTTGGCCATCCCCCCCGGGGAGGTGAGTGCCAGACAGACAGACAGATGGACGGACAGATGGACAGACAGACAGACAGACAGATGGACAGACAGACAGACAGACAGATAGGCAGACAGACAGACGGACAGACAGACAGACAGACAGATAGGCAGACAGACAGACAGACGGACAGACAGACAGACAGACAGATAGGCAGACAGACAGAGAGACAGGCAGGTGGAGCTGGGGCTGGGGCTGCCCTGAGTGCAGTCTGTGCCCGTAGTGCTTCGGTCTCCTGGGAGTGAACGGCGCGGGGAAGACCAGCACCTTCAGGATGCTGACTGGGGACACTGGGGTGACACTGGGGTGTGCCTGGCTGAAAGGTTACAGGTGGGTGAGACGGGGAGGACCCCGCGGCTGCTTGTCACACAGCATGGGTACCGTCATCCCCCCCCCGTGCCCGTGTCCCAGCTGCCTGCTTGCTCTGGGCTCGTCCCTGCTGCGTGCTCATCCCGCAGTCTGCTCAGCCTTGTCACCGTCCCCAGTGTGTGCTCAGCTTTGTCCCTGTCCCCACAGCGTGCTCACCAACCTGCAGCTTGTCCGCCAGCACGTGGGTTACTGCCCTCAGTTCAACGCCATCACGGAGCTGCTGACGGGGAGGGAGAACCTGGAGTTCTACAGCCGCCTGCGGGGCATCCCTGAGCAGGACACCCCCAAGGTAGAGTGTGGGCCCCCCCGGCCCCCCGGCCCAAGGAGACCCCCCCTCATCTCCTCTGTGTCTCTGGCAGGTGGTTCAGTGGGGCCTCACCAAGCTGGGGCTGGAGCTGCAGGCGGACCAGCCGGTGGGCAAGTACAGCAGGGGCAACAAGCGCAAGCTCTCCACAGCCATAGCCCTGCTCAGCTCCCCACCCATTGTCTTCCTGGTGAGTGGGGGCAGCGAGAGGGTCCCGTGGCAGCCCCTGGCCCCTGCCCGGGCTGGTACCACCTCCGGGGCCGTTGCAGGATGAGCCCACGACAGGGGTGGACCCTCACGCCCGGCGGTTCCTGTGGGACTGCATCCTCAGCGTCATCCGGGACGGCAGGTCCGTGGTGCTCACGTCCCACAGGTGAGTTCCCAGGGTCCCGGGACCACCTTGGAGGGGAGGCCCCCCCCCCCCCCCTCTGGGGAGTCCCCCTGACTCCTCGCCCGTGGCAGCATGGAGGAGTGTGAGGCACTGTGCACCCGGATGGCCATCATGGTCAATGGCCGGTTCCGTTGTCTGGGCAGCATCCAGCATCTCAAGACCAGGTAATGGGGCTGGGGGCTTGGGGAGGGGTCTGACAGCCGCCCTTCAGGGATGGGAAAAGGGTCGGGCCCTGCAGTGATGCCCCTCTCCCTGGCAGGTTTGGGGATGGCTACACGATGCTGGTTCGGGTGGGTCTCCCGCAGGCCCTGCGGGTGCACCGGCTGCTGCGGAGCCTGTTCCCCGGCATCGCCCTGAAGGAGCAGCACGGGGAGGTCCTGCACTACCACCTCCCCTCCCGTGTCACCTCCCTGGCCAGAGTCTTCAGCGTCCTGTCAGACTGCCGCAGCCGATACGACATCGAGGATTTCTCCGTGTCCCAAACCACCCTTGACCAGGTGATGGGGGAGAAGCGGGGCAGGAGGGTGCAGACACCGGGGTCCCGCGGCGCTGCCCCTCACCCTGCCCTTCCCCACAGGTCTTCCTGCGTTTCGCCAGGGAGCAGACTGAGGAGGAACCCCAGGGTGTCAGCGTCCCAGAGGACAAATCCCCAGGGATGCTCAGGCGCTGGAGGAGGTGGATACCGTTCCTGAAGGACAACACCTCCCGGAACGTCATCATCTGAGCAGGGACACAGTGCCCTGCAGACCCCTTCCTGCCATCGCTGGGGGTCCTGGGGCTCCGTGGCACCCAGCGGGCAGGGGGCTCACTGCTTGCTGTAGCAGAGCAACGAAATAAAATCCTGTTTCTGCATGGGGGGCTCCATCGCCCTCACGCTGCGACAGCCCCAGCGGGGCACACGTGAGCCAGGGGGACCCCACGCGGGCCAGGGGGACCCCATGCAGGGGCAGCAGTGGCTCGGGTAGAGGTCTCTGTGGCCACACCGCTCCTAACTCCCCCTTTCCCCGTTGCGGGGGGTGGTGCGGGGGTCTCGGCCTCAGCCAGGGGGTTCCTCCTGAGGCGGGGGAAAAAAAATATGGAACGCTTCACGAATTTGCGTGTCATCCTTGCGCAGGGGCCATGCTAATCTTCTCTGTATCGTTCCAATTTTAGTATATGTGCTGCCGAAGCGAGCACGAACTGATGGGCGGCGCTAAAACTATTTAAACCTCCATGCAGCCAAAATTTTACAGTCATGGCGGGCAGCCAGCCGCCTGCCTCTTTCCTCACCAATCCACTCCCTCAAGAGACCTCGGTCTGTATTTTTGCGTTAACGTAAAATCGTCCTTTTTGTCACAAGTTCTGCGGCGCTTTGGGGCTGAGCGGTGCATGCCGGGAAACGCCCCTCATTTGCATGCGAGGGCGGGGCCGGCGAGCGGCCGCCACCGTCCCGGCGTTCCCCGCGGCGTTCGCGCAGGCGCGTTCCCGCCCCGCTGGGTGCCGGCGGAGGAAGATGGCGGCGGGGCGGTGAGGGGACGGCACCGACACCGATACCGATACCGGCACCGGGCCGGGCCGGGCCGACACAGCCCAGCCGCGCTCCGGGACGCGCCGCCCCGGTGACAGACCCGATCCCTTCCCCCTCCATGGCCGCGGGGCCGGCCCAGGAGCCGCGTCCCCGCCGGGCCTGCTCGGGCCCCGCCGCTCCCGGGCCCCGCCGAGACAGCAGCCCGCAAAGCCACGCAGCCTGGCCCGGGCCCCGCCAGGACTGAGCCGACCTCCGCTCCGGAGGCGTCCGAGGCCGACCCGGGGCGGCCACCCCTGAGGAGAGCGGGACGGGGGCAGCGCCCGCCCGGACCCCCGCACCGAGCGGCCCCGGGCCCCTCGCCCCGCATCCCCCCCCGGTCCAGAACGGCACCGCCAGCGCCCTTCGGCTGCCGGCACAGGGGTCAGGATGTCTGAGAACCAGCCGAACGCCAACAACCACCACCCGGCTAACAACAACGGGGGCGGTGGAGCTGCCGGGGGCAACAACCGCGGGGTCCGCAACCCCAACCTCAACCAGAACCCCCTGATCAATGTGCGGGATCGCCTCTTCCACGCGCTCTTCTTCAAGATGGCAGTGACCTACGCTCGCCTCTTCCCACCCTCCTTCCGACGCGTCTTCGAGTTTTTCGTCCTCCTCAAGGTGAGGGGCAGCGTTTCAGGGAGCAGTGGGCGTTCCTCTGCCCGCCCTGACCTTTCATCCCTTTCCTTACAAACGCCTGAAAGTTTGGCTCTGCTGGAGGCCGCCGGGCTGAGCTCTGTGGGCTGCTTGTCTGCCAGAAAGATGGGACCCCTGGGGTGCCCAGAGAGCAGGGCTGGAGTTAAGAAGCAAGCCCTGAGCCACTTACCAGGCTGGGGAGGGTCAGGCCCAGGAGTGTGAGGGGTTTCTGTTTCCATTTTCAAGCAATCTCTGTTTTTGGATAGTTTCAAACACGAGATATTTAACTGTAGTGTTTTGTGGGAGTCTTTTCTAGAAGCATTAACCCACAACCCTGTTTTAACTTCCTTTCTTTTTAGCCATCAGCACCCCTGGCTGTGCCTGCACAGCGTCCCAGTGCCACACAACAAGGTTTTAACATCTCTTTTTGCTTTTTTTTCTCTTCCCCTGTTGTATAGCTGGGGCCAGGCTGGTGCTGAGGCTGCGGGGCAGAGTGAGGGGTCTGCCTGGCAGTGGTTTTTGCTGCTGGGGATCAGAGCATTCCCAGGGCCCCCGTGCTGTGCTCAGGGTGAGATCTGGTCCTGAGCTCTGCTGCTCACCCAGCCCTGACACAGCTCCTGCTTCTGCCAGCTCCCCCTGCCAGCAGGGAGGTGTTTGATTTACTTTCCTGTGCAGCTCCTCTGCAGATGTGGTGTTTACCAACTTGTTTATTCATAGCAAATAGGTCAGGAGCAATCTTTAGAGAGGAGAAGTGTGTTTGGTTAGGAAGCAGCAGCCCTTGGTGCAGGTGGGAGGTGAGTGTGTGAGTGCTGCCTGCTGCTTCTTGGAGCTTCCAGCTGGGAACTTTGGGCAGCCGTGGGGAATGTCCTGCTGGGTTCACCACCTGCACTGTAGGGAACAGATTTTATGAGCCTGGTTTTGGTGTGGCTCTGGAGCTGTCCCTTGGAGCAAGGAGTGGGGATGTTCTCCCAGCTCCACCTCCTCGCAGTGCTGGCTCAGATGTAGAGCTGCTGGTTCTGCCCTGGGCTGGTGCCTCTCCTCCTCCCTGTTGTTGAGGTTTGTTTTATTTTGCCTTTGTCAAGCTGGGCAGGCTGCTCCAGGCAGCATCAGGAAGGGGTTTGTGCTGGGGAGGGAGTGGTTGGGAGCCACGGGTGTGTTCCTGGTTTTCTCAGCATGCTTTGGAGCCTCCTCACCCATCAGTTTGCCTGTGGTGTGGTGTTCTGGGGACAGTGCTGGTTTGTGGGGACCTCACATGGTGCTGGGACACGTGCTGGTGGCAGCTCTGCTCAGAGGAGGAGGAGATTGGGTTTTGCAGCAGTGCTGGAGCTGCCTGATGCTGGGAGCAGTGGGGTTGGAAGGCATAAAAGCCCTCACCCAGTGATGTGGAACCTTCCCACTCGAGGTGATGTGGGACCCTCCCACTCGAGTTGATGTGGGACCCCCCCACTCGAGGTGATGTGGGACCCCCCCACTCAAGGTGATGTGGGACCTTCCCACTCGAGGTGATGTGGGACCCCCCCACTCAAGGTGATGTGGGACCTTCCCACTCGAGGTGATGTGGGACCCCCCCACTCGAGGTGATGTGGGACCTTCCCACTCAAGGTGATGTGGGACCCCCCCACTCGAGGTGATGTGGGACCCTCCCACTCGAGGTGATGTGGGACCCTCCCACTCGAGGTGGTGTGGGACCCTCCCACTCGAGGTGATGTGGGACCCTCCCACTCAAGGTGGTGTGGGACCCTCCCACTCAAGTTGATGTGGGACCTTCCCACTCGAGGTGATGTGGGACCCCCCCACTCGAGGTGATGTGGGACCTTCCCACTCGAGGTGATGTGGGACCCCCCCACTCGAGGTGATGTGGGACCCCCCCACTCGAGGTGATGTGGGACCTTCCCACTCGAGGTGATGTGGGACCCCCCCACTCGAGGTGATGTGGGACCTTCCCACTCGAGGTGATGTGGGACCCCCCCACTCGAGGTGATGTGGGACCCTCCCACTCGAGGTGATGTGGGACCTTCCCACTCGAGGTGGTGTGGGACCCCCCCACTCGAGGTGATGTGGGACCCCCCCACTCGAGGTGATGTGGGACCTTCCCACTCGAGGTGGTGTGGGACCTTCCCACTCAAGTTGATGTGGGACCCCCCCACTCGAGGTGGTGTGGGACCTTCCCACTCGAGGTGGTGTGGGACCTTTCCAGGGCCAGGAAGAGGTGTTTGGAAGCGAGGGGTGTGTGAGGAGGCTGTGGTGGGGGTGTTGGTGCTGATGCTCTCTCCTGGCTGCTCCAGGCTCTCTTCGTGCTCTTCATCCTCGCGTACATCCACATCGCCTTTTCCCGCTCTCCCATCAACTGCCTGGAGCACGTGAGGGACAAGTGGCCCCGGGATGGCATCCTGAGGGTGGAGATACAGCGTAACTCCAGCAGAGCCCCCATCTTCCTGCAGTTCTGTGGTGTGGAGAAGTTCCCAGGAATGGTGGTCGAACCCACGGCTGAGGAAGAGGAGGAGGAAGAGGAGGAAATGACCGTGGATATGTTTGAAAACAGCTCTGTCAAGGTGAAGAGGAGTTGCTGGGTGTGTGGAGGGAGGAGTTGGTTGGTTGGTTGGTTACTGCAGTCATCCTGTGCACACCGTGTCCTGCTGTGGTCCCTGGGCCACCTGGAACCAGGGTGTGCTCCTTGGCTCTTCCTGAGTCTCCACGTTAGCCTCTGGTGGTTTACTACAGAGAGTAAAGTCTGAGAAAGTGGCCTCTTGTCCTCCTCCTCCTGGAGGTGGGGTCTGGGCCAGGGGGTGTGGAGGGAGGGCAGAAGCAGGGAGGTGCTGGTGTGACCATTCCCTGCTGCCTTTTCCCAACAGTTTGAGCTGGATATCGAGCCCAAGGTGTTCCTCAAGCCCTCCCAGGTGAGCAGCACTGAGGCCCTGCCCCACAACGAAACTCAGGAGTTGTCATTTAGTGAAGCAGCCACTAAAGGTATGCAGCCTCTGCGGGAGACTGTGTCCGAGTTTGAGATGCTAGCCAGAGCAGGTAAAGACCCCTCACTGCTGTCTGTCCTCCCCTTTCCCTGCCTCTGCCTCCTCCCTGCCCATCTCCTTCCTCTTGCCTTCCTGCAGTCACCTGAAATGTCTCCCCTGGGGCATTTTCCTTTGGGATTGTCTGGGCTATAAAATCAGCCTTGGGCTCTGTGGTGACAGCACTTGGTGTCTCAGCTGAATGTCACTCTCCCTCTTCACCATCCTCTGGAGGTCTGCAGGGATCCCCATGCTGACAGTGCACGTGCCTCCTCCTCCTCCTCCTCACAGGGTTTGGGGTGGATTTTGGGTCCCTGAGTCAACGCTGCTCCTTCAAATAGTGAATTAATCCTGCAAGCCACCCAGCAGGTTGTGGTGGATTGGGAGGTGCAGCCCCACATCACTCAGGAGATCACCATGCTCTGTCCTGCCCCTTCTGCAGCTGCTGATGGCTCCTGAACTCCAGAGGGAGATTTAGTGGCTTTGTTTTATTGAAAATGAAATTCTGGTGCTGGAAAACATCTGTTTCTAATGGGCAGGGAAGGAAATATATTTTAAAAAATCCATCTTTTCAAATGGGTTCCAGATACCTTAGGTTTTTTTTTTCCCAGGTTTCTGGGGCTTTGAGGAACTTGGCCTGGTGAGAGGTGTCCCTGCCCATGCAGGAGGGTTAGAACCAGATGATTTTTAAGGTCCCTTCCAGCCCAAACCATCCTGTGGTTGTGTGTACCCCTCATTTGATGTTTAGGCAGACTGTTTCCTTGGAAAAACGTGTTGTGATGCAAAGGGAGTGATCATTGTGTTGCTCTTTAACCATTTTTGTTCCCAGTTGAGCTTGAATTTGTTCTATAATGGAAAGGGAAGATGAAGCAGGCACAGAGGGCAGTGGGGGGCTGGGTGTCAGCCCTCAGTGAGGTGGCTCTGTCACACAGTGTCCTGTGTCACTGTCACTGTGGTTACCTCCCCCTCGGCGGGTGCAAAGTGCCTTTTCCTGACGTTTTCCCAAACAATCTGGAAAGCAAGAGATGAGAACAGGAACCGAGTGGCCTGGGGGCTGTCAGGTGGGCAGGGTTGGACAACCCTCTGCCCTGAGGCTTCCCTGGAGGTTCCAGGGGAAGGGGCTGCAGGTCTGGGGGGGATTTGGGTTTAAATCGGGACCCTGGAGCCCGCTGCTGGTTCTTCTTGCCAGAATGTGGAGGAGAAGGGGGAGAGGAGGAGGAGAAGGAGGGAGGGTCGGGGGTGCTGTTTTCTCTCTGTAACTTTGCCCAGCCTGCAGCTGAGCCCCCTCCCCCTCAGTGTGGCCACAGGAGGAGTACATCGTGGAGTACTCCCTGGAGTACGGGTTCCTGCGCCTCTCCCAGAGCACCCGGCAGCGCCTCAGCATCCCCGTCATGGTGGTCACCCTGGGTGAGTCTGGCACTGACCCTGCTGGGGGAGGTGGTGGTGATGGTGAGTCCTGGTGAGCATGTGGCCCCTCCAGAGGGGTTGTCCCCTCTCCAGCCCTGCAGTGGCAGTCACTGGCAGCTGATGGCGCTCATTTTCCACTCAGGAGAGCGGCGTGGGGTGAGTGGGAGCTGCCCGAGGGGAAGCTGGTCCAGCCAGCCCAGTTTCCTGACTGAGGAGGGAAGAGGTGGTGGTGCTGTGCCAGGGGTGACACTGAGATCTGCTGGCACTCTCTGTTTTCTCTCCTGGGATTTGCTCCCTTAGAACCCATCCCAGTCAGAAATAAAGTCTCCATTCCTGTGAGCTGGTGCAGCAGTCAGGCTGGGTGTCATTACCACTGCCACTCACACTGGAGTGCAGCTGGGCTGGAGGCTCTGCTGGCACGTGGGGGAGTGAGGAGAGGACTCTGCTGGCCACACCATCCCTGTGGCCTGAGGTCTGGATGTTCTGAATGGCTTTTTTTGTCTTCTCTCTAGATCCTACCAGGGATCAGTGCTTTGGGGACAGGTTCAGTCGTCTGTTGCTGGATGAGTTCCTGGGTTATGATGACATCCTGATGTCAAGTGTCAAAGCTTTAGCTGAAAACGAGGAAAACAAAGGTAAGGCTTCCAGCAGCTGTGCAGAGCAGTTGGGTGTTTGTTCTGTGGATACACAAACGTCATCTTCTGACTATTGATTAACCTCCAGAGCAGGGAACAGATCCCCTGTGTTGTGTAGAGATGTGATTGCCAAGGACAGAACAAAACCAGGAGGGGAGAGGTGGCTGCAAACGTCATTTCCCACCACCTATTGCATGCACAGCACTCAGGGTGCTGCTCTGAGGGGGTGTTTCAGATCCTTTTCCTTCAGAAGGTGCTGGAAGCTTGTTCCTGCTTGGTGGGTTCCTCAGACCAAGCTGCTGTGTTTGTGTTTGGTTTCTGTCTCCAGGTTTCCTTCGCAATGTGGTGTCTGGGGAGCACTACCGCTTCGTCAGCATGTGGATGGCCAGGACATCCTACCTGGCAGCCTTTGTCATCATGGTCATATTTGTAAGTCAGCAGGAGCTGGGCAGTGCCTGGACTGCATGTGTGTGAGCTGTGACAGCCCAGGCCTTGAGCTCTTATCTGTTTGTAGAGCCCAGGGAGTACCAGGTTCTACTCCGGGTTCATTTTGTTTATTTTAATGCGGGCTCTTAAAGTCCTAACAGTGAAACAGAGGAGCAGGAATAGGCTGAAGTGGTGGTTTTGTTTTCAGAGAGGAGATTCATGAGTCTCTGAGTGTGGTTAAACACACGGGGTGCAGATTTTTGTCCTGTGAGACTTTTAAGAACAGGCCTCGCTAATTCACCAGGAGTGATCAAGATAAAACTCCTGTGACTGTGTGAGGTGGGGTGGCTGCACGAGACAAGATCCTAAGAGATACCTGAGCCTGTGTTCAGTGTTGGGTGTCTGTCTGTCCCTGTGTCTGTCTGTCCTACTGCAGCAGAGCTGAGGGCTTCTGGGGAGGTGTGAACTGCTGGGAGGAGCACAGAGCAGGACGGGAAGAATCCCCAGATCCAGCTCTGCTGCTGCTGTTTGGTTTGGCCCCTGCTCAAACATTCCAAATCTGCCTCTTTACAAACAAATTACTGTCTATTTCACTGCACTAATACAAAAATTAATTGCTGTTTGTGAAGTCCTAATTGCTCTTTGGGAGGTGGGTGTGTGTGGCTCAGATGAAGGAGCGTGGGCAGTGCTCAGCTCACTGTGGAACACAGCAAGTCCCAGTCTGCCTGTGCTGGCCTCTGCCCTGGCCTGGTGCTGAGGGGTCTCCCCAGACCCCCCCAGCTCTAACACTGCCTCTCCTCTCCCCTGCAGACTCTCTCTGTTTCCATGCTCCTGCGTTACTCACACCACCAGATCTTTGTCTTCATAGGTAAGGATTTTCTAAGGGGCTGAGGGTGTGCTGGGCACTCTGCCTGCTCCAGCACTCTGTGTCCCATGGCTGTTGCTGTCTGAAGGGTCTGGGTGTCACAGCAGAGGGAGTACATCCCCCTGTGCCCCTCTCATTGCCCCCTAGAGCTCATCTGTCTCCTGACAGGTGTTGGGGACAGGGGCAGTGGACTTCACTGCGGGTTGCTGTGCTTAAAATGGGGGTAACCTGGGGGTGGGAGAGTTCCTTGGCCCCACAGCCACTCAGTGTCACTTGTGTTTTCCTTCCTGCAGTTGACCTCTTACAGATGCTGGAAATGAACATGACAATTGCATTCCCTGCAGCTCCCCTCCTCACTGTCATTCTGGCCCTAGTAGGTAAGGACATGGGTTTTCTTTGTCCATGTGCAGCAAGTCCCTTCGGGAGCTGTAGAAAATCCAATTTCCTGTTCTGACCTGGGCAGGGCAGGTGGTTGGTGTGTCAGCTCACCACAAGGGGGAAGGCTCTGGAATTTGATGGCACAGTGAGCTGCATTGTCCTTCTGGGTCCCCTGGAAAAGCAGCTCATTTGGAAATCACACAAACTGGAGCTTTGTCACCTTCGTGTGTTTCAGATTCACACTTCTGTGCCCACATTACATTAGTGCAGTTCGAATTTAAAAAAAAAATAAGCAACCAGAGCCACCCAACTGTGCTTTCAGAGCCAGCTGATCCCCTGGCCATGGCTGTCAGCAGTGAGGCATGTTTGCCCTCCTTTGTGGTCTCTGCTGTGTCCCCAGCTCTGGATGTGACAGAGCTCCTTCCCCTGCCTCCCCGTGGCTGAGCTGGTGTCACCCTGAGCCCTGCTGACATCAGTCCCCTCTGTCCCCAGGCATGGAGGCCATCATGTCAGAGTTCTTCAATGACACCACCACTGCATTTTACATCATCCTGATCGTGTGGCTGGCTGACCAGTACGATGCCATCTGCTGCCACACCAACACCAGCAAGAGGCACTGGCTCAGGTACCAGGGGGCTGGGGCCTCATTCCCACCTTGTCCCTCTCTCCAATGGGAGGAGGCAGCTTCAGATCTGTGCCAGCCCTCCCAGGCAGGAGGGATTCTGCTCTCCGGGTCACCCTGGGACCTGCCCTGCACCTCACAGGCCCAGAGTGTGATTGCTCCACCTGGGTTGTGCCTGGGTGTCAAGAGTCGCCTCAGGCCTCCTCCTGCCCCTTGGTTTACCCTGTTCATAGCCAGGCAGTTTAATTACCTGTTAATTGGAGCCTGCACACCCTGTGCAGAGTGCCCCAGCTCACAGCCAAACCCATCTTTGTCCTTCCTGCTGCCCTGCCCTGATGTTTGTTGCCTTCCTGTCCAGGTTCTTCTATCTGTACCACTTTGCCTTCTATGCCTACCACTACCGCTTCAACGGGCAGTACAGCAGCCTGGCACTTGTCACCTCCTGGCTCTTCATCCAGGTGAGTGGCTGTCACTTTTTTTTGCTGCATGTCAGTGCCCCCAGCCACGTGCAGCCAGGTGCCACTGTGTGGGCTCAGTCACTCCTCCTGCCCCAGAGGCTCTGCCTGACTGTGGCTGCAGCTCAGGCATTGCTGATGTTAACAGCACTGCCAGCAGGAGCACAGGGGAGGAAATCACCTGCAGTTTGGGCTTGATCAAGCTTCTTGTCCAGCTGAGTCTGGGCAGCAATCTTTATTTATGTGAGAGATGGAAATAAGCCCTGGTTTGGAAGTGGAACAGCAGCAGGAGGCTGTTGAGCAGCAGGGCTGTGTGGTCACTGGCTCCAGAGCAGCTGTGTGACTGACAGCAGGCTGATGCTGAGTGAGTTTTGGAAGGTGTTAGGGTAGGATTTCCATCCTGTCCTGCTGGCAGGAAACCCATGGAGGATCCTCCTGTGCAGAGGCTGAAGAGTGGCTCAGGTCTGTGCAGGGAAGGTGCTGGCCAGGCCTGCTCCAAATGGACATCTCCAGGATCCTGGTTCAGGATTCCCTCTGTGGGTCTGTCCTGTTCTCTGTGGCAGGGGTGGAGCAGGGACCTGACCATGAGCTACCTGAGCCCTCCTTGTTCTCAGCCAGGACAAGGGAGTTGGACTGGATTCAGAAAGGAGCTCTGACAGCAGCTTGCAGGGATCATAGCAGAAGGGATAAATCTTTCCAACCTTTGGGATAACCTCGGGCTCTCTGAGCAGCCCAGTCCCGTCCCCCCTGCCTTGACAGCCAGAGGACAGCAGGGTTTCCTCAGGCAGGCCCTCAGCCCACCCTAGGAGTGACTCCTTTCCCTTTGCCTTCTCCAGCACTCAATGATTTACTTCTTCCACCACTACGAGCTGCCCGCCATCCTCCAGCAGATCAGGATCCAGGAGATGCTGCTGCAGAACCAGCAGGTGGGGCAGGGGACGCAGACGACGCTCCAGGACAACCTCAACAACAACACCACAGCTGCCCCCGTCGAGGCTGGGGGACGCAGGGCCCCCCTGACCCCCGGGCCCCCAGGGGACAGCAGTGGCCCCGCTGCCCTGGCTCCCGCCGAGGCCTCCAGCGTCATCGCCGCCGCCACCTCCGTGGGCAGCGACCTCAGCTGGGTGGCCGAGACCGCGGCCATCGTCACCGAAGCCTCCTTCCTCTCTGACCTGAGCTCCAGCCTGCTGGAGCCCAACGTGGTGCACGAAGCCGTGGCCAACGGGAGCCCCCAGGATGCCACTGCCTCGGGTTTGGTTGCCCGCATCAGGGTCAGCAGCGACCACCCCGAGGCGGCCGTGGGCTCCATCACCATCGAAGTCACCTCAGCCCCCGCGGTGGCTGCCGAGGGGGCTCCGTCCGCGCCCCCCGGCCCTTCCCCTCCCCAGCAGACTGCGTCTGTCGAGGGCTCGGGCGGCCAAGCGAGGCCTAGTGACAAGGACAAGGTGGCAGGGAGCCCCCCGGCCCCTGCCCAGGACACTGCTCGGGACAGGCACCCCGGGGAGCGGGGACAGAGCAGCCCCTGCCCAGCCCCAGCAGAGAGCAGCACACCTTGCTCCAGAGCGTGCTCGGAGCCGGACTCGAGGAGCCTGTCCTGAGTCTCTGTGACTTCTCTGGACTGCCAGGAAGACGTTTGGATTTCCTTTGTTTCTATTTCTCACTTCACCATCATCCTTAACCCATTAATTCCTCTTCGCAGCAGCAGAGTGGCTGGACTGGAATCGCAGCTGCAGGGAGAGCCACGGGAGAAACTTGGAGCTTCCCTGCTCCTTGAGGGGAAGAGGAGCTTATGACCCTCCCCAGACACTAGATCTGCTCATGCCAGAGCAAAGTTGGCCAATAACCAAAGCAGAAACCACAGTTTGACCCCATCTTTTTTCTCCCCTGTCTCAGTCAGTGGGTTTGGGGGGGTGGGAGCTGCCATCTCTGGGTTAGAGCTTCCATCCCTGGGCTGAGTCCTGTGCTGGCAGCCCCGGGGAGGAGCTCTCCCTGGGGGGGGCCGTGGGGTTTTAGCCTCTCCTGGATGTGTGTGGGGCAGAAAGTGGGGGCTCCTGGCCACAGGCAAAGGCTCTTAAGTGACATCTGGTGGGAGGGGACAGGTGGCTGTGGGAGGGGGACACGGCAGCAGCTCTGCCTTGCACCAGGCTGCTCTGGGTGACCTGATTGGATTTTCAGTGCCTTGTCCCCTCTGTGGGACAGCTCAGCCCCAGCCCAGAGGAGAGAGGAGCTTCCCCTGGCCTCAGCCTGTGCATGAGAGGGTTCAGCAAAGATCCAAAACACTAAAGCCAAGACATTTCAGCCAATTTTTCCCTGGCAGCAGAGGTGGAGCTGGCTGTGCCCAGCCCCTCACCCATGGGGGTGGGATGGAGAGCAGCTCCCCGGGGGGCTTCTGGGTGGGTTTACACTTGCAGGGGGAGAGGTGTGGGAGTGGGCTGGGAGGAGAGTGATGCTCGGGGAGGGGGGGAGCACAGTGGCCATGGGTAGGGCTGGGAGGTGAGGTGGGGGGAACTGGGGCACAGCAGGAGGGTCCCTGACTTCAGCCTTGTCCTCCCCACCACCACAGTGTCCCCTGGAGTCCTCAGGGGGCTCCTTTGTGCATTTGTGGTTTCCATATCAGCACCACAGCAGCTCGCAGCCCCTCACTTCACTTTTCTCTGCATTTCCCAGCCAGGTGCCCCATTTTTTTTTTTTTTTTTCTTTTCTCTCTTTATCTCGGAGCCCCGGGTGTTGCTCTGGGGCACGGGGGAGCTGCTTGTGACCAGCGTGTCCCATCCTGCCACCGCCCTTCCCGGGAAGGGGCCTCGGAGCCCCCTTGCTGCCTCCAGGGATGGGCCAGGGAGTGCAGAATAATCGTAGGCTTTTCAGAGGAGTGGGGGGGGGGGGGGGGAGGAGGGGGTGTGGGGGGGAGCAAACCAAATGATTTGATGAATGAAGAGTAGAGTTCATTCTATTTAATTAATGTACAAAAATGTGTTTGTATATAATAATAAATATTACCTCTAAGGGCTGCTCTGGTGTCCTGCGGGGAACGAGGATCCTGGGGAGGGGGGGGAGAGGGGTGGGCAGAGCCAGTCCAGCACTCGGGGGTCTGCTGCCCCCCTGGGGGTCACCCCCTGTCCCCCCTCACACCTCGGAGGGGGGTGGCAGTGCAGGTGTCACCGCTGTGTCACTGGAGGGGCTGGCACTGCCCTCCCCCCGGCCCTGTCCCAGGGGCGCTGAATTCCCGGGGCTGTTCGGGGGATGTTGAGTTCCCTCTGCTGGATTCCCGAGGGGCTTTTCCACACCCGGTGGGGGCTGAGCCACGGGCCGGTGCCGGTACTGGTGCCGGTACTGGTGCCGCCCATCTCAGCGCCTGCCCCAGGAGGGCTCCTTGGAGCTGGCTCTGGGCTCAGCCCGACCATGGGCTCAATGCCACCCTGTCCTGCTGCCACATCCGTGTGGGCCGGGGGCTCCTCACCTTCCTCCTCTTCATCATCATCCTCATCCTCACCATTACTGCTGTGCCGCGGCTGGGCAGGGCTGGGCCGGGGGGTCCCTGGGTGGAGGGAGGGGAAGGGTTACACCCCAAGCCTTGCTGCACTTTGGATAGAGCTGGAAGAGAAACCTGAGACTTATTGGGTTGGGTTGGTTTTGGATTTTTTTTTGGTTGGTTTTTTTTTGTTTGCTTGTTTTTTCTTCCTTCTTTTTTTCCTTTTTCGTCTCCCTCTTTTATCTACATGGTTTAAAAGCACAGCCTGGCTGGAGGCACTGCCTGCTGCAGTGTGCCCTGGTTCTGTAGGACCCCCCCAGAATAACCCCCTGCACTTTGAGCCCCCCATCACCCGCAGGAGGGAGCAGGGGGGTTGAGGAGGAGCTGAAGGCCCAGGACCCCCTTCAGCCACTCCAGGGCCGGTTTCCCTCCCGTCCCTCATCCCTTTGCTCCTGATCCCACCACGGCCGGGCCGGGGGTTCTGCTCTACCCGGTTCACAGGGATATTCGGGGGTCTGCCAGCCCCTTCTCGACCCCCCTGCCCCACGTCACCTCTGCTCCCGGGGCTCCTCGGGGCCACTCCTGGCAGTGCCCAGCGCAGCCACCAGCTCGCTCCGCCGCAGCAGAGCCGCCCGCAGCTGCTCCCGCATCTCCTGGATCTTCCCCTCCAGCTCCCGCAGTTCGCTCTCTCCCGCCGCCCTGTCCGGGGGCTGCAGCGCCCGCTCGGTCCCAGGGGTCTGCGGGGACCCCTCGCCCTGGGCGGGGGCTTTGTCGAGCTGGAAGCGCACTCGCCTTCCCTCCTTCCGCAGGGTGCTCCAGGGCTGCCCCACCGCCTGCCCCGGCTGGAGGTGGCACCTTTTGGGGAGGGGGCGAAGGGTTGAGCTGGGAGGTCCCTCTGTGCCCCCAGGAAGAGGGGAGGGGGGGCACCCAGCCCTACCTCTGCTCCAAGCTCAGCTGCCGGCTCTTCTGCTCCTCCGTGCCCGTGTTCAGTGCCCGGTGGATTTTCTGTAGGGCACATGGGAAGGGTGAGATGGATGGGGCGCGGTCTGGGGGCCACCGGGGGGGCTGTGACAGCCCGGAGGTTGTGCAAGGGAAGTGGGAGCAGCAGCCCCCGGGGGGGGGTCTCTCGGGCAGCAGCCCCACCTGGCTGGTGTGCAGCCAGTAGTTGAATTTCTTCTTGCGCTTGATGCGGGGCAGGACGAGGCGGTAGAAGATGTGCTCACCCAGCGAGGTGAGCAGGGACCCGCTCAGCCCGATGCAGAGCAGCACGAACAGCCCCGAGAAGTGGTAAATGCCCATCTGCAGGGTCTGGGGGGGACACGGGGGTATCAGACAGGCTTAGGGGAGGAAAGGGAAGGAGAGGGGAAGGAAGGGGAGGGGAAGTGAGGGAAGGGGAGGGGAGGGCAGGTCAACATTCCCCAGAGCTCTCCCAACCAGGGGCCGGGCTGCCCGCACCTCGGTGACAGCGAAGACGCGCTTGCCGCAGGGCACCATCTTGTACCATTTGTCGTGCAGGAGGTCGATGAAGCCCGAGGACTTGTAGCGGCTGATGAACTCGGAGATGTTGGAGGTCAGCGGCGAGTTCTGGGGGAGGCCAATGCCATAACCTGGGCCCGGTGAGGGGAAAGAGAGCGGCAGAGCTGGGGCAGGGGGGCACAGACCCCATCCCAGTACCCCCAGGGCATGGGACCCTCCCCACCCTGCACGGCCCCAGCTGCAAGCAGAGCACACACGTGTGTGCACACACCCACATCCATCAGGTACACGGACAGACACCCCCCCACCCTGCTGCAGCTCCCCCCTCCCCCCCCCAACCTTCAATGGCGAAGGGTTTGCCCACGGTGAGCAGTTTGCAGTCGGAGTCGATGGACACCTCGTAGTCCAGCAGTGACTTGTCCATGATGAAGGCGTTGAGCTTGGGGGGCTCTGTCCTGCACCAGCACAGGGGCACCCTCAGGGAGGGGGCTGCTCCCCGCTTCCGGAGGGAACCCCCAGCCTGAGCCCCCTCACTGGGGTGGGGTGGTGGAAGTGGGGGTGCAGGTGCACAGCCTGCAGGGAAGGGGCAAGAGGACACCCCCCCTCTCGTGACCTCCCCACCCCTCACTTGAGCATAGTGACACCGGCAGGGGTGGTGGGGACGCTGTGGCGCCGCATGTACTCGTGCATCTCGGGGAAGCTCTTCTTGATGTACTCCTCAGCACTGCTCTCCCAGACCGTGCCAAAGCGGAAGCCCCGTGAGGGGTGATGGAGCTGGAAGGGGGCACCAGAGCATCAGCACCCCCGGCCCCACCTCACCCCCATGAACGCAGCCTGGACACCCTCCTACCTTTGGGTCGTGAATGCCCGAGAGCTCCTCAAAGGTCTTGTCCCCCACCATGACGGCCGCCAGGTTGGCCGTGTAGCTGGAGAGCACCAGGAGGCAGAAGATGGCCCAGAGGTTCATGAGGAAGCGGCCTGTGCAGCATTTGGGCGTCTTGCTGGACACGGTGCGCCCAAAGAGGATGGCATAGCAGAGGTTGAGGGCTGAGGAGTAGGAGAAGATCTTCATGCGGTTGCGGCCGTGGGGGGTCATGCCATAGGGGCTCTTCCACTCGTAGAGGGTGAGGAAGAGTGCTGTGGTGTGCAGGGCAACGAAGATGCCCACCCACATGGTCCAGTGCAAGGGCCACATGAAGGCCCCGATGGGCGACGCCGTGTCCTTGGTTCTCACCAGGATGCCCAGGCTGGTGGAGAAGAAGGGGCTGGTGAAGTCGATGACTTTGCTCCGTGCCGAGTTGATGCTGAAGGAGGTGACGGCCATGTGGGCCGTGCCACTGAGCAGGTCCCCCACCAGCCCTGTCCAGCGCCCGTTCTTCCAGGCCCCGTATTTCCCATCGCCGACGATGTAGAGCTCAAAGTCAAAGGCCATGTCCTCAGCCAGCTTCTCCAGCAGGTCAATGCAGTACCCGTAGCAGCACTTCTTGTACTCCCTTGGCACTGAGCCATTCTCAGCACCAAGCTCCTCAAAGAGGGCGTCCAGCACAGCTGAGTCGTTGGTGCCAGGGTCCAGGCAGAGCTGCCCGGCGGGGCAGCTCCCATCCTCATCCACCTCCCTGGTGAAGACAAAGGGATGCTCCACCAGCGTCACCACCCGCAGCCTGGCACGGGGCCCCTCGCCAGGGCTCTGGTGTTGGCGGTGGCTCTGCCAGGCACCCTGCTCCAGCTCCAGGGTGCCGTGGTGCCAGGTGCCCACCGTCACCCAGGTGGGGTCCCCCCGTGAGTCCCTTCGCAGGCTCCAGATCCGGTAGAGCCGCTCCGGCCGCACCAGCGTCGCGTTCTCCACACGCAGGGGCCCCGTCCGGCCCTGGAAGGAGGTGTTGGCCATGACCCTGGTGGGAGGGAGCAGGTCACAGCTCCAGCATCACCAGGGATGTGGGCAGGGGGGAGTAAGGGACAGGGAGCAGGAGGTGCCAGAGATGGGTCCAGCCAAGAGCAGGGAGGAGGAGCAGGATGAGGCCCTAACACCCTGCAGCTCGGGGTGTTAATATTTATAGAGCAACGGGAGATGTGAAGTGACACATCTGTCCCCCCACAGGCAGCACAGACCGTGTCCGGAGGGCAGTGGGGACCAGGGAAGGGGGGAGGGGGCTGAGCCCCACAATGGGGGCTGCACACGGGGCTCTGCACACTCGGACCCCAGCACACTCGACCCCTTCCGCTGCACCCTGAGGTGATGGAGCAGGAAATGGGCACCCACAACACCTTCCTTACCGGGAGAGGAGGAGCCCCGGGGTCTCGCCACCCGCCCGCCGCCGGTCGGTGCAGGTCAGGGCTGTGGGCAGCAGGGACAGCTCGGAGTGGACGCGGGCAGCGCTGGCGATGGCCCTGGCCACCAGCTCCACCGCGTCCTGCAGGAAGAGCTCCAGCGGCGGGCGGCTGGCCTCGCCGAAGGCCAGAAGCCCCAGGGGCAGCCCCTCGGTTTGCAGCTCGCCGGCGCTGAGCGGGGAGCCCAGCATCCAGCGGGACTCCTGCGGCAGCAGCCCCGACTCCTCGGCCGCCTGGAAAATGAACCGAGCGCGCCGCAGGTCACAGCCGAGCAGCAGCACGGGGCTGGAGAGGGCCCGGAACCGCTCCCGGTGCTGCCGGAGGGAGCGGGTGGCCCCGGGCTCCTCCAGGTAGCCGAGGTCCAGGACGGTGCGGAGGAAGAGCCGGGAGCGGCGGGTCCAGAGGCTGAGGAAGCCGGAGACATCCCAGGGGTGGCAGAACACCAGGTTGGTCTCCTGCCAGTCGTTGGCCTCCAGGACGCTCACCAGCACGTCCACCAGCGTCTCCTGCGAGCTCTGCCGCTCCATTTGGAAGTGGAGAGGGCTCTGCCGACACAGAGTGGTGGTGGCTGCCCCCCTGCCCGTGGGAAGGGTCCGCAGGCAGCAGCAGGAAGGGTCCCTCCCTCCCCGGAGCCTCCCTGTGCTCCCAGCTCCGTCCCACCCGAGGTTCCCCTCACCCAGCACCCACCCGTGAGCAGAGGGGTGCTCAGGGACCAGCCCGAGGAGGAGACCCCGGGGGGCTGCTGGAAGAGCAGGGAAGTTGCCTTGGAGTAGGATGGGGCTGGGATAAAGCTGTGGTGGGGGTCAGGATGGAGCCGGGATGGCGATGGGAACGGGGGTGGAATGGAGCCGGAACGGGAGCAAGGATGGAGCCGGCAGAGCAGTCATGGGGGGAGGGAGGGGGAACGGTGCGGGTCTCACCTGTGCTCGGAAGGGCAGCGACCCGCGGGTCTCCGGGAGGCTGACGATAGGGACCTGGAGGGCAGTAGCCAGGAAATCGAGCTGCAGCAGCTCCCGGCGGGACCGCGGCAGCGCCAGCACCGCGACCACCCCGCGCCCCGCCACCGCCCAGCACAGCCACCGCGCCAGCGAGCTCGGGTCCCGCGTCGCCGGACCGCCCGCCACCACCTCCAGGCTGAGGTTATGGGGCAGCTCCGCCCCCCCGAGACGCCCCCCGGGGCCGGGGGTCCCGCCGGTGCCGGCGGCTGCGGCCAAGGCTGCGCGGAGGCGGGGGGGGACGGCGGGCGGCAGCAGAGCCCCCACGCTCACGGCGGGGCCGGTGGCGGGGTCGGTGCGGGCCGGGACGCGGCAGGGCTGGGGGTGCCCCCCCGCCGCCCCCAGCACCGCCGCCAGCAGCCAGAGAGCCCGCAGCCCCCCCATGCCCCGCACAGGCTCCGCCGCTCTGCTCCCCGACGGGGCGGGCCGGGGGCGGGCCGGCAGCCTCCACCCCCGGTCCTCGCCAGCCCCGTCCCCGAGCGGAGCGGGAGGGTCCGGAGGGGCCGCCCCGGACTGGTGCTGCTTTGCGAGGCACCCCCAGGTCCAGCAAAGGAACCCCCGCTCTTGCCGGGGGGTCCCCGCTGCCTTTGGACCGCCGGGACCTTCCTCCTCCTCCTCCTTCGGGCGGGCGCCCACGGCCAGCGCTGGGCTGTTGCTGAGCCGGGCTCGGAGCCGTAAATTCTCCTCCCTCCCGGTAAATGCCCTGACCCGCCCCCTCCATCCCTCCGCAATCGGAGCCGCAGCCCCAAGACCGGGGGGTTCCGAGGGGTCCCGTCCCGCAGGGTGGGGAGGGGGCGAGCGGCTGGACATGCAGCAGCTTCGCAGCAGGGATGGACGGGGAGGGGGGGGATCATCCTCCTCATCTGCACTGAGGAAACTGAGGCACAGCACGGCCCGGGGGGGCTCCCCGGCACCAGCAGGACTGTGAGCTGCAGAGGGACGGAGCCGCCGGGAAATTAATAAGCCAGAGGAAGCGACCGGTGGAGCCAAAACCAGCTGGCAAAAGATATTGATCCCTGAGAAATGTAATGAGTCACAGCTAATGAATTCCCCTGCGGAGATGGGCTGGGGGTGGGGGGGCAGAGGGAATCCTGCCAGGGCAGGGGAAGTGCTGGAAGCCTCATTTTGGGGGTGATGGCCCCCCCCTGGAGCAGGGTCCCCATCCCAGAGCCCCCAGCAGCTCCTTTCCCAGTAGCTCTGCCCCACTTGTAGCTGAGTGCTGCCTCCTGCCATGAAACAGCCCCCCCAGACCCCGACCCCCGTGCAGCAGAGGAGGGGGAGCCCCCATCCTCCCTCCTGTTCTGTCCCCACCCATCATCCCAAGACCATTAGGAGACACTGGGACAAACTGGGAAGGGTGGGCTAGGCCTGGGGGGGGTCTCAGGGCTCTCCATAGGGAAGGGACAGGCTCACCCTGCAGCCCCCGGCCCGGGCTGAGGTCCCACAGCAGGAGGGGGGGTGTTTGCTGGGGTGGGAGCAGTGGAGTGAGTGGCTCATTAGGATAAAAGCATCGGCAGGAGTTGGCAGGAGCCCGTCCTGCACCAGGCAGCCAATTAAACTGCACCTTAAATCAGCTCATTAGATCAGCTCCGAGGCTCCTGTTGTACAGAACAGGGCAGGGGGGGTGGGGGTGGGGGGGTTGGTTCCATCCAAGGGTTCCCTCCAACCCGAAGTCCCTGCTCTGCTCCCTGCCAGGTGGGTCACTGAGCTCCACCCCCCAGCAGGCATTGAAGAAAAACCTCAGGCATCTTTCACTATAAAAACCAAGTCTTTTTTTTATGTAAAAAATAAACCTAAACAAAACCCACAACCCCCGCTGCCAGGCTTGTGACAATACAAAAGGCCCAGTCCACAGAACACCGTGAAAACCAAGTAGCTGGATCCAAATATATATAAATTGTGAATTTAGGAGATTGGAAATAGCACCTTGCTGCCCCCCTGACCCTCCCCGAGGAAGTCAGCCCAGTGCCCCAAAACCAGCACAGGGACCCCCCCACCCTGTCCCCAGCAGCACCCACCCTGCCCCGGGCACCCCCAGGAGCTGCTCAGCCCCTGCTGTCCCAGGACAGAACAATCCCACAGCAGGATCTGGGCTGGGAGGGATCCTGTGGTGCTGAGCAGCATTCCCAGAGCAGGACAGGCAGAAGGGATCTCCCAAAATCCAATCTCAAACCGGTATTAAGAGAAAAAAACAAAAACCAACACTTTTCTGTCTGCACTGCAGGGTCAAGTAAGGAAAAAAAATAAACGAAAAAAAGGGGGCAAGGAAGAGACAGGAAAAGAGCAGGAGCTGCCTCCTGAGCCCCTCCCTCGGAGCCGGCCGCTCCCAGCAGCAAATCGGGGGGGGAAGGGTCCCTGTGCCCCCCGCAGGCAGCAGCCCCCGCGGGTCCCGCTCCCGTGGCACCGGGCAGAGGCTCCGGCGCCGTCACCTCCTGGCGTGGGGGGTGGGCTCCTCCCCAGGGAGGGGCAGGGAGAGGCGGAGAGGGCGGGGGCTGCCTCTTCATTTGGCTGGTTTGGTGATGATGCGAGCAGAGAAGTCGAAGAGGTTCTTGTTGATCTTCCGGAGGGTGCTCACCTCCTCCTCCAGCTCGCTCACCTGGATCGTCAGGTGCTCCTGATCTCCCACCAGATTCTGTGGCAGAAAAACACCGTGGAAAAGGTTCAGGCAGCGGGGTCCCACATCAGTGAGAGGAGGCAAGTGATCCCCTGGACACAGCGAAGCCCAAACCCTTTTGTCCTCTTCCTCCTCCAACTGCAGCCCCTCCACTGCCAACCCCAGGGCCCATTCCTCCCCCGAGCCTTCACCCATCATCCCCAGCCCAGGAGCAGCTCTCACCTTTTCCCTTGTGGAGTACATCTGTGAGTACATCCTCTCTGCCTTCTCCAGGTAGCTCTCCCCAGAGTCCTGCAGGGACCAGACAGGAAACATGGATGCAGAAGACCCGGGGGCTGGAGGAGGCAAAGAAACCCCCAGCCCTGTGTGCTGCTCTCCCTGGCACTGTGCTGCGAGTAGAGGAACCCCAGGGACATTTTCCCCAGCAGCAACGAGGCAGCCCCAGCAGTGGGGCAGCACGGAGGAGAAGTTTTGCACCCTCCAGCCCACACCACCCCCAATCTCCCCCTCCTCTGCCATCCCCACACCTGCTGGTGGAGCCCCAGGCGCAGTGTCACCCCCTCAGTCTCCTGCTCGTCGTTGCTCTCGGTGCCCTGGAGGTGTTTGCTGAATTTGGGGAGGGGGACACTGGGCTTCCCATCTGGGTTGAACATGTTGGCTGGAGCCAGCACGATGAAGGCGTTTGTGACCGGACCTGGAGGAGACAAGACAAGGGGATGGGTCAGACTCCCCCCCCCCAGCAGGGTCATCTTGTGCCTGGCACCTCGAAAGCAGAGGGTACAGGCAGCTGCCAGACCCCCTGCCACCCCCCCAGCTGCTGGGCAGAGCCTGAGCCCCTGCAGCTCCACAGCCTGGGCTGCACATCAGCAGTGGCCACTCTCCTCGCTGTCTCCTGCAATGATCCATCACACACTCTCGTTTGCCAGAGCTAATGAGTGCTTTAATTACTGCATTTACCCACACAGGCTGCTGCTTTCCATCACGCAGCCTCCTCTGACCCCCCCCCCTTCCAAACTCCTGCTCAATGGAGAAACCCCACTGCTGCCTCCCACCCCCCAAACCTCTCCCTATCGGACACAACCCCCTCCCAGCCCCCCAAAACCTCCCACACTGCCTGCAGACCCCTCCAGCAGCCTGGAGTGTGAGCAGAGCAGCTCTGTCACCATTAATAAATCCCCAGCCATCCATCTTCCCCTGGACAAACTCAACAGTGTGAAGGGAAAGGTTAAAAGGATCCAGATGCACCTGAGCTGCTGCAGAGGGAAAGGTGCAGGAGGAGGGAGGGGGGGTTGGAAGGGTTTGGAGCCACCCAAGGCTCTCAGTCTTTGCAGAGAGGTGGGAAAAAACCACCTCTGAGGCAGACAAAGGCTCCTGTGCCATCACCTCCCTCTCCAGCTAGTGCTGAGCCCAGCGTGAATCCCCCCCTGCTCTGCTCTCCCCATCCTGGGTTGCTGGGCTGAGCCTGTGCAGGTTTGTTTGTAGGGTTCACCTGAGCCATCAGGCTGAGCTCACAGATCTCAGCTTATATTGGATTCACTTCAGGGCTAACGAGCTCACTGGGGTCACGGGCTCAGGCCCTTCTCCAGACACAGCCTCCCCGGGCACTCGGGTGCATGTGGGGCAACTGCTCCCTGAGGAAAACAAGGAGGAGGATCCTGGATGTCCTCAGCGACAGGGTGAGATCCATGAGTCACTCCCCAGCAGCACAGGGGGGGTTTGGGTTGTCAGCAGACACGGGTAAGGTCAAAACATTCCTCCAGACAGGGAGGGAGTCCCTAAATGCCTCTGCCCTTCCCTTCCCGGAGGTGTGAAGTAATCAGCAGAGAGTGCCCAGGGCAGCTTCAGGGCAGCTGAAGTGAGACAGCATTGGCCCCGGGCAGCCCAGGAGGAATGGATCCCAAGGATCCCAAAGATAAGGACATGCCTACCTTTGTGATTCATTGTCCTCAGGCACTGCTTGCTCTGGATGTCCCACAGCCGGACTGTTTCGTCGTGTGAGCCCGAGAGCAGGAGGCTGCCATCCGTGGAGACAGACAGACACGTCACCTGGTTCCTGGAATGGGGAAGAGGAACTTTAAACTCGGGATGACCCCCCCCAGGACCGACAGAAACTGGTGAGGGGGCAGACAGGGCAGAGAAGGGCTTGGCAGGTATGTCTGCTCCCTCACCTGTGCCCTTTGAAGACCTTCCCGTTCTCCCGCTCTGTCTGGAAGGTCCGGTCCCTTTGGACCGGCTTCAGGAATGGAGGAAGGAAGGAAAGAAGGGAAAGAGCTGTTCAGAAGACTGAAGCCAGCAGGTTCATCCCTGTGTCTGGAGGGGGCAGAGGAGCACAGGGGAACCCAGGCCCTCCCACACCACCCCAGGCCACACGGGTCACGTAGGTGGGGAGGTGACAATGGCCAAGGGTGGCAGGGAGCAGATCCACAGCCCCACACACTCACCCAGGCACAGAGGTCAACCTGGAAGATGGAGCCATCCATGCCCCCACAGAACATGTGGTACTCAGAGAGGTCCAGGGTCACAGCCATGATCCCCACGTCGAAGAGGACGGAAAGCAGGAGCTCCCCAGACGAGACTTCCCAGAGCTGGAGGGAGAGGGAGAAGGAGATCAGGGGCCCAATATCACCCTGGACCAACACCCTGAGGTGGGCTGCCAGGTGGTACCAGCAGAACCACAGCAGAACCACAGCAGGGCCCAGCTCAGCCTCCTCGTGACCTGGAGATAAGTTTCCCAGGCAGCTCCAGAACAGCCCTGGCAGGGCAGGAGCAGACTGCAGGCTCCACTCCCTATCCCTGGGGACTGAAGGACATCAGGGAGGGGATCAGAGGAGCTGACCCCAACATTCCCAGGGCAGAGGGACTGCAGAGCAAGCCCAGACCCAGCCCTGGGGCAGGTGCAGGGAAGCTGCTGGGGTTTGGAGAGGCGAAACCATTAGGTCTGGCAGCTCTGAGTCATCGAGGAGGCAGCCAAGAAATTCAGCTACTGCAGCCCTCCCTCCCTCCTCCCCTCTTTCCTTCCCTCCCCCCAGAGCTCTGCAGCCCAACCCTGCTCCCTACCTTGGCTGTCTGGTCGAGGGAAGCTGTGGCAGCCCGTGCCAGGGGCCCCCCAAAGCCACAGCAGAGGTCGGTGATGGGGAGGCTGTGCCGGGACCAGACGTGCCGGGGGTCGGGGATCTGGGAGGGCTCTGCCTGCAGCACACTGGGGGTGACAGAGAGGGGGGGCTGGAGCAGGGTGGGTGTCAGGAGGTGGCCAAGGCTCTGCCTCCACGGGAGCAACACTGAGGACAGGGGCCACTGCTGAGCCTGCTGTCCCAGAGGAGGGGACACAACCCGCTCTGCCAAGCAGGGAAGAAGTCAGAGCCAGATGTCTCAGCATGAGAAAAACAGATGAGACACCAGGAAAAACCTCCCTGGATAACAACAGGGCACAGGCTCCTCACCACCAGCTTTACCACCAGCTTAGGCAGAGCTGATTCTGCCTCCAGGAAGTGGTGGCTGAGCTCTTCTTCCGATGTTCCTCACCCAGGTGGTCCCTGTCCCTGTCCCTGTCCCCAGCAGTGTTACCTGTAGAGGTTCCACACCAGGGCCAGGCAGTCTTTTGCCCCCGAGAGAAAGTGGCTGCTGTCATCAGTGAAGCAGAGGCATGTGAGGTCCTGGTAGTGTCTGTTCAGGATGGCCAGGAGGTTCCCATTGGAGACCTACAGGGGGGAAAGGGCAGGAGGAAACTCAGGAAGAAGCACTGAGATTCCCCAGAACACCACAGCACAGTTTGAGGAGGTTCTGCCCTTGTTAACTCCAATGATGCCAGTGCCATTTCTCTGGTCAGGGCACAAAGCTGCAGCAGGGATTCCCTGTTCACTGTCACATTACTCTGATGGCTTCTTCCAGCCTCCCACAGCTCAGGTGGTGGCTGTGGGGCTGACAAAAGCCACGCTCAGCCTGAGACTTTGTCCCTGTTTGCACGGTCTGGGGTCAACGAAGACTTGAAGGTGGACAAGGAGGTCCCTAAAAGTGGAGCTGTTCTTGTTGAAAGGCAGCAACTGAGGTAAGGGAGGGAAGAAGGAGGCAGGGAAGGAGCCCTGTGTCAAATAACAGAATCAACTCCCTCTCCTTGCCTGAATTATGCCTAAAAATAAACCCCAGCTGCAGCTCAGTGGAGAAAAGTGGTGTAAGAGGGAAAGCACAAAACGAGGGCTCGTGGGATCTTCTCCAGTTCTGTGGTTTCCAAACAGAGTCTCCAAGGCTCCCTCTACCCAGGCAGCTGCTGGCAAGGCTGGGGGGAGGCAGCAAGGGCCAAGCAGAGCCCAGATCAGAGCAGCAGAGCCCAGAATTCCCCCACACTGCAGCCCTCACCCCACATTCCTCATGAGGACTTTCCTTCCAACCTTGCCACCAGCACGTTCTAAAAAGAAAAATCTGACAAATCACCACAGAGCCACCCAGGTCACAAGGCTCAGAAACACCCCAGGACAGAGCTCTCTGGGTATGACATTGTGGTGCTAAATCCTGGGGGTCAGACTGAGCCTGCTCCTTCAGTGAAGTGCTTAGGATGAGGTGCACTCCCCAGACCAAACCAGCACTAATTAAGAACAGAAAGATTGATGACCAGAGCCCAGCAGTCTCTGCAGAATGTAGATCACAAGCTGCACACAGATATTAGGTTAAAGTGTGCAAGAGGTGCTCAAGGAAATCTCCTTCAGCTCCTGCCTCCCACACTGGTTTGGCCACAGAAGGGACAAAAAGCCCTAAACCTCACCCAGCACCTCCTGGGAGAGCTTTGGGGAGCTGCCCCATGACCTGCACACCCACGAGGCCACCAAGCAGCCAGCCCCAGCCCCAGTAACAGGGGTTCACAGACCCAGCCAGCAGCCCCCTCCTCACCTCCCACAGGTAAATGCTCTCAGCAACCCCTGCCAGGATGTAGAGCCCATTGGGAGAAGCTGTCAGGCAGGTCACAGGCCCGGGGCAGATGATCTTCTGCTGGAGCTGGTCCTGGGGGCAGAAAGAACAGAGAGACCCTTGAGTGCAGGCTGAGGCAGGGGAGGGGAAACGAGACCCTGGGGGGAGGCAGCGTGTGAGCCGTGTCCCCAGTGTCCCCAGAGTGTCCCCAGCCCACACTGGTACCACCACAGCTCAGGGTCGATGCTGAAGAGGAGGAGGATGGAGGAGCCAAATGGGTCTGTGCAAACCCCACGGAGGGAGGTGGGAACTGAGGGGTCTCCCCGGGAGGGCTCCGTGAAGGGAGGGGGGGGCATCTGACCACGGTGATGGGGGGGGGGGGGCACGGAGAGAGGGGCCCCGGAGGGTCTGTCCGGAGACAGGGGGGGAGGTTGGTATGGGGAGAGACTCTCCCCCCACCCTGAGACAGAGGCTGTGCAGGGAGCGAAGCCCGGCGCATCCCTTCAGAGCCGGGGAGGTGTCTCCGCGGGGCCCGGGGCCACCCCCCGAGCCGAGGCCTCCCGGGCCGGTACCTTCCTCTGCAGCTCCCAGACGTTGATGTAGCTCTTGCCGAGCTGGGCCCCCAGCAGGTGCTCGCTGCCCAGCAGCGCCAGCCCGCGGGGGCCGCTGTTACCGCCGCGGTATCCGGGCAGGGCCGAGCCCGAGTGCAGCTCCCAGACGGAGCAGTTGCAGAGCGGCCCCGCCGCGTCCGACACCAGCGCCACCTCCATGGGCGCCGCCATCTTCGCGGTCCGCCAGGGCCAGAGAGAGCGCGGCCACCGCCAAGAGCGCCGCCCCGAGCCCCGCCCTCCCCGGCCCCCTACAACCGCCCAGAGCGCCGCCATCGCCCGGCGGGAAGAGCAGCGCGACCCCCCCCGGCCTGGCGGTCCCACCGGTCCCGGGGCACCGCGCAGCCCCCCCCCCCGGACCACCCCAGCCTGGGGGGACCCTCTGAGCATCCCGCGGACACCCCACGGAGCTCTGTGCGCACCCCACAACCACAGGGACCCACACAGGGGCCCCAAAGGGACTCCATGAACACCCCTACTGGGACCCCATGGGCCCCCCATAGGGACCCCCCATAAGGACTCGATGAACACCCCCATAGGGACCCCATGCACTCCCCATAAGGATCCCATGAACACCCCCACAGGGGCCCCATGGATTCCCCACAGGGGCCCCCCATAAGGATCCCATGAACACACCCATAAGGACTCCATGGACCCCCCCCAAAGGGACCCCATAGACTCCCCCCAGAGA
Organism: Heliangelus exortis; assembly: GCF_036169615.1. Taxonomy (NCBI): domain Eukaryota; kingdom Metazoa; phylum Chordata; class Aves; order Apodiformes; family Trochilidae; genus Heliangelus; species Heliangelus exortis. The sequence continues at coordinate 4,535,226 of NC_092449.1, forward strand.
CCCCATGGCACCCTGTAGCCCTATAGGCACTGCATAGGGACCCGATGGACACCCCAAGACTCACTCTATAGGCACCCCCAGCCCCCGGGGGGGGCACCTCGTAGCCCTACAGGCACTGGGTGAGCACCCCACAACTCCAGAGACACTCCCAGGACAGAAACTCCAGACCACAACACTTTTTTTTTTTTTTTTTTTAATATTTCATCAACTTTACAGGGTTACAATTGTCTTAAATATTCTGAAGTTTAAATACAATCTGTATAATAATGTTATTATAAAATGTAAACTTTCAGTGTTTTTATTTTATTTTATCTTTTTTTTTTTTTTTTTTTTTTTTTTTCTTTCCTTTTTTAATAATCAAAAGTTTCAATACCTGAATGTTTGCAAAACTGAAATATTTCACCGGGGGCCCCGGGTGCACCCAAGGCCGCCGCTCTCAGAGGTAGAATGTGGTTTTTATTCTTTTTCTTTTTTTTTTTTTTTTTTTTGTCTTTTGTGGTTTTTTTGTCTTTTTCTTTCTTTACCTGAGTTAAGATATGCACGCTGGGTCAATGCAGCTGCAGCTGTGTCCGGTCCTTTTTTTCTTTCCAAACCCCAGAGAAACTGATTTAAGCTTTTTTTCCTTTTTTTTTTTTAATTATTTTTTTTTAAATCGATATGCAAAAAGAAAAAAGAGGTGGGAGGTAATATGCTCTCAAAAAAAAAAAAAAAAAAAAAAAGGGGGGGGGGGGCAGGGGAATGGGGGAAAAGGAAGAGGAAAAGAATAAAAATAATTAGAAAAAAAAAAAACAAAACACCAACCAACCAACCAACCCAAAACAGTGACTGTACAAATGCAAAAACTCACTAAGAAAAATCTAATGCCCACCTCGGGCATGAGAAATCATCCACCCCCCACACCAAAATTTCTCCTTGTGGGGAGCTGAGCTGGATCCTAACAGCAGGAGATGGATGGAGACCCCCAAAACCCCTCCCATGGGCTCCTGGAGCCTCCAAGGGGCATTTCCAGCTCTGGAGAGTGTGAGAAAAGGCTGAAAAAAAAATCAAAAAAAAAATCAGAAAGGCTGGAAAAAAACCCAAATCCCCTGAGATCACCCTTCCCCAAGTTTAAAAAAAAAATAAAAATAAAAAATGGAGGGGGGGTGTTTTATCAGCATGGGACCCCCCCCTTAAGCACCTGGGGAAGGGGGAAAAAAAAAAAATAAAAATAAACCCTGTGCTTGAGGTGAAAACCTGAGGAATTGAGATACCGAGTTGGGGTGGGGGAGTTGGGGAAGGTTTCGGTATCAGGTCGTGATTGTGTCTCACGCAGATGTGGGCAAGGAAAAAAAAAAATATATAGAAATGGGCAAAAAAAAAAATGAAAATAATCAGAATCTGGCTGGAGGGAGGGAGAATGATGCTGAGAAAATAAATCCATGGGGCTGGGGGATGCTCCGGGGGTCCCGAAGGACGCGGCCGCGTCCTTCGGGACCCCCGGAGCATCCCCCAGCCCCCCTGAGATTCCCCAACGAGAGGAGGAAGGAGGTGAGGCAGTTCCCAAGCTCCCGTTTCCCTGAAGAACACTCAATATTCTGCATGTTAAAAGCTGGATTTCTTTTTTTTTTTTCCCAGAGAATAAAATAGAAGCTATTTACAACCAAACGACAACCTCTGAAAAAAACCCGGGAGAGTGAGGAGAGAGTCCTCAAAACAAAGGGGAAAAAAAAAAAAAAAAAAAGATCTAACTGAATAAAATATCTCCCGATTTCCAATTATTATTATTATTTTTTTTATGCTTTTTTTTTTTTTTCGAGTGCTGGGGGAGGAGGAGGAGGAGGGGGGGGTTTCACTAAAGCTCGCGTTGGCAGGCGTCCGTGCGTCTGTCTGGAGGTAACACGAGTTTTAAAAAAAAAAAAAAAAATAATAATAATAATTAATAATAAATGTACAGTGCAAAGTGTGATGTGAGTGAGGTAAAACGGTCCCGGACTGGCGCGGCGGGACAACCGGCGGCTCCGGCAAAACCCCCGGGGCTAAAGCTTTTCTGCCTGGCAAAGGAAAAACCAAGAGGAGAACAAGGGCAGAACCCAACCAGAGCCTGGTGAGAACCCACTGTGACCCTTGCAAGACCCCAGCCAGACCCTGCTGAGACCCCAGCCAGACCCCAGCCCCCTGAGCGCTGCCCGGTGCTGGTGGGGGAAGGGTCTGGGGGGTCCGGGGTTTGGGGAGGGGGGGTTAAGGCGAAACGTTGTTGGAGGTAGAGCTGGGGGGCACGGCCAGGCTGGCTGGGGTGGGGGGGGGCACGGTGCCACCACCGCTCCCCACCGCGCTGCCGCTGCTCCGGCTGCCACCGCCGTTGCCTTTGGTGTAGGCAGAGGAGGGCAGCGAGGAGGAGGAGGAGGAGGAAGGTCCAGGGGTCTGGGCAAACAGCACACCTGGGGAGAGAGCAGAGGGGCCGAGGGGTTGAGCCGGGGGGAGGGGGCTGTGCCCACACTGCCGCTGAAATCGGGGCGGGGGGAGGTCGGGGGGAGAAGCCCCCAGCCCCTCACCTGTGTAGACGATCCCGTTGATCTCCACGGACATGCTGATGCTGTTGGTGCCGTTGCTGCCCGCGCCGGCGGCCGAGTCCTGGCGGTTCTCTGCCGGGGGAGAGCCGGGTGACCGAGCCCGCCGGGGCCAGGGCCCGCGGTGGCTCTGCGGGGCGGGGGGACGGCGCCGGCACTGACCTGGCGAGCGGGTGCCCTGGCTGTTGATGCGGATGCTCATGGGCAGCTGGGCAGTCATGGCCAGCAGGTTCTGCTGGAGCGCCCGCTGCATCAGCCGCTGCTGCTCGTCCGTCACCAGCGCCAGCTTCTTCTCCGGGGGCTCTCCCGATTCCAGCTTCTCCCGCAGCTGCTCCAGGGCCACGGCTTGGGCGGCCGCTGCCACCTGCACTGCGGCGGCCTGGGCTGCCACCACGGGGTGTCCGGCCAGCGAGACGGGCAGCCGGCTGGGCATGGAGATGGGGATGGGAGAGTCTTCCTCTGTGGGGCAGAGCAGGAGGTCAGGGACGCTCTGGATGGGGACCGCCGGGTGCCACCGCCCAGAGGTGTCTCCAGCCCCGGCACAACAGCTCCTGACTGCCTCCTGCCCCCTGCATGCCAGAGCCAGGTGACTGGAATTGGGGTCCCTGAAGCCAGCCGTGTGCCCAGAGCTTGGGCAGGGGACACCCTTGGGGCTGTGTCCCCAGTGCTGGGAGGGGGCTCAGCACACACCCCAGGGCAGCCATTACCTTTCTTGATCTTCTGGACGGGAGTGATGGAGCCGCCGTTGGTGGCTGAGGCCAGACCCAGCGCCGGCACCGGCAGCTTGGGGGAGGAGAGGAGGCCATGGGTGCCGCTGGGCGAGTAGGTGAAGAGGGAGCTGCCAAAGCCCTGCCGGCGGCCTTCCCGCCGGTTGCTGTCGATGGCCGCCTGCAGCTCGTTGGGGTTGCTCAGTCCCCGCTTCTCACATTCGTAGGGGTACAGGTACTTCATGTACCTGCCGGCAGACAGGGGAGGGCGATGGGGCCATGGCAGTGCCGCCCCCTCCTCCATCCCCCCCTCTCTGTCCCCCCCCGTCCCGCCGCAGCCCCGCTGCTCACTGGGTGCGCAGGGTGAAGGCAGCGCTGGTGATGGAGGTGGGGAGGTTCAGCCCCTTGGTGATCTCTCTCCACAGCTTCTTGTTGATCACCTCCACCAGGCCGCCCTTCTCCGTCACCAGCGTGTACAGCATGTACAGGTCCAGCACCTGCTTGGCCATGATGGGGATCCTGTTCACGGGGGTCCCTGGGGAGGACAGAACGGGTCTGGGTGCTGCCTTCTCACCCCCCGGGCAAAGCAGGGGGGGGAGGCAGCCAGCGAGACCCTCGAGCGGTGCAGGGGCCAGGAGGCTGCTGCTCCTCCCTCCCTTCGGGATCCCCCATCTCGCCCCAGACACAAAGGAAACAGAAACTCGCTGTTTTCAGCTGCAGGCCCCAAAACGGGGCCGAGGGCGGTTTCGCAGGCTGAGTTATTTATAACAGCACCGGCACTTCCCGGCGCGAGGGTCGCCCGGGGGGGATCACCCCTCCAGCTATGGGGAAGGGGCTGTGGCATCTTCCCCCTCCTGGGGGTCTCTGCTCTTCTCCTCCCAGGCATGGGGCTTGGGGGGACCCCAGACAGCTCCAGCCAGCAGGCCCCAGCCCCCCCATGCCCACGCTCGTGCTTCCCCCAGCACTTCCAGCTCCTTTCTATGCAGGAACCAGACCCTCAGCTGGACAAATGCTTTGTTTTCAGCCCCTCCCACCCCACACCCCCACCCTGTGCCCGCTGCCCAGCCTGGGCCAGGAGGCAGTGGGGGGGATTCACTGCGAGGGGGTGAAGCAAAGGGAGGGCTGGGAGGGCTCTTGGGAAGGGGCTGCGGGTGCCGGATGCGACGGGGAGCGGGGCCGGCGCGGGGGAGGGATGCGGGCACCAGATCCAGCCCAGCAGGTTTGACCCTGCTGTGCAAAGAGGTTAAAAATTAACCAGTGGCCGGGACAGAGCAGTGACCTCAGGGCTGTAATGAGGGGCGAGGAAATGAGACCCCAGCCCCGGGGGAGCGGGGTGGGCACAGAGGGCAGGGGGGGGGCTCACCTCGCTTCTGCATGAAGCTGAAGAGGTCGTCCAGGAACTCCTTCCTCCTGGGGTCACCATCCAGCTCGTAGAGCTGCACAATGAGAGGAGAGAAATGCTCAGCAAAACTCCTGATCCTGTCCCCTGAGCCTCGAGCCCCACCAAGCAGAATCCTTGGGGTTTGTGCCCTCAACCTGAGCTCGTCAGCTCAGGGGGTGCCCCGCATGGGGCCAGGGGATCCTGAGGGTCCCTGCTGTGGTGGCTGACCAGCCCGTGCTCCATCAGGAACCCCAGGACAGTGGAGCCTTCCCCCTGCCCCTCTTGGAGCTGGGCCCCAAAACACCGGTGCTGAAATTGCAGCCCTGCCCCTCACCTCACCCTGCAAGGGCCCCGGCTCCTCCTGGGAACACCAATCCCAGTTATTTTTAGCATCCACCATGTGCTTGGCACGGAGTGGAGCAATGCTCCAGCACGATCCATCCTCTGCACCTGCAGCGCCGGAGGGAACCGGTGCCGGGAGCTGGTGAGCTCCATGGTGTGCCATGGTGTGAGCTCGTGCCTGCTGCAGTGTGCTCAGAGGGGGTCCTTGGGGGTACAGCCCTGGCAAACGGGGTCTGTAATGAGGGTCTGAGCTGCACCCAGCTGCAGGATGCCCTCCCAGCCATAGGGCACCGCTGGCTGCCACGCTGCCCAGCAGAGCCTGGTCCCCTCTGCATGGCACAGCCAGCACCGAGGCTTGGTGCCCATGGGTCAGCAGCCGTGGGTCCAGCAGCCTCCGCTCCTGCAAGAGCATCTCATGGCACCACTGCCAGAGCAGCCCCGGCGGGATGGGCTGCACCAGGCAGCCGGGACGAGGCCTCTGGCAGAGCCGCGCCTCGAGCACCCGGTTCTGCCGGGGCAGCTTTTGTTGGGACCCCACCCCGTGCCCGACAGCCCGGCACATTCCTGACTGATTTATGGCAGCAGGATCGGCCGGCCCGAGCACCGGCATGCCACGCCACGCCATGCCACGCCACGCCACGCCGGCTCTGCCTCGCCCCGGTGCTGGCAGCCTGAGCCCAGCGCGGTTTCAGCCCAGAGGCGGGGGGATGGTGGACAATCCTGCCCACCCTGCAGGGGTGTCGGGGCTTCCCCGACGTGGTGGGGATGGACACCACAGCCCTGGCCCCATTTTTTTCGATGACAACTTTGAACAACTGCCAGCGGAGCCGTGGTGGCCGGGAGGGGCTATAAATATTACCACATAACTCGCCAGGCATGCGGCACGGGGCCCGCACTGTCACCGTGTCACCGGCTGGCACACGGGCACAGCCCACCCCACCTCGGCCGTCACCCCAGCTGCGAGTGGGGGGTGTGAGCCCCCTCCCACTGCCCCCAGGGAGGATCCGGACCCCTCAGGGCCAAGCTCCTGCCCAGCCGGCGCCGATCAAAGGGATCAGTGTGGCCGTGCTGATAAGAGGGGCAGGGCGCTGCCGGAAAGCCATAAACCCCCAGTTCCCCTGGAAACCTCACCCGGCCCCTGCAAACCCCCAGGGAAGGGGCCCGAGCCACCGTCAGCATGGCCAGACCCCTCTGAGACTCTCTCCCACTCCAGCAACTGGTCTGGGAATCTGGTGGGACCCCAGGACAGGGGGAGCAGAGTGGTTCCCCCCCGGCAGGGCAAGGCTGGGACGTGGCACCACGGGCACCACAGTGTTTTTTGGGCTGTCCCTGACTGGCTGAAGGATGTTGGGCCAGTGCCAATCCAGCCTCCCCCGTTTCCTTCAGCAGCTCCGAAATCCGGAGAAAGGGCTTCCCCGGTGCTCAATCCTGCCGGGTCCTGAGCCTTCCTCCCTACCCTCAGCACTCTGTGGTTCACCCCCAGCCCCCTTAACCCCGCTGGCAGCACCGGGAGCAGGAGGGGGGGGGTCACACGCAGCCTATTAACCCGCGGAGCTCTAAAAATCGATGAGCTGCTGTAAAAACGTCAGTTCATTCAATTTTTATAACGCCAGCTCTTAAATAACACCGCTCTGCCCCCGCTGCCGGCGGGAGCTGCGCCTGCATTTTGGGAAGTACAAATGTGTCGGTTCATTTACTGCCGTGACCCCCCCAGCCGTGAGCCCCTCCCTCCCCCCCCCCTCCTCACACCGGCTCAGTCCCGAGGGGAACGGACACGTTTAAGAGGATGAAAGAAAATTAACCATCAGCTGAGGAAAGCGTGCGCCGGCCGGGCCGCGGGGATTAGCAGCAGCAGGCGGGGGGCTGCCCCTGCCCCCGCGGCCCCGGTGGTCCCGCACCAAACCCCGGCCGTGCTCCTGACACCGGGACAGAGCCGCGGGGGTCACCGGGTTGGCCAGCGACAGGACCACCCGCTCGCAGCCTCCAGGCCCTGCCGGCGCACCCGGTGTGGCTGCCGGGCAAAGGATGTTTTGCAAGAGGCCGCTTGTGGTTCCTGGACGGATTTCGACAGCTCGGCCGCTGCTCAGCAGCCTCTGCTGCCAGGCGAGGACGTGGCCACCACGGCTGGGACGTGCCCTGGCTGCACCCAGCAGCACCCACCGAGCTGCCCCCTGCCCCCTCGCTCGCCGGCACAGGCAGGGACATGGAAAGGGACAGATGAGTGACTTCCAGCAGCCCCTCGCAGGATTTGCTTGCACTGAGGGGGCTGAGGGGCCGTGTGGCCCGCAGACGCCGAGGGGCAGCGTGGGGGAAAGGTCACACGTTGGGGCTTAAAATAAAAATTGAGGAACAGAAACGCGTTCCTGTTTTGTCAGAGTGTGAAACTGAGAGCGCAGCCGGGCTCGGCACGTAGCGGCTGCCACCGGCATCACCGGACCGAAATCAGCAGGTGCCCATGGCCGGACGGTGCCGATGCTCTGCCCGCTCCAGCACGGCTTCGGCTCAGCACCCAGCGTGGTTCCACATGGGCTCAGTATAACGGTGACACCGGCTGCCCGGCAGTGAGCTGAGGAGAGGCTGCGTGGCTGCCACCGACTCCATCAATTTCCATTTCGTAATTAGGGAGGCCGAGGGGAGGTGGAAACGACTTAATCTGTAACACAGCTGCCCCGAGAATATCCTCTTACCACCCAGCCAGAGAGCGCGGTGCCAAGGGATGCCGTGGCATGGCCAACCCCAGCCCAGTAGAGAAGGGATGCCCCTGATCTCTCCAGGAGCCCCCATGACCGGGGGACCTGACCCCATGCACCCGGTGCTCCCCCAGCATGGGGCAAACATCCGGTGCCACCGGCACAGCCGCGGTGCTGAACCCGCCTCACCGCCAGCACGACCCCCGGTGAGGTCCAGCCCCGCGTCCTTGCGGGCGGCTGGGGACGAGGTGCCAGATGGCTGTTGCCAGCAGATATATAATTAAGTGGAGGAGGAATTAGGAAGGCGTCGGGCGGGTGGGCGGCGCTGACCTCGCCCCCCAGCACCCCGGCAGGATGCCGGCCCGGCGTTTGGTGTGGATGACCGGATTAACGTTGCAAACCAGATCAGGGGAAAATCCCAAGCCCCGTTAGCTTCCAAAGGGCTGGCGGGGAGGCGGCCCCTCGGCAATGACAGGAATGCGGGAGAGCCCTCGGCACGGGCGCGGTGCGTGCCGGGGGTCCGCAGCGATAACACCCACAAACCAGCCCCCCCTCCCTGCCCCCAGCCCCTGGCAAGGAGCACAATTAAAGCAGGGAGGGGAAGCGCCATTTAAAGAGGCTCCAAGCCCACGGTCCTGGCAGGGGACTCCCTGCTGACACCCGTGCTGGGGCCAGGGGGTCTCCCCAGCTCAGGAGATCTCGCCTGCCCCACCAGGTACCTCAGGGACCCCCAACCAGAGCAGGGTGCACGGGGCAAGGTCTGCAGAGACATCCCGCGTCCGAGTTCAAAACAACCCCCCCCACAGCTCGGTTCCGGGTTTTCAGGCCTGGGGGAACAATTTTCAAGTTTCTTTTCCATCGCCAGGAAGTCACGACGCTTGCGGCTTTCCTTCTTTCTCCTTGAAACCGGTTTGGGACGTGCACGCTGTGCACTGGGGAGGGAGACCCCCAAGCGCCACAGCTGGGAGGGCAGGGGGGCAATGACCCCCTCCAAGGGACTGAATTTCTGTATTTTGGGGGAAAAAATAGGTAGGGAGAGCCCATCCTGGCAAAGCACTGGTGACAGGTACTAGGGCAAGTGTCTGCTCTGCTTGATTCCAGCCCGGGGGGGGGGGGGGGCACACGCATCTGGGGGCTCTTTCTCTCTTTCGTTTCTTCCTTCCTTCCTCCAAGTGTCCCCTGGGGACTGTCCCTTTGTCCTGCTGACAACCCAGGGGCTATGCTGGAGGGGGCGGGGGGGTGAGACCGTGCACACTAATGAGTTATTTAACGAAGAATAAACACGCGGGCGGTGTTTCCTGTCCTGCTCCTGGCCCAGCATGCAGCCCCCCAGCCCCCCCCCCACCAACAGCGTGCCAGGACCCACAGCCAGAGCTGGAGGGGGCATTTCTTCAGAAAAATATTCAGAAAAATAATGTAATTGGTTAAAACCAGAGTGAAGGGCTGATGGGGAACCCGAAGCAAGGCCTGCGGGTGACACCAGCGTGGTGTTTTCCTGCAAGATGATGGCTGAGGCCACACAGCCCCTTCCCCAGGCAGGGTCCCCCCAGTGTGGGGGGATGGGGTGTGCCAGGGCGATCACTCCTAGCGAAGGGCAAAGGAGAGTCTGTCCCCAGCCCCGATCCTGCCACAGATAAAGCTCTCGGCTTAGGGACGGGTCACCTCCTGACATCCCCGTCCCTAATCCCCGGTGAGCCCCCCCAGAGCCTTTGGTAAGGGACAGCAGGGGTGTGTGCCCCCCACAAAACACCCATGGCCTCCCCCCAACACTCCCCAGCTGGGAGGGGGCTGGGACACGGCCAAGCCCACTGACCGGCCCGGCGGGATTCCTGCAGCCGGGGCGCCCGGGGCGTGGGCAGCCGGGGAGGGGGCTGAGGGGCTCAGGCCCTTGCTCCTGTACTTCCCGTCGGCACTATTGTTCTCACTGGTTCCCAGCATTGTCCCCTCGCACAGGCTGGGACGTGGCCGTGCTGCAGGTGCCTGTTGCCACCAGTGCCCCCTCCTCGGGTTGGGGGCTGTGGCACCCCACGAGCAGCAGACCCTGCAGCAGAGGGACAAGCTCAGTCCTGATCCCCAGCCACCACGCCAAAGGTCTGGGGGTCCCAGGATGCCCTTGTTGTCTGGCAGAGTCAGGGCAGGGAGTGACCCCCACCAAAGGGGGCCCTGCCTGCCATCTCCCAGGCTGGGCAGGCGGGAGCAGCCGTACGGGTGACCCGGGAGGACACAGGCCAGCGCCGACACGGCGGGTGTCACCGCGCCGCAGAGGGGGACCTTGAATGGGCGAATTAGTCGCCGTTTAACCTCCCTGACCCGCCATTGTCCGTGTGCCGTCGGCCGCGCTCCCCGCCAGGCCACGGCTGCTCCTCCCGGCCCGCCGGCAGCCGCTGGGACACCGCGCATGGAGCCGTGGACCAGAGCCACCCGGTGCGGGGAGCCACGGGGTCCGGACCGACACCAGCTGCCAGGATGGCTGCACCATGGCCGCTTCTCCCCTTCCCACAGAGGAGGAAGCGAATCCTGCTGCAACCGCGCTTCCAGCCGCGGTTTCAGGGGCACGGCGTGCCAGAATCCGGCTAAAATAAAAACCTGTCCCAGCACCAACACACGGAAGAGCTGCCCAGCGGTGGGGCCGGGGATCTGTGCCCCCCACCACGCCAGGGCTGGCGCAGGGGGTCCAGCCCGGCAGCAGCACGGCGGTGCCTGTGGCCTCGCTGTGTCTGTGCATGCCCTTGGCGCTGTCTCGCTATCGCTCCGGACCTTGTGCAAATATTAATTCAGTGGAGCTGGGTGGTGTTGAGAAAGCTCAAACCCAGGAGCAACACCCAGGGCCCGGCTGGCAGCTCCACACGGCACCGAACCGGGGAAACCGCGGCTGGAGAAGCAAAGTTTTTCCTAATAGAAAAACGATGAAAAAACTTGGGGTGCCCAGCAAACCCCTGCCTGGGCTGTCCCCCTATCCTCTTCGTGTCCTCAGAGCTGGTGAAGCCCCACAGGGCAGGGGGGGGTCGAGACCCCTGAACGAGGACCAAACGTGGGTGCGGTGGTGCGGGAGGGAGCGGCGGCTTCGTGAGAGCCCAGCCCGGGTTTAAATTCCACCATATGTAAATGATCGTCTTAGCAAGGGGATCGCTGAGAGCAGGAGCAGATGAGTCACCGGCACCGGGGCTTCCACCGCCGGGATTTGTCTAATTGCAAATCTGTTCCTGAAATGCTGGGTCCCACACCTCCGGCTGGCCCCAAGGCTGGGGGGGGGTCCAGGAAAGGACCCGCCGGGGGCTCTCCCCAACTCCCAAACCACCACCTGCCCCTCACCCTGGCCCCCGATTGCGGCACCTCCGGCCGGGCCCCAGGACCCGCTGCCATTTCTCCTGCGGTTTGGGCCAGAAATAGGGCAATGGAGCAACGCTGCGGCCTTGCCCAACCGCTGGGCTGCCGGGCGGCTGTTTGCTTTGCTGACAAAGGACTTGCTCTCGTCTCTGCTCTTTTTTTTTTTTAAACTTCTTTTAAATAAAGCCTCATTCCTGTTAGTTCAGCTGTGCCGGAGCTGGGAGGTGGCCACCTCCGCTGCAGCCCTTGAGGCGGCCCGGGGGGCTGGGGCTGGGGACTCCAGAGGCAATGCCCAGGCTGGGGGGGACCAGAGCAGGAGGGGGCAGAGCTGGGGGGACCTGGGGGGCAGACAAAATCAGCCAGGCCGAGCACCCGGGCAGGAGGGACACGTCCCCTGTCCCCCGCCTCGTTAATTATCCCGGGTCTCATTGGGAGCTTCTCACACGGACACCCAGGAGTTGGGCTGGGGGAGGCACTCAGCGGTTAAGCTGCTCTCACCAAGAAGTCCCTGACCCCCAGCCGGGGCTCCGGTGGGATTAGGGCTCCGGGAAGGCTCCCTGAGCGCCGTGAGCCGATTACCCTCCTGGATCCTTGGCCAGGAACACCCTTCAGCGAGTTGAAGGCATGGGACAAGATGGGCAATGGCTGCTCTTGGGAGGGGTCCACCTGCAACCTGCCCGCTGCCCCCCAGCCCCTCAGCCTGCTCCAGTCCCCTCCTCGCCCTGTTATCTGCCACCAGCCCATCCAGCTGCTGCAATCACCTCATCCCGGCACCCGGCCCGGGGCCCCAGGGTGCTGCCCTTTATCTGTGCCCCTGCAGCACCGGCCGGAGCAAAACCGCCTTTGGGGTGGGGGGACGGCAGCCCCCGGCCGGAGATGCCTCCCCGGTGCCCCTCTCCCCGTGCTGGGGCCCCTCACCCTCCCCGGGGGCGGCTCATCCGCTCGGCTGGCTAATGCAATAAAGCCCTAATCAATATTTTAAAGAAAGTAAATGGACCCTCCCGCCCTCGTTAAGAGGCCGCAGGGCCCCTGCTCCCCGCCCCGCTCCCCCGGCCAGCTTTGGGCTATTTAAATACAAATAATCCACAGGAGAAAGGGGTCCAGGGCCCCAAGCCAGGGGGGACACTGGGGGCACAGGGAATCCCTCGCCCCTCAACCCGAGGTTTCTGTATCAATCCCTGGGGGTTCTGAGGAGAAATGGGCTTTTCCTCAGACCCTCCAATGTTTCCCCAGGAAAATCCTGGGAAGTGCTGGTCTCTGGGCAGGGCTGGAGTCCAGCTTCACCCCGCTGAGGTGGCTGAGTTGCTTTCAGTTTATTTTTATTTTCCCCCCAGCCGTTGCCCTTTGAAACACCGTATCTCAGGGAACGCTGCCCAGCACCAGATAAGGGCTGAGGTTTTTGCCCCTGAGGCGGCTCAGGCGTTCCCAGTTGGGACAGCTTAAACATCTCCCACCCCCCCCAAAATCTGGCACCAGGACCACCCCACTGGGCTGCCTCCCCCCAGCACTGCACCAGCTCCCTGCAGCCACCGGCGCTTCTTGAGAGGGGGAACAGAGATGGGGGGTCTGACACCAGCCTGTGGTGCCCCCAGTGGGGGACCCTACTCTGACAGGACACGGTGCTGTGGGGTGCACATTCCCCAGGGAGTGCAGGAAACTCCAAAAAGGGGCAGGAAACTCTGCTGCCCTCACCCAGCACTCCTGGTATTAGTTGGGCACAGTAATACTGGTAACGAAACAGAAAGGTGGGGAGGAGAGTTCTCCAGGGACAAAGGCAGAGCTCCCCCCAGCCCGGGGCACTTTTTTCCCCGAGGCCAGCATTACACAGCAGGTTTTTGCAGCACACAGTTTGGCAGAGGTTGGCTGAGCCCCTTGTGCTCTGGTGGCTGGTCAAAGCCTGGCTCCCCCGCCAGCATCACCACTGCAGGAGAGCAAACACCAGCACCACAGCTTGGGGTTGGGTGTCCCACCAGACCCCCCGCCCCATGGCCAATGGCAGGGCCACAGCAGCCAAAGAATCCAAACGAAGCAAGACGGCAGCACGGGGGGGACAACATGATGGCATCTCCCCACAGGAGCCTCCTCCCACGTCAAAAATTTCCTTTTTTCTCCACCCGAGGAGCCACCGTGCCTTCAGCAGCCACTGTCCCCCAAGTCCCCCACCGTGCCGGGGGTTCCTTTGTTCTGCCGGCGCGGGCAGCCCCCGGGTCAGGGGGTGAGGTGACCTCTGCCTGCGCAGTAGCCGTCCCCGGGGACGGGGAGGTGCCACGCGCCGGTTCCCTAACCTCCATCACCTCCATAACTCTTCCTCACGCCCTCCCCCCTCAACTGGGCCCCCTCCTCCCCCGGCCCCCCGCAGTTCAAGCTGGCCCAGCCCCGGTTTGCAGGAATCTGTCCCAGATGGGTCAATAAAAAACCCTGTGGTGCAGGATGGGGCACCCAGGGTTTGAGGGACTGAGTGCAGGTCCGCCAGCCCTGCACTGCCCGTCGGGACCCCAACCTGCTGGGGAGGGAGAAACCAGAGTTCCCCTCCTGCCCACACAGGTGCAGGGGGCCACTCACTCCCCATGAGCTCATGGAGAGTAGAGATTGTCCCAGCACCACGGAGCTCCTCTGCAGAGGAAGAGGAACCCCAAAACAGCCCCTTCCTCACCGAGCGGAAGGCACAGCCAAGCTCACAGCACCACCAGATCTCCTCTGCGGGGGGTCCCAGATGCGGTGCCCCAGCCTCCCATGCTGCAGGGGGGTCCCCCTAAGGTGCCTCTGCCCCGGGGAAGGGGCAGCAGAGGGGCAGGGAAGGGGTGACCCGCTGGCCCCGGTGGCTGCCTCGCGGCGGCTCCCGCTGTTTACATTCCTGCTGCTCCTTCCCAAGCCTGGCTGCGCCAGCTGGGACGGGGCTGGAGCGGGCGGCACGCGCTGGAGGGTGGCCAGAGGAGCTCCCGGCCAGCACCGTGCCGAGCCAGCCCCTGGCCTGGGTCCAGCGGCCGCGATCCAAGCGCCGGCGTTGACATGCCGGGGAAAGCCTCTCCCGGCTGAGCGCTTCGCCTCCACTCCTACACCCCCGGCACAGCGGTGGCAGCCGCTTTCCTCCCCCCGCCGGCTGTTTCCACAATTACCCACCCTGCTGGGCTCCCCCCACAGACCCCAGCGAGCTTTCTGCTGGGAAAGGGGTAGGGAGGCAGGCAGGGGGTCGGCCCCTTCTGCCGGCACAGGTCGGGGGGGCTGAGGATGCGGTGCGACTCGCGCTGGTGTCCCCGAGCACGGTGAGTGCGGCAGGGACCTGGCAGAGCCTATGGCACGGGTACAGACTGCTGTGCCAGCGTGGCATGGGTCTGACCACCCAGCCCCAGATTTTCCTGTTGGATCCTGAGGGCTGGGAGCGATCGCTGAGCCCGCGGGTCCGGTACGGCACCGAGACGGTGACAAACAGGAAGATCACGGCTGCGGTATCGGAAAAGCCTTTTCACAGATACGCGATCGAGTCCCCTGGCCTCTCGCTCCCCGAGGACAGGAAGCACAAAAGAGGGAAACCACAAGATGAGAAGGAGGTGGTGTGGGTGCCAGGGTGCAGGGACACGGGGCAGAACCATCCCTCCTCCCCACAGCCTGACCGGAGCGTGCCGGGGAGGGTGGCTGTACGCACCGCCTGCCCTTGTGCGGAGCCACCACATCCAAATGTGCCATCAGACTGCAGCAGCCCCTTCCCCCTTTTGGGAGGGATGTGGTGGCCCAAAGGGAAAGGGGCAGGGGCCGTTGCATCCCTCCCAAAAGGCCACGGTGCCCTGGCTGCTCCATCTGGGTCCCATCTGCTGCTGTTGGCTCCCGCCCCTTCCCCCAGCACTAAACTCAGATGTATTTAAACACACACATCAAAGGGGCCGGGCAGCCCCCGGGGAGCCCCAGCACGCAGCACATTTCCTTCTATTAGCTGAAAGCGGGGAGCAGGCAGCTCCAGCGCCAGGGGCCAGGCTGAGCCCAGGCACTAAAACCCCACAGAAATCCCTCATTTTCTTAGTGGCAACAACAGCAGCATGACCCGAGGACCCTGCTGCAGGCCGTGCTGCCGGTAGGACACGGGGATGGGTGGCAGAGCCAGGAAGGGACAGGCACACGGGGGGCACACGGGGGACACACGCGTCTCAGTGGGCACCTACTTGCTTGAACTGCTCCTCATAGGTCCAGTCACCATGGTCAGGTGCCGGTGGGGGGGGCTGTGCCTGGCCCGGTCCAGGGGGCGGCCGCTCCGGTCCCCCCGGCAGCCGCTGCTGCTCGCCCCGGTAGTGCTGCGGTGCCAGGGGCTTGCGGAGCAGCAGGGATCCCGCTCCTGCCCGCACTGCCTCAGCTGAGCTCAGCCCTTCCTCTCCCATGTCCTCCTCCTCCTCGTAATCTTCCTCTTCCTCCTCCTCCTCTTCCTCCTCCTCCTCACCCAGGTCTTCTTCAAAGTCGTCTTCATCCCACTTGCCCTTCCTAGAGCAGGGAGAGAGGAGAGATTTGGTCCCACACCAGGCAGGGACTGGGTTCCTAAGCCAATCCCTGTTCTCTGCCCGCCTGCCCCACAGCCACCCCACTGCTGTGGAGCTGGGACCACCCTGTTGGTGGGTGGCAGTCCTGGGAGGCACCACTGGCATCCCGGCCGTGGCTCTGGCAGCAAGCAGGGCTCTGCCAGATGGCTCCTAGCCCCCTCCCTGTCCCAGCAAGGGGACAGGGAGAGCCAGCCATGAGGGCTGTGAATAATTCAAAGCACAACCAGGATCCTCTGTCACGGCCTGGGCTCCCTGGGCAGGAATGAAATGTCACCCCATGCCAGCCCGGCACAAGGAATCACGGCTGCTGAGCCGAGCTGCTCTTGGAGCCTCCTGCTCTGGGGTGTCCTGGCAGCTCTAACCCTCCTCCCCACACTGAAATCTACTCAGCACAGCCCCGGCAGCCTCCCCTGACCCAAAGGAGAGCCCACATTCCCAGCTGGCTGTGCCAAAGCCCACCGGGGCGACTGTGTCCCTGCCCGTTCCCTGAAACCACGTGAACGGCTGCTCTGGACCAGTGCGTACTCACAGATCCTCCTCCTCGGAGCCCATCTCCTGCTGGAACCCGCCATCTTCCTCCTCCCCACGCTCCCCCTCTTCCTCCTCTTCCTCCTCCTCCTCAGAGGCCTGGCTCTCATCCGACAGCCCCGGGCTGGACGAGTGGCTGAGGCCGGCGGCCGCTGCCCGCATGGCAGCCAGCGCAGCCATCTGTGCCCGCTGGATGTGCGCACTCTCGGGCTCTGCTCCCTCCTCTGAGGGCGCTGGGGCCGGGTCTTGGGCGCGGCTGCGGGCTGGGGTGCTGGTGGGGGTCTGTCCCGGGACTGGAGGGGGCTGCGCCGGGGGCGGTGGCGTCGAGCGCTGCTGCTGCTGCTCCTGCTGCCGCGCTTCCAGCGCCTGCTGCAGCCGCGCGCGCTGCTGCCGCTGCAGGTTCTCCATCACTGCCTGCAGCTTCATGGCTCTGCCGGCAGCCGCTGGGTCCCCGGGAAGGCTGGGGGCAATGCACCCGGGGGGCAATGCCCGGGAGGGGCTGGGGGCAGGGCCCGGCAGGCTGCTGTGCTCCAGTGGAGAGGGGGAGCGTCAGGGGGGCTGCGGGTCACGGGTCGGGGGTGTGAGGGCAGCCGAGGGTCTGCAGTGCTGTTGGGTGTCAGAGCAGGAACTGCCACTGGGTCAGGGCAGCGGGACGTGCTCCCCAGCCCCCTCAGGCTTGTCCTGACGTCTCTTTTGCTCAAGGGCTCCAGCGGGAGACGCGGGCACGTCGGGATCGGGGTACTGCTGCCAGGCAGGTGCCGATACCTCCGAAGGCTCAACAGGCAGAAGGTGCAGCCCAGCACATTGCCCCTTCCCGGGCACCTTCCGGGGGGCGGCAGCCTCGGGGTCAGCGTGGTGTCCCCCACTCGGGGCCAGGTGTCCCTAGTCCTCAGCCCACTTGGCGTCTGGCAGAAATTGGTGCAAACCTGCCAGGAGAAGCAGAGAGAGGGTCAGCGGGACTGGCAAGCAGGAAGGGGTTAAAGACAGCACAGGAGCCTCATTAATCTCGAGCTAATGAGATAGGGAGGCCGGGCTCTGCTGCTGGAGGGGGAAGGGGCCTGCAGGACCCGATAGTCCTGCCCGGCCCTGCAGGCAGCGGATACCGGGGTACGGGGCACCAGCACCCACCGATAACAGAGCAGTGAGCCCCCCACCAGGGACACAGCATGTCCCCACCCGGGGACACAGGGAAGCTTGGTCACCCTCATGGCAGGAGCAGGCAGCTGCCAGGCCAGTGCTCAGCACGTGTGGTACTGGGGCTCACACCACACACCCTGGCCGAGGGGATCCCAAAGCAGTGAGGGTCCCCGTATCCCCATATCAGCCTCCCCCAAGGATGGGCAGGCAGACCTCAGACCCATGGCAAGCAGGATGCCACCACCACCATGTCTCCCCATCTCAGGGGGCTGCAAACGGCTCAAGTCTGCTTCACCCAACCAGCACCCCCAGCCTGGAGCCCCCCTGAGTCCCAGCCCCAGACAGGGCTCTACCAGCAACACCTTCACCGTGACCTCTTGGGTGCTGAAGGCAGCTCGCTGTGCCATGGAGGCTGTGCCACGTACGGGTACAGTCTCAGCAGGACAAACACCCCATTCCTGCCACCCCAGGGGCCAGTGGAGTGACACAACCGGAACCCTTGCAGGGACCAACCCGGTGGACACTGGCAGCCCCACCGTGGGGCGGGCCAGCTGGTGGCAGGTGGGAACCAGCAGCTATGGCACAATCCCACGGGTTCTGGGAAGGGG
Source organism: Heliangelus exortis (assembly GCF_036169615.1). Taxonomy (NCBI): domain Eukaryota; kingdom Metazoa; phylum Chordata; class Aves; order Apodiformes; family Trochilidae; genus Heliangelus; species Heliangelus exortis. Next base: position 4,553,015 of record NC_092449.1, read on the forward strand.
AACCCACTTCCAGCACGGTGCGGTACCGCTGCCGATTGGGTGGCCGGGTCACAGCTGCTTCCCCCACGCCTCGCTGCGGCCACCGCATCCGCTCCCGGCCCCACCACGCTCAGCTCACACCACGGACCTGATGCCACCGCGGGGGGACCCGGGCTGCTGCCCCCTCCCAGAAGAGGTAAAGCTGGCGGTCTGCTCAGTTTCTCCTCAGTTTCTCCTTCTCTAGCCTGGCCACCTCCATCTTGGCTTCGGAGGGGAGGCGTTGGGGCACGGGGCTGTCCCCAGGCCACGGCCACTCGCCGGCTGTGGCCGCGCAGCCATCCCACGCCATGTCTGAGTTCCGTCCCCCGCGCCTACAAGAGCCGCGAGCAAAACTGGAGCGAAACTCGTCCCCGGCACGTGCTCCCCCCCCCCCCCCCCCCCCCAGCCCTGCCGCGGCTCTGCCTCGCCACGAGTCGCCAAATCACCCAACGTGGGCACCGGAGCGGGGAGCAGAGCTGGCTCCTCCAGCACTCCGGGCCGTGGCCACGCTGCCGTGTCCCAGGGCAGCCGGAACCTGCCGGGGTGGTGAAGCCGGAGCCCCGGGGACCGTCCCTCGGAGAGAAGCTGCGGCACGAAGGCCCGGTGACCTTGAGCCGTGCCCCTTTGTCCGTCCCGGTGGCTCGGGACAGGGGGAGCTCGGGGTCTCCCCGGTGTGCGGCCGCGCTGGGTGGCAGGCGGGGGATTTCGGGAGGCAGCACCCGCGTCCCGGGGGCAGGTGCTCGAGAGCGACAGCGGCTAAAAATACACAGTGGGGGGCGGGGGTGTGAGGGACGGGGCCTTTGTGCCACCGAGGCCGGGCCTGGACACCGCCGGACCCTGATCTGGCTCAGGCCATCGGCGGGGAGGGGGCTCCGGGGACGGCACCAGGATTGCGGGGAGCGGGAGAGCGGGGAGCCCGCCCCAGGATGGACGGCACCGGGGAGGCGCTGCGGGAGGGACCCCCTGGGCCGGGCGGGGGACTGAGCTCGTCCCCGCTCCCGGCCGCACGTGGCACCGGCTGCGCCTCGCCCGGTGCTGGGACCGGCGGCCCCCCCTGCTAAACCGGGGCACGGGAAGGGCCCCGAGAACTGGTGGGGGAGAGCGGGGAGACGGAACCGGGTTCGGCCCGCAGCTTTCACGCAGCCCAGCAGAGCCCGTCCCTGGAGCACCGGGGGGCACAGGGCGGCAGTGGCCCCAGCCCATCTCCCCGGTCGCAGGCCGGAGAGCCCGGGAACGGCCCCGCACGGGTGAAAGCGACCGGTAACCGTCCGCTAAGGAATGCAGGGGTAGAGCTGTTCCTGCCCAGCAGCCGGCCACGGGGATCCCACTTCCCGCAGGAGCCGCAACACCTGATCCCAAGCTCCCGAATGCGCGGTGGAAGACCCCCAACCACCGTTACCGGCGGAGAAAGTGTGGGGGGGGGGAGGGGGGAGCATTCCGGTACCGTCTGTGGGGACGGGTCGGTGTGGAGTCGCGTCCCCACTTACCCGGTGGAGGTCGAACGCCGCGAAGCCGCATAGCAGCCGCGGACCGCCCGGGGCTCGGGCTGCGGCGGGGCAGGGGCTGCGATCGCTCCCGCACGACAGCAGCGGCGGTGGCGGCGGCTGCGGCGGCTCCTGCTCTCCCCGGCCCCGGGGCTGGATGCCCCGCCCCTTTCTTCCGATTGGCTAGCCACGCCCCGCACTGCCACGCCCCTTCCTTTCTATTGGTTTTCCACGCCCCGCTCTGCCCCGCCTCGCCACGCGATTGGTCGGCTGGTGCCGCCGCATGCAAATGTGGGAAACAGCGCCGCCAGGCGGGCGGGCGGGGAAATGGCGGAGCGGGGGACGCGGCCCCTTTAAGGGTCCCGAGGCGGCGGAGCCGCCGCGGGGCCCTTAAAGGGACCGCGCCCCCCGGTGGCTACCGAGTCCCGGTGCATATGTGTATGAGTCCCCCTCTCCCAATAACCCCGCCCCGCATCGGGACTCCCGTGCAGCCCCACCCCTCTGACGCCACTTCCTGCAGGGAGTCTCCGGTAAACCGGACCATGGTGGTGCTGCGGGGCGGTGCGGGGTCGGAGGAGCCTTACCCGTGAGTGGGGGGCTCCGGTTGGATGGGTCGGGAGGTGTCTAGGGATCGGAAAGGGCGGCCCGGTGGGCTCAGCCCCTCTCGCATCTCCCCTCCCTTAGAGGGTTCCGGTTGTCCCGAGGGGAACGGGTGTCTGCGCTGCCCCGGGAGAGATTTTACCCCCTCGGCTCGGTGCAGGAACGCGCCTGGTGCTGTCAGAGGCTTGAGGCCGTGATTAGGATAATTGCTAATTAGTGTTTACCCCGCTGAAGGTCACAGGCGCTCTCTGGGGCTGGAGAGGCGGGGTGGAACCGGGCCCGGGGCTGCATCCACCGGGGTTGGCAGGGGGTCGGGACGGGGCTATCGGGAACCTGGGGGTCTCTGCCCCGGTCCCTGCCCAGCAGCGGGGGTTTTGCTTCGAGCTTCGGTCCCTTGTGCTGAACGATAAATAACAAGAACTGGTTAAACCCTTGGCAGAGGGCAGGGGGCTGGGGGGCTCTTGCCTGGAGCAGAGGAAAACCTGCTGGAGTTTCTGTACGGTGGTCCCAAAGGTGCTGGACCCCTCCCTGGGACCCCCGGTGTAGGGGAGACCCCATGCACTCACATGGGGAGGGGTCCGTTTCTGAGGGTCCTGGTGAGGGGCCCAACGTGGGGCTGTGCTGTGCTGGCACAGGATGAAGGTCACTGTCACCTGTGAGTCCCCTGAGCTGGGAACGAGTCCCGAGGCTCTGCCCCATGGCAGACGTGGCAGTGCCGGGACGGGTGCCAGCCCCTGAGCCAGCACCAGCACCACCAGCATGGCCCCAGAGGCTTCACTGAGCTGGGGCTGTGCCTCTCCCCAGACCCAGTCCGGGGGTCCCCTGATGTGTCCCCTGCCCCCCGGTGACACTCGCACAGCTGTTTTTATTATCATTTCCCCCCCCCTTTTGTGTCACCTGGAGGACAAGCCCTCCTCCCCACCCTGCTGCCCCACGCTGATGAAAGCACAGGGAACGTTTTCCAGCATTTGCCTTGGTCTCTGGCTCGGTGCTGGGTTTTTCTGTGGCACAGCCATCCCGGGGCCACGCACGGTGATGGCTCCGGGTAGTGCTGGGCTCACAGCTGCAGAGCTCCCTGCACTCACAGCTGGGTAAGGTGACTCCCGCTGTTATTTTTGGGGTTTTATCCACCTTTGTATCAAATCCCAGTCCACCAGTGCTGCCTGCTCTGTTTGCAGCTTGGGTTACAGCTCCCCACCCCTCTCTCAGCCACCCCCGGGAATACGTGTGTCTCTTTTATTACTTCCAAGGCCACCTCTGCTGCTGTTTCCTCTGGGTTGGTGTGGTATTTGGGGGGTTGGTGTGTTTTGGGAGGGTTTTTGTGTTTTGGGGAGCTGAGGAAAACCTGGGCAGAGCAGAAGGGGAAGCAGCGATGCAGAGCTCAAAAAGCAAGAGAGAAGAGAGTGAAGCTTCCTGTCTTCCTGTCTTGGCAGGGTTGGGTGAACTTTGAAACCAAAACAGTTGCGTTCGGTGCCCGGTGAGCTCAGTTTAATTGCCACATGAAATCATCTCAGTTTTAGGGTAGTTCCTAAATTGCACACATCTGAGTAACGCCCTGGCCACGGGATTGTTATTGACAGAAGCCAAATGCCTCTGAGCCTACCTGGGAGCAGGGCTCTTCTCCTGGGGGGCTGCAGCTTGGTGTCAGGGAAGGCTCCTGCAGCCAGGGTGGCCAGGGTCACATCCCTGGAGAATGGAGAATCAGCAAAACCAACCTTTGGTTGGGGCAGGTTGTAGTGGGGAGCAGAGTGGGGTCCAGAGGGAAGAGCTGGCATCAGGGGTGTCACTACTGCTGGCCATGATGGGGTGTCGGGCCCCAACCACAGCCACAGCCACGTGCCAGCTTTGGTGATGACAAACGTGAGGTGTGGGGGGTGTCTGGCTCGGGGGGGAACCCCCCGCAGCGATGAGTCCCACGGTGCTGGTGGGGTTGGTCACCCAGAACGTCCCCGGCCCAGGGTCTGGGGTGGGCTCAGTGCCGAGTGCCGCCTGTCCCCACAGGAGGATCGAGGACTGCCTGCCCCCGCTGGAGGACTCCCCATCCAAGAGGTTCTCCCCCTCCAAGAGGAAGCAGTACTACATCAACAAGGCCATCCGCAACTCCGACCTCATCCCCAGGGCCAAGGGCCGCAAGAGCCTGCAGAGGCTGGAGAACAGTAAAGAACCAGGGCTGGGTCTTCCCAGGGTGGGCAGGCCCTGCTCCAAACCCTCTGCTGTGGGAAGAGGGGGTGCTGGGGGCTCAACCCCCTCTCAGGAGCTTTGCTTTTTTTCCCCTCCCAGCTCGTTTCCTGATGACGCTTCTGGAGCGAGATGAATGTGGGAGCGATGAGGGTGAGCTTGCCCCCTCTGCCCCCCCGAGCATCTTCACCGAGGCCTGTAACAACGAGACCTACGTGGAGGTGGGCACAGACACCCCCTGCCCGGGTCCGGGGGGGAGCCCTGGACCAGCACGTGTGGCTCTGGTGGGACCCGGTGTCCGTCCCTCCAACCCAGCACCTTCTGCCTCCGGTCTGAGCTGCTGCTCCTGGGCTGCCCCTGGGGTGGGTGGATGGGTGGGTGAGGAGGGGGCTCCTGGGGTGCCAGGGAGTGGCCATGCAGTGAGTGATGGGGGCTCCCGGGACAGCTCTGCAGTGTGGCCTTGTCTTGTCAGATCTGGAACGACTTCATGAACCGGTCAGGAGAAGAGCAGGAGCGAGTCCTGCTCTACCTGGAGGAGGAGGCTGGGAGGAAGCACAGGAGGAAGCTGCCGGGCAAGAGCAGGGACAAGTGGAAAGGTGCTGGGAGGGGACACTGGGTGGGGACAGCCTCTCCCTTCCCTCCCATGGGATTTTGGGGACACATCCTGCTCCCTGTGCCCTCCGCAGGGCATCCTGCACCTCCCCCGGTGCAGCCAGGGGGCTGATGGAGCCAACCCCTCGGGTGCTGCAGCTGGGGGGATTATGCCCAGCAGACCCCCCCCATGAACCCAGGAAAGTTTGTGGGGGTTGGGAATGGCTGGGGTTATGGGCACAGACCCCCAAATCTCCAACACCCTTCTTGGCTGGGGAGGGTGGTGATGCTCCCAGGGTGAGTCTGTGCAGATGCAGGAGCACAGGGGGAGGCAGCTGGGGTGTTGGGGGGGACATTGGGGTTCTTCTGAGAGGTGCTGCTGTGCAGACACCAGGAATGTGATCTGGGCCCTTCTGTCCCCTCCCCAGCTGCAGAGCACCCCGCAGACACCCCCCAGGAGTGTTTCCAGCGCATCAGCCGCCGCCTCCGCGCTACCCTGAAGCGGGGCCGGATCCCTATGGTGAGCTGGGGGGCTCTGGGGGGTGGGCAGGGCTCTGGCCGTGTCCCACAGGCTGCCTTGACCTCAGAGCTGGACAAGGGCTGAATTTCAGATGAGCTGCTGGGGAATGTGCTCCAGTTCCCGTTTGACCTCTGCAGCTGGAGCTGACTGCAGACAGACTTTCTGCTCCCTCTGTGCATGGCTTCTCCTGCCTCAGTTCAGATTTTTCTGGTAGTTACAGGACACCTCTGCCTGGTTGTGTCCCCATCTCTGCTGGGTGTGCAGCGGGTAACGGGTAACCCAGCATGTTCACCCACAGGGGTAGCAGAGGAGCCTTTGGGTCCTGCATGACAGTCTGCATGAGGCTATTTGGACAGAATTTCAGTGTGTTTTGAAAGGGATCAAACTGCATAAACTGATGAACAGAGGAGCCAGCACGTCCTGGTGCCACCTGGCTCGGGGACCTGAGCTGCCACGCGCTGGGCTGCTGGCCCCAGGGGTGCTTGGCTCCCTGCCCCCTCCTTGCAATGGGGCTGTTTTCCTGCTCTGTTTGTTTTCCTGGTTCTAATTAGTCTCTTAAAGCAGCCTGGGCTCCTCTTGCCCACTGGCTTCTGCTCAGTTTGTTCTCAAATGAGACTCAGTTCTGCTGCTTGTCCCAGGGGTCACGGTGCTCCGGGGAGCTGCACGGAGCTGAGCTGTCCCGTTGGGAGGGAAGGAGCTGCGAGGCACAAGGTGTTCCTTGGCACTCCAAGGGCAGGGCTGGCAGGGGATGGGTTCTTCCCCACCTTGGAGAGTGGAGAGGGGGACATGTCCCCTTTCCAGAGCTGTCCCACAAGCAGATGATGTTCCTGGGGCAGCAGCTCAAGGCAGAACACGGGCACGGAGCTGTGTGGAGTTGGAGGGCTGTGCCCATCTCTCCCTGCCTGGCTCCCTGCTTTCTCCCAGTCTGGGGGGGTCCAGCGTTGCCCCCCTTGCTGACAGCCCCTGCCCTCTCCTTGCAGGGGACACTGGAGGGTCTGGAGGAGGAGCTCCTGGCTTTCTTCTCTGTCACCCCTCGCTCCGTCTACACCGCGCTGATGGACAACAGGTATCTGCCCCCCAGGGGAATGGGGTCCCCACTGTGTGCACCCCACGTGTGGCCTTCCCTGAGCCCTAACTCTGTCCCCATCTTCCTCCAGCTTTGAACGGCTCCTGCTCCACGCGCTCTGCCAGTACATGGACCTCATCTCTGCCAGTAAGAGCCTCCTGCTTGTTTGTTTGGTTGTTTGGTTGGTTGTTTGGTTGGTTGTTTGGTTGGTTGTTTGGTTGTTTTTGGGGGTGGTTGTTGTTTTTCCCTTCTATTCCTCACTATCTCTGCTCTCCAGCTCAGCTTCTTCCTCCCCCCAGCCCCACCTTGTGCTGCAGCTCACAGATAACCAGCTTGGGTGTTGGGTGGCCAGGGATGAAACCCAGCAGCCAGGGTGATGGCCGGGCCCTGCTCTGCCTGCGGGGAGTCCCATTCACAGCCATTTCTCCTCTTGGTTTTGGGTCTGGATGTCTCAAAGCACGAGGCTGCTCGAGGGGCTCCAACCCCTGCAGCTGCTGCCTCCTCCCACACGGAGCAGCCGAGGCCACACCGTGCCCGCGGGTTTCCCTGGAAGGTTTTGTTGCCAAGGAAGGGGAGGAGAGGCAGTGGGCTCTGTCCCTGTGGAGGAGGCTTTGCTGCTGAGCGTTTCATTAGCAGCTGGTTGTCGAAAACAGCACGAGAGCACTAATGATGTTGAGCCTGGGGTGCGAGCAGGGATGTGCTGAGGGGACGGGGGCACAGAGCACAGGGGAGGAGGGGAGGCAACAGGGCTGGGGACACGGTGTTTGGGATCCGTGGGGGGACAGGGCCATTGCTAACTGCTCCCTTTGGCCCCCAGGTTCCAACATCGAAGGGAAACGTCAGATGAAAGTGAGCAACAAACACCACGTCTTCCTGCCCCCCGAGCTCCTGCTCTCAGACTACCTGGAGCAGATGAGCTGATGCCCCTGGATCCTGCCTGCCCCTCGCTTCCTCCACCTGCCCCCAGCCCCTCGCAGCCTCCCTGGGGGGCTCATCCTTTCCCCCCCCTCCAGGACCAGGTGTTGGGGTGCGATGCTGTGACTCGGGGGTGAAGCAGGTGCCCATCTGCTGCTTGCCCTGTCCCTGGGGTTCAGCTCCGTGTCCCGGCCGGAGCTGCTCTCCCTGGAACTGTTTGTGTGTCTATTTATAGCCCGGGTGCTTTTAAAAATAATCGGGCTGGGCCAAACCCACCGACGCTCCTGGGGTGATTTCAGTCCAGATTTTTCTGCGGTGAAACAGCTCCTGGCAGCTGCTGAGCAAACGCTGAAGCAGCGGAAGAGCCCCAGGGCTGGCGCGTTCCCAGGCTGCGTCCGGCTCTGCGCCCACCCTGGGGTGATGCGTGGGGGTCTCAGACCCTTCGGGCAGGGTGCAGGCTCCCAGGTGATCTCACCTGTCAGCATTTTGGCTGCACCCCGTTCCCTGCAACACTGCCTGCACCGCGTAAGGTGTTTTTAAGTGTAACATAGCCTGTGTTTTTTTAAGTGTGTGTAAATATGTGTGTGTGTGTGTGTGTGTGCGTGCTGGACCCTGCGGCTGCCGTGGGGGCAGTTTGAGGGTCTCCCTGTGTCCCCAGCACACGTCAAGGGCTGCATGCAGGGGGTCGCTGGGGATCTGTGTCTCAGCCTGCTGCAACAGCACCCCCTGCTCCTGGGAGGGTCTTTGCGGGGTTGCGTGAAGACACCAACTGCCACCAAGGGAGGGGACCCCCAGGGGCAGGGGGACCCCGCCTCGTGCCTCCTGTGCTTGTCTTGATGGAACAATAAAGCACGGTGCTCCCAAGCGCTGTCTGTGTCTGTGTTTGGGGAGGGGGAACGGGCTCGGAGGGGTCGGGCGGGCATGGGAGGGGTGGGAGGCGTCTCCAGAGAACGGCCTGGAAAAGGAGGTGGGAAAAAAATATGGAACGCTTCACGAATTTGCGTGTCATCCTTGCGCAGGGGCCATGCTAATCTTCTCTGTATCGTTCCAATTTTAGTATATGTGCTGCCGAAGCGAGCACGAATCCCTGTGCTACCCCGAAGCTATATAAGATCCTACAATAAGATAATTGCTCAGATAGGGTGAGCGCACTTTCCTGAGTGGGTTAACGCGCTATGAGCTCCCCCAAAGATCCCCATCTGGAACCATCTCGCCGCTGCGATTTAGCCCCGATTTTCTCCCAAATTCTCCCAAATTGTTTCCGCCGCTGTGTTTGTGGGTAGGCGTTCATGCAAATGACAGACGCTGAGTGGCACCATCCCTCCCCGCCCTGCCCGGGCTGCCCGTGCCGGTGCCTGACTGCGGGGCGGGGAGCAGCCCGAAGCGGCGAGGAACTGGGACCCTCCTCCGAACCCCCCATTCCCTGTGAGGGGCTCGGGCACCCCCGTCCCCAGGGGCCGTTACCCCCTCCCTCATCGCCCCGCGAGGGACCCGGCCCTGTGTCCCTACACCCCCGGGCTGAGGCCCTTTCCCCGCCGCGGGCTCGGCCTGTGCCGCCCGTGAGCTGCCGGTGCTGCCGGGGAGGAACGGGCGCCCCGCGGGGTCCCGGGTCCGGCCATGGACTTGGCCTACGTCTGCGAGTGGGAGAAAAAGCCGAAGAGCAACCACTGCCCTTCCATCCCCCTGGTGTGCGCCTGGTCCTGCCGAAACCTCATCGCCTTCACCACCGACCTCCGGAACGAGGAGGAGAAAGGTTCGGTGGGCTGGGGGGCGGCTGGGGGAGCCCTGCCCTGGGGAGCCGCTGGTGGCCTGTGCTCTGTCTTGGCCCAGGAACCTCTCACCAGCACTGAGCCCTCTCTTTTCCCTCCATTCCTGTGGTTTTGGGGGATATTAAGCTCGCTGGGGAGTGGTTCTCACTGCCAGCCCAGGGCAAGCCCTGCCCTGCTGTCTGGTACCTCACCTGAGAAGCCCAGCACAGTTGTTTCCCTTCCCAAAACTCCTTAGTAGAAAAAAAAAAACATTTTGTGTCTTCCCCGGCATCATCTGAGGCCCTGTGGGTTTAGAAGCACGAGCTGAGTAACAAGGGACAGGGATTCACTTCTCTTTTCCTGCAGATCTCACCCACATGGTCCACATCATAGACACCGAGCATCCCTGGGACGTCTATTCTGTCAACTCTGGGCACACAGAGGTCATCACATGCTTGGAATGGGATCAGTCAGGTGAGCTTGGAGCCCCTCTCCCTACCCCTGTGTCCCACTGTCCCTGTGTCCGTGTTTCCCAAAACAAATCCTCATGGGGAGGGAGAGAGGGAGGGAGCTTGCCTCTTGTCACCATGAGTTGTGTCCCTTGGAGCTGTGCTGGGGGGCTTTGATGTTCTGGTGGATTTGTGGCTGTCCCCCTGGTTCTGACACGGTGCTGGTGCCATAGGCTCCCGGCTGCTCTCAGCAGATGCAGATGGACACATCAAGTGCTGGAGCATGACTGACCACCTGGCCAACAGCTGGGAGAACACGGTGGGCAGCGTGGTGGAGGGGGACCCGGTGGTGGCCCTGTCCTGGCTGCACAACGGCGTGAAGCTGGCACTGCACGTGGAGAAGGTTTGTGCCAGGAAGGCTGGCTCAGCCTGCGAGCAGAGGGCTGGGGAAACCCCTGGCTGTGGTTCTGCTCTGGGCTCCTGGGGCAAGTCGAGTAGGGGAATTTTTCCAGTAAAAAGAAAAGTCAGCTTCCTCCTTCCTGCTGGATTTCAGCAGGGGTAGGATCCCTCCTTTCTTTTGGCACTTTAACTGTGTCCTTATCCTGGTGCTTCCATTTCCTTGGCCGTAAGATGGAGATAAAAGATGGATGGGTTTGATGCAGGGTTTTGGGAACAGGAGATAAGGTGCTTGTTTCGAAATGTGTCCAATTCTGTCAGACTCCAAAGGAGAAACTTTACCAAGCCCAAGTTACCTACTTAGATTATTTTTTAAAATGTTAACTCTTGGAGTGTGCCCCCAAGAGGACCCTTGCTCTGTCTTTGGGGCTGGAGAGCCCGAGGCACAGGGGGTCAGGGTCAGAGCTGGGTTTGGCCTCAGGAAGGGAGAGGGGAGGTCAGTGGGAGGGGTGGGGTGGGTGAGCTGGGGCCCGGGAGCACCTCACACCTCTCCTGTTGCTGTTGATCTTCACCCACAGTCTGGAGCATCCAACTTTGGGGAGAAGTTCTCCCGGGTGAAGTTCTCCCCGTCGCTGACGCTGTTTGGGGGGAAGCCCATGGAGGGCTGGATCGCTGTCACCATCAGCGGGCTGGTCACCGTCTCCCTCCTCAAGCCCAACGGGCAGGTCCTGACCTCCACCGAGAGCCTCTGCCGCCTGCGCTGCCGCGTGGCCCTGGCAGACGTGGCCTTCACGGGGGGGGGGAACATCGTGGTGGCCACGTCCGACGGCAGCAGCACCTCCCCGGTCCAGTTCTACAAAGTCTGCGTCAGCGTGGTGAACGAGAAGTGCAAAATCGACACCGAGATCCTCCCCTCCCTCTTCATGCGCTGCACCACAGACCCTGCCCGCAAGGACAAGTACCCAGCAATCACCCACCTCAAATTCCTGGCCCGGGACATGTCCGAGCAGGTGAGGGAGGAGCCTGCAGCCTCTCTGCTTCCCCAGAGCTCTGGAGGTGAATGCTCGTGTCCTGCAATGCCCTTGGACCTTCCTGGCCGCTGGTTCTGGGGGTGCCACGAGTCCAGCTGGCACACAGGCAGCTCCTAGGAGGGATGGGGGGGTCATAGCTGAGCCCTGGTTTGTGGAAAAGCAGCCTGAAGAGCTGATTACACTTTGTTTGTTTCCCAGCTCTGTCAGGGGCTGTCAGGGGAGCTCTGCGAGCTGCCAGCAGGCTCAGGGAGGTGAAGCCTTTCATCTGTGGCTCTCAGATTGAAAGCAGCTCTCTCTTGGAGCTCTGGGTCTGTCTTAATTTAGTAGCATAACTCTATTTGCTGATAATCCCACTCTGTATTAAGTGACTCCATGCAGCCTGACCTCCCTTCTCCTGCTAGGATGGAGAAGGCAGATTCTGCTCCCATTTTGGAGCCCTGTCAGTTCCTGCCCTTTAGGTTTAGCTCATGATGCACCTGAGTGACATCAGGCTGTAAGAGATGAGGTCGTGCAGGAAGAAGCTCTGCCTCTTCTTCTAGCTGGGACTAAGGAGTTGGGCAGTAATTAGCAGAAGGAGCCTCAAAATGGAGGGAGGGAGGGAAATGCAATGGGATGGTTGTCAGGTTTGTTGTCACAGTACAGGTTTCTGTTCTGCAGGTGCTGCTTTGTGCTTCCAACCAAAACAGCAGCATCGTGGAGTGCTGGTCCCTGCGGAAAGAGGGCTTGCCAGTCAATAACATCTTCCAGCAAATCTCCCCTGTGGGTGAGTTTCTGCTCCTGATTGTTGGAAAAACAGGAGCCAGGTCTACGTGGAAATGCAAGACAGGTTCTCAGATGTGTTGTTGCATGTATAGGATAATCTAGAATGCTGTATTTACTTTTCAGGTGTTCTCGGTCATGTGCTCTATTCTGTTTGTGTCTTAGGCAACAAATTGCTGGTTTCCAGGAAGTGTTTTGATTGTTACTTTCACTCAATAAAAGCCATTTTCTGTGCCACGCTGTGCAGCCACTCTTCCCACTGGGAGCAGGGCAAGCTGAGCCTTCCAAAGCAAAAAGATGGTGCAGCAAAGCTGGTTTCATCCAGCTCCCCGGGCTGCACAGTTTCCCACCTTACTTCAGCTAGAACCAAATGACATAATGCAGTTTGTTCCAGTGAAATGCAAAAGGATTAATATACATCGTGATTTTTTAATCTCACCATCAGCAGAGTCTTCCATCAAAGGAGGCTTGGCAAAAGAGTTTGTTGTCTCTGCAGTTGCTGAGGTCAGAAAAAAATAGCAGGGAAATAAGAGAGAAATAAACAGGGCTGGTGGGATGAGTACCTGATCAGTGCTTGGTCAGGAGCAGGGGCAGAAACTGAGGAGTGAGGGAGTGTGTTTTCTGATCTCTTCGTGGAGAGGTTTCTCACTTATTTACTTTCCACTCCAAGTTGGAGACAAGCAGCCCATGATCCTGAAGTGGAGGATCCTCTCTGCCACCAACGACCTGGACCGGGTGTCGGCCGTGGCGCTGCCCAAGCTGCCCATCTCCCTGACCAACACCGACCTGAAGGTGGCCAATGACACCAAGTTCTTCCCCGGGTTGGGTAAGGACCTGCTGAGCTGCTGTATGAAACTATATGAAAATGCTGACTGGAAAACTTTGCCAGAGATGGCTTCTCCCTGGCCATCCCCTACGTTTTTTCTGTGGAGGGAGGTGTTCTCTCTGTGACACACTGCGTGGCTTCAGGGTACGAGTGTGCCCGTGACCTTTTGGGTGCTACCTGGTTGTCCCATGGGCTTTTGGTGGTGGAGATGTGTCCCAGGAGGTGTCCCTTGCTCAGCCTCAGTTCTCTGCTCTCTCAGGTCTGGCTCTGGCATTCCATGATGGCAGTGTCCACATCGTTCACCGCCTGTCCCTGCAGATGATGGCTGTCTTCTACAGCTCCTCCTCCCAGCGCCCTGTGGACGAGCAGACCATCAAAAGGCAGAGAACTGCTGCTCCCCTGGTGCACTTCAAAGCCATGCAGCTCTCCTGGACCTCTCTGGCCTTGGCTGGCATCGACAGTCACGGGAAGGTATTACGTTCTGTTGTGAGGGGCTGTGAGTTGTTCAGGTTCTCTCTAAGAGGTGATGGATCACTCAGAAAAATGCAGGGAATGTTACTTCCAGCTGTGTGATCCACATTAAACAAGTAGGGATGTATCCCGTTACTGCTGGAGTTGTGTCTTTGGGTCAGGACTGGGCTGCAGTTGGCCCTGTGCCCTGTTCCAGCTTTGCAGAATGTTCTCAGTCTGGTTCTTGACAGGGATTTTCCTTTGCCTCCTCCCATTCAGCTGAGCATGCTCCGCATCTCCCCCTCCATGGGCCACGTGCTGGACATGAACATGTCCCTCCGTCACTTGCTGTTCCTGCTGGAGTACTGCATGGTCACTGGCTATGACTGGTGGGACATCCTGCTCCACGTCCAACCCAACATGGTCCAGAACCTGGTGGAGAAGCTGCACGAAGAGTACATGAGGCAGAACGCGGCCCTGCAGCAGGTCAGAGGGGCTGCGGGTCCCTGGGGACAGGGATGGGGACAGGGATGGGGACAGGGACAGGGACAGGCAGCTCCCACTGCCTGGCTGGGCTGTCTCTGGGCAGTCCTTGGTGTGGGAGGAACCTCTGTTTAAGTAGGTTCCATTTTAATGGGTCTCTACCTGCTGGAACCTCGTGGTGAGGTGGTGGAGTCTATTTTTGGCAGAGATCCTGGGCACAGCAGCACCATTTGTGCCTGTGCAGAGCAGCATTCACTGTTCCTGTCATTCATGTGGCAGAAACAGTAGAGAAAAAAGCAGTTTGCATTAATGAGCTTATTCTAATTCTGCCTTTACTTCTGCACTGCTCCTGGTGCCTCTGTTGCTCAGGTCCTCTCCACACGCATCGTGGCCATGAAGGCTTCTCTCTGCAAGCTCTCCTCCAGCACCATTGCCCGGGTGTGTGATTACCATGCCAAGCTCTTCCTCATTGCCATCAGCTGCACCCTGAAGTCTCTGCTGCGCCCACACTTCCTCAACACCCCAGACAAGAGTCCCGGGGACCGGCTCACCGAGATCTGCTCCAAGATCACAGACATAGGTACTGGTTGCTCATCACATCAGGCACTGACTTCTGGGTGTTTTGTGTCAGACCATTCCCCTGTTAGTTCTTTGTGAAGTGCCACGGCTTCACGGTGACTCCCTGGGTTTGAGGAAGAGGAGGGTGACCTCCCTTGGCACCCCGGGGACAGGGGGTGAGGTTGGGATCTTATTTTCCTGAGTCAGAAGTTATCTTGCTTCTGTTTCAGATATTGACAAAGTGATGATTAACCTGAAGACGGAGGAATTTGTCCTGGAGATGACCACCTTGCAGTCCCTGCAGCAACTCATCCAGTGGGTGGGAGATTTCGTGCTCTACCTGCTGGCCAGCCTTCCCAACCAGGTGAGAGCTCAGGAGCTGTCTGAACCCGGGGCTGTGATCCCAGCTGGCTGCCTGCCCATCCCACTCCCCCTTGATTTTCCCTCAGGGCTCTCCCGTGCGTCCTGGGCACAGCTTCCTGCGGGATGGAGCCTCCCTGGGAATGTTCAGGGAGCTGATGGTGGTGATCCGTATCTGGGGGCTGCTGAAGCCCAGCTGCCTGCCCGTCTACACGGCCACCTCTGACACCCAGGACAGCATGTCCCTCCTCTTCAGGCTCCTCACCAAGCTCTGGCTCTGCTGTGAGTGTTTGCCCTGAACAAAAGGATCCTCCTTCCTGGGGATGGTGGGGGAACAAGTAATTGTGGGGAATGACTTGTGAGTGGGTCTGCGTGCTGGGGAAGGGCGAGTGAGCTGCCAGGGGTATTGTTTTCTGTGCTGGGTTGGCGGGTGGAGGAGGAAACCACATGCAGCTCTTTCAGTCTTGAAAGGAAAAGTTTAGAGATCATGCTGGTTCTCTCTCTTTCTGCTTCATTTTCCGTGCAGGTCGTGAGGAAAATCACATAACTGAGCCAGATGACACCCTGATAGATGAATGTTGTCTCCTGCCCAGCCAGTTGCTCATCCCCAACATTGACTGGTTGCCCATCAACGATGGCATTATCAGCAAGCTGCAGAACAAGCAGCTTGTCAGGCTGCAGTTTGGGAAAGCTCCCGGGCTCGTTGGTCACACAGTCTCCTCCCAGTTCGATGCCTTTGTCAGGTGCAGAGCCCCCAACCAACCAGTGTAGTGAGGGGGGGGCTCTGGGGTCTCTTTCCAGCTCTGAAGGGTCAGTGGGCTCGGGGGCAGCCATGGCTTTTGGCTCATGCACATGCTGGTGTTGCCCAAGAGCAGTTTGTTCTCTCTGCTTGAATTGATTTCTTAACTTGCAATGGGCTGAGAGCACAAAGTGCTGAAAAGAGGTGGCAAATGGAGTGGAAATACCCAACAGTTTGTGATCAGACCCATGGCAGTGTGTGTGGCCTCCATCCCCACGCCACTCTGGCCCAGGCAGTCAAAGCCTCTGTCCTGGTAGCCACTGAAGTGTAGTTTGCTGTCCTGGAAACAGCTTTTAGAAAGTGACATTCTAGAAAAGTTCCTGTTCTTCTTCCTACCAGGGCACCTGGACAGCCCAAAATCGACCACCTGAGGCGGCTTCACCTCGGGGCATATCCAACAGAGGAGTGCAAGTCCTGCACCAGGTGAGTGCTGAGGGAGCAGCCTCTCCTGCACAGGAGAGGTCTGGGCAGACACTCAAACCTTTCTTTTGTTGCTTAGAAGCTCTTTCAGTCTCATTTCCCCTCCCAGCCAGTGTCCTGGTAGCATTTCACCTTCACTGTGTCTGCAGGAGGAAATGCTGCTTCAAGTGCCCTTGTGCTGCCCCCTTCATCCACCCCCACCAAAGAGCCTGGCTTTCAAAATAATGGTGTGGGGAGCAAACAGCCATCTGATCATGTGTTTGAATTAGCTTTAATTACTAGTTTTAATAGTCTCTGTAGCAGATCATTTTTACAAGGTGATTGTCTGCTGTTTGATGTATAAAGAGCTACTGGGGGCTGTTGCCTTGAGGCAGCCTCTGTTCCAGATAACCTCCTCCCTTCAGATAATTGCTGGCAGGGTTTGAGCTGCTTTTAACGCTCACAAACATCACCTGCAGATGGTGAAATTTCCACCTCGGCCTCCCCTGATCCCGTGCAGACACCCCAGCCCTGCTGGCTTTGTCCTGGACTCCTGTCCCCTGGGCCTGGTGCCACCTCTCTGCTCCTTTCCAGGTGTGGTTGTGTCACCATGCTGAAGTCACCCAACAAGGTGACAGCAGTGAAGCAGTGGGAGCAGCGCTGGATCAAGAACTGCCTCTGCGGGGGGCTGTGGAGGAGGATGCCCCTCAGCTACTCCTGAGCCCCCCCTGACCACCCGCCTGCCCTGGAGCTGTGTGGGACACAGGGACAGCAGCTGCTGCCTGCAGGGATCTTTCTGCCAGGGAGAGGGGAGGGAGTGGTCTTGATAGTGAAGAGCCAGAAGGCTCCTCCATCACTGCCTGGGGGAGGGCACTCACCTGGTGTCCCCTGGTGTCCCCAGCACGGCCGGGCCCCAGCTCAGCCCTTGCCTGGGGAGGGGGTGGTGATGGGGGGACTGTGGGTCAGCAACATCCCCAGCAAAAGGGGACCAAATACCAGCTCCTTCCTCTAAACTCCCCTGGGAGGGGGGAGGAGGCTTCACCCTCACCCTGGGCTGGGTTTGAGCAGAACTGTCCCCTCCTGGGATGGGAGTGTGGAGCAAACCCCTGCTCAGATCTCACTGAACCAGCAGCGGTTTTGTAAATAAAAGTTTCTTTGTTTTGTACAAAATCTTGGCTGTTGTCACCCAGGGCCTGGCCAGGGCTGGGGCAGGAGGGTGGAGCTCTGCACCCCGCAGGCCTGCAGGATGTGGCCCCTGAGGCACAGGGCTGTTTGGCCATGGGGTACACAGTGGGGTGTGGAGGGGGTGTGAGGGCTCGGTGGGATCCCCACCTGCCCCCCAAGTACCCCACACTGGTACCAAGGGAGTACGGGGGGGCTCTCAGCATCCAGTCAACACAGAGAAGGGGATTTGGCTCAGCCTCTGCATCTCTCCCCACTTCCCCCTGGCACTGCCTGCAGCCCCCCCAAGCAGGGGGTCCCACAAACCCCCTCCAGCCCCAGCAGCTCTGCAGGAATCATCGTGGCTTTATTGCAGTGCAGTCGTGGCAGTGGTTGGGCAGCATTCAGCAAAGCCTCTGGCCTGCACCAGCTAAGGGGGGGCTGTGACCCCCTGGCTGGGCCCTGTACTTGGCCAGGAGAGGCCAGGGACCCCCTGCCCTTTTTTTTTTTCTTGGTGGTCCCCTGGCCCACCCTCCTCCCCACACCGGGGGATGCTCTGTGAGTCCCCAGTCCCCCAGCAGCAGTGCAGGCTCTCTGCCCGTGCTGGCAGCAGCAAGCTGTGGCGTGGACACCCGTGGGGGGTGTCTCAGGGAGCGTCCCCCTCCCCAGCAGCAGCGGCGGCCATGACACTGTCGATCCAGCCGGCGTAGGGGGCGATGCGGGTGTAGATTGCCGGCTTCCTGTAGTTTCCGCAGACGCGGGCTCCAGCTGTGACCACCCCCTCGGCCACCCCCCCGCAGACCAGGGGACCGCCGGAATCACCCTGTGGGATCTGGAGTCAGCAGCACTGCGGGGGGGGGGGCCACTGCCCGGTCCCCAGCCCCCGAGCTGGGGGGTCCCTGCAGCCCCATCCCACCCTCACCTCTCCCAGGCTGCGGGGATCCTCCCCGCTGCCCGCCCCGCTCCCCGCCCCCGCAGCGTCCCCGCCGCGGCGGTACCTTGCAGCTGTCCTTCCTGCGGGAGTCGGTGCACATCATCTTCTCGGTGATGGTGCCGTCGTGCAGGGTGCGGTGGTTGCAGACGTCGCGGCTGATCACCGGCCGCTTCACCTGGTAGAGTTTGTCGGGCCGGCGGCCGCTGTGGCTGATGGTGCCCCAGCCCGCCAGGTCGCACACGGTGTCAGCGGCCACGTCCCTGTCCTCCCGCTGGAACGGCAGCACCCGCACGTGCTCGTTCAGCTCCGCTTTCTCCTCCAGCTGCCGCGAAGCAAGAGGGGATCCAGGTCAATGGGACCTGGGCCCAGGTGTCCATGGGGAGAGCCCATGCCCACCACCAGAGCTGCCCCCAGCCCCAGGGCTTCATGCTCCACCTGCAGCTCCCAGGATGCGGCCTGAGTGAGCCACAAGGATGGTGGGGAAGGTGCAGGAAGGAGGCACTTGGATACCACCCAAAAGTCTTTGGTGGGGGAAAAGGGGATGGTCCCACAGGACGGGGCAAGAGGGACCGAGCAGTCCCAGCCTGGCTTTGAGGGTTTCAGTCAGTGACCCCACCCACAGGGTCCTGAGGGTCCGTGCCTGGTGGGGCAGGAGGAGGGTCCTGGCAGCCCCCAGCCCACCTGTAGGAGCAGGAGGTCGTCCTTGTTGTTGTGGATGTTGCTGCCGGGGTGGGGGATCTGGGTGCGCACCCGGTACAGGCGTTTGTGGGGCTCTGGCTGGGTGAGAGAGTGGGCACCCAGGAGGACCTGAAAGACTTTGCCATCCCTGGAAAAGAGACAGCATGTGGAGCAGGGGTTCTGCCTCCCAGGGCTGCCACAGCTCCTGGGGGTCATTGCAGGTGAGAGCAGAGTCCTGGTGCTTCCACGCTGGGGTCTGGGCTATGGACCAGGATTTGGCCTGAGGCCAGCAGCCTCCCCCCCCCACGCTGACCCCCTCCCCATCACTCACGTCTCCTCGGTGCAGTGGGCAGC
This sequence comes from Heliangelus exortis, assembly GCF_036169615.1. Lineage (NCBI taxonomy): Eukaryota > Metazoa > Chordata > Aves > Apodiformes > Trochilidae > Heliangelus > Heliangelus exortis. The sequence goes on from NC_092449.1 coordinate 4,571,772, forward strand.
GCTCAGCACCCACTGCTCAGCGATCAGGAAGCCCCCACAGACGTGCTGCCCATCCAGCTGCAGCGAGGCCATGTACGGCCTCAGGTGGGGCTCGGCCTCTGAGCCCCCCAGGATCCGGCCCCGGGGCTGCCCTGGTGCAGGTGGGAGAGAGGATGGGTCAGCCAGGCCGGGACCCCAACAGACCCATCCTGGTGTCCCTGTACACCCCCAGTGGGATGTGGCAGCACTTGGCTACAGACAGAATCGGGGGGGGCAGGACCCCCACCCTGTGCTGGGGACATTGCTGCCCAGTCTGTCCCCTCAGGGGTCGCAGGGAGGGTGGGTGCACTCACCATTCACTGTAGCCCCCAGCAGCAGAGCGAGGACAAGGACCGGAGTGGGACTTGGCCCCATGGCTGAGGTGGAGCCCGGAGGTGCTGTAGGGTGCGGGGTCTGCAGGGCGGATGCTGCTCGGCGGGGCTCGGGCTGGTTTTTAAGTCCAGCTTTGGGGCGGCGGCAGGGCAGGAAGGCGGAGGGGAGGGGGGGGGAAGTTTCCGTGGCGTGGGCCGAGTGTTTTATAAAAGGGGTCAAGAGTTCCCAGCGCAAACAGCGCGGGAGGGAGGAAACAGCCCGTCCCAGCTGCCGAACCTGGCACCCGCTGCCGGGGATTTCTGGGCTGTTGTTTGCGGTTTGGCTCCTGATGCGCGAAGGTTCCGGCACACGCGGCAGCGCCTGGGCCTGGCCCCAGCCCCCCGGACCAGGGACCCCCGCCGGGCTGCCTAGGGGGGGGGCGGTGTGTATTGTGGGTGCTGGGGGGCTCGGTGGGTGCCCAGGGTTGTGGACCTGACCTGAGCATCTCCCGTGAGTTGGTCCTGGGGGCTGGCGAGGACGAGGACAGTGGGATCGGGACCACCAGCGCCTTGGGGGGTGTCCACAGGGGGGCCCTCTGCCCTAAGGAGCTCCTGTGAGGGCTGGCGGCAGCGGTGGCGGAGATGGCGGTGTCGGTGATGGCGGTGGCAGCCCCGCTCCTCTCTGCCTTTCTCCCCGGTGCCACTAAGCGGAGCCACCGCCTCGGCTCGCCCCCCGTCCCGGCGCGTCCCCGAGCTCTGGAGCCGCTCGTCCCCAGAGCCCCTCACCCTACCTCGGGCCTCGCCGGGCAGCGGCCGGGCCGGGGCCAGCGGCTGGATCCCGCCCGCCTCCTCCTCCCCTTTCTCCTCCTCCCGCTCCGCCGGGTCCCTTTGTCCGGCTGGGTAGACCCCAACCCCCCCCCATCACCCCCCGCCCCAAGGACCCCCCGACCCCGGCCGCGGACACAGGCCAGGCGGATTCTGGAGGTTCCCGGAGCGGGGGGGATCCCCTGTGAGGGGCTTCAACATCCTGCCCTGCCCCAGGTAGCACGTGGCGGATGGGGTCAGACCATGAGGCCGGAGTGTCGCGACATGGTGTCGTGACACGGCCAGCTCCAGAGGCGGCCGAGCCCGGCTCAACCCGGAGTGGGGGGGTCTGCAGGGAGAGCGGCTTAATGGCAGCTTCCAGGGATTCAGGATTTAGACGTTAAATACGCCGGGAGATTTCTGTCCACTTAGGATCAAAAATGGAACAAGGGCATGGCCGGTGCCGTGGCGGGGGATGTGCAGAGCCCGGAGGGAACACGAGTGGGTGGGCGGTGGGGGCTGAAGGTGGGCAGGGGGGGGCAAGGGGGCACAGGGTAGGAGCTCCGGCTTGGTTGGGTCTGGGTACCACGGCAAGCGTGGGGCAGCCAGGGTGGAGGAGGACAGGGCGGGGGGCTTCATCCTCCATCAAGAGAGTCTGCAGTCCCTGAGGGGAAAAGGGAGCTCCACGCACCCCTGAGTTTGGGGACGTTGACTTTTGGTAGTCCCCGGGTCAGCCGGGGAGGGAGGGGGCTCTGCGGGGCAGGAGGGTCCCCGGGCCGTGATCCCCACTCTCCGCAGCACACAGGGGGAAAGGGCTGACCCGGGGAAGTACAGAGACCCGGCGAGGGGTGGGACGGGGCCCTGGGACCCCCCAGTGCAGAGCCCAAGGTGCGGAGCAGCTTTAGGGGGTGCAGAGCAGGGCGGGGGGGCGGTCCTGCTCTCTGCCTCTGGCCCCGCCCGGCCCTTTGTCTCGCCCCCGACCCCCCAGACCTCCATTCCCGGGCCCGGCGGGGCGCTTAAAGCCCCGGTGGGGATCCGAGAGGGGCGGAGCTGGGGGTGGTGGGGACGAGGGGGCGGAGGAGGAGGTGGTGGGGGCGGAGGAAGCCGCCGCTCCCCGCACTCGGCCGAGCCAAGAGCATCCCGGCTCCGGGGAGCCCCGCCGATCCCCCGCCGCCTCCCCCGCCGCCCCCGGCCCCGCTCCGGCCGCAGCAGAGGTGAGTGGGGGGCGGGAGGGCGGCCGCGGGCTGCACAAAGGGACGCTCCCACCTCCCCTCCCCGGCCCGACCCCCGCCCGCGGCTGCGGCACGGCCGGGAGCGCCCACCCCCCGGTGGCCGTCCCCCGCCGTGGGATCCCCCTCCTGCTCCTTGTTTCCTCCCCCGTTAATAACCTCCGTTAATACCTCCCCGTTACTGCCCCTCCCGCTATCGCCCCCTTTGCTCCATCCCCATTATCCTTGCGTGTGCCCCCCCACCTTCTTTTTGCAGCCGGGCTCGGCAGCAGTTTCAGGGCCTGGGCCCGGGGGCGTTCCCGGGGTCCCCCCATCCTTGGCTCGGCTCCGCGGGCGGCACACCCCCTCCCCACGCCCTCCGCAGCATCCTCGCCGCCAGTCGCGGTAGCGGCCGCTTGTCGCGACAGCCGAGCCTCCGCCCCACCTGTTGTTACAGCCCCCGGCTCGGCCAGACCCCCCCCGGGTGCTGGGAGTCCCCTGGGGGGGGTGCTGTGACACCCCCGGCCCGGCCCGACTGAGCCCATGGGGGTCCCGGTGGGGGCAGCCCCTGGGGACTGACATCTTCTCCCTGGTGGGCACCTGCAGGGGGGGCAGGGGAGTGAGCCTGGGGCTGCCTGGCCCCCCAAGAACTGGGGGCGATGCTGGTGTCCCTTGTAGGGCCCCTGGCACCTGCCCCAGGACCATGATCCCCCCCAAGGAGAAGGCCAGAGCCCCCAAGGACAGCATGACACTCCTGCCCTGCTTCTACTTTGTGGAGGTGGGTGTGGGGGCCCGAGCCGGGGGGTCCTTCCCCGGGCTCTGGTTCTGCCGTGGCACAGAGGGGACGGGGTCTTTGCCCCTTTCCATCGATGCCACGCAGTGCTGGTGCCCCTGGTACCGGGTGGCCCAAGGGTCCCGACGCTCTTGCCCCCCCAGCTGCCCATCGTGGCCTCCTCCATCGTGACGCTCTATTTCCTGGAGCTGACGGACCTCTTCAAGCCAGCCAAGGTGGGCTTCCAGTGCCACGACCGGGCCCTCTCCATGCCCTACGTGGAGACCAACGAGGAGCTCATCCCTCTGCTGATGCTGCTCAGCTTGGCCTTCGCCGCGCCCGCCGCCTCGGTGCGTCCCGGGGCGTAAAGCCAGGGCCTGGGGTCCCCGTGCCGGGGTGCCGGGGGCCCGGCAATGCCCTGAGCTGCTGGTTCCTCCCCAGATCATGGTTGGGGAGGGCATGGTGTACTGCCTGCAGTCCCGGCTGAAGGGCCGTGCCGGGGCCGAAGGCAGCATCAACGCTGGCGGCTGCAACTTCAACTCCTTCCTGCGCCGGACCGTAAGGTTTGTGGGTACGTTGTGCCACCGCCCAGGCCAGGGCTGGGGAGGACCTGAGGGCACCCCCGATGCATTTTCAGGAATGAACCAGACCCCAGAAACTGCTCGGGATCTATCCCAACACCTGCGGGTGCCCCAGGGTTGGGTGGGCCCTGGGTGGGACAGGGGCTGATCCGCCGGCCTGCTCTGGCCATCCCCAGGTGTCCACGTGTTTGGGCTCTGTGCCACGGCCCTGGTGACAGATGTGATCCAGCTGGCCACCGGCTACCACGCCCCTTTCTTCCTCACCGTCTGCAAACCCAACTACACGCTGCTGGGCACCCCCTGTGATGCCAACCCCTACATCACTCAGGACATCTGCTCAGGCACTGACAAGCACGCCATCCTCTCTGCCAGGTAGGTGTGGAGGGCGAGACCTTGCGCCTCAATGCCACCCCCTGCCCCATCCCGACCCATCCCTCCTGTCCCCCCCTTCCCGCAGGAAGACGTTTCCCTCCCAACACGCGACGCTCTCGGCTTTCGCTGCCGTCTACGTGTCGGTGAGTTCCCGGCACTGCCTGGCACACGTGTGGCAGCGTGGGCAGCACCGTCCCTCCCCTTTGGCACACGTACAGACCACACGTGCCAGTGCCGGGTGTGGGTGGGCACAGCCCCCTGCACACACGGGCACCTGCAGCCCCACAGCACCACGAGCTCCACCAGGGGAGGCTGCGGTGCTGTGATGGCAGTGGGTGCCAGTGCCACCAGCCCTGAGTAACAGCCTGTTCCTGCCCCCTTGTCACCAGATGTATTTCAATTCCATCATCTCGGACAGCACCAAACTCCTCAAGCCCATCCTGGTCTTCGCCTTTGCCATTGCTGCCGGCATCTGCGGCCTGACCCAGATCACCCAGTACCGCAGCCACCCCACCGATGTCTACGTGGGATTCCTGATCGGCTCCGGCATCGCCGCCTACCTGGTGGGTGTCGGTCCCCACCGTCCCCAGGTGCGGGCAGGGGTCCCCAGGGTGGTCGCTGACCCTGCACTCCCCCTCTCACAGGCTTTCCACGCCGTCGGCAACTTCCACGCCCCAAAGGAGAGGGTCCCGGTGCCGGCGCCGGCCAAGGACGCGCTGCGGGCGCTGACCCAGCGTGGCCACGACTCCGTGTACCACCAGAACAAGTCGGTGAGCACCGACGAGCTGAACCCGCAGACTCAGCTGGAGGAGGCGGCGCGGCCGGTGCCACGGGAGAAGAACTCTCTGGGCAGCCTGAAGCGGGCAAGTGTGGACGTGGACCTGCTGGCCCCCCGCAGCCCCATGGGCAAGGAGAACATGGTGACCTTCAGCAACACCCTGCCCCGCGTCAACACCCCCTCCATGGACGACCCCGCGCGGCGCCACATGACCATCCACGTCCCCGTGGATGCCTCCCGCTCCAAGCAGCTCATCACTGAGTGGAAGCAGAAATCCCTGGAGGGCCGGAGCATGACCCTGGCAGAGGACCCGGCGCAGGGCCGGGGCGCTGGGGACGCCGGCGAGGACGTTCCCCCCTCCCTCTACCCCACGGTGCAGGCGCGGGCGGCCGAGCGGGCGGGCGTGGGGCCCCGTGTCCTCATCCAGCCCCGGGCGGGCACCTCGCCCCTGGTGCACATCCCCGAGGAGAGCCAGGCGGGCGCTGGCACGGCTGGCGGCGGGGCGGCTGTGAGGGCCAAGTGGGTGATGGTGGCAGAGAAAGGGGGTGCGCAGCGGGTGGCCAACCCCCCGCGCCTGATGCAGGTCATCGCCATGTCCAAGCAGCAGAGCATGGTCTCCGTCACCCCCAAGCACTCGGAGACGTCCTCGTCCTCCACCAGCTCCGACTCCTCGCAGTACCGCTCGCCCTCGGAGCGGGACAGCTCCAGCATCATCACCATCGATGCCCACGCCCCCCACCACCCCGTCGTCCACCTCTCTGCCGGCAACGGGCCCTGGGAGTGGAAGTCGGGGCCGAAGGGTCCAGAGGGGCCGGACGCCTACGAGCTGGGGGAGCTGGGGAAGGATTTCCGCAGCTTCCACCCGGCCAAGAGCGCCGGCGTCTCCCCCGGCTCCTCCGTCAGCGACATGGAGCAGGAGGAGCCGCGTTACGGCAGCCTGGCCGCCATCCCGGGGGCGGCGGGGGGCTGCGGGGACCCCCCCGAGGGGCTGCTGGGCACTGCCAGCCGCGAGTCCACGCTGCGGAGGAAGCCGTCGGAGAGGGAGGGGCAGGCGGACAGCGAGGTGGAGCACTACTACAAGAAGATGCAAGCCGGGAGGAGGTTTAAGGACTGAGGCCTCCCCCCGTGTCTGGCCCTGGCTCAGGAGGGGTCTGTGACACCGGGGTCCCTCTGCTGGGGGTGTCAGGATGGGGCTGTCTTTGGGGTGATGAGAGGACACGGCAGAGCACGGTCACACCAACCCAGCGGAGATGTGTGTGGGACCCCCCCCATGCAGGGTCCTGCTGCCACCCAGGCAGCTGTGATGTGCTCGGGGGGCTCTGATCCGCCTGGCCCACAGGGCTGAGCCATTCCAGGCACTTTTGACTTTTTTCTCTTTAACAGAGGTGCTGACATGTCTGAGGGGTTGATTTATTCTGGCTCTGGAAGTGACTGTCTGGTGGGAGGGGGTGGGCAAATGGTGCTGAAGGGCTTTGGGGGGCTGGATTGAGGGGTCTCTAGGGGAAGGGGGCTGCAGTGGGACAATGGTTGTGTAGGGATTTGTGGATGCTTGGGGGTTATGTGAGGATAGCAAGGGAGGGGTCAGCACAGACCCCCATCCCACACCACTGGGGCATGTTAGGGACGATGAGGGGGGGATGGTGCTGGGGGCTGCAGGGGGGCATTTGCCCAGGGCTCTGGGCAGGTGAAGGCTGTAAATACTACAGGGGTGAAGCAGAGGGTGGGTGCTGGGGTGGGGTCCCAGGGTCCGGGCACTGCTGGGGCCTGCAAAGGGGGAACTGAGGCCCAGCATCATCCCCAGGAGCAGCAGCCCTGGGCTGGGGACCGAGGAGTGAGGGTCTGGGGATGGGTCTGCAGGCTGTGAATGTGTCTGTCGGGCAATGGCTGGAACTGCTGTGGTTTGAAAAGCAAATAAAGATGTGGATGTTCCCTGGCTGGGCTCTTTCACCAGGGTGGGGGGGCTGCTGGGGGCAGGATGGGGCTCACCAGTGTCTGGGGGGGCTGCTCTGGACAGGCAAGAGCTGAGGGGATGGAGGGGCCCAGGGCACTGAGACCCCCTGAGGCCCCCTCACCGTCCTCCCGTGCTGATGCCACCGATGCAGTTTTCCACCACGTCGCTGTGGCAACACGGGATCCAGCACCGTGTGGGCTCCCACGCGTCACCACCAGCGGTGGCACAGCCACGAGGCCGGGTGACACCAGGCAGAGCCCCATCCTCCATCACAGCAGAGGATGCCAGCCCGCAGCACAGGCATTGGGAGATGTCCTTTGGTGTCCTGCCTGACACGGCCTCCCCGGCCCCACGGGGAGCGTCTGGTCCCGTTTGTCACGGCTCCTCCATCACCCCCGGGGTGTGGTGGCCACCATCCCCACAGCCATCCCTGGGCACAGGGACAGCCCAGGGTACAGGGCAGGGGCAGCTCGTGTCCCCCCCCCAGAAATGGGGTGAAGTGAGGGTGGCACCGAACTGGCACTGCCAATTGGATTAGCTGTAGATATCCCCAAGCCTCCGCCTGGCAAACATATGGATTATCCAGCATAACGCTGGCGCGGTGCTGGAAAAGCCACCCGGGGATTAGGGGGAGGATTGCTGGCAGCAGCTCGGGGTGGGGGGGCTGCAGGGGGGGGCTCTGCCCGGGTAAAAGGGGTCGGTGACCGGGGTCCAACACTGGCCGGTGGCAGCAGAAAGGTCACAGCTGCAGGTGACCTCGTCTCACCTGGGTCTCACCTGGGTGCAGGTGGCCCGAGAAGGTGACTCGGAGCCTCTGGAGATGGCTGAGGCCGGTGGGGACAGCTGCCCTGGGTGGGGGGCTCACAGCCCCCACCCCTCCCGGCTCCATGCGATGAGCGATGGCGTCACTCGCCGCTTCCCGCTGCCTCTGACCCGGCGTTTCCATGGCAACCGCCATCCCCGCAGCCCCCGGCCCCCCGGTGGCCCCCCAGCCACCGCCACTGCAGCGCTTGGGGACCCACAGCCTCGGGACGGAGCCCCAGGAGCTTCATCCTCCTCCTCCTCCTCCCCCGGCCCCCATTCAGGGTCACAGGGAGCAGAACCGGGACCCCCCCGGCCCAGGTCAGGGCTGGCTCTGGGGTGCAGGAGCAGCCCCGTTCCTGCCCTGGGGAGGGAGGGAGGGGACACGGGAGGCTCAGGCACCGGCACCGTCCCCGCTCCCGGCAGCTGCCGCCATCTCCATGGCCACGCAGCCCGTCCCGCACCCACCCCACAATCGGTATTTGCTTTGCCTGCAGTCAGAGCTGGGAGGCCGTAATTACTGCACCAGGCAGCTAATTAGCAATTCCTGACTCGTCCGAGGGGGACGGGGCTGTGGAGGGGACGGTGCTGGAGGCCTCGCACCTGCCCCAGGGAGCAGGAGGAATGGTGGCTGCAGCTCTGCCACCACCCCGAGGCTCCGGAGACACCGGGCCCAGGTCGGGAGATGCTGGGGACACCCCCGGTTCTCCAGCCACCTTTCTGGAAGGTCAGGTTGCAACAACTTTCCTGGCTCTCACAAAGTCCTTTGTCCTTTCCCTGCAAGCACCCCCTCCCTCCCCTCCTTGCCCCACGGGAGCAGAAGCCCCACAGCACCCCAACAACTCTTGGGGTTCAGGTCCTCACTCAAAACCAGGACTGTTGTAAAGTAACAAAGGGTCCTTCTCTTCAGGGAGCAAACAGCCACCCCTGTGTGCCCAGCACAGCTCAGGGTTTGCACATGGGAGTAACCCATGAGTAAGGCAGGAGCTGGAGCAGGAATCTGACCATGGATGTGGAAGGGCAGCACATCCAGGGAGCTGCAACACATCTAAAGCACAGAGTATGACTTGTCTGAGGTGAAAGGGGGTTATGTCATGGACATTAGCTGGAATACATGGAAAGTTTAGGAACATGAAGTAATAAAAAGTGTTGGAGTGTGACAAAGGCAGAGCATCAGTGTGAGGGGCCAGGCCCCTGTCACCACCCCTCACCCCACAGAGACACCGAGAGGGACAAACACTCTGCCAGCCCAGAGGGATGGGAGGAATCAAAAGTTATGTAAAACGAGGCAGCTGAAATTACATTAGAAGGAAAAATCAGAAGCAAAATAGGCACAATAAAAAGATAGGAAAATCAGAAGCGAAGAATACAGAAGAAATTTATTGAAAGCACAAGTACAGACTGGCCAATAACTGCTTTCTACAATCTGAACAGTAAATAATGGAGCTACAGAAAGGTACAAAGGTTGTTATAAAATAGTTTTAATTTCATTTCTTTTTGCATTACAAACATTCTTTGAAAGAGGCAATGGAATTCTGATGTTGTGTATGCTTACCCTCCCCACCCCACCTTCCACAATACTGAACCTGTAATAGCTGTTATCAAAATATACAATACATCTGTTCACCATAAAAAACTGGGTTTTGCTGCCCCCTCATGTCTTACAACAGGTATAAAAAAATTATAAATATGTACACCCTTTTGTTACTCACATTCTTTACATGCAAACACAGGGATCCAAAGGAAAAAAACCCACAATTGCCTGGGTTTGGGGTTACCTCAATTAATTTGCTTGCATTTTGCAAATTACATCTAGCCTGTGGGTTGACCAAATCCATGTTGAAGGCCACCAGACAGGTTTCACTCCAATGAACCTCTCCCCAGTGCCCCGGGGGAGGCCGATTGAACACATTTAACACAAACCACAGCGGTTCCGCTCGGGTTGCCCGGGGATCCTCAGCCAGGGCCTCCCCAAACCTTCCCCTGGGGAGGGAGAACAGCAAACTGACAGCTACCCAGACCCCTGGATCCACCCTCCGGAGGGGGAAGGGTTGGGAAAAACATCCAGACCTCTCCGGAGAGCTCAGGGCTGCAGTGACCAAGCTCACCAGAGGTCACCAACCTCTCCCTGCTCCATGGACCCAAAATGGAGCCTCTGGAGGGCAGGGATCAGAACAACCTCATCCCAGCAACCCAAGCTGGACCCTCACTCAGACTCCACACACTTCTCCAGCATAATTCACATCCTCGAGTTCAGGGAGGAACTACGAAAAGTTAAGACTTTTCCAAACACTCAGTGCTAGACAAGTCAAGAGCTCCCACACTGAGCAAGGAAATCGTAACTTGCAACACTAAGACGATTAAAAAACAAACTTTGGTCCACAATTTGCAGAAAAACCCTGAAAAAAAGTACAAGATTCTTTTTGTTATTTTGCATCCGAACAGGTTGCAGGTTAGAGGGAAATGTAAGGCAACATCGGATTACACAAAATAGAAGGCAGAATGGCCTGGGAAAGAGTTGTAAGCCAGAAACAAAATAAAACAAAACAAAATGGTTGTATCACTGAGAAAACAACGATCTGATGCATTCTACTTTTAATCATTTGCCTTCCTATAATTTAAAGATTTGGGCTTACAGGTTAAAAAAGTAAAAACTTTAGCCTGGGTCCTTTTTATTCGATTCACAAGCTACTTGTGCTCGTTATCTCCAACACTTTGCTTACCACGTTTTATTGGTTTCATTACATTACTCACCCTCAGTCATGACCTCAGCCTGGTAACTAGATTCCTGCACTACAGTTTCAATTACAAAAAAAAAAAAAAAAAAAAAAAAAAAAAAAGAAAAAAAAAAAAAGAAAAAGTACAGTATACAAGGGTAATACCACAAAGGAGTAAATTTAGATTACGTTTATACCATCTTATCATTCTATAAAAAGGTACTTAAACTATTTCTTTTGCATATAAAGAGATTAGAATATTTGGTCAACTGGAAATATTGCTAGGCACAGATGACAGCAACGGCATCAAAAAGTATAATACAAGAATTAAAACAAAAAGCTCAAATGCTGAAGACATGCTATAAGAATGATGGCAGAGCTACACTGGTCTTGTTAATCTCAAATTAGGGGCACGAAGGTGACTCACATGAACACCTTTCTAAATGTGGGATATCCAATAATTCTCCAAATCCTAGCCAAGTATTTAGATATATATATATACACACACACAATTTTGACAAACTCTTAATGATTCGTCTTCACAAGTGTCCAACAGTGGTTAATTTCATCTCTTGATCAATGCTCTCATGAAGGGCAGAGCCCGGTGACTCACGGGGACAATGGAATGTGATTTGTCTTGGGAACCCTTCCCCACCCAGACCTTTCTGCTCAGCCTGAATGATAGGGACAGAGAGAGGATCTTACACGACTCCCAGCTGATGGTTTGCAGATGGTGATAAACCCCACGCAGCCTGGGGAGTGGCATGAAGACCCAGGGTACTGTGCAGGTTGGGACATCTCACAGGCAGTGGGATACAACTGCCTCAAGAGTCAAAGCCCAATATTTTCTTTATCCACTTTGCCAGCTTCACTTGTCCTTCACCACAGGCAGCAAGCCAGAGCTCACTCATTCCCCTCAACTCTCCCAATCCACTCCCTGCAGGATCAGATGTTTTCCCCAAAGCAGTGAAGGGCTTAAGGCACAGGACAGCAGATGCACAGTTAAGGTAAGATCAATGCAACTTATTTTTGTGCTGGGTGAGTTGGGAGCTCCTACACACCACACGTTTTGCAAAATCCTGACTCGAAGGCGCTCAAGTGAATTTTACACAGTGGTTTTAGGTCTTTCAAGGCATGGATGGTTAAAGAAAATAAAAAAGGCATCAATGTGAAACCTGATAAACTTGTTAGGATCTGCTTTTTTTGAGGGAGGAGGAGCAGGAGGGGAGGGGAAATTTCCCAGAGCAGGTTCCAAAGTGTAAACTTCAACTTGTGATTTTTATTTGAACAGTCAAGATTGTTACCCATCACCATTGCAAGGTTAGCAATATGAATTAGATTTAATTTTTTTTTTTAAAAACCGGTAAACTGATTTATCTTTAAAAAAATAAAATCTCTGGTCTTTTAAGGTCACTTCAGCTGCATTTTTAAAGTGGCTTTTTTTTTTCTGGAATGATGGAAGTTGAAACCCTAGTGTTCAGCCTTTAAAAGGTCAAGGCTGAACCCAAGAGGTTTTAAGTCAAGTCCATTTTGTCTCAGGCCTTCCAAAGCTTTAAATGGTGGACTTTGAGAAGGACACACGGAGGTGATGATTCTCACCCAGGTCATGATTGTGGAGGTCAATGAGTGACTGAATGGCTTCTTCCACAGAGCCCATCTGGATCAGAGCCATCTTACGGTCCTTCCTGACAAGACACAACAACTCACACTCAGATCTGCTGCATGCAGAGTCCCCAGCTCCATCCTGGTTTTCTTCTTAACAAGGCCAGCACAAAACTACCCAGGTAATTGCAATTAATACTTCGTTTTTACACAAAGGAGTGTATCTGTATGACAAACATACACATACAAACCTTTCACTACCTTTGTTTTCAACTCGTACTCACCAGGCACCCAAGTCCAGGGTCACTCTGCAGCTTTTTATTCCAGACTCTGTGTCAGTAATAATCCTGCTCCCCTTTCATTTATCCTGACTTGAAACTCAAGCTGAACTAAGTACTTCTACCCTTCTCATCCAGTGTAAAAGAAAAAAAAATCCCAAATACTTACTGGAAGAATTTGAATCCTTTGACCATGCCACCATTGCTTGAAAATAACATCTTAAGGTCTTCTTCAGTTATTGAAGGCCTGAAATGGAAGTTTTTCCAGTCAAATATATGCTTAATCTCTAAATGATTAAAAACCATCTCTCAGAACCTTTTCTCAACTCACTTCCAGTAGTTTCTTGAAGAATGAGAGAACCACAGAAAGAAGGGCAAACTCTCTTTCTCTCAGCAAGTAACAGACCCTATTTACTCTCCCACCACACTTGCATTTTCATACACAGCCATCATCAACTCCCCATGCAGGTACTTACGGGATATTGGACAGATGAAGAGTGGCAGAAGGGGGAAAGATATTTTGGAAATTTTTAGAGCCTGGTTTCTTGAAACGATGCAGAGGAGAATTTCCATAGTCCTTAGTCAGACCATTGTCCTCCTGTCCATCTCTGGGAAGCTGCACTGTCTGGTGCTTGGACAACGTGATACGGATTGGCTTCCCCAGGAGCTTCTGACCATTCAAGTGGCTCATGGCTGCAAGGGTGAGAGACAGCACTGGCTACAAAGGGTGTTTCATGTGCTTGTTCACACCAAGTTCATCCCTAAGCAGACACCACGTCCTCCAGGAACTGCACAACAGGCACCACTGCTCAGTTCCTCCATTGCTTGTTGTGTTTGCCCCCTAGAAGACCCTGTACAAACCAACCTCAGCTTCCCTGGAGCTGCCCCAAGTCCACACTACAAATATGCAGGTAATTAAGTGCATGGACACATTCAGGCTTTGGGTCTCTCTTCAGAAGATAAGGGGATACTGATATTAAAAAAAAAAAAAGTGCATGGACACATTCAGAAGAGAAGGGGATACTGATATTAAAAAAAAAAAGTCCATGGACACATTCAGAAGAGAAGGGGATACTGATATTAACACTTTAATTAACCACTAGGTCCCTTCATGCTAACAGTCTGATACTTTTAATCTTGCTTACCAAGCTGGGCCTGGTTCCCATCAGTCATCTGAACTAGGGCATTCTCTTTCTTTTTAAATAAAATCTTCACCCTTTGCACATCACCATAGACTCCTTCAAAAAGTGAGGAAACAAGAACAGTCTTAGGCAGGGGAAAAAATAAGAAGTCTCATTCAACTTAATATTAGCTAATCAATCCAACAGCAAAAACATTCATTCACAACCAGAACTGATCTCATTCCAACCATGGCTACTTATTCTGCTCTAATTAAGGAAAATTCTTATGTAGCAGAATAATAATGGAACAATACATTAAAGAAAAGACACTGGGTTTCAGCAAAAAGCAAAAAAATCTTACTGCCAGAAGACTGGACAATTTAGCATGCTATCACAATTTAAAATTTTTATAAAAAGGCATGCAAAGCAATAAACCATGCATAACTGAACATAAAATAAAGGCAAAACTAAATTAAATGGCAAACTAGGTAAACAATGTAAAAACAAAATTACGCATTCAAAAAAAAACAAAACAAAAACGAAACAAAAAAAAAAAAAGGCAAACTGCAAACTGTACATTTCTGAAGTATCAAAAAAAAAAAAAAAAGTAAATCTCAAATAAATGAAAAAACAAGGTAATAAAAAGTGTGAATAATAACATACCGAAAAGAATAAAGAGGCATTGGGGTGTAACTCTCTTTAGAGAACAGCAGAGCAAGGCAGCGGAGGGACAGGGAAGAGGTAAGGAATCGAAGGGGAGAGCGAGGTTGCACAAATCGTCCACAACGAGGAAGGGCAGAGTCCCCGCAGGAAATGGCGAAATTGGTTGATGGATGATGAAGTTTTCAAGATGGTTAATATTGAAGGGCAGGTTGGTTTCCGAAGAGCAGGGTTTTTTTTTTTTATTTTTATTTTTTTGGGTCGTTTTTGTTTGTTTGTTTTTTTTTTTTTGGAAAGGGAATGTGTTTTTTTTATTATTATTATTTTATTTTTTTGTTTGTTTGTTTGTTTTTTTTTCAAGCAACAACAGGAAGCAGAAGTACCGTGCAGTCAGTTGGCAAAGAAATTCCGGATCAGGGGAAGAAAAAAAATTCAGGGATGGGGAGAAAAGAAAAAAGTAGCAAAAAACACAGGTCAGTAAATACATAAGGAAATATGTAGTGTTCCATCAGTCAGATTTATAGAATTCTACATACAATAACTTGTTTACAGAAACAGTTAATAGGTTTTACCTAGTGGAACACAATGATAAAGAAAAGGCATTTTTACTTAAGATATACAAAGAAGTAAGAGACAGTATCATAAGAGTGACTGCTACAGGCTTTAACACTCAATTAAATTGCAATGGAATTCCTTAAAATTTGACTGATTTTCTCTGATTACAAGAACTTCAGAAGAAATTACTTCCTGGGCCATGTCAAACCCAGCTGTATTTGGTGCTTTGGGACCAGTGATTCCAGAAAGCAATCCATATTGCAATACTTGGCTGTACCAGACCAAGGAAAGTCCAATTTAGGTACCAATCAGCAAAACATGATCTGGATGAGCAGCTGTGTCTCTACAAAATGCCCCAGAGATGTGCCAGAAGTGCTCACTATAACAGAGGTTGGTATTTCACTTGCAGCAGAGGTTTCTTCCCCTGGGCAGGGGGGAACCCACCCTGTGCAGAACCCCAAAACTGATCCTCAAAGGCAGAAGCTCTGCTCCCCTGACTGCAGGAAAAGCAGAAGTCAGAGCAAGCTGAGACACTTGGCTTCTTCCCCTCATCACAAAAAAGGAGAAGTGGAGTAATTACAATTTCCACGATTCTGATTAAGAAAAAAATAATAATAAAAAAAAGCTGTGTTAAGGGCAGAGCAGTCACTCCAGAGAAATACTATCTCCTAATTAACTGGTTGTGGCACAGGTAAGTTTCTACAACACTGATTATACAGGCAATGGAAAAAGTTTCAGGTCTGTTAGTTCACAGCTTCAGTACAAGTATCAAAGTCTCTCTAGCCCAAAGATAAGCTGGATGGATAGTGAAGAGCTCTTCAAAACCCACAAGGCATGAAATAACTGCTTGCTCTGACCAACCAAGAGCTGTGCACACCCTCCAGACACTGCTCAGAGCTCCAGAGGTACTGCACAGCTCTCTGTCCTGTCACTGCCATCCAGACAATGCAAAACCATCCCCAGAAACACACACTTGGCAGTGTTACACTGGCCAAAAGCAACTGTGCCAGCTCTTAATGCTGAAGACTTTTGTTTGAACAGCAAGTCATTGAGAGCAAGGCAGAGCTGACAGTTCCTGGAATGGCAGAGGAGTTCTGAGGAGCAAAGAGTAATTCATCCAGAGCTGTGTCACAGACCCTGCCATTATTTCATGCCCTGGAGAAAAGAGTCATGACAGATAAAAAGAGCAATCCAAACTACTGAATTAATTGGTTCATCTCATCAAGAGTTAAATATTTTGATCATCACATCCAGGCTTCCCCTTTGAAGCAAAAGAGGTTTTGTGGTTACTCTGACACCACTGGTAAGTTTTACAGCTTTGCAAAGTAGTATTAACTTGTGTGCACAGTCCCAATAGTTAAAAATGCTTTTCAGCAGACTCATCATACTCAGCTGCACACACTGAAAGATTCTACACTTTCAATCCAACAAAGAGCCAAAAGCTGACTGAAAAAAAAATCCAAGATACCCATTATCAAATTCCCTTATGATGCTGTCTTTCATTGAAGACAATTATTGTTCCAATACCACTTGCTTTATTTTTAAAGATACCCAAATATTTCAACTCACTGAGCAGAATTGAAAATGTAAACTGTGAGTTAAGGGGTTTAGCTAAGGAAAAACTTCCAAGAATCTTGGAAAGGGAAAATGTGCAAGCACATGGCAGAGGAAATACTGCACAGGTACAAGGTCAAGCTGGCAGGGGTCCAGACACTATACACAGAAAGAGCAAAGGTCAGAACAAACTCTCTCTCTGTAGTTCTGAATTAATATATTAAGAACTAGAACATGCTAAGGAAAAAGAAAGAATGGACATGACTATTCTGTGACCCAAATGACACTATTTCATGGGAATGGCAGGGAGACTCCAAATAAAAAAGAGGGAGGAAGGGACAGGCATTGTAGTCTTTATGGGACAAAAGCAGGTAGGCAGCATCCTTGGCTTTGAACCAAAGAAGAGCAAGATTTTAATTTGAGATGGACTTTCCCATTTCCCTTCAGGAACTAGAGTACTGATCTGCTTTGATTTTAGAGCTGACAGAGCACATCATCTCCTTTTTCTAGTTCTGCCGTTTCCTTTAGGATACAGTAAGATTTCACTTTCAATGAGTTTCAGCACAATGTTCAGAAAGTGAAAGCAAAGGTAACAGAAGGAGAAAAAAAAAGAGTAAAGTTAGGACTCCACTAACCTCAGAATTCAGATTGCTAACCAGCAGAACAGGGTTCCCTGCCCCAGTGAGGCCGGGAATGGCAATCCGTCCTGCTGCAGCCGCTGCAGCTGCTGGGATAGCCAAAGGAGGTAGTGCTCCATGAACATTGGGAATTGTCAGGCCTGGAAATTAAAGAGTATTAACCAGCAGAGAAATCAACAGCACGTACTCTAGTGTGTTTGCTGCACCAGAAGGGAGGACAGAATGGCTTCTGTCACATCCTCGTTCAGAACACAGTGACCACGAGTGCCAAGAGGAGGCTCCGGTTCTGGTGCTGCAGGGAACGTTCTCGGGTCTCATTTTGCTCTTGCAGTGCCTGGTGCTTAGCAGGTGCCTTGCAGCACTTCATTTCAGACTACAATATTTTGCACGTTTCACAAGAAGCAGAATCAGCACAAAGCCTTGGCTCTGGTGGTGCAGGGAAGGCATCACAAACAGTGCATTTGTAAGGGTCTTTCAATCAGAGCATGCCAAAAATGCTGCGTTTTTAAACCATGCATATCACAATCAGGTACCACCAGCTACACCTCTTCTTCAGCACAGAAACATTTCACTTTTATTTCTAGACACGTCTAAGTTTCTCACAATAACAGCTGGCACCTGGCTGTATGAGCCCTCCAAAGGAAAGAGCTTGAAAGTTTAAGAAACAATTGCTAGCAATCAATAACATTAAATTCTTCCCATTTCCCAGACTGGACAGTAACAAAATATCAATGGTTCAACAGTTTGATCTGTGCTCCTTTGTCATAAGCAAGGAAATTCCAGAAAGTTACAAGGAAGTCAATATAGCTTGCTAGAATATGGAAAACAAAGCAAAAATTGTTTAGTCTAGCACTCCAGGGAGTGTATTCACGGGAAAAACCCCAGTCTTTAATCTCAGACACTTGGCTACTTCTGGAAGTAGCAAGAAGTTGTTACTTATGAGCTGTAAACTTCACCCTGCAACTGTAACAGTGTAATTAATGAGGTGCATGTTTAAATCCTAACTATGCTAAAAAAATTTAGGGAAAAATGGACAAAGGTTCCTTGCTTTTGGCCACATGTGCAGCTGTCAACCTGAGTTCCCAACCTCTGCAACCACATGAGGAAATTCCAAAAAGAAAAAAAACTGCCTCCTACCCCAATTATTTTAAATACTGACTTTACTGGCTCTCCCATCCTGCTACTCCTATTTTCCTCTTGTCACTGGGACATTGCCTAGTCAGAGGTGCTACAGCTGTGAAGTCCCATTGCTAGCTGAGATTTCATACTGATTTAGAAGGTATAGGACTAACCCCAACAAAAATATCACTACTTAGCTCTAAAACATGGAGATTCTTCAACAGAAAACCTATATAAAATTTCAACTTACGAAATACAGTACCTGCAGCCTGAGGAATTGCAAAGGTAGGAGGAAATCCAGCTCCTGCATATGGAGAAGGAGAGATTATTCCTGGGGCACCTGGGAAAGACAGATACATTATACAAAAACACTAGCAAAAAAACTCTATGTTTAGCTGGAATATCTTCATCTGTCCTTCAACATAAGCATTTAGTTGGAAGCTAAACCCTAAAACAAGCAGTAATTCAAAAATGCTTCTAAAGTAAGATTAAACTTCAGGAAATGACGAGAACTATTCCTCCTCTCTCTCTGCTCCTCTGGAACCACCATCAGAACACAGCTGTTGACCAGAACACAAGCCAGCAGCTTTTTAACCACTGAAACAATTTAACCACAGCTCAGTTTTCAAAGCCCCTTCCAGCACCCAGATGATGGGATCCCACCCTGAGGGCAAGACAGCAGATGGCACCAGCAGCACAGCTGGAAACCTGCAGCAGCCCTCACCCAGCAGGAGGGGGACAACCCACAGCAGCAGGCACCCACCTCCCCCAGCTCTTGCTAGGATTTTGCACCAGCCTGATTCAGTGGTTCCTCCATTTCTGTTAAGTCACACTGAATTCCAAAATTTTGTACAACCTGATTATGTCCCATCCCCTTTCCCAACCCGACACACGCAGCAGTTACTCGTCCTGCTTTCCTTCAAGAACTCTCACCAAAAGCAGCTGCCATGGTCTGATCCAGAGTGGGCTGGTTATCCCCAGAAGGTAGGTCAGGTCGGGTGTAATCTCTGCTCTTGTCATTGTTGTATTTTACATTGAGACTCGTGAGCTTGGAGAAATCTATACGCAGCGTGCAGCAGGCATTGTAGATGTTCTGCCCATCTAGAGACTGCAAGGAAACAAATCACCTTCACCCACCAGGCAGTCACACCAACAAACCTCAGAGAAGCTGTGGCACAACATCCCAGGCACCAGCAGAGAAGGAACTGCTTCCTTCTGCCTCCTCAGCATTCAGCCACACTGCTCTGGGGGGAGACATCCCACTCACCTGAGCCCAACCCCAAATCCCCCAGCAAGCTGCAGTTTCCAAGCAAGCCTTAAAGTTACAACAGTTCAGGTGTTCAGCACTGCAAGCACACTCACTACTCACCAGTTTGGCATGCTGAGCACTCAGAGGGTCAGCATATTGTAACAGGGCCTGAAATTGGTGGTTCTTCGTGAACATAATTATTTTCAGCACTGTACCAAATTTGGAAAAAATCTGCAAGATAATATTTACATATTTTGTTATCTCATTCCCAGTCTGTTAATTTCTTCTTGATCTCCGTTATCAGAAGCAGAAACAACAGAAGTCATCCTCTCACCTTTTTAGCTTCCCAACTTAAAAACTTAAGGCTTTAAACTTCACAATGGGCATTGGTTAACTTGTGCCATGCCATCAGATGAGAAAAACATCAGGGTGACTGAACTGCCACCCCCTTACTGCAGTTTGTTATCAATTCTTACATGGGAAGATTCTCATGCACCTCCAAGAACTGGAGCCTTTCCAAGAACTTCATGGATTCATAAATAAGACAAGCTTGTATTTTAAACACAACAAAGATTAAGTTAAGCAACCACAGCAGATAGCAGGAGCTTTCCAGACTGCTGCCTAAAGGACACCTGGACACTGTGTGCTTCCTCCTACCCTTGCACAAGGACATGTGGCAGCTACGTCTGCTAAACCCTTATCAGAATCTGAAGAGCTGCCTTGAAAACAACTATTTGTCCCTTGCACTGTATTAGACTGTAATCCAACCAAAATGGATTGGCTATCAAATATCTGGAAATTAAACTCCAGCCAGACTGGGAGCAAACCCAGAAATCATGTAGGTGACAGGGACTCCAGAAAGTAGAAATCTGATAGCTCTGTTCAGAACTTCCTCCAGGATAAACTTCAAGAAGTTGTCATGACATATTTACCTGATGCAGAACATCCAGAGCAACGGGATAGAAGAGATTCTCAATGATGATCCTCAGGACAGGGCTCTGGCCAGCCATGGCCATTCCTGCATCCACAGCTGCAGGGGCTGCATTCTGAACAGCAGTCACTGCTTGCAGAGCTGCTTGGGCACGCTGCAGAACCAAACCTTCTGTTAGACCCACACTTCTGCTTACAAAAACACACATTCAGCTTTTCTTCAGCTTCTTATCTGCAAACTACTACCAGAACTCAACAGTTAGCAGACCGTGAAAAAGCAATTTAGTGCTCCTAGGGCTGGATGGGCAGCTCATTTAACAGTCTGCAAGACTCTGGAAAAAAGCCCTTATAGGAGACTTTATTCCAAAAGTCAGAAGCTAGTGTTTAGCACTCTGATAGTTAAACCAGATCTCAAAACCCTCCCAGACCTACACCAGCCCTGCAATCAAAACTGCAGCAGAGAGCTGTGTGTCCCTCCCACCAGCACGACCATGTGAAGAAGAAAAACTAACTGCTTGGTTTGGAGAGTTGTCTGTCTTCAGCTCCTTGTGGTTGGAAAACTGAATGTAGATGGGCTGGTTCCGAAGGACTGGAGTGACTGTGGTGTAGTAGTTTACCATGGTGTTGGCTGCCTCCTCTGTGTTCATTTCTATGAAAGCCTGCACAAAGTCAAACCCAAGAGTGACATTTCACCAAACAGCTCACACGAGGAGACAACATTAACACTGAACAGCACCCTGCCATCAAGACCCTCAGGAGGAACTTCCAGTTAAGCTGTAAGTGGATTTGGTTTTCATAACTGCTTTTACCTGCAAGTTTTTGAACAAAGAATTAACAACAAAATGCACAACAAGTTAGGATCTTCCCTGGCCAGATGAAGTTAACACATGTACTATTTCAGTTCTGCCCCAAGATCTCCATGCTACATGTATTTAGGAAACTGGCAGTGACAGAAGTGTCTGCAAGAACACAGCAATAATCCAGGTTCTTAACACGTATATGAAGCAACTTCCCATACTTCTCCTCTGAGCAGTAAGCCCATTTCCTTCTGTACCTTTATAGCCTCCTCTACTTCAAAACAAAAATGTAAGGGATTGTAGCAAGCCAGGACATGAAGTACTTACATATAATCACACCATGCAATGTATCAGAGGCACATTTTCATATTAAGATTAAAGCCATAGTATTTTAAGCAATGATTAAAGTTGGCTTGCTTTTTTTACTTCCTAATTTGCAAGACAATTTCAGCTACTGAATTAGTGCACACCTTCTCCATTGCCCAAGAGTGTTTCAGCTTTACACAGCTAATTTCTTGTATCTGCAAAGATGTCCTTAACACGCAGAGTTACACTGCTGGTTACTCAACTGTCAAGCCAGCTGGAGTGAAAAAGGCCAACTCATGTCACTGCTGTCCAAATAATTTACCTGGTCTGTAATTTAAAAACCAGGCATAATGCTAATTATAAGTGACAACCTATAATTATGGACTTAGCTCCTTGTAGAGCCTGAAAATAGTATTTTCTACAGCTCATGGGATAATCATGGAAAAGTAAAGCAATAGTATGCAGAAGTTATTGACTCCTAATACACGGCAGTTGTTTAAACAACGTGGATCTTGTTTACTGATGACAAACTCATCAAGCCTTTGACATAATCCCTGCTTTCAATTACAGAAACAATACCTGATTTTTTCCTTTCAACATCAGAAGGTTGGTGATCTTGCCAAAAGGTAAGCCCAAAGAAATGACCTCTGCCTCCGTGACGTCACTGGGGAGCTTACGGACATGGATCACTCGGGATGTCACCCCAGCAATTCTATTATCACCTTTGAATTTTTTGCTGTCGTTTCCATTAGCTGTAAAAAAATGAAGAGTTGCTGCTTATTAATAGTTTGAAAGGAAGCTTATTAGGGTTTGAAAGAACACACGCACAGCTTTTGACACACAGTTTGTGCACCCCATCCAGTTATTACTCTATTGCAGAGAAATTCCACAGCCCAATTTTAAAGACACATGGTTTTACTCTTTTTTTTTCTTTTTTTTTTTTGCAAATTACACGCTGTGAGTGACGTAGCTGAATGCCACTGCAGTGGAATCAACTTTCCAGTGGCCATTTCACAGCTTGTTTACAGCACACACATCCCCAGGTTTCTGCTTTCTGTGGGTCTGAGCCACTAGTTCTAGATCACTGCTTTACTCCTTGTCACTTGGGCTGTGGCATTCTTGGCCATGAAGCAGTGTAAAGGGGACATCTTAATTCCAGCAGTATTAAACCAAAAACAAACCAACGTGTAACTTTAGATTAATTGGATGACATATGGCAAAGACTCTCCCCAAAGACAAGATCTGGCTCAGCCTGGCAGTGAGGCCACAGGCAGAACATGAAGGGATACAAGACACTGGTAACTCAGAGACAATTTAAGGCACTGACCAGCACACCAAGGGCAAAATTCTGGCCTGAGCCCCCAGAGATGCCATCCTGGGTGGGATTACTAACCTCTAGATTCCCAAACAGCAGTAAGCTACTACATACAGCCAAAATAACCCCACATGAAGTTCAACTGTGTATAACAGTTGACAGTAAATGTTCTGTGAAGTCATTTTAGCAACTGTCCTGCAACAATTTTATTCAGTCTACTCAACTTCTAAGTGTATGGGGCAGACATTTATTATTATCAACTCCTATAAAAAGATCGATCAATACTAAAAACAAAGACATTTTAAAATTAAGTGGGGGAAAAGCAGACATCCTCCTAGTATTTGAAGCAGTTACAAATAGGTATTTTATAAGCAACATTACCTGCAGAAGAGTTGCCGCTCATGATAAAGGGTCCGTTAGTAACACAAGCAGTGAAAAGCTCCTCAGCTCCCCGCTGGAAAAGAAAAGATGAAAGGTAAACTGACAACATACTGACTAAATTCTATTCAGGTACTCCTAAAGCAGAATAATTGAGGTTAAGCTGTAAAGAAGCTGAACAGAAGTGTAAGTGAAAACATACTGACGGTGGGCAGTGAACCTCACCTCCATAAATTAAATATAAGAAAGATCCAATTTAGTAATTGAGTAGCACTATGCAATATCTCTTTTCAGCTAAGCATTAGGAATCTTAGGAGTTGAAGCATTGCTGAATTGCCTGAAGCCACTAAATGCAACATCGTGCATCCTGTTGTACCTAACAAAACTGATTTCTGACTCCTCAGATCAGACAAAATTGTCATTCTTACAGGTTAAGCTAGAACAATACCGTAGCTGATCATAACAGCAAAACAGAAATGCATCCAAGCATGCATCAAGACAGATTATTTTACAAGTGGGTTACCAGCAGCAAGGAAGTCTTAAGCAACAGACAAGTTACCAAGAAGCTGGTCAAAACTGTTAGTTTATGACTTGGTTATTATAAACCAAAGATGTGTATTTTCCAGACACAAGCAGAAGATGTAACTTGAAGAAAATGAGACCAGAAAGAAACTAATCTCTCTTCCCCTCATTCCTCTAAAAAAAGGGCAGATGAGAAAGAAAACCTACTAGCAAAAAGCTCCTTTTTAAATTTTACAACAGAAATAGGTTCACATATAATCAGGATTCTAGCACAAAAGTCTGAACTGCTTTGCTGTCTTCTAGCCACAACCCCCAGAACGGCAGCAACAGCTTCAAGGACAACGGTACCAGGAGGTCTCAGTAAATGCATTAAAGTCAAAAGATGTCTGTCTGACTGTCTCTGCATCCTGGAGCAGAGAAACCCGAGCACCACCAGCACAAAACCTCTGTAATCCCATCCTCTGCTGCCTTCCACACTATTTGTTCTACATTCAGACCAACACAGCTACTCGCAGAACAAGAAGCTGTGAGTAGCACAGCCCAGCACCTTGATTCTTTTGTTCTTCTTACTGCAGCTCTGTGCATTTCAACCCTATGAAGGAGGAAAACACGACAGAAAACTCTAAAATTAACTCCTATGAGAGCTAAGACTATCTAAACAAACTGGAATTGCAGAATTACAGAACTGCACTTAATTCTAGGCTTTTTAGGAGCTGCAAGTATAATTCCATCTATGCACACAAAGTTCCTGTACACAATGCATGTGTTCCAGGTCCATATAACATTCCCTGTAAAGTCACCCATATCACCTCACCTGACCAAGACTGGTCTAATCCTAGTAGGAGGTACAAAAAACCACCAAGATAAAACAAGACAAGTTACTCCTCAGCTCTAACTATACTTAAATAATACAGCTTAAAATCAGTACTTCTGATTTTCAAACAAGTTGAACACAGGACCTCAAATCCCCCTGCAGACTGTGAGCAAAGATGCTGACAGAAATTGAAAAATATTACAGCTCTTTCTCACCATCATCTGCACTGCTCTTACACTGAAATGCCACCCTGAAAGGCCTTCATCCACAAACAGAAAAGAGAACAGAGCTCATCCCTGCCTTGGCTGACCACCCCCGACCTCGATGGAAACATACCCTGCTCCACAGCGTGGCCACCAGAAACTCTACCTGCTGCCACTCCTGGTATCTGGTGGCACCTGCAGAAACAGTATCTGCAGGACAACAAAAGCTCTCTGCTTGCTTCCCCAGCAAACAGCCTGGAAAAGTAGGTCACAGCGAGCCCCACCATGCTGAATTACAGACAGCTTCAGGTTTGGGTTTTTTTTTTTTTTCCTTTCCCCGCTCAAATCTTGAATTTCTTGTTTGACTACTCACTGCTAGCTCTTCAAAGACAGGCTCAAGGACTTTGATGTTCTGAACAGGAGAAATTAGGCCAGGTTCCAAAGCTGGGGTTGGTTGTGCTGCTGCTGGTCACCTGCAAGCACTGACCAGGTCCAGGGGCTGCAGGCAGCCAGCGAGGGCTCCTCCTGACAGGGTGACTTAATTAGGAATAGGCCTTTTAACAGCTGGTCTAATTAGCACTTGGATTCAAGTACAGCGAGAGGCAAGCTAGTCTGGGAGGCTATTAGATTGTGATCCCATCCTTTTGATGACTCAAATTAATGCATAATTCCAAGGCTTAAAAAAAAAAAAAAAAAAAAAAATCCAGCAGTTTACTCTTGTGCTTGAGCTGCTGCAAAGACTTCGGGTCTGGGTGCTCTTCACCAAAGCCACCCACCAGCAAGCAAGAGCCTGACCAATGCAGACAGGGGTTTATTGGTCTCATGAAACACCCTGCAGCCAGCCCCAGTGGGCCATAAGCTTTTCAAAGTGTTCTTAAAGAGCACGTTGTAAATCTGTGCACACGCAGGACTCCAGCACTCCCAGTAGGGATTGGTGTGCTGGTGCAAGCACACTTGGGCAGCCCTTGCACTCCATCATGGAAAGGCCTGAACAAGCCACATATTTGGCTCTCACGGAAATGATAAACTGGAAAAACAAACATTTATACTATTATGGAAAGAATTTAAATTCTCTGAATTTTAACTTTCCTAATGGCTTGGTTTAAAATAAACATTTTCTCACATATTTGAAAATTTACTTGCAGGGCAATCTGACAAGGAATGCTCAGGGCTGCTGGGATTCTTTAATGAGAGAGCAATTTCAAACCCACTCCCCTCTTATCTTGGAGACAGTCTCTACTGCCAGCTGTGACCAGAGCCAGGAGGCAGAGGGGAGTGACTGTTCCACATCAAAAGCAGAGCAGTCAATTTGTGAGCTTCCCAGCTGGAAGTACGTGCAAAGGCAGAGGGAAGACTGACTGCAGCAGTTGGGAAACTGCAATGATTCAAGGTATTTTCTCTAAACAAGGAATTTTATAGACAGTACATACATAGTACTGTCAAGTTACACCAATAATTATTCCAGACTCCCTTTAAAAGAATGGCTTTAAAGAACAAACCTAGGAGAAGCACACCAGGCTTGGTGCTGCCACCCTCAGTGGGTGCTGACCCACTGACCACACTGCCTCCAGCAGGAAGGAGCTTCAGCCAGGGGGACTTCTCATCAGTGCTTGGTTTTTCTCCATTGCTGTTGGAGCTGATTTTGGATGACCAGGAAAAAAAATCTCATTTTGAGATTTGCATTTAGGAGTGACCCAACCTGAGCCTCTACCTGGGGCCTGTCCTTAAACTTGCAGTGATTCCCACCATCTCTTTCCTGACTCAAGAGATGTTCCTTTCCTGTTCTAAGCTATGGATAAAGGTTTAAAACCACGTTAGAAATTCCAAGTTCTGCTCCATACCAAGTCCCTAATTCAACACAACCAGAGGAACCAAAGCAAGCCTGGCTGCTTTGAAGAGCTTCCCAACCACGTATCCATCAGGCATTTTAAACTCTACCATAAAACCCAGTAAAGAGCTGATTCTGAAGTGTTGCATTATTTTATTGAAGTTGACAACTATGCAGACCCAGGGAAGGGGAGGAGGCAAGCACAGGGCTGTGTGGGTGCTCAGCTGCTGATATCAACCCAGAACACTACTTTTCTACCTTTTTTATTCTCCGACCACCACGGGGAGGACCCGGCTGTGCAGCGCTTCGTTCGAGACCGTTCTTCAGACTCTGAAGTTCACATCCCTGCTCACAAGAGGCATTAATTTACGTTGACATTTCTGTTGAGCTAATTCTTGTGCAGCTGGTATTTTTTATATGACGAGATTAACAGAAGCAACAGTGTGCTAGTGGTAACACAGCACTACAAAAAAAAATGGTTTATTTTTACAAAAACAAAATCTCCTCTTTCCTGTTAAAGAGAAAACAAATACCACTTTTGGAATGACACTGCCCAAACCTTACCTAGACCAGGGTAAGGCTTTTTCTGCCAGCAGGATCACCAGGCAGCACACACTGCCAGGTGAAGCACTGCCTGGGAGTGTTTCTATGACAGCAGCCTCCTTCTGTCTGCCACACTCCTGGCTACAAAAGGTCTGGTGCTCAAAGCTGCATTAAT
Source organism: Heliangelus exortis (assembly GCF_036169615.1). NCBI lineage: Eukaryota > Metazoa > Chordata > Aves > Apodiformes > Trochilidae > Heliangelus > Heliangelus exortis. The sequence goes on from NC_092449.1 coordinate 4,598,672, forward strand.
TTAATAAAACACCCATGCTTCCTGCAATCTTGCCATCAGTAATTCTTCAGTTCCCCTTTTCTAAAACAGGGAAAGGAAGTTGAATTAGTCCAGGCTTTCAGAGCTTAAAAAGCAACTGCTAATTTGTACAGTATCTAAATTGTCTCATTTTTGCTGGGTTTCACCCCATACTTTGGAATGAAGTCAGAGATTCTCATCTTCTACCAGTACCCCTACAAATACTACAGAAATTCTCAGCTGCCCTGGGTAATATTTTACCTACTTAAGAACCAGTCACTCATTTTAAATGGATTACAATATATCAACTGCATTCTGCCTCTGCAAAAGGCTAGAAACAAACTAAATTGCCATAAAAATACGGATTTCAGGGCAAATAGGTGATACTACATGGTAACCATCAATTTTCAAAATGCAGCAAGTGCTGCAGGAGGAAAGCAAAAATTAAAGCAAAGGCAAAAAGGGCACATGGGAAGGAAGAGCAGTATGAGAAAGGCCAGCAAGCTACAGGCTAGCCAAGCCTAAGAGCTGAGAAAAAAAACCATTTCTTTCCCTGGCTCACGGGGGAAATGCTACAGAGCAGCAGCATTCTCTTTCCTTTGGATATGGAGCATCTTACACTGCTCTAGCAATTTTACAAGGGTGGCAGTGTCCCTCCTCTGTGAGAGGGAGAAGGTTTTGGTCTGTTTCCAAGGAGAAATTAAAAAAACAAACAAACAAAAACCCACCATGTCAGACATTCTTCTACTCCCCTCTGCCTATATTTGTAAAGGCATTTTGGACCCAGTAAAAGACCACCATAATATTTTACACACCAATTGACATACGGATCACTGAGAAGCTCAAAGCAGCAAAAATTTTCCTGGAGCACAGAAAGAACTGAGTGTCTCTGAAGTTTGGGTCAAGGGCTCTGTATGAGTTCAGACCCAGAGGAATGGAAGAATGTGCTTTGATACTTCAGTTCACAGCTCAAACCACTTTGTGAAGGAACCAGTAAGAGAAATCCAGTCTGGTGACATCATCATTCATGCTCATGTTACCTTCCAACATTTTTCTGCTGAGAGATTCAAGAGCTAGGAGTGGAACTAAATTTAAACTACTAGGAAGAGGGATGCCAGTTTTCCTTGTCTTCCACAGGAGGCTCAGCTCTCTGCTGCACCCTGTTTGAGACCCAGCATTTACAGTCTGATCAGAACCAACTGCAAGAGGTGGGGGGTGAGAATTTTTTTAGTTCACTGAATTGCTCACTGCACCCCTGTATCATTCATCAAGTCCAACCCAGCAGTCAGCATATTGCACTGAGAAAACAAACCTGTGGTGGAGACATCAGCCTATCTGCAGGCTTTGAGTACACTTTTGATTTTAAACCATGGTCTATTCAGCTGGGGCCAGCAAGCAACTGTCCCCACCACTTCAGGCTTTTTGTTATAACCTCAGTCTTGCCTGGACAAGATTGGGTCTATTATCTTTACAAAAGGGCCAGCATGCTCAGCTTCTCACCAAGGTACACATTAGCACCCTGGATACACACACACACATTTTTAGAATCTTTGGAACTGGGTTAGTTGGTCAGAGCACTGCAAAGGCTTCGGTGTGCACTGGAAAAATCACCTTCCTACCATACGAGCTGCCACAAGAGCTGGTACTGTTTCCATGGTATAGAGATTTTTGGCTAAAAGACACTATAAACTTGAGCTTTACAGTAACTGCTGACACATTCTGATGAGAGGTTTTGCAATGAGGTTTTGCAGTGCAGCTCCAGCACAGGCTGGAGTCAGCAGAGCCAGATCCTCACCCACTCATCTCACCAGCCCCTCCCGGACTTTCTTTCTCAGTCTTTGCTACTATGGAGACAGGCTGTGAAACAAACCTGCCCTTTGAGCAAATAAAAGGTGTGGCCATTCTAAATAGCCCAAAATTCCCCAACTCCAAAGTGCTGCAGTAATGCAGTCATTCTGGCTTTGTAGGGTAGCACACACCCAGGCTTTATGATACACTGCTCCCAAGTTGAAACTTAACCAGTAGTCAACCTTGAGCTTTGTAAATCACTGCAGAGGAGCAGCCAGGTCCTTGGGAGAGCTGAACACAAACATTATCAGCAAAAAAAATACTGCTGGGTGAGTCACTGGGAGAAAATGGAACCCATGAAAGAACATTTTGTGCCCAAATCTGTAAAATGGCAAACTGACCACGCGGGTCTAGGAGGAACTCCATGATAATTCAATCTCATCTAAATTGCAGTTGTGTAATAACTACAATCTGCTTTAGCAAACATGGAGCAATTGGTACTCAGGGATTTCTAATACACACTTGCTGAACTCAGCACAGTATTCAACAAGTTCCCCTATGAAGCTTGAAAGACAGCTATACTGGAACCAGGTACAATTTGAAATTAAATAATGCTTACTCTGGGAGATGGCAACACCTGTGGCAGCAGCACATTGACATTTTATAATCTGACCCTAGGGGAAACAGATGGAAGTGACCCAGAGACCAATGTGGGATTAAAAAGAAAGCTGAATTAAAAAGTTGAATAAATTAACGTGTATTACATTTTAAAATAATCAGAGGCCTGGTACAGCATTTTCTACAACCATTTTATTGAGTGATTTTCATCCACAACAGTTGCAGCTTATATAATTTCCAACTCCAAGTAATTTGAGCTCTCTTCCTCATCAAATTGGTGTAGATGTGATGGAGAAAATCCTCTGAACAGACGTAATAGCTGATAAGCCTTTGGCAGCAATCTTGCTTAGCACCTGTGCTTCAACCAATACCTTCAGTTCCTGTTAAACTTCACATCTATTTAACCAGTTCTCCTGATCCAAGCAGGGGCATTACCAGTTCCCTCCAAAGGTGTTACCTACAAACTGGAGACACTGGGTGCACAAACCTGTGTGCAGCACACATTAAATTGGGTGCTTCACCCAACCAGCTGGCAGGCTGCTTCCCAAAGGCCACGCGTGTCCTGGCTGCTGACATGTGTCTGACATGTGTGATCATGCCTGTTGCAGAGCCACAGGAGTCAGCTTGTTGCAGCCTCTAACTAAAGCCATAGGAGAGGACAGGAATTTCCTCACAACATTCTTGGCCTGCTGCCTGAAGCCATAATTACTGTTCCCATGGCAAAGATCCTGGCTTGATCACAAATCACTTCTATGCAGACAGCCCCTATCACACTCCAGCAACCCCTGTTTTAAAAATTAACTTCTCAAATGCCAGAAGTGTGGAGGTTTTTTTTCTTTTTCCTGGAAGCACTGCCTTTCAGAGTGCACAACCTAATCTAGAAACTACAGGACTTTTCAGCACCTAAGCTATCCTGAGACTGTATCTATCACTTAAATGCCACTTTACAGAGTGACAACACAGCTTCATACTCTTTCTAGTAACTCAGTCCTACTCAGAGACCATTACAGCCTAGAGACATAATGGTATCCCAGCAAACTAAAGAAAGGGAAAGGAGGCAGAGTGGTCTTGATCAAATTACTTATAAGAGGCAACTGCAGGGCTCAGACCCAGTACCTTAAGAACTCAAATACAGTGCCTCCATCTTAAGGCCATGCCTCCTTCCTTGACAGACAGCCATGAAATTATGGGAAGAAATGTCTTAAATTATGTGTTTCTCATCTGCAGGACATTCCAGAAGGTTGTGCATCAAGAGCCCCATACCAGAATTGTGATGAGCTTCCTAAACAAGTTCACACACTTCAAACTGAAGAGCCTGGGGACCAGGTTGGATGTGAAGCCCAGGAACAGCTACTACAATTATCTGATTAAAAACAAGACCATCAGGCAGCCCAGTGCTCCAGCAGCACAAGCCATGAGAGCATCTTGGGGACTTAATTTTCAGAAGGTATCCCAAAAGAGCTCAGAACAATTACTAGAACTGGGATGGAATACCATTCCTACCTTCTCTGTACACCAAGGCAAGAATGATAAATTTACACCTCTGATTATGAGCATTTTTCCAGCTGAAATTTTCCTGTCTAACCTAGCAGCTCAGCCAGCAAGCTCTCCTGCAAGCACAGTTCTCAGCACAGCCACTCACAGAGCAGCCCCATCTCCACCTGCACTCATTTTTATGAATCTTTTATGAAGTCAGTACATCACAAAACTGGAGCTCCACAGGATGAAGTTATCAAGCAATTACAGATAATATCTGCTTCTGAAGGGGGGGATCAGTTAATCCTTGAAGTGATCTGAGTGATGCCCCAGGGATCAAACAAATGCTGATGGATGGATGGACAGAGCTCTATCACTGGAGTTATTTCAGCAAAGACTGAAATGGTTCTGTGGTATTTCAGAAACTGCTGCAGTCCCTTCACACTACTTATTGGCAAACCAGAGGAGGGGAGATGGAAGTAGCACAGAACCATCAACAAAACTTCAGAAGGGCTGCAGGCAAGAGAGTTTACACTCACCACAGAGAGAAGTGTTTTTAAGAAGCCATCAACTACAGTGTTTTGAAGCAGGGATGCCTGCACCTCTGTGCATGAGTTCTAGAGTCACAGATCTGTAGTTCAGAAGCAGCAGAGAACGGGGAAGCTGTCTGGATGTAGCAGCCCTGCACACAGCTACACAGAGAGTGCAGGCTAAGAGAAGCCTTCATTTTGGTCCTAGCTGTGCAAGAGACAAGATTCTAACTTACCTAAGCACACCTGCAACACCTGTAACATGTTACACCATAACATTTTCAGAATGTACTTCTACTGCATGATCTGCACTGGCATATTCAATGGCTTATTTCAACATCAGCAGATAACATGGCTATGTCAAAAATAATTTTTAAACTTACCTTCATCAAGATGATACAACCTCCCTTTTTGCCTCTGCCACTAGTTTTGAGTCAACTTTTTTAAAACCTGCCTCATCTGACTTGACAAGAAACCTCATTTCTGTGCACACTTGTGTCTCACACTGCACAACTGGCACAACTGTTGATGCAGCTCTGTGCTAGAAGTGAAAGCACCTGCATGGGATTCCTCCCACCCTCAATTTAGACATCACACTGTACTGCACTGAAATCACCCCCAAGATGAGAGTGATGAGGCACATGCAACACCACATCCTGAAGCTTTTCAAGACTCACTGAAGACTACAATTACAGTTTTAGAAGCTTCCTGGTCAAGTCGTTATGTAAAACCACTTCTTAAAGCTGCAGAAAGGTAAAGTTGCAAATGACACAGTTAAAATTGGGAAGACTTCTGCCTAGATTAGCAGTGCTCTAGAAGATCTTGTATCAAACTACCCTACAGCAGCTAAGGGATGACTGACTCCATTTTTTATTATGGCTATGAACTAGTAACCAGCCTTATTGTCCAGGCTCAAGCCTTTTATCCTCCTCCTCTGAGGGCAAACTGAACTCCTTGCAGCAGAAAGCATTCTCAAACAGAACCAGACACTATCATGGCACTGCAATTAAATCAAATATCAGATTCTCTTATGAGGAAAGGTAGAATAACCTTTCCCCTACAGCCATTAACAGAGCTCTTCCATGCATTCAGTGCTTCCCAGAAACCCCAGAGCACAGGCAAACATCCCTGTACTTAACAGCAGTGATCTCATTTTGTACTTTCAATTAAAAAAAAAAAAATCTATTTGCTGTCTAGGAGCAAATTCTCTCTTAATGTCCCTACTTTGTTTCTGAAGACCCAACAGAGCTCACAGTACACAAGCTCAGCTCTGCTATCACACACTGCATCACCTCACCAGCCTGCTCAAGTTGCCACATGCAACTCAATTTCTTAGTTAATAATGAAGACACTAACACCATGTAATTCAGGCTATAAAAAAAAAGCTGTTGGACTGCTCCTCTGAGGGCCAACATTCACACACACACTATCTACTAAAGAGAGAACTTGCAGGGCTGAACTTACTGTAATTCTGGAGCATTGGCTGCAATGCTCATTGAGTGAACAGAAAAAGCCCTCAACAGATGCAGGAGTGCCAGTCCATCCTGCACATTCCAGTTTAACATTTCACAGCTTTTATCCTGTGATCACAGCAGCCCATTACCATGCACAGCAGATAAGGAGGCTCCTGTCAGCACTTTGAGTTTCAGGGCTAAGTCTGCACTTTCAAAACCTGAGACTAGAAGGGTAAAGGTCATATTTACTGTACTTGCAAGAGATAAAAATCAGCAGCTGAACACTCAATTTTTTTTTGTGGTAGAGGATTTCTGACATATAACTGAACAGGAATTCATATAAACAAAGGAAATCAAGTTCTCAAAAGAAAAAGGACCAATTTCTCCATTGAGAAGCATTGCCTAGCACAAATAACAAGTGTGGCTTGACATTTTAGTAGGGGTAAGGGCTGGTTCTAAATACAATAAAGTTCTTTTCTGACAGTTGATCATCAATATCCAAATGCCAAGAGCTAAATGCTGAGTCATAACAAAAGTCTTAAACGCACAGGAAACTACATTACCTTCTGGTTAAAACCAATTAACGTGGTACCAGAAACAACCCTTTAAAGCTAGAGATCTACATTTGGTGAGGCTAAAACTAAGTCAGATGCTGAGCAGTGTAAAAAGAGAGAAAAAGTGAGAAGTGCCTACCTTTGTACCAACTGTTATATCTTGGACAATGCTGTAGAAAAAAGAAAGAAAAGGATTAAAAAAGTTAGATAGGTTTGCCACAAATATCCAGCATAGTTCACAGTAGTAAGAAAAAAAGCAAGTCAAAGTGCACAGTTGTCTTTGCAAGTGAGCCAAGGACAGTTTATACAAAGAAAAATTATTAGATGGTGATGGTGGAGACCCAAGACCCAGCAGTGCTAGAAAACTGCAGCTTTTCCACTCCCTACAGCAGAGCTTGCTCTTTTTGCAAGGGTACCATGGGGAGTGGGGGGGAGTCAAGACCACAAACCCACTGTGAAGCCAGCCTAGCATTCTGTACAGGAGCCATGCAATTCCAACACACCCCTGACTAAACCAAGAGGAAAAAGTGCCCAGAGTCAACTCCATCATCCATATTCACTTCTGGAATTATTAACCACCTCCTGTTCCAAGCAGTAAGCTCTGCTGGGCTGTGAAGAGGCTCTGCCTAGTGAGTTTAGTGGTGAAGAGCACTAAGGCTGGAGCTGCAGTGGCACCACAGCAGCCAAGCACACCCCAGGCTGGGTCAGAGCTGCTCTCCCAGCCCAGCCAGGCAGCAGAACACAATCAGAGAGCAGTGAGGAGGTCCAGGGAGCTGGCAGACTGGGCTACACCTCTGCACAAGACTGCTATCTCGATTCTTTTCTACTTAAGGAGACAAACAGTGTAGCTGTACCTCCACTGCTGGCCCTTGTCAGCAGTGAACATTATGCACCCCATCACACACCTACGTCCAGCAACTTATTTCATGGATGCAATCAGAATGACTTGTCTACAGCTTGGTTTACTGCACCTGGGTAACCTTCCAGAGTACTACAGCACCTACACACTCCTCTTTTTTCGTGGGAGTGCTCAAGACACCCTACAGATTTCAGCTATACCCTTGCACTGAAGATCATCTTTTCTTATGGACTCCAAAACCACTGTAAAGCTGCAACATAAAACTGAAAGCAGAAACAATCCTTTTAGACGGATACATAGGCAACATGGTTTCATCTCCTTTTTCAAAGAGCTGACCATAATTAGAAGGACCCAGGAGAGGCTGCCCAGGAGACCTGCAGCATCTTTAAGGGAAGATGGCAGAGAAGCAGAAGGCGGGGCAGTCCCATGTGCACAGCAATATGTGATCTAAACTATCCAAGAACAATTCCACAGAGTGATTTAATGCCAGAGACTTGCATTTACTGGTTCTTCCCTCGGTACATCCCTACAACAATTCATGACTTTTCAGGGAATTCCATGCTGGTTGATCTTCCTGAGTCCTTCATGTTTCCCCAGCTCCAGCAGCACTCCGTAACACAAACATCAGCCAGCTCAGCTCCTCACTTCCTCCTCAAACCCGACCTGCCATGTCATCAGAACCCAGCACTTTACAGCTGGAGCTGCAGCTTGATCCAATGGCCGCCACCAGGAAGCCACGCGAGACTTCTTTTTTTTCTTTATTTATTTTTTTTTTAAGTGAACTCGTTAAAGAGTCTGAGACCGCGGGGCCTGCACTCCCCTGGTGTCTGCTCACCGACCAGGACAGATGGGTTTGCTGCACTTCGAGGCCCAGCAGTAATGAACTAATTAAACCCATCTGCACCTCAGAGTTTAAAGCATCACAGTCACCCCGACAGAATTACTCAACGTGAGTCCGCGTTTCTCCAGTTAAAATCCATCCCTTATCCCAGGGATTTTCATAACCGTATTTCCAGCAAAGCAAAGTAAGGACGGGGAATCTCCCAAATTCCCAAAACTCTCAAACTTACCCCAGAGCCATTTATCTTACTTCCTGTTCCTCCTGTGGGCCTCACACACAGGAAATGTTTTTACATAAAGTAGCCTTAGCAGGGGATAGTATTTAAAACTACCCAACAGGAAGAGCTGTTTTATTTGCCAAGAATTATCGATTCCTAGAATATTGTTGTAACTCCTTTGATAACAGACACCACATCAAACAAGCACCAAGAGTAATCAGGAATTCGTATTTTAAAAATGTGCAGTATACTTCTAGTTCTCAGACACACACCCTCAATACATTATCATATCTTAAGCTTCATTCTCTTGCCCTACGTCAACATTAAGTCGAGGATTAAAGCTTCCAAAAGAAGAGGCAATAAAGCCTTTCATAAAAATTACTTTTTACGTGGAGTGTGAATTCCTATGCAATTAAAGGGGAAAAAAAAAAAAAAAAATCAGCAGCACCAGTAAAACCGCTAGCTCATTTCCCAGAGCTGCCTCTCCCGTGCTGCGTGCTTCAACAAAGCCACTTATTCAAACGGGATCATTTGAAAAGCAAAGCTACGGATCGGTTGAGGTGGGAAAAGGAGTCGGAAGCAGCCTGGAGCCAGAGAGGAACAAACATAAAAACCATTTTCAGAAGCAGCTTTTAAAGTTTCAACAGAAGACTCTCAGGGGGGTGGGGAGGGTAAAACAGAACATGCACCAAGATCTTCGGAAGATAATGGATAATTAAGACTCACAAAAACTTCTGCAGTAAACCAACCTCTCAACGTACACAGACAATCAGCTTTCCTAGGTGCTAGGGTGAAGACAGCTGATAACAAACTGATTTCTGCTATCAGCGGGTATGACCTCACATGCTGAAGATTTTTTTTTCTTTAAACATCATTCAATACGATGAACAACTTGTTAAAAAAAACCTGGCAACCTGAACTACACCCTGGTCTGTAAAAATCAGTAAGATACACGATATTTTAAGGTGTTTTGTGTGGTTTTTTTTCTTTTCAGATGAAAACAACACTCGGATACCACCTTTTCAGTGCGTAAAAAGCCCCAGACATGTGACTCCGCCTAATTCTCACCAGACCAGTGTTCCGAGGCAAGAGGCGAGGAGGCACTAATTTGGGCTTCCCGTACTTAAGGCTCTGGAAAAACAAACTGCTTACTCGGAGGCCTTCGGATGTATTTTAACTACTGCGTTCTATCAAGAAGAAACAAAAATCGGCTCACTAAAGTGGAAAAATACGCCATACGTGCCCAAGGGAAACGTGGAGACCTCACTTCTGACAGAGGTGCCGTGATAAACCAGTTTTAGAGCAAACATTCTGAAGCGAGACACCGGATGAGGTGGTGATTAAAGAGAAATCGATACTGCCCGAGTCTTACGCTCCATAAAATAAGAATAAAAAAAAAAAAAAACTAAAAAAGAGAAATCCCTAGAGGAACCCAAAAGGGAAGTTTCGTCCCGGCTGAGGTGGGAAGCGGACAATGGAGGGGGGGGAGCAGGCGGAGCCGCCGTACCTACGGCTCTCAGGTAACCGCAACAGGAACCGCTCAGCTCCGCGGGGGGCGATGCCGAACTCGTGCTGATCCAAACACCGATCACAAAAGACGAACCAGCGAGAACCCCCCCCCCCCCCCCCCGCCCTGCCCCTCTTGCGAAAGCGCCAGACAATAGGAGCAAGGCCCCGGTGTGAATCAGCTCCTGCCCCACCCCGCCTCTCCCCGCCAGGTGCGACCACTCCCTGCACACCGATATTCCCCCCTCCCGAGCCCCCCTGGGACTCCCCTCCCCAGGTGTGTCCGCTCCCGGCACCCCGAGTCCCCCCCTCGCTCCCCCCCGGCCCGGCCCGGCCCGGCCCGCCCCTCGGGCGCGCCCCGCTCCCCCCACCCCCGCACGCCCACGCGGCGCTCGCAGCCGGACGGGCCCCGGGAGAGGAGAAACCCCCCCCTCTCCTGCCCCGTTCAGCCCCCAGGGGAACCGGGCGGCCTCCCCTGGACCGAAACCCGCCCCCCGGTAGCGTGGGCGGCGGGAGCGCGCGCGGGGGACGACAGGCACGAGGCGCCGGGGCGGCGGCCGCAGAGCAGGGGCCGCCGCAGAGCAGGGGCCACCCCCGCCCCCGGGCCGGCTCTGCCCCCGCGGTGAGGGGCTCCGGAAGGGCGGCCGACGGACGAGACCCCCTCCCGCACCGCCGGGATCACTCCTTCCTCTTCCCGCCTCGCCTCCGCAGGCCGCCCGGCCGCGCCCTCGGTGCCCCCCCCCCCAGGTAACGCCCCAGCCCCCGGCGCGGGACCCGAACCTCCGCCGCCTTCTGCCCCTCGCCCGCACCCCGGGAAGGGTCGGGTAACGCTGCTTCCCAGCCCTTGGCCCGGTGCCGCCCGTGCCGAGGAGCGGGCCGGCGGGGACTCACCCGTCCATTGCATACGGAGGAGACCCGTCGGGAACGGAGTGGAGGCGCCGGAATAACAGGAACGAACCAACCGCTCCGTGTTATAGACTCACAAAATGGCGGCGGCGCTCGGCCCGCCTCACCCGCGCCAACGCCCCATTGGCTGCCGGAGCTGTCACATTGATGTGAGGGGCGGGGACATCCCGCCTCCGGGGGTTGGCGCCTCGGCGAGCCTCGCGGAGCCCATTGGCTGCGGGGAGGGCGGTGGGCGGGGCCGTACGCCGGTGCGCGGCGCGATTCGGTAGGCGGCGGGAGAGAGGTGGGAGGAGCCAGGCGGGGAGCGGGAAGGGCGCCACACGGGTCCGCCATCTTGAGTGGGGGCAGGGCAGGGAGCAGCGCGCCGGCCGCCATCTTGAGTACGGGCAAAGGCCCCGGGCGGGCTCGTTGTGCATCGCCCGCGGCCGCCATGTTGGGTGCGGGCGGGGAAGCCGCTCGGCGGGGCCATCGCCAGTAAGGGAGAGCGGGATCCTCGCCGAAATTAGGTTAATTATTTAGCACCGCCAGTCGGGGGATTCTTAATGACGGTACTTAAAAGTTTTATTTAAGTTACAACAAAAAGATTAATTTCGGTTAATGTCTTAAGGATAAAGATTACCCAGTGGGTGAGAAACAGAGAAGTTGTGAGGTAAGACATGACACCTCCCTGCTCCGCTCAGGCATCAGGGTAATATTTTTCCTAAGTTGTAGTCCTAGCACCGTTTGCTGGCCAAAACAGTTATTTTTTGCAGTCAGGTGGACCTCGGTGGTTAATTAGATAAGGTTGTTTCATTCTTAATGTGTACAGTGTCATTGCCTGTAGGCCTTGCTTCTGCAGAAATGCACATATCTCCTATCTTTGGGGATCTTAAAACTCTAGAAGATTTCCTTTTCAGGTGTTGGGTCATTTATAGTAAATATGAGCTTCCTACAATGGACTTACTTGTGTTAGATCCTTCCTGTGGCTCCCTTCAAAATGATTGTCAACCTCGTTCATGTGCTACCAGATGAAAGCCCCTAAAAAAAAAATAAGGAAGAAGTGAGTGTTAGTCAGGTTCCTGCTGTAGATGATGCTGGTGCAGGAACAGGCACAGGAGGACTGGGAAGCCTGATGGAAATCGTGGGATTTTCCTCCCATGCACTAGGATGCTGCTGCTGCCTCTCCTTTAACATTATTCCCTAAAGGAGTTGGCTTCCGTAGAGCAAATGCTGCAATGACTTGCTTTAAATATAGACAGTATTTGCCCACTGGGAATTCTACTAGCAATTAGTAATTTTTTTGCCTTGCTTGTCATAACCCTCTCAGTTGACTGCTGCACAAGAATTAATTGTCCCAGACCTCCCTACGAGCCCCTTGTGTAGCATTGAATCAAATATCAAATGTCCAGTCCACATTGATCTTGGTTTCATTAGCTGCAACCTTGTTTTGAGAGTTTCTAGGCAACATAATACTGGTCTTACTGTAGAAAGGATCCTTCCTACCTCTCCAGCACACCCACTTTTGACATTTTTGTGAAAACATTTGTACAGTTCTGCCAATCCCTCTCTGTTGGAGGTGGTAAACAGCAGAGCAGTGGTTCAGATCAGTGCCACGGATGGGAATACCTGAGCTGTGTAACACAGCCCTGTCACTGGTGCCTGTAGGGAGGTCCAGAAAAAGGTTTCTTAACCCTGTTTCAAATGAAATTCGGAATCTTATCCTTGGGCAGTGTTTCTGTTTAGTGTCAGGCAACACTGACAGGTACAGACATGCATTTTCTCCTCTCTGAAGCATGCAGTAGATGCATGAATAAGGGGAAAAAAAAAAAAAAAGTAAAACCTTCTATTCTTTTCTCCCAAACACATACTCCAGTGTTGGTTCCTAAAAGCCTTAATTCTCAGAGAGTGGGGCAATGCTCAGCTATTTTGTTGGCTAGGACCAGACATCAACTTAATGCCTCAGTAAAATGCAAGAGCTTCCATTGAGCTTTGACCTCAGAGGAGCTGATAACTCTAATTTCTGTATCTCTGCTTGATTGGGCTCCCTGGCCATTCCCCTGCTACAGCACTGACATCTAAATGGAGAAAAAAACTTTCCTCTTGCCAGAGGCAACTGAAGGGTCCAGCTGAAACCAAAGTTATTTCACCAGGTACTGCATATGAAAGGCTCAGCTTCTGCCACAGATAAGAGATTTACAACTTAGATTAGACAAAGAATGGGAAAATGATGGGATTATGTGACCCACTTCAGAGGTGCTGAGCTGAGAGCCAGAGAGATAAAGTGATCTGATCAAAGCAGAGCAAGAATTTAACTCCCATCTCACAGTCCACAGTGCACTTTCTTGAACTACATCTGCTCTAAACTCTGGTTCTCTGGTTCCCATGGAGGTGTTTCACTTCATCTTCCCCTCAGAATAAACTGGTTTGTGTAATGTAAATAAGAAATCCCTCCAGAATAGAGGATGGTATGGAAGCAGAATTTTATTTTTTTTTTTAATATGGGATATTTCAGTCCACTTGTATGTACTCCAAAGAAGGGTACACTGAACACCATGCAAAGAATGTTTAAAAATCATGAATGCTAGATAGTGGTCACTTGTAAGAACAAAATCTTATTTTTCAGTGGTTTTTCACATTAGTCTCTTGCATGTACAGACACTTCAACCCAAACCATTCTATATCCCAGCTGCTTTTCTGGTACCTCTGGAAAAGCAAACACAGGTGGATGCCATCAAAGAATTACTGCTTTTCAAAGACCTCTCCTGTGCAATTTGTGGTGTAACTTGAAAGACTTTTTTAAGGTTGCTGCAAGCTCACACAGATTTTTCCATCGTTCTAGCAGGATTGCTGATGGTGCAACATTTTATCAGCCATTTCCCTATAATATCAACAGAATTGTTTAGAGAACAAGTTTTCAGATGCTGTGGTAGCAAGCTGAGTAGTGACACTATTGGTCAATGCAGAGTCTGTCCCTGGGCAAAACAGTGAAAAGGACTTAAGAACAAAATAATACTGTAAACAACAACAACAAAAAAGCAGCTGTGAGAAAGACCTGCCTCTGTATATCTGTTTTGAAAAAAAAGAAACCTTCATGAAAATGGCTGTGTGGGGAAAAAAAAAAAAAAAAAAAAAAAAAAAAAAAAAAAAAAAAAAAAAAAAAAAAAAAAGAGGAGGGAGAAGGGGCAAATTGTGAATCAGCTTCTTTTGTACAATCCAGCAAAATGGTCCCACCCTGCCCCGGGCTCTGGTTACTGACTTGCTAGAAAGGCTTTGGCAGGACACACCCAGCTGCTTCTCTTTTTAAACCCTTCCTGCCTGGGTTATCTCTTCACATTTAGCTTGCCATGTGGGGAAGAAAAACCATCTGAAATAAAAACGACCCTTTTCCTGCCTTTTTCTCCCCTTTGCATTTCTGAAGTAGCTCTGAAGCCTGTGCTACATTCAGAGGAAACTTCTCTAGAAGCTACTGCTCCTTTGCAAACTACCAAAGTTGGTTTGTTGTCCCCTTTTTCCTCTTCCACCCGATGTTTCCATCAGCAACTTGAAAACAAAAAACCTCCTAAAATGCCGCCTCTGCTCAGGAGCCTGACCTGCTGTGCATAACCGTGGATCTTTGATACTGTTTTTTATGACAATTGTTTCCCTGCAACGTCTCCTCCTCCCCCATTGTTCACAGGACCCTGCAAATCCTCAGCCAGGAAACTCTTCCATTTCTTATTTTGCTCCCGGTATAGTCCCAGTGAAACCTGGGGGCGTTTCAAAGAATTTTGCTTTTTTTTTTGCTTTTCTTAATTTTAGAGCCCTTTCAATTAAGATAGCTCTGCTGTTTGAAAAGAGCATTTGCAGCTTTAGCAAACGAGTCTCTGGATGCCAGAACATTCCTTTGTGCATCATTCCTGGTGCCACATCACAGCTCTGGAAATGGTTAGTCTGGAGCTAGCAGAGAAACAGCAAACTCGTTGCAGCATTGCTCAGACCCCAGGGGTTTCTGATGGGCCACTCAGTCCACCAGAGTTCAGGAACTGTCCCTAAGAGTTTGGCAGTGTAAAGTATTATCACTAAGCATACTGGCAGGGAATTGATAAATAAAATGGTTTGTAATTCCCTTCCAAATAAATAAATATACCTTCAGCATTAAGTAAGTATTTCTCACCAGTTTACACGTTCCCTGAGCTGCATCCTTATGCCCCCACAGCAGCTTGAGGCCTTCCCTCCAGGCACAAAGTTGAAAAGCATTTTCAAAAAAAGTGCTCAATAAAAGCAAGTTTATCTGCACTTGGAACTGCTGTTAGTGTTACCATTGTGCCTTTTAACAGGACTGCCAAACTGTACAGGTACTTTCTGTGCTGCAAGTCATTATATCAACTCCAAATTTTACATATAATCACAAGAGCTCTTCCTTTCTTTCTAATCTGAGCCAAAATGAAAGACTTATCTGTACATTTTATTCTGCTGCTATCAGCCCATGTTATTTCAGCACTTCCCTGTCTTCTCTGCTCCTCCCCATGCCTTCGGGTGACTCATTTCCTGTGGAGGATGAACCAGCCATTTCCTGGCTCTTCAACACTGGACTTTTTCTTCTTGTCTGTGTTGGAGTGGTGAGGATTAACCTATGGTTAATCCATTATACCCCCTGCAGCTCTTCTCTGCAGCCTTCTCAGATACTGCACTCTCAGCACCTGTTGCTTAGGGATCGTGGTGTGCCCCTGCTTAGCTGAGCCATAGTGATTTGGGGGATGTGGAATTAAAATAATTACATATCTAAGCCCAGGATTTTTGAATTATCAAATAAGTGCTGCTGAGGTTGCATATTGGCATTTGAGAAATGCAGGAAATACCCATACTGGTCTCTGTTAGACACAGGTTACAGGCTCAGTCTCTGTGTTGATTCTGTGCCCCTGATTCCAGCTCTTTCTTCCAACCTGTGTTTCCAGTTTCCTGAGCCACTGTTTATTCACACATCACATTCAGAGTCTAACTGCTGGGGACAACACACCACCAGGCTGAAAGATTGCCTGCCCATTGTAATGCCAGTCTGAGGTGTATCACCTCTTGCAAGCAGCTTTTTACTGCTGTGGTCTAAATGACTCTTTTATCTTCTTTCCCATAATTTCATTTGAATATTTAGATTCATTAGCCTGTCACAAATCTATAATATTTGGGAAGAAACCCCCCCATAATAGACACTGCCTCTTGACTCTCAATGTAGCACATGCTGTAGGGATGGTCACTGAATAATTCATACTCTTAATGATTTATTCATGCCCCAAAGCTGGACACCTCCTCCCTGACTTTCCATTATCTCCAGGAGAACACAAGTTCCTATAGAGCTCTGCTCACCGTGGCAGTGCCAGCAGCAGCCCTGCACCAGGGCACAGCAGAGCAGGTGGGCACTGGAAACCCCTCCCTCAAGATGCTTCTGAAACATTTCTTCTCAGCCACAAATGGGAAACTTTTGCCATTCCCATAAGGATCACCCTCGACACAGAAAATGAAATGCAGGTGCCTTTTTTTTGCACGTTCTTTGGAAAGGCAGGTGGGCAGGGAAAAGCTGAGCTCTTTCCCACTGGTGCACACAGGGAGTGAGATGCTGCAGGATGTTCTGAGCATGGGAAACAGCCAGGCAGGCCTTGACTCCCTGATTTGATACAGTACAGCTGAGCTTGTTCTCCAGGAGATATTTCAGTTTTATTTTCCTGTGAAAAGCTACAGATTCTGAGACAAGTCATGCAAACATAGCAAGATTGTTTCTTACCCTCTGAGGAAACCCTGCAGGAAAAGCCTGGACAATCAGCAGCAGACTCACCTCTTTCCTGTCTCATGGGGGCTATCTAAAATTACACCTTTGCTCAAAGATTGTAAGACCACAACCAGGGCCTCCTGACCTAGGTGAAGATTTTGCAAGACATTCAAATTCCATCTGTCTAGAAAGTATGAAAGATGATTCTGTGTTTCAGCAAAGTCTCCAGGCTCACAGGCAGCACTACCCCTACCCGACTGGTGTGAAATTTCCTAACTATTTAGCCTGTAATCCTGACTTCTTTTGTCCTTGGAATAGGCTCTACATCAGCATAATTAAAAATGTCAAACACGCTTGAGAAACTCCCCAAGTTGCTAAAAATGAATGTGAATTTCCTCCCCACAACCTCGCTCCATCTCTCCCTTTCTCTGGCCTCAGCTTTACAAAGTGGTCTGTTTCCAGCCCTTCAGCATACTTTGCATTCCACTGCCAAGAATGAACATTTATTTATACAAACAACCTCCCTCACAAGCACATCTCCCCGTGCTGTCCTAGGCCAGGGAAATAAACATCATTTCTCTTCTGTTTCAGCTCTGTGTTTCTTTCCTTTCTTTTCTTTCTTTTTTCGGTGGCATTTTTTGCAATGAAAGATTAGCATGGTTCAGTCACTTTCCCCTGCCACAAATCTGCTCAGAAATGGACTGGAATGCTCTTTCATTTCCTTAAAATGATTTTATTTTGTTGCCCTCTAATGTTGGTTCCAGTTTCCTGATAAACCCCTGAGGGGGTCTTAGAGAGGTCTCGCTCAGCCCAGGGGGCTCTGCCAGGCTCCCAGGTGCCCCCTTTCTCTCCCAAGCACACCAGTACCCTGCTTTTCCCCAGGTTTGCTCTCCCACCAATCCTCCCAGCAGTGCAGCTGCCCCTGTAAGAGAGATGGGTGCTAAAGGACAGGGCAGGGACACAGAGCTCCTGAATTATTGCTAAAGTGTCCCCATTGCTCACCTGCCAGGCCTGGTATTATTCACTGAAACGCCAGCTCCTCACCTGTGTGCTGTCCTTGGGTTGTCTCCTGTTGCAGCTGCCATTTCAATGGGTAGAACACAGATGCTAGGTGATTGCAGACAGGGAATATCATCATCTGAGCATGGCTGATTGAAGTGAAAAAAAAAAAAAAGGGGCCCTAAAAGAGAGAGAGCTGCACACACAGAGCTTCTAAAATCCATCAGTGGCTGTGTGTCTGCTCACTCGCTGAGTGTGTGGGTTCAGCTTCCATTTCTCAAATGATATAATTGTTTATTATATTAATAATATTATTAAATATAAAGATAAATATAGTAACCACAATAATATTAAATATTGTAGTAATCTAATATTTAGATTGATACTGTTTGCAATAAAATGGTTTTGGGAACTCTTTTACTTGCAACCTTCTAATAAATGAAGCATTTAAGTAGTTTTTGAAGGATCCAGGGGAATACTTAAAAAAAACCCCAAAACAGCAAGATGATATTTTAGCATATGGTCCCAGTGCTCTTTTTAGGATAAAACACAGCTTCTCTAACTGTATTGCCAAACCAAAGTCAGTGAACTACAGCAAATGAATGGATTAGGAACTTTTAGTGACTACTTTCCATGAATCATTACTGAATATTTTATGGTTCTTACTGCTTTCTCAGTAAGCCTACTGCTGCAAAGTTTGCAAAGATATATTTACTTCTGCCTCAGTGTAAGGTGTCAGTCTTTCAGTTTCTTCTTCAATCTGTCAGTTTCTTTCCTGTGATACACAACAGAGGGCTGATGTCCTTTAAGTGCATCCCTATAACATGCCCATTATGTGCTCAGGTCTAACGAGGTATTGCTATATTCAGAAAGAGGAGCATAATTAAAATTAGGCCTTGCACTGATCAGTTTATACAGTATCATCACAACCAAGATCCAGCAGGAAAGAAAAACCTTACCCTGCAGATGCAGATGGCAACATTCAACCCTAACCCCCTCGCCAGGCCTCCCTTCAGAGCAGGATTTATTCTGACCCTGCAGGTTACAGTGTGCACACCTGGAGCACCCCAAAATGTATCCACACTGGAGTCTTCACACTGCTTTTTTTTGAGTATTTTTCAAAATTGCTCTGCCTCCCCCCTCTCCTGATAGCTTCTCCCTGATTCCATGCCTGCAGTCCCTAGGTGCCTCAGCAGAGGAGGAGAATTAAACCCCTTGTTCCCAGACTGGTTCCAGAACAAATCTGTGCAGATGCATCCGAGGGAGCAGGAGGCTGGGACACCAAGCCCTGTGTGCTGCACGAGGGCACATTGTCATACAGGCTAATAAAGACATCATTTTCCCAGGGCTTCAGCTCTATTAAATACAAAGCTCCGAATGATTTCCTACTTGGATCAAAGATGTGTTTGTTCCAGTGCCACTTAAGTTTAAAAGGCAATGCTGGGAATGAATGAAACCTCCCCAGTGGCAGCTGCTGAGGTTCAATTGGTTTGTCAGAGCCATAATTATGCAGCAGACGTCTTCTGTTTGCTGGCCCACATGTTCCTGAAGGATGTTCTGCAATGGAAACAGCACGGGGAAGCCTTGCTCCCAAACTGAGGGGCTTTGGCTTTTGTGGTGTTCAGACTTGCTTATGTTTCAGATGGTGGAAATGTTCAGAAATCTCATCTTCTCAGCTCAGACTTAAAACCAGAGCTGGTCTTCTTTGATCAGATGTAGTAAAGGAAATGGTGGCCCACATCCAGCATCCCAGAACTGATGTTTTCCTATGGAGATTGGCCACTTCTAAAAATTCATTATATGGTTACAGCTTGTGTCAGAAGGTGAGTGTTCTCCCTAGCTAAGGTGAGGAGCTGTTGCTGATCAGGGTTTGGTGTGACCCTTGGTCCTGTCCAGCCAGTCATCACTGTGCCCTTCCCCACAGCACTTCTGGGTGCTGATGACACGTGTCTGCTGATTAAATATCTGTCTCCTTCTCTGCTAGATTGTACACCAAATTTTATGTGCCACAGACATGAGTATGTGGTAGGGACTCTAGAGTATTAAATTAAGCATTAAAAGAACATTAAGACATGAACCTGCAAAATGTGAAGTCAGGGAGAATTGAGAGCACTGAAGCTCTCAGTTGCCAGAGGAACAAAAGAAACACAATATCCTTTAGAGCCGTTAATATTTAATTTGCTAAGATGCTCAGATACTGGGGCAGTGAGTGCAGAGGGTGATGACAGCGAGGACCCTGTGAGGGTGCCTCATGCCAGCCACAGGGCCTCAATGGGTGTTCAGAAGCACAGCCACAAAGAGCTCCTTGTTTGCACAACTGTCAGGGATGTGCAGAGCTACCTGGGCTGCACACACACGTTGTGCAGTTTCTGAACACCTTTTAATTCACACGTGATCCTGTTAGGAGCACAGCATCAATGTTGTACCAAAGAGACTCCCAACAACAGGGCTGGTTAGGAAGGAAAGAGCCCATCTGACACCCTGCAGACCTGTCACTGCCTGACCTGCTCCTCATGTCCTGCAAGCACCTAAAGCCAACAGGAGGAATTTCATAAACCCAAACAGTCTTCTTACAGGGCTAAGTTTCACTCCCAGGGGCATCTTTAGCTAAATGTTCTTGTTTTAAGGTCATGGCTTAAAGAATAAGTGATAACAAGTGATACTGCATTTACTGAGAAGATAATTTCCTACTGTGTGTTGACCAGTTGCTTCTGCAACAACCAGAAGTCAGCGAGCTGGTCGTGAGGACTGAAGTGCAGATGTGGTCACCAAAGGAACAAAAGAGGATCTTGGGCAAACAGAACAGCACAGCCAGCACTCAGAGCTCAGCCCTGCACAGATCACTGTTTGGAGAACCCAGCAGCCCTTGTGGTTTTCTCAGGAGCATTGACTGGTGCCTCAGCCATCTGAGAGCTGCAAGGTCCAAGCAGGGACAGCTGGGTTGGTGGTGCAGGCTTGGAGGAAGTTCCCAAAGGGTATTTTCAGATGTGCCTTTTGTGCACTCGGGAGAATTTCAGTAGAGGATTCCAGTTCCCATCCCATTGCTGGCTCAACTTTTGCTTGAATCTGTGGAGTGGGTTTAATTGTTTGCTCTTGCTCACAGGTTGGCAAGTGTGCTATCACTGCTGTAGGACAGGGGTTGGCAGCCTCTCAGGGATACTGTGCCAGAGTGTGGTTTTCTTTTCCAAACTAGCAGCTAGGTGTGCCAGTGCTGGGTTTTGCTGCCTCTCTGGGAGGCAAGATACCATCCATCTGGGGTGTTTTCATCTATGAGGTCCTCAGCTCCTGCTGAATGCACCACTCAAGATGTGGAAAACAAACTGGGAGCCACTGCCTCTTACTGGTGCCTCTGCAGATGCTGCCAGTTGCAGCTCTCCTCAAGCATGTCATTCAGAACCTGTAAAACTGAGGGCTCTCAGGGCAGAGCCTTCTGCTCATTGCTTCCATCCCATACAAGGGATCTTCAGCCTGGTTTAAGATCATTTTCTTAAATAACTAATGCCTTCTCTCTCTCCCTTCTCTCCTAGGCTTTTCTGTCCTCCAGGAACCAGTGAAATTCTATCCCTCCACAGACTGCTGTGCTCCTTGGGAGACTTCCTGAAGCATCTTACGTGACCTTGGAGCAGGTAAGGGTGTTTCAAAACAAGGAAAACAGTAAAACCTTAAAGAGGAGCAAAGGTGGGAATCCTGCAAGGCTCCAGATGTCCTGTCAGGATGGCCAGGTATCACAACCTAACGAATTTGCCTGCAGCCAAACACCTCAGGTGCTGCTGGGCAAGATGTGTCTGTGAAGGACAAGTCCCTTTCCTTTCCACAGGCTGTGGGCATCTGCAGCTGCCTGGGACACCCCAGTGGAAACTGTAAAAGTAATCCCACCCCACAGAGGGAACTTTCCCTCCTCTGTGCCTACCAACAAAGTTACTTCTTCTACTTCCAGGAGCCATTTCCCATCACATCCTCAGCAAACCTTGATAAACACAGGAGCTGTAAACATGGGAGCTCTTTGCCTGTTGCTAGCCAGGCTGACTTCTGCCTCCACCCCCAGGCTGAGTCACCACGGATTTTAAGTGCTTCTAAAAGGTGAAATCCTCAAGCCTGGGAATGAGTTGAGGTGTCACTTGTTAAAATTGGTCTGAATTGTAAAAAAGTAGGTTACCACATCTCATGGTGAACAATCATGTCTAATTACAAGTCAGGGATTCACCACAAATACTCTTTAATTTCTACCACGCTTCATCCAGAGTGTTACAAAGTGGCACATTACCTCTGCTTTGGGGATAGGTGATGTAAGGAAAGAGGGTTTTGGGTCAGATGAAACAAAGAGGAATGGGTGCCAGGCCCTGACTCAGAGCTCAGTGTTTGGAACTGTGGGTGATGTGGCCTCCAGCTCCCTCACAGCACTCGTGATTTCATTTCAGTTCAGCAGATGGCAGAAAACACGGCGTGTGCCACACCATGCCTCTACTTCAACTTTAAAAGGCTGCTCAGAAATACATAAAACTGCAATAAACACTTTGTCAGTACAATTAAACAAACAAGGCCTGCAACTTCCCCCTAGCAAACTCCCAAGCAGGATGTTAATTTTTGCTCTTTGGTATAAAAACAACTCCCTTAACAGAGCAGAAATTGAAAGACCCCGTGACAGCCTCGTCCTGCTGCAAGGGCTGGGAAGGGAGAAGTTTCTGCGCTTGGCCTTATCAGTCAGCATTTTTATGCTGTATTTTTAGCAGTAAGATAGCAAGTTTCCTATAAAGTTGGCACACCAAGAGGTCAGTAAATCTGTGCTGAGAGTTCTGCACCGAATTTTTGCCGTTTCCTTTCTCTGGAGGCACAAAGTTCTCGGGCAGGAATAAGGAAGTGCATCGGGACGGTGCTCCGCCGTCAATATAAATGTCAGAGGACCTTGACCCCTCTATTCAGAGTCAGATTTATTCCGCCTTGGGTCAGGGGCAGGGCTGGGCAGGGCGAGTGAACGCTGCTTTGGGCCAGCGCCGGCCCGGGGCGAGGGCTGCAGCTATCCGGGGGCCGAGCACCCTCTGCCGGGGAGCGGCCACAAACCAACACCCGCTGCGGGATCTGCAGTCCCCATCCTCTGCCTGAGCCGGCTCCACGACACCCGGAGGATTAAAAGTGATTTTTTATAGAAGATGGCGATGTTACCCCACCACCGGCGATGCTTTATGAAAATACCACAAACAGCGAGGGAAGCAATTAAGAGCAGCAAACATTCCTACAAGTGCCTTCTTGCCGACATTCATCTTCTTCCATTAATTAAGTGAAAGAAGGTAATTTTAATACAAATGGCTCTTGGGGAGCACAGTTCCCACAGTCGGGGCTGTGCTGATACAATTAAATACTCATCCATAGCATGGGACTGAAAATTAAAAATCCATGGAAAAGTAAAGCAGCCTGCAAATAGAATTGTTACAGAAAATAGGGGCACCAGCCCTAAGCAAGAAGCTGCTCACAAGCAGCAGCCTGAACAGGGAAACTCACACACTTATTATTGATGTTGCACCATTTTCTGCCCAAGTAACAGATTTGCCCTTCACTAATTTCAGCTTTCCCGTTTCTTCCAGGGCAAGTACAATACCAGG
The DNA here is from genome assembly GCF_036169615.1 of Heliangelus exortis. Lineage (NCBI taxonomy): Eukaryota > Metazoa > Chordata > Aves > Apodiformes > Trochilidae > Heliangelus > Heliangelus exortis. The sequence continues at coordinate 4,621,733 of NC_092449.1, forward strand.
TCCTATTTATAGAAGTTCATGGGTTTGAATTGGTTTTGGTTTTTGGTTTTTTTCCTTTTTCCTTTACTACAGCTGGTTTTAGTGGTTGATTACTGTTTGTTGGACCAGACAACCCTTTGCCATCTGGCTGCAGCTTTTATTAGCTCTTGAAGAAGACTTGATTTAGAGTTCACAGTTAACATTACAAGGACAGCAGCTCTGCCACACAGACCCTCAAGAGAGGAGGGTCATTTGTCATTAAGACTCATGGCAAAAATTGTGTTTGATTCTTTGAACAAAAACCCTGTTGTTTAAGGAATGTGGTGCTGTAGGCTAATATTTAACAGTAGGCTTTCTCCTCTGGCCCAGGGCTGGTGAGTGCAATTAGAGCCTGCCCTCCATCAGATATCCTGGATGTAATTCTCTGGGAGCATCTCTCAAAATGGAGGAATGCTGCCCCGTGGCAAGTACAGAATGTTTCCTGGGGATTGTATTTCTGCAGGCAAGGCAGGACGTGGTGAAGCAGGAAAAGAGATGAAGAGGTGCTGAGAAGGCTCTTGTACAGGGGAGGGGGAGGAGAGAAACAAACATTGCAGAGAACAGGAAAAACGATGTGCTGGGAAATGATTAATCCACCCCAAAGGCCCTGGCTAAGAAGTGGTGGGACAAGCTCAATGATTTTTGGCAGCCATGAGCTACTTCTGCTCTGCTCTCAACCTCTGTCTTGCAGCCAGATGTGTTCAAGTAGAGCTTCATCCCATTCCTGCTCCAGATACCACGTCCCCCCAGTGCCCCTCATTCCTGGCAGCTCCTGGGCAATCCCTCCCCCCTTATCTGTGGATTTTACCCCTCTCCCTTGTCCCTGCTCCAAGTGTTTCTCACGTGAATCCATGCTGGGGCAAGGGGGCAGGAGCCAAGTTTAGGAACTGCTGCTCTGTATCCTGTTGTTTTTCTGCCGGGATTGTTCCAGTTTCCTGCACTCTTATCTGGAGCTGAAAAGCCAAAGCTCTCATATTTACATGCTTTGTGCATGCCTCAGGTTTTTAATCTGTGACACAGACATTCAGAGAAATGTAGGGAGGACCATGAGAGGGTGGAGGAACAGGAACAAAGTGGTTGAAGGGCGTTCAGTGCCTATGCAATTAGTTTCTTTATTTAGTTATCCTGCTCGAGGCTTTTAGAGAACCTTCAGCAGACCATAAAGCTGCACAGAGTCCACTGAAATGTAAAGAGAGGAAGGTTCAGATGTTACAATCCCAGGTGTACATTCCAGGTCCCTGTGTTTGACAGCCCTTACAGAGGAATCACTTTCAGAAAGTGCTGAGTATGTTTTCTCCCAGCCCTTGGCACAGCAAAGTCTTAAAAGAGAATAAGCATTTCAGTGCTTCAGTTCTAGGAGCTTCACTCAAGTGCTGTAAAATTCCTTGGAATTATTTGGCCATGTTTTCCTGAATACAGAGGTAAAATAAGCATAAACTGTGCTGACGTTTTGAAAGCTCACAATGTAGACCAGATGCATGAGAAAGCAAAATCTTGTAGATTATTAAAAAAAAAATCCAAACCTTGTTTTCCTTCAGTGAGAATGAATTCACTTGGCTATAGGTTCTGTTAGTCCACTAAATTCCCTATGGGTTAAAAAAAAAAAAAAAAAAAAAAAAAAAAAAAGAGAAAAAGAAAACGTTTACCATACAGCTTTGGAATGTCCTGTTTTTCTGCACAAAGGTGCAGGTCCTGCATGCACAGTGTCCATTATCAGATGGGAGCCTCTCCTGGAAAGATAATTAAAGCTCTGCATCAGTCACAACCAGGCAAATGCTGAACCAGACACAAGGTTTCAAAACAAAACTCAACCCCAGAACCCTCCCCCAGAGGGAGCCTGGTTTTGTTGGAAGCAGGTAAAAATTGCAGGGATGATCAAGATGTATTTTTATTAATCAAAGAGATGAGAAATGTGCCAGTTCACCCTTTGTGGGTAAATACAGATTTAATTTCTTTTTCTACTCAGCTGTAACTGTAAATTCAGACTAATCCCACTTGACAGTTTCTTTGGAGGTGGCTCCCAAGTGATGTAAATACAAGAGCAGGAGTGGGCTGGAGACCTATCCTTAGCTGATTACTGGAGCCTTTATTTGGACCTAAATATCAAAAGAAAAATGGCTTTTTTTTCAAAGAGATCAGGAAAAGGAAGACATGTGCTCAGAGATAAGGAAAGATAAAAGCATTCCATTTAAAGAAGCCTGTGATAAAAATCAAGATGTTCATCTGCCAAGTCAGTGATTTTGTGGCCTTTTGACCATGCAGAGCTTCCGTTTCTGTTACCTTTTCCCACACTAACTGTAAGCACCAAATTATTGGCATGGAAGTTCCTTTTAGTTTGTCCAAGCAGCTCAACCCTTTAGGGAGGAATTCCACAGGTTGAAGATAAAACTCTCTTTGGCTTCAGAAGGGAAAAATGGTTCTCCCATAAATTTATCTTCAGCTTTGAGGCCCAGGAACAGTCTGTGAGTTCCCATCCTTTGAAGGGCTGGAGGCAGGTTGACCAACACCTCTGAGAAGCTTGGGCAGAGCTGATTTTCCTGTGAGGACAGCTGGCATGGCTGTTTGATGTGACTTCCAGCCCTGATTTCTGTGTGATCACAGTGACAGATCCCATTCAATGCCCAGATTAAGAGGTCAAGAGCTCAAAATGCATTTGCTGCTTTAAAACGGGTGGTTTTGTCTGGTTTGTTGTTTAAAGCAAGCAATGATTTCAGTAAAAAAAAAAAAAAAAATCTTTGCAAATCCTATCTTTGCATGTTTCACAGGGATGTTTAGTTCCCTGACCCATCTCCTGAGGTTAGATTGGGCTCTTCTAGGAGGTTTTGCTTTTGTTTGTTTCCTTTCCTCTTCCCCTTGTGCTCTGCCAGACTACCAAAGGCTGTTGGGTGTTTAATTGTTCTGGGGGTGTTTGTTGGTCTCAGCTGTCCTGGCCCAGCCTGGCTCAGGCTGCAGACTGGTGCTGGGCAGCCTGGAAGCCCACACACCACTTGCACAGCTTTTTGTTTTTTCCCCTTCCTGCTTGGAACAATTCAAGTTTTGTTTGAGGATTCTGCATGCATTGGAGGTTGAGGGCAGGGGCCTTCCACTGCCTGCTTTCCACATCCCCACCTCATGTCACAGGCTTCAGCCAGAGCTGCTCAAGAAACAAGTCCAGGCAACATTCCTGTGGCCTGTGTTTTCACTGGCATCTTCTACCACCACTAAATGCAAAGCTTTTCATTAATAATAGAGAAAGGTGCCCATGGCACAGACTGCCATTTCCAGCTGTACACACAGGTGATGTCAGTCTTAAGACATCTCAGCTCTTGCATTGTGCACAGTAAATTATCTGACTGATGGTTCTCTGACCTCTTAGGCACAAATGGTGGTGAGTTCTTAGGCTACTACATAGAATATTTCCAAAAAGATGGGAGAATTTCAGATTTAGTCCCTAGAAAATATAAGTTACCCATGCCACATACTGCTGTAGTTTGGAAACTTGTTTGAAAAGTCAGATAATGTCAGAATCTGCACTCACATCACTATTTCTGGTACTTCTGTTTCTGCAGCTCACTATGTGGAGAACTAAAGATTGCTAACCACAGCCTGCAGCCAGGGTGCCAGTGCTGAAAGGAACATCTCACCGAGTCTGGTTTGCAAAATTCTATTCCCAATATTTATATTTTGTTTCAACTTTGATTGGTACAGTGTAGAGGCTAATCCTGCAAATATTTACACAAGTCAAGCTTTCTATATGTAGCTCATCAGAGCTCAACAGGAGCTCACCTTGATGAGAGCAAATGTTCTGCAGGAGCATTTATTCTGGACTGATCACTGAAAAATGTAGTTGCACCTGCTAAGCAGATTTTTTTGGTAAGACATATATATGTATACACACACAGACATACATACACATAGACACACACATGTATGATGATTATTTTAGGTTCTGAGAGAGAAAGAAGGGACATTCAAACAGTCACATACTGATCCCCACCTGAGAAGGCTCAGTGAGATAGAAAACAGCAACATGGTGAGTATTCTTTTACAGCATAAATGATACCACAGACAGTTGTTTCTAACAGGAGCAATTCTAGCATTAAAAACTGCAGATTTTTGAACAACAAGTTTTAGCTATGTGGATGCAAGGTCCATTTTTTAATTTCTGAACAGCATCCCCCAAACAACTTCATATATCCAATGATGACCCTCTGAGGCAGGGGGCTCTGAGCCATTCTGGGGCTAGAAGCAGCCCCCAGGACTATTTTATGCACGTCCTCTGACTTATCTCCAACACATTTTTCCAGAGTGAGGGTGCTGGTGATGGGAGGTGCAGTGATGCCAGCTCACTTCGCAGGGATCTGGCCAACCTGGTGACCTGGGCACACAGTCATGGCACCATTTGTAACCAAATCCCAGCCTTGGACATGGTGCAGAGCACAGGCCAGCCTAGCAGGGACAACTCTCTTCTGTGGATATGTGGAGCTGGACATGCCTACCACTGGCACTGTGGAAAATTAGACCTCAGAAGCAGAGCAGAGAATGAAGCTGCAGAAAAGAGAAAGAGGCTGGTGTCATCTGAGGCTTCACCAAGGAAGGATAATTCAGATGAAAAGAGGAAGAGGATGACCAAATCCTTTGAGAGGTCTAAAGCAGACAAAGGATCACATGGCAGATCCTCAGGGGTCACTCAGCAGAAAGACAGAGTCTACATAAAGCACAGTGACCCCAGAGAACACCAACAGAACAGCAGAGCCATGAAATCGTGTCCTGCAGCAGAGCAGCATTTGTCAGTGCCTGGTGGTGAAGTCAAAACTGACAGGCACCAGGTGAAGAGGGAAAGGGATGAAGATCTCCTCGTCATCTCTGATGAAGAGCAGTGCACAGCAGATGAAGGTGATCAAGGAGACAGGCTCAACCAGAATCTTCTGTCACAATCACTCACTGCAGCTGCTGAGGAGGATTTGCAGACACAGCACAGTGAGAAGATGGCATTTAACAAGCTGACAGCCACTCAAGCATCTGGCTTTGCCCCCACAGGAAAGCCACCCCTAACTCTTTCCTGGGGGATTCCAAAATCCCCCATCAGCCATCACGAGAGCCTGGACAGCAGCTTCTTGAAGTTAAATCCTGCTGAGTCCATAACAGAAACTTCTAGAGCAAGAAATTCCTTTGGCTCAGTGATACCCAAGCAACATCCAAAATCTGTCCCTGCCTCCAGCATTGAGCCAAAGGCCCAACTTGGGTCATCCACCCCTGTGACTTTCTTTGAATTGGAAGCCAGTGTAGATGACCAGCTGCAACTCCAGCTGAGCCCTCCTGAGCATGGCACAACAAGAATGGGCTTTAGTGGGAATGTTACTGAAAATTCCCTTGAGGAGAGAGAACTGTCAAGGTCTGGGCATCCTTCAGCCTCCCCAAGTCCAGAGAGAGAGAACACAGACCATCCATCTGCACCCTCAAACCAATGTAAGTCTGGTGTTTTATTCCTGGTGGATGTGTGGGTATGTTCTATTAATCATTTCCCAATATATTAAAGAGGGCTGTGCTCATCTAGCTGCCAAAAGCAGCGTTGTAAATAAATGCCTCTGATTTGGGGCTCTCTGTTTCTACTAACAGGAGGAAAAAGGTTCCTACCTGAGGCCATCAGCTGGCATTCTGGCTGCACCAGAGTTGTTTTTCATCCAGTGCATTGGCTCCATCTGACTGAGAAGCAGCTCCCCACCACACGTGTCTCCCTTCCACACACTCAGTCTGAGAATCCCATTTCACATTCCCCAAATCCTGTCCTCTCCTCACAGTCCAGCCCCGTGGCCTCATCCGTGGCACGCTGTGCACCCAGCCTGGCAGAGCTGCCCCTGCCATGCAGGGTGCTTCAAACCACCACAGTTGGGTTTGGTGAACACTGTGCCACTATTTTTGTAACTGACAACATTCATCATCACAAGGGGCTGGGAATTCACCTGGGGGTGTCTGGGCAGGAGCCACTTCTGCCAAGACAAATGGCTTATGGTTCAAGTGAGGCCTCTGTGTGTGTTAATTACAAGCCATCCATCTCCCCACTCAGAGCAGGCAGTAACAAAACAAGCAAAAAAACCCCAAAACAGCAGCACAGTGATTAGTAGAGTCCACCTCAATCCAGCCACAGCATTTTAAGGTAACATCTGAGTGTGTATAAAATAACTCTGTGTGGGAAAGGGAATCTCTGGCTGTTGGCTCTGGAGCCCTTTCCTGTCTGCCCCTCTCCAGCCCTGGAAAAGGCACAGGAGAGCAGATGGAGCTTTTCAGCAATCCAAAGAATTAATTTCTCATGCTAGATCAAACTAGGTAGAGGTGGAATTGCCATAGCAACTTGAGAGAGAACCCAACTGGAATCTTGGCAATCCTTTTAAAAAAATACAACACCCCCCTCCAAAAAAAAAAAAAAAAACCCAAAAAAAAAAAACCCCAAAAACCAAAAAAACCCTTTTACTCCTCTTTTTGTTCTTCCTCACTATCTACCCCTAGCTCTCAGTTAATGTTTTTATTTCACAACAAAAGTTCTCCTGCCTGAAGAAATTTTTGTAAGGAAGAAGAATGCTTTGGAATACATTTTGCATTATTAAGTGTTGTGTTGTACAACACTTGGAGCTTATGAAGTGGAAGCAGAGGCACACCTACGAGGCCCAACTCCCATCTCTTCTCACAGAGGGGAGTCTGGTCCCTGCAAGTCACCAGAGTAGCTGCACATTGGTGAAGGTGTCTCCAGTCCAGCTGCAGCTGCTGGAGCAAGCACTGCTCACACAGTTGGTTCCACCAGCATGGTCCTGGGAGTTAGGAGGGGCCAGAAAGGAGAGAGTCTTCTCCCTGCCAGGTGGTTGTGGGCACAGATCTAAACCAAAGCTTTAAAGGGAGGGGTTTGTCAAAGTTCCATCATCTCTGATTTACCTTTAGAGGGAAGGTGAACATTGTTCTGTATCTCCTTGTGTTTCACTGATCTCCTTGTAAGTTCTTGCTGCCCACAAAGCTGTCTTATTTTTTAGATGTGTTGAAGAAGTGGGAGAAAAAGAAAACTCGTAACCCTGGTGATATAAAGGTTTTAAAAGACTGGCTGGTTTCACACTACCCCACTGAGACACGTGAGATCTACGAGCTGCCACCTGAAGACCTGGATCATTACCTGACCTCCTTCTACAGCTCTGCAAAGAGACAGGATGGCAGGGAGTTTTCTGCCACTTCTTTTCACTTCTTTCAGGGCAACATAGAGCGGTACCTCAAGGGTCACAATTATGAGTACAGTGTAATTAGAGGCCTGGAATTCAGAGGGTCCCAGGAAGCTCTGAAATCAAAGCATCACCAGCTAGCTCAAAAAGAGAGAGAGGAGGAGTGGAGTGTTTTGGAGAACTTGACGGATGAAGATGTGGCAAATCTCCGTAAGAGTGGACTTCTAAGCAGGAGTAACCCTCAGGGCTTTTTGCACCTCATTTTCATAAATACAGTTAGGGGGTTTGGGGCAAGGACACACAGTCAGAGCCACAGTCTGTACTGGGGGCAGCTGGTGCTGAAAGAGACCGAGGAAGAGCTGGAGTACTTGGAGTGGGTGGATGATCTCAGAGCTGAAGGAAGCACAGGGGCACCGGGTGCACAGCTCTTTGCCCAGCCTGACAGCCCAGAGACCTGCCCAGTGGAGGACTACAAGGAGTACAGCAGGAGGAGGCCACCAGACACCCTGAACGACTGCCACCCACTGTACCTGGCTCCCAGGCCTCAGTTCTCCATGTGGGACCAGGTGTGGTTCTGCCGAAAGGCACTGGCCAAAGCCAAGTTAGAAAAGATGCTGAAAGTTATCATCCAGCAACTCAAAATACACATGAAGAATTCCAAGCAGTAAAGGGATCCCTGTCATTCCTGCTGCTCCACGTTTTGTTAGGAGTGTGTTTCAAGGCAGGCTTTGAAAGGTTTACATGGTAATAGTACAGGTTGAGAACATTCTCTTAGGTTACACCTTAGAAGGTCAACAGGTTTGCACCACCTTAGCCTTCAGGTGAAGTGCAAAACTTTTCTTGTTCTTTCTGTTAGTGGAATTGATCGTTCAGCAAGTTAAATAAATATGAGAATCCTAGGCTTCACATTTTTAAAACAAGTTAATATTCTATTATTAAAGACATGATAAAATAGATAATGCTATCAGAGAGAGGGCTTGGCAGCTGGGTGGCTGCACTTGTTTAGGGAGCTGACACCTGTGAACAGCCTTTAGTCTATGGGATAAGCCTGTTGTAAAAAGATAAGTAAAAAGATAAGGTAACAGGAGTTAGGAGTTAGAGTTAGGAGTTAGTTCCGGGTTGGAAGGAGAACAGTGAAGTCACATCTTCATCAAGTGCCAACCCCTGCCTCACAGGAACTTTGTCAGCAAGGTTTATCTCATTCTTCTTAGTGAAAGATTTGTAGATTTAAGAAGTTGTGACCCTGTTTTCAAAAGTTGTGTAAAATGGCTGACACTGTTGAAAGGTTTTATGGCAACTGTTTTCCTCAGAGTGCTAAATACAGCCACAGAAATCCCCTTTAGTTCACGTGGTCCACTTTGTTCAGCTGTGTGAGCACTGCACAGTCACTGTGTCACAGCACACACCCCTCTGTGGTCAAACCCTTTGCCAGAATCAGTCCCGATTAAGCAACATTTAAAACTATCAAGTAACTTACAGATGCTTACAGAGCCATAAAAAAAATAAATTAAAAAATGCAAACTCACTCAGGTGTTTCTTCCAGCTTTCCTCACACTGCAGCACGGATGGTGTTTGGGACCCAGCCCCACAGGAATCCCCCGGGGGGGTGGGCTTTGCTCTGCTCTCTGCTCATCCCTTTTTCCCAGAGCTCCGTAAGGACTCTCAGAAGGGACCCTGAGCCCCAGCGGTGGCAGCACCTGAGCACCTCCCGCTTGATAACCTCGGTTCCCAGTTAATTGCTCTTCACGCAAACGAGCAGCACCCGGGGCAAGGGCTGAGAGCTCCCACCGACTCCTGATCAGGGTGTTCGGAGAGCCCCGGGGCGGTGGGTGCTGCCCGGGCCCCTCCCGGAGGGGATGGGGGCGGTTCCCGGGGGTCCAGCCCGGGGCGAGGGAGCGAAGGGAGCGCCGAGGAGCGGCTGCAAAACCCTTTTCTTGCCTCTTTTTGCACGGGGTTAGCCTGGCGGTGCCGGCCCGGGGGGGGGGCTCTGCCGGTCGCCATCGTGCCGGTGCTGCTGGCCCCGCTGCTGTGCGCTCGCCGGGAGCCACCTAGCGACAGCGGGGGGGGTGGGGGGGACAACGGGGCCGGTGCTTCCCTTGCTGCCCCCGGCCGCAGGAGCATCCCCGGGAGACGCATCCGTTCCGTTCACCCCCTCCCAGGGTTTGGCCCCGGAGATGAGCTCTAGGGCTCACCTGAAACTCCTGCTGCAAACCCGAGTGAGCACAGAGACTAAACGGACCAGGCAGCTTGGTGGGAGAGCAAGGAGTCTTTAATAAATTAGCAAAATAAACAGCATTTATACATAATATATGTCCCATTGCTGCATCTCTGCAGGCCACAGGAGTTAAGCAGAAACGTTGATTTCCCGGCTCGGTGCTGATGCTGATCCCAGCCCAGGCTCCCTCCCAGGCCGTGCCTGAGGTTGTGGAACTTAGAAACCTAAAACCACTTAGAAATAAAATAGCTTTTTGTAAGCCAGAGACACAGCTTCCAATGGGAAAGAAGTGAAATTACCGTATGATTTCGTCTAGCTCTCTCCTCACAGAAGTGATTGAAAGTGATCCAAATTTTTCCCAACTCTTAAAGACAAAAAAAGTATTCCCTCCCCTGGCAGGGAGGGGGAAGGACTGAGCTCACCTGCTGCACGGGAAGGATCATCTATTACATTAAAATCAGGTATGACTTGCAGTTTATGAGTCTGATTCTGCTGGTAACTGGTACCAGGAGCTGAACTGGCCTGGTACTCGGGTCGTGTGTCAGTCGGTCCCAAAGAGGACAAGGACATCCCCAAGCCCAGTGGCCCCATCCTCCTCAGTCCTCATCCCTGACGTACTGCCCGGCCTCCCAGCGCTGGGCCATGGTGCTCTTGTGGCGAATCACTCTGGTGCTTTCCACAACCTAAGCACACCCAAGGCACAGCAGCTTCTTAGAAAGATGATATTTGCATAAATAATCCTTTTTTTGCACCACTTGCCCACCCAGACAGAAGCTGTGTCATCTGTCCATCCTCCCTGCCCCCCTCCCTCTCTGCTATTTTGGGGTTAAATCCACCTGGCAGCACCCACAGCACCTGCTGCCCAACACAACGCCCACCCCCACCATGCCCATGGCCCTGCAGGACCCCAGACCCCCACCCATCCCCTCAGCCCCCCAGCAGGGAGCAAAGTCAGGGTAGTGCAAGCAGAGCTCCCAGGTTCCCAAACCTTTACCTCCGTGTTGATCTTGTCAACGGGTTCAATGCCAGCATACTGTGGGAATGGGAGAGAAAAGGCTTCAGACATTGGCAACCTCACAGGGAAATATCCAAGAGGCAGCTGGATCGGGGAATGGGGGGGGTGAGGAGACAGTGCATGCAGTCCTGCCCTCCCCGCAGTTTGGGCCAGGACCCCTCTTCAGGAAGAAGCTGCAGCTCCTCTCCAGGCCCACCCAGCAGCAGGGCCCTTGCTGGAGCCTCCACTCCAGGTCTCCCACCAAGCCCAGCAACTGGACCTCCAGCTCTGGGCAGGAGCAGGGCACAACCCCCTCCAGTCACCTCCTCTCCCGAGCTCCATTATCCCCAGCACGGTCACCTTTCCGTCCTCCTTCACCCTCTTCCTCTGCTCCTCGAAGGGACTGGAACGTGCAGAGTTGGGGGTGAGGGTCTCAGTGCTGCCCGGGGAGGGACCACCCACTCGCAGCGGGGTGAAGGATGACATCAGCCCCAGGACCCCTGCCTGCTGCGGGGCAGGAGTGGAATCTGGAGACCTGGACACCGAGTAGCTGCCACTGGCACCTGAGGCAGCTTCAAGAGAAAGAGGGTGAGGGGGTGAGGGACCAGGGCTGCTCCCAGGGGTGGGTGCCCACAGGAGAGCAAGGCTCCTGCCCCACACCTGCAGGGTCAGAGGATCTGGTGGTGCTGGGACCCTGTGTCTGGGTCAGCCAGGGATTGTCAGGAGAAATGGGAGGGAAAACCACAAGCTGGGCATTTCTAGGCCCTTCCAGCACCACTTTCTGCAGTAATGTGACACAAAGTCACCAAAATCTGACCAGTGCTGGAATCAGCAGCTGTGCTGCTCTCTGGGCTGTTCCCTCAGTGTCCATAGGTGGGAGCAGCACCCACCTGCCTGAGCTGGATGGTCCTTGGGGACAGGCACCCCACAGTGCCACCTCTGTGCCCTCTGATGTCTCCTCCTGAGACCCAGAGCCACCAGCAACAGGGGGGCAGGAGCGATGGCCCCGGGACTGACCCCTGACCCAGCCCACCGTCCTCCCGTCCTTACCAGAGCTGTGCCGGGAGCGGGAGCCCTCCTGGGGAAAGCCATCCGTGCCGACCAGGGAGCTGCCGTCCATCAGCTGCCGCTGCCGGCGCCTCTGCTCCTGCAGCTCCTCTTCCCTCTGCAGGTCGCTCCGGATCTCCTCCTCGATCAGCGACGACGTCTGGGCCTTCCATGTCCTCAGCTTGTACTGCTCCTCCCGGCCATCCTCCCTCCTCAGAGGGCTCTGCGTCCCCATCTCGTCAACGAAAGAGACTTTGGGCTTCCAGAAGGGCAAGGAGAAGTACTCTCTGGGCACGACAGCCAAGTGGTCGGGGCTCGGGGTGGAGCCGGGAAGCCTTGTGCCCCCCCAGGGATCTTCACTCCCCCATTTGCTGACGGAAACGCGCTGGGACGCCCGGCCCTGGTCTTGGGTCTTGCTGGTGGCGGAGCGTGGGGTGGGCAGCTGGAAGGTGCTGGTGCTGGTGTAGGTGGAAAGGCTCCTCCCACCCCTGGTGTCTTCTATGTGCTGGGGGCTGTGGTTCACAGGCTCCGTCCCGAAGTCATGGACCCAGCTCCTCCGCTCGTCTGCCTTCCTCACAGGGGGGGGCTTCTGGGGGGGAGGCTCCTCCCGCTCAAACACCCTCCGGCGCTCGTCCAGCTCCTGCTGTGTCCCCTTGTCATAGGTCCCCAGCAGCCTCCCTTGCCTCTTCAGATCTTCCTCGCGCTTGGTTTCCTGCTCAATTTCCCTCTGGACGTAAAGGGAAGCTCGGCCTTTGTCCTTTCCTTTCCTGCCCGGGCCGGGAGAGGTGTGCATGGAGAGGAGAGGCTTGGTCTGGATCTCCACCAGCTCGCTGCCGGAGGTCAGCCGCTGGATCCCTCTCTCTTTCCAGAGGTTCTCCTCCCTCTCCATCGCCATGCGGATCTCCCGCTCGATGGGAGTCTCGTTGCTGACCTTTGTCTCCTTGCCCAGGCCATTGTTGCTGCTCCTCAGCTCCCCGAGGCCGTTGAGGAGCTCGTTAGATGTGCTTCCATCACTGGCATAGCCTGCGCTGACTTCATTATACATCTCACCCAAGCCAGAGTCCAGGTCCTCTCTGGAAGATGCTTTAGTCAAGCTGAACATTTTCCCAGTGGGATGTGATCTTTCCGTATCAGCCCTTCTGTGAGCATAAATCTCCTCCTTCACAGGCATCTTGTAGGACACATTATAAACCTGGTAAACGCTCTTGTCCGTCCTGCCCTGGCTGGATGCACCGGCGCTACCGTAACCTCTCACAGCCTTCGTGGACATCTCAGGACTATGCCACTCTTGCTGAGAGACTTTTGTTATTGACTCTGGCTTTGGAGACATGACCTGTTGTTCTGGGCTGAAAAAAGAGCCCGGGTTGGTCTTCTCCAGCATCAGGAACTGCTGCCGAGCAGCTGAGAAGTTGATCTGCTCCGTGTCAATATTTTCAGGGTCAACTGGCGTCACTGCACCCCCCGAGGAAGGTTTGTCAAAGGATACTGAGAAGCTGGTGGAGAAGCTGCTCGTCCTGCTCTCCCTCGGGCTGCCTCTGCTGGTGTTTATGGAGCTGAGCTCATCCATGGAGCTCCATCGCTCTGCTATGGTGGAGCTCTTCCTCATCACCTGGCTCCGGATGACCTCCCTTCTCTCATCCTCCAGTTCCCTGGCTTTCTCTGGTGAGATGTGTGGTGGAGGGACTCTGATTTGTTCCTCCTCATCCTCATCATAGAGCTTCGAGGGTTTCCTCTCACCTTTGTAAGCCCTGAGGTCATACAGACTTCCTGACCTCACCACCTCCAGCTTGGACTCCCTGTCTGGGGATGGGGTCCAGACATCTTTTCCATCATCGGGGAAAGAATAGGGTGATTTCAACCTCGTTCTCCATCCGTAGCCATATTCCACTCTCTGGCTGCTGCGTTGAGCCAAGCCAAACACATCCTCATCACTGTCAGCCCTCCTCTCTGCCAGCGAGCTGCCCTGCTGAGCGTTGTGATAGTCGTGCCTGTGCGAGGTCTGTGGGAGCTGGAAGACCAGGTGCCTGGTGACCCTGTCCATGTCCAGGGAGGAGTCAGAACTTGGCCTGGTGACGCTGCTTGGGTTTGTGCTCAGGCTCGGGCTCACCTGGGGCAGAACCTGGCTGGCCCTGCAGGAGGGAGAGGAGTTGTTAGGAGCAGCAGCAGGAGCAGGGCTGGGATGTGCAGCTCCTGTCCTAAGCTGGCACAAACTGTCTTTGCTTGGCCAGTGACCAAGAGGGGTCCCGGGCCCCAGGGACAGACACTAACACCAACCAGCTGTGTCATTCACTCCCAAAACCCACCAGGCTGTGGGGCTGAAGCAGTCAGAGCCCCAAGCACCATTCCCAACAGGAGCTGCCCTGAAGCCAATGCCCCCCTTCCACCTCCATCCCAGCCCCATTGTGTCCTGAGCCTAAAGCAAAGCCCAGCCTGCTACGGGCTACCAGCATCACCCACACTGCTGAGGGCAGTGCCCCAGGACAGCCACCCTCATGTCCCACCACACACTGGGACCACCAGGAGGGGTCCCTGGCCACCAGGGCCATCACCTCAGGGCAGGGAGAGGTGGAGGCAGCTCCAGGCCCAGCTCTGCCTGGAATTACTCCTTGCAGGTTTATGGGAAAGAGGCTCCAAACAGCCAAGCTATTGAAACGATGGGGACCATAAATGTGGTTTCATGTCCCATAAAAAGGAGAGGACTTTAACCCGGTTGTGACTCAAAGCGGGAATGAAACTCCCCAGTCTCCTGTGCCAGCTGGGCCGTAACTGGGTGGGATGGCAGCACCAGGGCTGGGAGGGGCAGCATCTCCCCCCACACTACAAACACCATCCCCAGCCCAGCCTGGAGACAGACAGACGACAGACAGACATAACCCCGGGTGTGCCCATGGGCACCTCCTCAACCTCCTGTTTGCTGAGGCACAGCCACAACCCTGCCAGCACCTCTCCTGGCCCACCAGGTCAGGGCTGCCCCACTCCAGAGAGTGGGAGAAACCGGGAGTGGGGCCACAGAGGGGCAGGCAGGGCCTGGGTGATGCCCAGGGGTCAGGTTCCTCTGGATGCAGGACCCTCCCTAGGGCTTTGCCCTGATGTGGCTCCATCCCTGCAGCACCTGGTGACAGCCCCTGCGCTCACCTCCTTCTTCCAGGGGCAAAACCGCAACTGCAGAGAAAATTGAAGCCTTTCCTGGGATGGGGACAGTTTGGGCTCACTGGGGGTAGCTGTGGCTTGTTGGATGCAATTAGGGCTCACTGGGGGCAGCTGGGTGGTCCCTGGGCAATGCCCCCAGCCCAGCCGGGTGGTTCAGCTCCGCTGCCCGTCTCTGCCGAATTCCCATAACCTCTTCCTGCTCCTACCTGGAATTCATTCCTGCTCTTTTATAGTCCCCGATGACCCAGGCAGTGAAAACTCTCTGCCCACCCCTCTTATCACGCTGGGAGGGGTCAGAGGTTCCTCTCTGGAGATCCCTGGAGCGGGAACCGAGAAACCAGCCGGGCTGTTATCGGGGCTCACGGCCCCACACTACGCAGCGCGGCCCCTCCCAAAGCAGCACCCAAAACCATCCCGCTGGGCTGGGGCCTGGCTGCCTGACACTCCAGGAGTGTGGGGGTCCCGGGCTCACTCCCCCTGTGCCGGGCTGCCCCCAGCCCAGCGCCACGGGGAGTTGCTGTGCAGAGCCAGTGGTTGGCAGCATCCTCCAGCCTGGCTGGGCCCACACACACACAGAGAAAGGGGTAGGGAGTTTTCCAGGGTCCCCCCCATCCCGGGGGGTCCAGCAGCCCCGCAGTGCACCCACCCCCCCACTCAAACAGCTGCGGGTGCTCCCCGACTCACTGAGGTGCGAGGTGTGCACCGGCTGCCGGAGTGCCACCAGCCTGTCACCTCCAGCCTGTCACCTCCAGCCTGTCACCTCCAACGACAGAGCCAGCACCTCCCTCGCTGTATCCAGATCCCGTGTGGGCTCCGAACCCTCAGGGGCTTTGGGGGGATCAGCCCTCACCCCAGCCCCAACCGCGCGGCACTTACTGTCCAGGGAGCTGTCGGGGCGGGGGTCCCCTGGGGGCTCCCAGCTGAGCCGTGTCTGCTGGGGAGCGGTGGGGCGGGCGGTGATGGGGTGTGGGGGCCGTGGGGCAGGCAGGGCTGCAGGGCCCTGATAAGGGCTCAGCTGGAGCCTGCGGGGAATTCCAAGAACCGCGCTGGGCTCAGCGCTGGCTGCGGTTCAATGGCCCATTCCCGACCCCCCCACACCACCCTCACACTGCTCCCACGGGGGAGGGCTGCCCTTGGCCCCTGGCCCACGGCACGTGCCCGTCCCCCGGCGTGCTGATGCACCAACGTGCTGGAACATCCACCAGTGCCCTCTGGCTCTTCCTCAGTTCTCCCCACCAGGGCTGCCTGTCACCCAACCGGAGCCCAAACAGGGGCACGGCCACCCCTGGAAAATGCTGGAGCTTCCCTAGGGATGGGGGTCAGCCCAGGGGGGTACAGCCGGTTGTCCTCCCCATGTCCTTGCAGCCCCCCAAGTCTGCACCAGGCAGCCCAGGGCAGAGCCCCTGTCCCCAGGAACACGGTGGTGCCACTGGGGACCCTGTGGGGCTTGAGGCAGCAGCCGTGCCAGTCCCCGTGCTCCTGGTTACACCACAGGGCCTCTCCCAGCCCAGCTGCCCCATAATCCAGTGTGTGCACAGGCCAGGCCAGGGCAGCTGCTGTGACAGCCCTGGCTCTGCTGTGACCACCATGGTGGCCATGGGCACCTCCTGGTGCTGCCTGGCCCAGACCATGGCAAAGTGGCCGTGGCTGCTGGACCTGGCAGAGCGGGCGGCACCGCTGTCACCCAGAGCTCTCACACCGTGGGTGATGCTGTGGGGCAGGAGGTCCCTGTCCTCCTCCTGTGACAGCACTGTGTCCCTGCAGCCCACTCCTGCCCTACAGCCCCTCCCAGCCCCCTGCCACTTCCCGTGGCCCCAGCCCGGTGACCGTGCCAGAACCCGGCTGGCCCCGCGGGGTCCCGCTTACCCCCTACCTGGCCCTTGGTGCCCCAGGCCCCGCTCTGGCTGCCGGCTCCGGCGCTCGCTGGCGTGGGGACAGTGGCTTCGCTGTGGTTACCAGGTGGCTCTGTGGTTTTGGGCAGGTACACGGAGCCGGTTTTACCGCAGGGCTGAGACAAAGTCCACGGGCGATGCCGGGAGCCAGGAGCTCACCACGCCTGCTGCAGGGTGTGGGCTCGGATCCCGAGGCTGGCAATGGGCACAGCCAGGGCCCCCCAGGAAGGATCCATCACTGGTGATGGGGCCTGGTCAGGAGCACTGGGCAGCGTGGGAAACCTGTGTCACCACCAGTGACAGAAGAAATGCCCCTACACGTGGCTCTTGGGCACGTCCCCATCACCCCCAGCATCCCCCTTCTTATCCCACCCCCTCCCACCCGCCGGTCGGAGGCTCCAGGCTGGTCGGTCACACGGTTTATTTGCTCAGTTCGGGTCTTACAAACAACGGGGGTGGGGGGGTTCGGGGAGGGAGAAAACTTCAAACGGCTTCGGCACAAGTGAGAAGCTCAGGAGCGGGAAGTGCACTTCAGCGGGGCCGGGCAGGGGGCGGCGGGGGCTGCCGGGGGGGCGGGTGGGATGTGCCGGGCTCTGCTCAGTGCCGGCGGGGCTGGACCCCCTCCCCCGGGGGTTGGGGGGGGCTGGCAAGGCAGCACTGCCAGCCCCCCCCCTGCCTCCCCCACCCATCCCTGTCCCTGCCCTGGAGGGAGAACTGAAGCCCGGGTGGTAACTGAGGGCAACTGGGATGTCCCGGGTGGGGGTCACAGCTCACACGAAAGGGGCTGGGGGGAAGGGAGGGCAATGGGGGGAGATGTGCCAGCTGCTGCGGCAGAAGCACCCAGGGTTTGAGCAGGGCTCAGCACCCATGGGTCCTGCTGAGGGGTCCCCGCACTCCCCGCTGCCCCGGGGGGTCTCAGTGGAGACGAAACGCTGGTGCTGGTGGTGAAACCCCGGCTGAAGGACCAGGGCATGGGGTGGGGGAGCGGGGAAGATGCTGGCAGTCCTGGAATGGACACAGTGTCATGGGGACACCCTCCCTGGGCCACTGGACCCTCAGCAACTCCCAGTCCCAATGCTGGGGGTGACCTGGGCTGCCCCACTCACCTGAGGGACCCGATGCTGCAGCCTGGGGTCCCAAAAAGCAGCTCTGCAAAGCTGTGACCGCAGGCACAGGGGAGGCCCCAGCTCCCCCCGCCTCACTGCCACTGCCACCCACATCACCCGAGGACAGGGACACCTGGTCCAGCCCCCCTGGCTGGCACAGCCCGTGATGCTGTTGTGGCAGCTGGGAGGAGGAACGGCCGTGCCAGAGCCTGTGGCAGCCACCAGTGCCAGAGCCTGGGTGCTGGGTCCCACACAGGGGGCCGGGCAGGGTCTCCCACTCACAGCCGTGGGGACTGGCTGGGGCTGACCCCACAGAGCATGTGTGGCCCACGGCTGCCTTTGAGCTCCTGACAGTGGCTGAGCACCAAGAGGGGAGCACTGCCCTCAAGGCCCTTCTTTCACCCTGATGTGCTCCATCCCCGAGGGGCTCACGGCTTGGGGAGCCTGGGGGGCACGGGACGGAGAGGGGACATCTGTGGGCAGCAGGGGAGGGACAGCCCAGGGCCGTTTCCCGCAGGACAAGTGGATGATGGAGGCGTGGAGAGGGACTGGCCCCGTGCCTGCCACCGGCTGGGCCAGGCATGGGTCCCACTGACCGCCGGCGCCCCGGGAGTCCTCTACAGACACAGCGGAGTCCTCCGATCCCCGGCCTGGCCGGCTCTGTCCCGAGGGAGGGTGGGAAGTTGCCGGTGAGAGGAGGGAAAGGCTCCAGCATCGGCTGCAGGAGGGCTCCAGCACAGGGCAGGGGTGGGCAGCCCGTGGGGTGAGGGTGTCTCTAATAAATACGAGCGGCAGCGCTGGTGGGGTTGGCGCAGGCAGACGGGGTGAGGGGAGCCGCGGTTCGCTGCTGCCTGCGGCCGTGTTGGACTTCCCCGGTTCTGCAGAAGGAGGGTCCGTGTCCGGTGGGGGAAGGAGCCCGGCATGCCGGGACGGTGGGCCTGGCTAGCGGGGGGCCGGGACGGAGGGGGCTCGGCGGGGGCAGTCAGTGGGGCTCACATCACCGTGCAGCACTTGCAGCGCTGCTTCTTCGTGTCTGTCTCCTGCTCGGCCTCCTTGGTGTCCGCGGCGTTGCCGCTTGGCTTCTGCCCACCTGGGGTCTCCTCTGCCGGGGCCGGGGCAGCCACGGGCTCCAGCGCCGTGCCGTTGGGTGGAGCGTGGTCCTTGCGTGCCAGCTCCGGCTTGCTCTCGGCGTCCTCGATCACCACCAGCTCGGCCTTGATGGTGCCCTCCAGCCCCAGCACCTTCTTGGTCTCATCCTCATCCTCCACGTTCTGGTAGCCCATGAAGATCATGGTGACAGGCTGCTCCCGGCTTGGCTCCGTCCCCTCGCCCGGTACCGTGCTGCTTTCCCGTGCCTTGGTTTGCAGCCCTGTGATCTCCCGCCGTGGCGTCGGCTTCTGGCTGCCCGGGGTACTGCCGGGCTCCTTGCCAGCTTTGGCCGGGGTCTCACGCCCGGCAGCTTCGCTCAGGGTAGCCTCGTCCGCCTTGTGCAGGAGTTCATCAACCTCGGAGGAGCTGAGGGGGTGGGCTCCGTTCTGCAGGGCCCCGTCCTCGGCGCCCACCGCATGCACCACTGCAGAGATAAGAGGAGGGAGGTGAGGGGGGGACTCAGTGTGGGGGGGACAATCCGACCTGGAAAAGCTCCCGGTGGCACAGCCCACTCGGGCTTGGCTCCTGTGAGGGTGGGAGCTGCAGCTTCCCCTCCCCAAAGGTGCTGACACCATGGCCACAGCCCCCCGAGACCTCCCTCAGCCGGAACCCCCAGCCCTGCCCAACAGCAGACAGGGAGGCTGGAAAAAAAGCACAACGTGAAAAACCATCCTCGGCCCTTGGCACCTCCAGCACCTCAAACCGTGAGCCCTTTGGGAGCTGCAGCCATCTGCCAAGTCACTGACAGTTTGCCAAGCTGGCCACGCTGGCCACAGCAGGCTGGCACCCAGCTCACCAGGCCAGCACGATGCTCTGCAGCAGATGACTGCTGCCATCTGCAAGACCCCAGCGAGGGCTCAGCAGGTGCTGTCACACAACATCCCACCATGTCCTGCTGCCCATGGCACCCCATGGCCCTGTGCTGGGAGGGCACAGGACTCTTCTGCCGCTGCTTTGCCTCCAGCTCATCATGTTTTCCACTTGCCCTGGGGGCATCCCACGATGATCAGCCTCCGTGGCCAGCCCAGGCAGGGCCAGCAGGCCCAGGACCAACAGCACCCTGCCCCAGGCCAGGTGCTGCTGCGGTGGCTCCTTGGACCATCCATGGAGACAGGGATCCCAGAGCAGCTGGGGATGAGCCAGGCAGCTGGTGGTGGTGAAGCCCAGCCTGCCCTGGGATGGCCGTGGGTGTTGGATGGCACCGGCTGCTGGTGCAGCACCATTTCCTTGGAAGGTTGGTCCACTCGGCCACCACTCGGCTCCACATCTTCTCTGCTCTCCATCACGCTGTGCAAACCAGGGACCGTCTGCCCCAGGCTGCAGGGGGGCCCCGTGGGCAGGGCCAGGCCGTACCTTTCAGCTCATCCTCGTACACTTTGACCCCCTGTGGACAGTGGGTCTGGGGGAGCAGTGTGGTGCTGGACAGGACCTTGGTCTCCCCAGTCACTCTGTCCTTCTCCACCGTGATCTCCACCGAGTACATGGCTGGGACACAAACACAGCGCGTTACGGCAGCCCTGGCCCTCCCCAGCCCCTGCTCGGAGGGCAGGTGCGGTGCAGCAGGGTGCGGTGGCAGCGGTGTTAGCGAGGCAGCAGCGGTCAGTGGCGAATGGCAGAGGTGGGTGTGACATCCCGGGCACAGCCCTACTGGGACCTGAGGGGCCGTCACCGTCCCAGCGCTGCCAGCAGCACCTCACCCCCACGGCTTCTGCCTCCCCCGGGCACCCTGGCAAGCGTCCGTCTGTCTGTCTGGTCAGCAGTGCCGGCCACGGGGCGCTGGGCTGGAGCCAGGCTGGTGGCTGCAGGAGGCGGCATCCTCCAGTGAGAGTCCTGGTGCTGGAGCAGCCCCCTCGGAGGGGGTTGGTCCTCGACATCTCTGTCACTCCCGGCCCGGTCCCCGCCAGCACCGGGGTGGCCTCAGCCCGGGTCACTTTGCTCCGAGGACCCACGGCAGCCGCGCCGCAGCCGGCGCTCTGCTCCCCTCCCGTGCGCTGAGAAGCCGCAAACAGAGCGAGAGGAGAAGGATGAACCAGAGCAGAGATACGGAATGGGGCGAGCCCCCTAACCAGCCACGGGGGCCAAAGCGCAAACAAACCCTCTGACTGCAAATATCTGATCTGTGCCTTGGGCCTGGAAAGCCATCGAGCGGTGGAGCGGTGGCGGCAGAGCTGCGGGGGCAGCGAGCCAGCAGGAGGGGGAAGCCAGCGGGGAGGAGGGAGCAAGAGCTCCTCCAAGCAGCACCTACCTGCCTTCAGCATGTCAGTGCCTTCCACCACCTTCATGGGGCTGCTGGAGACTTTCTTCTCAGCTGGGGACAGAGAAGAGAGGAGACTGCCTGAGCCAGGACAGAAGCTCCCACCACCACTGCCTGGGGGGACAGGGACGTGGGGATGTGGCTGCCCCGGCTCCCCCCACCCATCCACCCCAGCCCCGGGGCAGCAGGAGGGGGTGGGAGGTCACCATGGCCGAGCTGAGGGTCACCTACCCTTGACTGTGCCCAGGGGACTCTGCAAAACAGAAGGGAGAGGTTAGGAGCTGCCAAGCACCCACCACCCCCCCAAGACCCTCTGGCACAGGGCGGGCAGGGCAAAGGCTCTGGGGGTGGCAGGGACACGCAGGGGACCAACTTGAGCACTGCAGCTGTGCCGGTGCCCTGGTGTGACCTCATCACCCCCACAGCTCCCCTCTGCAGGCAGTGGCTGTGCCCACCTTCTGTGTGTTGGGGACAGCCTCAGGCTTCTCCTCCTTGGCCAGTGCTGCCACCTCCACCAGGTTCTCCTTGGTGGAAGCTGCTGAGCTGCTGTTCTCCAGCATCTCCAGCTCCTTCTCCAGCCTGTGGGGAAAGACTGGGCTGAGAGGCTGTAGGAAGCCCTGAGGCAGCAACATGGCACAGGGGCAAGGCTCAAATCAGCTCTGGGGCTCAGGAGGCACAGGCATGGACAGGCAGAGCTCGGCCAAGGGGATGGGAGAAGATCCCCCACGGACATAGGGACAAACCCCACACGTGATCCCCCCCCAGCTCACCGTCCCCATGCAGTGACCCCTGGGCCTGCCACACACTGGCCAGTGCCCTGGCTCAGTGGCACAGAGCCAGGCCGTGCCACCACCACTCTGCTCCTCTGTGTCCTGGGGGGTCAGTGTCAGGGATGGCTCCCGGTCGGCGCGGTGCCCCCCGGCAGAGCCCCCCTCGCTGCCGTGCCCCGCCAGGCGCCGGCAGAGGAATGCACTGCGCCATTAGGCTCACACAAAGGCCCCTTCGTGCCTGACCCCTCTCTGCACCAGCACTCGGCAATTAACGGCACAGCCATGACTGATGGCATTCCTGCCGGCTGGGAGGGCTGCCGGGACACCTCCCTGGTGCCCCCAGCCCCCTCCCACTTTTGGCAGCCCCAGCACGAGGGGGCTGGGCAGGGCCTGAGGTGTCTCCCCCTGACCCATCTCCTGCCTGCTCGGGGGTCTCTGGGGAAACCCAGGTGCCCCCCGAGCACACCCCAGTCCCACACATCCCTGTTACCTCTGGATAGTCTCCTCCAGCTCCTTGGTCTTCACCTCATCCTCCTGCATCTGCTTTTTCATGGCCTCATCCTCCTCGGAGCCGGAGGCCGGGGCCCCCTCCAGCAGCCATCTCTCCCGCAGCGCCTTGGACTGGGGAGCAGGGGCAGGGGTGTGTGTGTCTGTCACGTTCTGCCATCCCACAGCCGGGGGGGGGTCCCGGAGCAGGGGCAGCCCGGGGGGGAGGGTCAGGGGACCCTCACCTTGAGATGCTGGAGCTGCCGCCTGTCATCCTCCAGCTGCCGCCTTTTGTTCTCGATCTCTGTCTGACGTTTCCGCTTCTCCTGGAGGGACAGAGAAGGGGTCGGTGTGGGGAGGGGGTGGGTGCCGGGCACTGCCGGGGTGGGGGCACCTCCCTCCTGGCCAGGGCAGTATCCCCGAAGGGGGGGGAAGCAAGGCCCGGGGCGAGGGGCTCCCACGCGGTCTGACACAGGGACACGAGCCATGCCGCAGGCTGCGAGAGTGGCCTGGGGGACAGCCACCTCCTGGGAGCTCCCCAGCCCTACGTCACCTCCCTGTCCTCACTGAGGGAAACTGAGGCACGGAGAGTGCAGAGAAATCAGGGCAGAGCCTGGACTCTGCTCACCGTCTCAAATTGTCACCGTCCCCTCGGCCGGCCCCGCAGAGCGAACTGCCAGCGCGGGAGGAACCGGTCCCCCGGGGGAAACCAACACCCCCCCGGCGCGGGTCCTGGGGCCGCTCCAGATCGGGCCCGGCCCGGGAACAATTCGCTCTTTGTGCGGCGGCGATCGGCGGCAGCGGGAGCTGCTCTGGGGTTTAAAACCAGCCCGACCCCCGCGCCGCCCCCCCTGATCGCTAATTAATATAATTACTGGAGTCCATAGCGGGCAGGGACAGATCCTGCGCCCTCCCTTTCCCTGGGAAAGGCTAGGGAGGAATCATCACTCACTTCCCTCTCACTTGGGGCTCATTAAGTCACTGCTTCGTTAATTAAACCTCCCGGCCCCGCCCCTCTTCCAGCAACGCGGCCAAACCCCGACGCCGCCGCGGGGCCGGACACCCCGGCACGACTCCCGCCGGTCTTTGTCCGGCTGATGGAGACCCTCCGGTGCGGAGACACGGGGACACGGGGACACGGCTCCGGGTCCGGTGCACGCCGGGGACTCACCGCGATGGCCTGGAGCCGCTCCTGCTGAAGGGTGGTGGCTTCCACAGCCCTGCAAGATAGCAGGGAGAACGTGAGGAGCCCAGCTGAGGCTGAGCAGGGACGTGGTGCCACCAGCACCGAGCCGGACACCCCACCTGCCCCTCGCCGCCCCGGAGCCGGGTGCCCCCCACCCGCAGAGCTCCCCCAGCCCGCAAATCCCCAGGGACAGGCACCCTGTCCCAGACCGGAGGTGACCCTGCGCGACCGGACCCGCTTCTCCCGCCGCGCAGATGGAACCGGTGACCACGGAGGGGCTGGAGCGGGACGGTTCTGGCTCCCCTGCGGTTCCGTCTGGCTCACACTTCCCATTCCAAGCCCATTCCTTGGCTGCAGATGCTTTTCCCAGACAGTGACCTTTTGGGCTGCGCTCAGGCACACGCACGGACACGTGCACGGACACACGGACACGCACAGACATCCCTACCCTGGCCGGGGTTCGTGCTCCCGGGTCTGGATCCAGACCCCGAACCGCCGCCCCTAGCCTGCGGATGCTGGACCCCGGTGTGCTGCGAGGAGGAGGTGGCCCGACAGCCCCCATCCCCGGTTTTCTCCGTCCCACCCCGCCCCACGGATCCGTCCCCTTCTCCCGGGGACACAGGCTGCAGATGGCCCCGGGCGGGGGGCGGGAGGTCATTAAGGGCTTATTCCAAAGATGGTTTTACACACGGGGTGGGCACGGGCTGCTGCGTCCCCCACACGGCACCCCCTGGGCTGGGCTCACTCTTGTGCCCCCGCAGGACCCCGCCACGTGGAGGGACAGGACCTGGGCTCTTGGCAAATTTGACGGACTCTGCCGGGACGACGGGACCCCCCGGGGGCCCCCTCCCCCATTCTCCAAGGCAGCAATTACACGAAAGCCGCTCAGCACCGCCCTCCCCTCACCCCGGGATCCCGGCAGACCGTGAAATCCCGGCCAGCAAAACAACCCGGGGAGGTGACACTCGTGTACCCGTTATTTTGGGACTCTGCGGTGACGCTGTGGATGTTTCACAGGTGCAGCTCCACACCGGCTGCTCCCGTGTCCCCCCAGTGTCCCCCGGGCTGCCCCAGGCCCCACGGGCTCCCCCCAGCCCAACCCTCGGCACCCCACACTCGGAGGCCTTTGGGCCAGTTTCTCTCCTGGATCTTGCCCCATTCACAGCTCCAAACTTTCCTAAAATGTTCTGTTCTGGTTTTCCTCCCTCCTCAGTCCCCTTTATTTTCCATTATTTGCCACAGTCTCTGCATTCCCGGGTCGAACGCCAGGAATCTTCCTGGCCCGGGGAGAGAGACACAAAACCGTCTGGATGCCCCTCGCTGCACCCCCTGTTCCAGCAGCCTGAGAGCCCCAGCCCTGCTCTGGAGCCCAAACCCCCCTCGGGCAGGCTCACCCACCACCCCCAGACCCTGCTGAGAGGGAGGCCGGGTCCCTGCCCACGGGGACAGGCGGAGGGGTCCCAGGCCCCCAGCCAGCCTCGGTCCCTCCGTGCCCTGTCCCTGGGGATCCGATGGGGCCCCGCATCCCCCTGCCCCGGTGACTGATGGCTCTGCCGAGCCGGGAGGCGGTTCCCTGGCAACGGCACCATGGCAACGGCGCCATGGCAACGGCACCATGGCAACGGGGCGAGCCGCGGGGAGGGGGGATGCGCAGCGCAGGCGGAGGGGTCCCCCGAGGCCGGGACCACCACTCCTCGGGCCCAGCACCCTCGGGCCAAGGCCACCAGAGACTCCCCGGAGGGTTTGCCTTCTTCCAGCATGATCTCCAGAGCCACCCCAGGAGTCAGGACCACAGAGATCAGGACCACTGAGCTCCCCACAACCAGGACCCCAAGAACCCAAAGTCAGCCCCTCCTGCCCTCACTTCACCTGCTCTCGCAAGCTCCGGGTAACAGCCTCCCAGGTTTCCAGACGCTGTCCAAGGCACATGTGTCCCAGGCCCGCCTGTCCCAGGGCAGCTCCTCCAGCATGGTGGGGAGAGCCATGGGCTGGGGATGCAGGTGGCACCGGGGGGGATGGTGCCCGGGCTCCCCCTCTGCAGCCCCAGGACCCGGGGGTGGATCCACACACACGTGTGAGCTCACACACGCCCGGTGCCCGGGCTCCCCTGGGCTCTCCAGCCCTTTCCATCCCTGCTGATGCTGCCGTTTCCGACCATCACAAGGGAAGCCTGTGACCTTTTGTCTCTTCCCCGCCTGACATGAAACAATAATGTTTATTTGCCTTCCTCTGTTTTTTCCCATTAGCTCATCCAAATGTGCGAAGAGCCGTTTCACGCTGCTCCTCCGCTCCCCTGACCTCCGCTCCCCTCCCACCCCCCCAGCTCCCAGCCAGGGGGAGGGCAGGGACAGAGCCCCGTACTGGGAGGGCACTGCCACAGCCGAACCCCTGCACCGACACCACCAGCACGACCCTGGGAGATGGGCCCTGCTGCGAGCCCCAGACCCGTGTAAACGTTGGGGACTGGTGCTGATTTACACCCCCGTTTCCACACCAGGAGCTGGGCCAGGAGTGACGCTGCGGCGGGGACCGCGCCTGCAAAGCTCCGTCACGAAGCCATTAGCAGCAGGGACGCTATCGAACGGCCTGGATGGCAGCGGGGGGGAGAGGAGGGGGCTGCAGCAGACGGGGGGGGGGCTGCACGCATCGACTGCAAAGGCAAATCATCCAGGGGTTTGGGCGAGGATGGAAGGAGATCCGCGCTGACCGGGAGCCGAGCGGGGTAGCTGGGTGCAGTCCTGGTGTTGTGGGGGCTGCTCCTGCCCGGCCCCGGGTGCCCCCACCCCACCACTGGCTCCATCATCCCACTCTGTGAGCCGTCCCCACGCTGCCCTGGGAGGGGATGGGGACAGGGGGAGAGGGGGGAGGCGGGAGGAGGAGACGCAGCCCCAGGCTCCTGAAAACGCAGGATGCATTAGAGCAAGAGGAGCTGCCTGATTGATTCTTCAGGCTGAGACGTGGGTTGGGAGTGCCAGGAGAAAATGGATCCCATGAATATTTGATGAACGAAGGCTTGGGGAGGGAGTTTGATTGGAAAATTACAGATCTTTCAAACAATGGTTCAAGTGCCCTCCAAACACTTGGGTTTCCAGCTCCCTTCCAGTTAGAGGAGCAAGGCTTCACCAGGAAACTCCCCCATGGTTTGTGAATGAGAGCAGAGCTGGCTGCTCCCCACGTCTGGGAGCACGGATGGGCCGGGATAGGCAGCCCCAGAGCCAGCCCAGGACATGGCACCCAGGTCCTCTTCAACCCGGGGTCCCTGGGTTCCCCTCACACGAGGCAGCACAGCTCCCCCACACCAACAACATGAACTTGGACACACAGAAGGCTCTAAGGAGCCAGCAGGAATGTCAATCCTGCCTGCTCTCCTGCTCAGGGCATCCTTGACAGTCCCTGAGCTTGGTCCTCAGTGCTCAGATGAGGGTCTGGGCTCAGCCCACCTCCAGCCATGCTCCACCAGAACCAACTGGCTGGGGCAGGATCCGCCCTGGCTTCTCTGTCTGCTCCTGGGGTGCTCCCGGGCTCACCCTCACCCTGAGAGCAGCATGTCTGGGGCCTGGGGGCTTGCCTGCTTCCAGATGGAGTAAAGACAGACTTGGGAATGGGGCTCATGTGAACACCTCTGCCCCAGCCCTGAGCTTTGCACCTCTTCCTGACCCTCCCCAGCACACGTCTCCTCCCTGGCCTTCATCCCGGCCCTTCCTCACTGCCAGTGCCAGAGATGGGCTCAGCTGAGCCCCAGCACAGCTCCCAGCATGGCCCAGACCCCACAGGGAGAGAGGCAGTGAGAGCCCAGCCCGGGGAGCTTCAGCTGAGCTTTGCTTCTCCCAGTGGCAGGCTGAGAGCAGAGTCCTGAGCCCCTTCCCAAACGGGTCCCAGGTTGTGTCTCCCTCCTTCACCCAGGTGCAACTGTCAGCTTTTGATCAGGGATGGGACGGGTCAGGAGGACAGGACCAGGAGACTCCCAGGCCAAGGAGACCCCAGACCTGGAGGGGAGAACAGCAACATTCCCAGACAAACTACCAGTGCAGCCAGATGTGGAGATGGAAAATTTCCAGCTGCTCATGAGCATCAGTAGCAGCAGGAGCAGAGGACGGAGGAGCAGCCCCGAAGAGACCAGCAGAGCCTTGTTGAGAACTGGATGCTTTCAGCCAAACCTCCCTGGGCACCAGCAGCTCACAGCACCCAGGACCCTCCTCCAGCCACTGCTGGTGCCAGGGCCAACCAGGAGCTGAAGCTCTCCCATGCCTGGCAGCTGCTGCAGAGCCAGGCCCACATCAGGGGAGCACCTCAATGTGTGGCCCCCATCCAGAGACTCTCCTCAATCTCCACTCTCCTCCCCATGACCAGGCTGTGATTCAAGGGAGAAAGACCGACAGGGCAGGGGCACTGGGGCTGCAGATCCCTCCCGTAACTTGGACCCACCTGGGGGAGCACGTTTGGCCATTTTAACCAACAACAACTTTTATACATTTATTCCAGCCCAAAAGCTCAGAAGCCTCTTCCCAAAGGGCTGCAGCTGACTGAGCAGCCAGAGGGGTTGTGCTGGTGGAGTAGGGAGTGTGTGGAGCCTGGGGCACTATCCTGCCCAGAGACCCCATGTCCTGTCCCTGCAGCTCCTTGTCCCAGACCCTAGGGCATGTCACACCCTTGGTTCTGCCCTTTTCCTTGCTGCCTGTTGGCAAACCACACACACATTTTCCCCCCTAAAGATGAACTTCTCTAGAGGGACTGACCCACCAAGGAGCTGCCCAAAGCTCCAGCCTGGCCTTGGTGAGCTTTCACACCCCAAAACCTCCAGCCTCCTAGCATCAAGGAGAGCTGCTCCCCTCCTCCACCAAAATATCCCCAAGCCCCTGCTGGTGCCTCCTGTGTCACCCTCAGCCCTAAGCTTGTCAGAGCCCACCCCAACCCGTGGAGCCCACCCTCCTGACCCTTGCCTGCACCCTCAGCCCCACGGGGCTCCCCTGCTGGGAGGCAGACAGTGGAGAGCAGGACCTGTTGACACCCGGTGTCTGGCTAGCCAAGGACCAGTGGATGTGGACAAGGCAAAGAGCCGAGGGAGCTGCCCCAGGCTGGCTGGGTGCCCCGGAGAAGCCACCGATGCCAACCCCAGGAGATACTGGGAGGACCCTTGCTTGCCAGAGGAGGGAAGGAAAGGCCTGGGTGCCACAGGGCCAGCCCTGTCCTGGCCCACAAGCAGCTCTGTGCCCTCCCAGTACCCACGGGCTGCACGTGGGAGCCGCCGCTGTACCCAATCTTCAAAACCAGCACGCAAGCAGGATGGTCCCCAGCTGCCCCCCTCCCAGCGGCCTCCACCTGCTTCCCCCTTCCCCAAGCCCAGCCCGGAGCCTTCCAGGGAGCGACGGGGCCGGGCCCCACCGCGGCACACAAAGGATGAGGCCGGGGCCGGGGAGCGTCCCCCCGGCAGGATCCCCTCGGGCAGCCGGGCCCCGCAGCCGAGGGCTGGGGGTGCGGGCACAGGGAGGGGTCCGCAGCTCCCAGCCACCCACACGCAGCAGCAACAACAGGTTCAAAACACAAAAATAAACGCCCTTCCCACCCCACGCTTCCCGCACCGCTGCCAGCAGAGACTCACCCCCCGCAGCCCCCGCTCCGGGCCCTCCGCCCCTGCACCCCGAGCCGGCATCCCTGGCAGGGCAGGGACCGGGGGGGCAGCACCTGCTGAGCAGCATCGGGGGGACGGGAGGCCCCGGGAGCGAGGTTCCGTGCCCCGGCATTGGGGGGATGTGAGCCACCGGTATCGGGGTCCTGAGCCCCAGCATCTGGGGGGATATGAGCCCCTAGGTTTGGGGTCGCAAGCATCGGCATAGAGGGGGTGCGAGCTCTCGGGTTTGGGATCCTGAGTCCTCAGGCTTAGAGGGGTGCAAGGGGTTCCGAACCCCGACACCGGGGGGAACCCGAGCCCCCGGTATGGGCTCCGCCAGCCCGCGGTGTGAGGTTCCCGCATCCCCGGTGCGGGGGTCCCGAGCCCCTGCACTGTGGAGCCGCCCCCCTCCCCCCCTCCCGGTACTGCGGTGCTCAGCCGGCGGCGGGGGGGGGCCGCGGCCCGGTACGGGGTCCCGGGGGGTGCCGGTACTCACTCCATCTTCCCGGTGGGGTCGGAGCAGAGCGGGGCCGGCGGCCGCCGGCGTCCCGGCGCTCAGGGCCCGGCGGGCGGCGGCATCCCCGGCGGGGCGGCGGGATGCG
Source organism: Heliangelus exortis (assembly GCF_036169615.1). Classification (NCBI taxonomy): domain Eukaryota; kingdom Metazoa; phylum Chordata; class Aves; order Apodiformes; family Trochilidae; genus Heliangelus; species Heliangelus exortis. Next base: position 4,651,391 of record NC_092449.1, read on the forward strand.
CAGGGACGTGGGGCCGCGCCGGTGCCGCCGCCTCCCGCCTCCCTCCTGCACAGCTCCGTCTGCCGGGCGCGGCCCGCCACTGCCACCGCCCCTCACCCGGCCTCGGGGCGCGGCCCCCCCCGCCCACCGCAGCCACCGCCCCTCGCCCGGCCGGGGGGCGCGGAGGGGCCTCGAGGCGTATCCCGGCTGCGGGTCCCGGAGGGGGCGGGCTGGAGGGGCCCCGAGCAGGACGGGCCGTCCCGGAGGGTCCCCGCCCCGGCTAAAGGCCGCCCACCCTGCCAGGGCCCCCGCGTACCCCCGGCGCCCGGCCCTGAGGGTGCGAAGGGCGGGGGCGATGGGGAAGGGGGAGCGGGGTCCCCCCGCGCTGCTCCCCCATTTCCCAATGCAACGGCCACGTTGGGCAAACGCTGGCAAACCGACTCAGGAAGCCCCGAGCCGGCCTCTGGCACCCGCTGTTGGGAAACCCGCCCGCTGCAGGGGACCAGAGCGAGCCTGGCTCTGCTGGGAGGGTCACCCTGGCAAGGGGACTTCTGCACCCCCACCCCAGGACACCCCGGGCGCTGCAGACCAGGGGGAGCAAGCTGCCTCTCACCAGCAGCACTGGCATAGAGCCAGAGGGAACTCCAGAGGGGCCAAAAGAGATCTGGGTCCCAACACATCACAGTTCCAGCCCCAGGGACACTGCCACATCCTGTGATGTGCTAGGGCCCTGCTGCTCCCACGTCTCTGCCGAGAGGGGTTCGTCCTGCACAGGAGGAGCCGGGCCTGCTTTCTCCCTTCCCCAATCCATTCCCCGCTCCGCTCCGGGAGAAGCCACAACGCTGCACGAACCCCTTGTGCTGCCCGTGCCCCCCACCCACAGGAATTGCAAAAGGCAGAGAGCAGGAAGGAGGAGGAGGGCGATACCCACCAGCAGGGCCTCAGCCCGCCCTGGGCTATTTAAGCACCCCCAGCCTGAGCAGTCGTGGGGGAGGTGGCAGTGTTCCACTCTGCGACAGCATGGTCACAGCTGGGCTGCTCATCCTCAGCGTGGGGGGCATCGTCCTGCTCCCAGCACTGGCCCCAACAGGTAAGGGGAGAGGGGGTCTGGTCCCCATGGCCGGGGTGGGAGAGAGAGAGCCCGGGCTGCAGCACCGCTGGGCACAGGGGGCTTTGCCCTGACACCCTCAGCCCCCCCTCAGCCAGAGCCAACGCTCAGCTGCTCCCCGGGACTCATGGGTGCTGCTGGGAAGCTTTGGACACGCAGCCAGGAGCAGGAAAGACACAGACGAGGGCTATGCCTGGGGTCTGTGGCAACCGGTGACCACCTGCACCCACCCACCAGGCACCCAGGGCAGCCGGATCATCGGGGGGAAGGCAGTGGCACCCCACTCCCGGCCCTTCGTTGCCTCCATCCAGATGGACGGGCAGCACGTCTGCGGGGGCTTCCTGGTGTGGCCCAAATGGGTGATGACAGCAGCCCACTGCCTCATTCCCAGGTGAGCCAGGCTCCCTCGGGTGGTCTGTCCCCCCCCCACCTGCGGGACACAGCACCCCTTCAAATGAATACCCCTATCCCAGGGGTTACACAGTCCTGGAGTACCCCCCTTTGCCCACCCCTACTTCTGAGCCCACCTCGCCAGGCCCCTCCTCCTCCTCTCCAGTAGCCCCCAACTGCACCCTCTCAGGGCCCCACTCCCACAGGCGCAGCCCCTCGGTGCGCGTGGTGCTGGGTGCCCACCGCCTGGAGGAGCCCGAGGGGTCCCAGCAGATCTTCAGCGTCACCGAATCCATCGCCCACCCGCACTACAGCCCCGCCTTGGTGGACAACGACATCCGCCTGCTCAGGGTGAGACCACCTCCAAGACGGGTGCCCCACGGGAAGGAAATGGGACTCCCCCCACCCCGTGGGGTGCAGGAGGGCAGTGGGGTGCTCCAGGCCGGCCGAGCAGACACTAGGTGTCAGTGCTTCTCCGGAGAAGCAGGACCGGCCGTGGGGTGCGATGGAGGCAGCTGAGGACACACCAGTCCCGGCAGGCCAGTCTCCAGAGCAGACTGGGACCAGTACCAGAATGGCAGGGGGTCCCGGCCCCTGGAGAGGGAAGGGCAGGGCTGGGCGGGGTTGACAGCAGAGAGCTGGGTGGGAGGTGATGGGGCACAGCGGGTCGGGTTGCCGGGCAGAAGCAGCTTGTGGGGGGCTCAGCCCCACGGCGAAGCCCCCCGCACCTCGTCCCTCCACCCAGCTCAACAGGTCGGCCACCCTGAACAAGTTCGTGAAGCGGATCCGCCTGCCCCGGCCCGGTGTTGACCTGAAGCCCGGCACCATCTGCCACGTGGTGGGCTGGGGGGACACCTCCAACTATGGTGACCGTCCCAGTGAGCTGATAGAGACCGGCACCACCATCGTCAAGCGGAGCCTCTGCCGAACGCTGTGGAGGGGCAAGGTCTCCCCCAACATGCTGTGCGGGGCCAGCCCCAACACCACGCTGCAGGGCGTCTGCGCCGTGAGTGTCCTCCCCAACCCCTGCCCCCAGCCGCCCCCCAGGAGACCTCCCTCCCACTTCCTTGATTTGAAGGGTGACTCCGGGGGACCCCTGATCTTCAAGGGAAAGGTCTACGGCATCGTCTCCTTCTCCGGGCAGAGGTGTGGGGACCGCCGGTACCCCGACATCTACACCAAGATCTCCAACTACATCGCCTGGGTGCACCACACCCTGCGAAGGCAGCACCAGCAGAAGGGGCTGCCAAAGCCCTCGCCGGGGCAGGGAGGGGGTCCTGGGGGCAGGTGGGCTGTGGGGAGAGGGGCTGAGGTGTCTTAGGAGCCCCAGGAGGAGGAGAGGGCAGGAGCTCCCAGGTCCTCCCAGCTGTGGGGGTTTGGGAGTTGGTGCTCAGGGCTCCTCACCCCAGGGCAGGGCAGGAGAGCGGCTGCAGGTTGGGGGTGGGAGGTGCATCCCCCCCAGGCTCGAGCATCTCTCTCAGCTGCTTGCAGCAGCAGCGCTTTCCTTCCTCAATAAAACTTCCATCCTAGAGCTCTGTCCATTCACTTTCCTTCTGCCCACCCCGCTTCCCTCTTCCAGGGGGGCCACAGCCCCCCATCTCTGGGGCAGACACGAGTTCCAGGGACCTTCACCACCCACCAGCCCCTGCCCACCCTGATCCCCCTCTCTGGCTGTCCCACTGTGCTGGGGTCCCAGCCAGACCCCCAGTGCGGGTGGATGGATCCGGGGATGCAGGGCCGGGGGGGAAAGAGCCAGCCCCTACTCAGGACCAGGCCCTGTCCTGGGGAGCTGGGATCCACGTCCAGGTGCTGTCACCCCTGAGCATCCCCAGGAGCGCTGGAGCTGCCTTCCCGACGGGGTGGGGCTCCCCGTTATCCCACCCCATCGCACTTAGTCCCGTCCCATACAATCCCACACCGCACCCTGCTCTTCAGGACCTCCCAAACTGGGGCACCCCAGCCGCGGGTCGAGGCCTCCACCGTCTCCTTGCAGGGACCGGGGTGGCCGCATTACATGTGCTGAGCTGCTGATGGGTCTCAGCTGGGGCATGCACATTGCCTGCGGCTTTGCCCGGCGTCGCCGCCGTCTCTGGGGACAGACCCAGACGTCCCCGGCTCCTGCTTGTTTGTTTTATCTGCAAATTGCCGCACGCCGCGGGGCAGCCGCTTCCCCCCTCCCCCTAAGACCAACAAGCTGACCGCAGCATCCAGCACGGGCCATCTCCAGGGGCACAAAGGCCAGGGCCAGGCCAGCATGCCCAGAGGTCCCTAGGAGTCACCCTCACCTCTGCGGTCCCTTCGCTGGGGACCCCGGGGGGGCTTTGCCTGCCCCATCCCCCTCGAGGGCAGTCCCGGCTGAGGCGCCTTGCACGAGGTGAGGGGACACACGGATGGGGTGGCCTCAGGGACACAGGAGGATGCCCAGCAGAGCCCAGCCCCCTGCCAGCCACCGAGGAAGCCCCAAACCCCGTGGGATCCTGGCAACGTGGGACTCCCCCAGGATGCCGGGGCAGAGCTGCCAGCCCCGGGGGCTCCTGCGCGCTGCCGGGAAGCATGGGGAGCCGGCGCCAGTCCCGGCTTGTCCCAGACCACCCAAAAACCGGCGGGAAGCAGGCGCCTGACTCACGGCCGTGTTTTGGAACCCGAAATCTCCCGCTCATCGCCGGAGCTGACGTCGCTGCCGCAGCCGGTGCCCGCGGCTCGGCGTGGGGCTGAACAACGGGAGGGGGGGGGGCGGAGACAGACCACCCCCGGCCGGGGGTTCTCGGAACAAACCCCCCCGGACGGGCTCGGCGCAGCTCCGGGGCGCAGGAGACGCCCGGGGTCAGCTCAGGCTGCAGCGCGGGCCGGATCCTGCGCGATACTCAGGCGGGCTGTGGGGTGCCCCACGCTGGCAGAGCTCCGGGAGGACGGGGGTCTCTGGGTGTCGGCAGGAGCGAAGGCCTCGTTTCTCCTCACCGCTCCACGGTTCCTCAGTTTCCCCCGTGTAAACCGGTCCAGGGCTGAGGGGGATTTTGGAGCCCTGGAGCTCCCCACTGCCGAATCCCATCCCCGCGGTCCTGAGCCGGGCTCGGGCTGCGGAGGGCTCGGCGGGGTCTCGGGGCTGCACCGTGCCGGCCTCCCGCACAGGGAACCAGCGGCGGGTCCTGCTGAGCCCCGCGCCGCAGGCACCCGCCCGGGGGGGGCTTCGTACATCGGGACCCAATTAAAGGCAGGAATTGTTTTGTGAAATTCCAAACTCTCGTGGCACGGCCCGATATTGGGAACAGATTCATCTGCGCCGCTGTTCGCTCTTCCCCGCTCTCCCCGTTCCTCCCGCTGCTCAGAGAGGCTTCGTCCGGGCTGGAAAAGCCCCAGCGCGGAGCCCAGGAGCGGGCCCGAGCCCCCACCTGCCCAGGTGTCCCCCGACCCCCTGTCCACGACGCGGGGGTGCCGAGCAGTGATGCTGCAGGAGCCAGCCCACGGGGACACAGCCACCTCCAGAACCTGCAGAACAAAACCGGACCCGCAGCATTATTTGTTTGTGGGGTTTTTTTGTTTGTTGTTTGTTGTTGTTTTCTTTCTTTTTTAAAAAAATTCAAATAGTAACACATCTGTAAAATGCCCCTAACAATACCGAATAGGACAGGTATGTGTTCCCAGAGCATCTGTCTCAGGAATCAGAACGCAATCATACAAAAATAGAAAATAGGTTATTTTTATACATATATTATATATATGATATTTATATAAAGGCAATAACTTCTTGGTGTCAGAGATGAGATGGTATTTACAGAGGTGACAACACACAAAATAAGAAAAGTAAAAATAAATACAGACGGTGTCAACAGAGCAGAGGGGGTGGGAGGTGGGAGGGCAGAGGCTTGCAGAGCTGAGGGGGAGTCAGGCTGGGGGTTCCCAGGGGGCAGCAGGGCTATCACCCACCTCCTGTCCCCCTCCTCACAGCCACCGCAGGGTACCACATGGATGCTGCACCCAGCAATGGCCCTGGAAATGCCCTGGGGGGCCACGGATCTCTCCTATGTCCTGGCTGCTTTAAAGTGGTTTTGGCAAAGAGGGTGTGGAGGGCACTAGGCGGTGGGCACTGGGTTCAGCTGGCCTGGGGGGATGGTTGTGCCCCCCATCAGGGGCTGCCATGGCCCATGGTGGCCAGCGGTGCCTCCCAAGGCAGGTGGGGATCTGCTCTGAATGGGCCTGGCAAAACCCAAACTGAAATCTGTTTCAACATCCACATGCTAAAAATTGAGGAGAAAATAACATACACTTATATATGCATATATATATATATATATATATAAAAAAATATATCTCTCTCTGTCTCCAGTCCCATGCAGAGCTGTGTCGCCTTTCCTGCTGCTGGCAGCTGGGGCTGAGCCCCTCCGGGGAAGGCGAACGCACCGATTCCCTCCAGACCCCGGGGTCCCGGCCAGAAACGTCAGCAGAGTACCGAGAATTCAATCCAAAAATAAATAGGCCCAGGGCTGCTGGCCAAGGACACGTGTGGGGGCCCGAGGCACAGCAGCGTGGACACCCCCTCATCACTGGCCGAGGGCTCCGCCGGGCACCGCAGCCTCCCCAGGGCGCTCGGCATCGCGTGGGCTGGGATCACCTTCCCCTGTTCCCCGGCCGGCAGGACCCAGAGCCGGGCCCCCTGTGGCTGCCTAACATACATGGGTATAAATAAGGATCTTTTTATCTTAATAAATATCAGGTATATGGTTTGTACAATATACACATAATGCCCCTGTCTCCTGGGTCTGGCCTCGCGCCGAGGGAGGATTCACACGTAGTTCTCTTCCGCGTTGTCTGTCTCCGAAGAGAATTTGGCCGTGGCTGGAATTGGAGCAGGAGAAGGGGGAGAAGAGGTGAGGGGCTGGGGGATGCTGTGGGTCCCAGCCCACGCCCCCCCGGGCCACCCCACTCACCCGTGCAGCTCCCGTAGTGGCGCACACCGATGGAGCGGCCGCGGTGGCAGGTGGCCCGCCGGAGGTGGCACGCCGAGGGGTAGGTGATGTTATTGTTGCCACAGAGAGCATGGTCCAGGCTGGTGGGCTCAGGGCAGGGGGCCGTCCGGCACATCACGCAGTGGGCGCTGCCTGTCTGGTCCACCACGCAGGTGTGGGTGCCCGGGCAAACCACGCTGGAGCAGGACTCTGCGGAGAAGCACGGGTTGAGCGCCCCGGCTGGGGTGACCCCGCAACACCAGGATCATCCCAGCAATACTTGGGCAGCTCTGCAACCCCCCATCCCCAGCAAAACCCCAGGGTCTGTGCAGCCTGCACCACAGCACAGCCCCCCCCGGCAGCTATGGGGGCACGGCTGGACTCGCTGTGCTCTCCTCAGACACCGTAAACACTTTGCAAGGCCATCCCTCCACCTCCCTCTCCTTCCCTCCGCATTGGAAGGAGTTTTGGCATCTGCAACTCCCCACTCACAGCTCCCATCTCCTGCCCCACGTTTCCTTGCACAGTCCAGAGCCTGACAGGCAAAGCCTTTCAGAGCAGAGGGCTGGCAAAAATAATCATAATAATTCTGACAGTTCTTGGCAGGGCAAGGAGGATTGCTGCTCTCCTAACAAAACAACAAAAAAAAGGGGCTTGATGTTCGTAAGTGACATTTTATGGACTGTTATTCTGCAGCCTGCGGTGAGGCTGAGCCCCCGTGGCACTGGCAGCTGTGCCAGCTCCACTGCCGTGTCCCTGCCGGGGTGGCAGGGCCATGGGTGGCCATGGGCAGGCATGTGCCAGCTCCAAGGGTGATGCTGAGGGAGGTGACGCCACGTGTGCTGGGAGCAATGTCTGCTCCCTGGGCAGAGACTGGGGACAGACCTTCCCTCTGTGCCATGGCCATGCTGGTGGAGCCAACGGTGCTCAGGGCAGGGACACTGTGGGGCAAACAGGGGTAGCAAAGGGGGGGACATGCTGGCACGGGGACCTGTCCTCTGCACACGACAGTGGCCCAAGGTGAACTGGGGGCTGGTGTCCTGTGCTGCTGTCTGGATTGGTCCCACATGGAACCGGGAGCATGAGAGCCACAGGGACAGGGACACGGGACAGAGTCAGGGCACGCCTGGACCTACTTTTGCATTTTCCCTGGTACATGACTTCAAGGTCGGGGTGGTCTCTGCACTTGGCTGTCAGGAGGTCGCACTCGTCGCGGTAGGTGAAGCCGTCGGAGCCGCAGACCTGGAGCTTGCGGGGCAGGCTGGAGCAGTCCGGGGCACAGGCACACTGGGGACGCCCGTGCTTCATCTTGCAGACCTTGTCGGGGCCACAGACCACACCCTCGCAGCTCTCTGGGGACAGAGGGGATCGGCACGTGAGGACACCAGGGAAGCACCGGCCCGGCTGGCACCCACCCCCACGGGGCCAGCATCGGCCCTCGGCGTCCCTGATCCCTCCAGGGTCACAACCCCCGTGCTGAGGCCAAGCTGCCCCAAGCAGCATCTGGATCTGCTCAGCTCAGCCAAGAAGCAGGTCGTTGGCTCAAGCTCTGCACAATCATCCAGCCCTCAGCCCAGCCAGAGCGTTCAGCACCAGCTAACGCATTTCCATCTATTTATTTTTTGGAAGGAAACACTTCTTTTTCTTGTGCAATGGAAAAATCTATCTCCGCAAGGCCCCAGCTCCTCCAGAAGGAACTGGGCTCCACGAGTTGTCTGGGCAATCACGACTGCTGCTTCCACCAGACAATACCCAGCCCTGTTCCACTCTGGGCCTCCGTGACTCGAACCAGCGCAGGACGCAGCGGCACTGCCGGTCCCCAGACAGGCGGACGCTTTGTCCCCCGGGTCACCTCCCGGCCAGCACAGGGGCTGGGGGCAGAGGGTCCTGCTGCCACCCTGGGAGGACAGAGAGGGGCCACAGGCACGAGCAGGGAGAAGCAAAAAGGTCAGCACATGGACCAGGGGGGCTCTGTCTGGGGCCCCTTTCCCACTGAAACAGAACCACAGACCCCACCCCAAAGGGACCCTGAGCCTCTGAGTCCCCCAGGCCACGCTGGGTGTGGGGTGTGGGACCCACCAGCACCCGCAGGGAGGCTGGAAGCTGCCCGAGACGGGGATTCACCCCCGAGCAGAAGGGATTCCCGAAAACAGGGTGTGTGCTGGGAGCTGTTGTGCTCAAGAGGGGGATTTCCCTGTGGAGATGGGTCACTCTGGGAGACAGCAGGGGGAGGAGGAGAAGGAAGGGGAAATTCCCTGACTGCCTGGCCCGGCTCTCCCCAGGGGAAATTCCCTGGTGGGAGACAGACAGTTTCCCAGTTTGCTCCCTGATTTCCATAGCTGGGGCTTGTCCAAGGGGAAAGTGACAGGCTGAGCCTTGGAAGCATCCCTGTGGAAAGCCATAGGGACAAGACCCCAGGACAGAGTGACCTGACCATGGGGACCCTCGTGGGACCCTCATCAGCCTTCCTCCCTCAGGAGGCTGTCCCCATCACTTCATGGTCCATCCCTCTGGATGGTCCCAGGGAGGGAAAGAAGCGGCTGCACCATCAGCCCATGACCCTGACCCCACAGCCCGGCTCTCCCCCCGGTGCTGGGTCCCTGCGGGGGACACCATGTCCCCGGCAGCTGGAGCCAGGAATTTCACCTCCCTATTGGAGACCCTCTGCAGAGCCCCCGGGGCTGGGCCAGCAGTGTCCCTTGGGGCTCAGCAGCCCCGGCTGCTGGCGCAGGGCTGGTGGCCACAGCTCGCTGTATCCTGGAGTAACCTCTGCCGGCCCCACCAGCCCGGGGAGCAGGAGCACAGCTCCTCTCTCTGCCCTTTTCCAAGGCCCCCAGCTCACTGGAGCCCGGTGGGGAGCAGCACCAGCTCCATCTGGATGGGACAGGCAGGGGCTTTCTGAAGGGTGGGGAGTTGCAGCATCCGTGCCAGCCGGGCTCTCCAGAAGTTTCAGCAGCTCCACACCCCCAAGATCCACAGGCTGTGACCACTGGCAGCCCCCCATGTCCCCGTGGCAGAGGTGATGGAAGACTCCTGGGATGAGAGCTGCCTGCCCTCACTGCCCTGCCTTAGGCATGGGGGAGCTGAGATCCCCAGCCAGCTCTGGAGAGGGTTCTGATGGTCCTGGCGCCCAGTCCCTGCCCAGCCATGGTGGGAGACGGGGCAGAACCCAGGGCCAGGCTCTCACTCAGTCTTTCACTGGCCCAGGGTGCAACCCTGAGCTGTGCCAAGATGAGCCAGGGAGCAGTGGGGGGATGCAGAGGGGCTGGAAGAAGCGGTTTGGTTTAGAGCCTTTTTTTTCTCCCTTTAAGCAAATAACGAGGTGACCTTCCAAAGACCTGCTCCTGCCTACTGCGGTCAGCAGGTCCTCCAGCATGTTCTCACACAGCCACGCAAGTGCAACTGGGGGACCCGCGGCTCCAGCGCACGCCAAAACATCTGGCGGAGTTGGAACTCACAGCTGGAGAGTTTCCACTCCTGGAACTGCCCGTTACATAAAGGCATTTCTCACACACGCTGGGAGGAGGCAAGGGGGAGCAGAGGGGAAGAAATAGATCTTTTTTTTCCCTTAAAAAAAAACCAACAAAAAACAAAAAAAAAAAAAAAAAAAAAAAGAAAACGTAAGAAGTTTCCCTCCGAGTGGACCTGGCGAGGGCAGGGGAGGGAGGCCCAGCCCCAGCAGAGTTAACCCAGGAACAGGGAGCCCCAGCCCGGCTCCTCACACTCGGGCTGCCCAGACCAGACCCAGCTCACACAAAATACCCACAGAATGGGAGCTACCAGGGGACGGTGGCTGTGCCACAAGCCCTGGCCCCACAGCTCCATCTGTCCTGGGGCTGCAGCAGCTGGAGCTTGGGGTTGGTGGTCCCGCATGCCTGGGGAGGGGCAGCCCAGCCCTATCAGTGTGGCTTCAATGCAAGCTGTGGGCTCTGAGCATCCCCCCCAGAGCTCTGGGCAGCACCCAGCATGGACCTCAGCCCTGCCACAGCCCACTTGCCCGTGGCCACGCTCACCTTTGCAGGGGTGGCAGGTCACCAGCCCCAGGAAGCCCAGCAGGCTGATCTTGTTGCCGGGATAGGAGTAATTAGACCAGGCCACGTCCACGTTGCCATTGGCACAGCATTCCTCCCACGTCACACCCGTCTTCAGGATCATGGTGCACTTGGCCTCCTTCCCCTGCTGCAGCCAGCAGATCCCACCTGTGGAGAGGGCAGAGGCTGAGGGGTCCCTGCTGTCCCGGGCCACTGTGCAGCAAACCCCAACTGTGGGGCAGAGACGTGGGGATGGCATCAGTGCCCAGGAAGGGGCAGCGTGGGGTGAGTCAGGGAACCTAATGAGGCTCTGGGCTGGCACAAGGGCTGCCCTAGAGCAGATGTCCCCAGAACGCTGGCACTGCTGGACCAGCAAGCTCCAAACCTGGCACTGGGATCTCCACAGTTGGTGCTCTGAGAGATGCCCAGTGGTGAGGCAGGACAAGGGCTCACACTCACCCCCTGCCCTACCCTCCCTGAATTGCTGCCTGACTCCTGCAAGACCCCCCGGTGGGGAGGCTCCAGCCCCCTCCCCCAGGGACACCCAGAGCAGAGCCCGTGGGCGCTGGTGCTGCCAGGACTGGATCCCTGGTGTGGGGACAGGGACCCAACACTCACAGCCTTTGTCGCAAGCCACCATCTGGGGACGGGACACTTGACCCAGCTGTGGGATGGGGCCAACCCAACCCTGACTCAAAAGTCTGTGCTTCAACCCCATGAGCGAATCAGGGGGGTTTTTTGGGTTGTTTTTTTTTGGTTTGGTTTTTTTTTTTTTTGGTGAGTGATTCCTTTGCAATTTCCGCCTCTCTGAAGCAGCCTCTTCTGACGCTGATTTGGGTTTACACTCTCGTTAGCTTCATTTGAGGTTTGTTAAACGGCAAAAGATGTGAGGGAGGGGTGGGGGCAGGGACGGATCCTGCCGCTGCCGGGCTGGACTCGCACTTCTCTAGATCAGGGATTCACCCGGCTCCGAGGTGGAGCCACCACCTGCCTCGGACCCCAGGGGTGTGCCCTCACCCCCCTCCCCATTCACCCGGTTCTGGTTCAGCACATGGGGCTTGCCAGGGGTTCTGGCCTGTCTGTGGCCAGCAAAGCCCCGCGTGGTGGCCGTGAACGGAGCAGCCCCGGGGCTGTGGGACCCAGCACCTGGGGACGTCTGGAAGCACCAGCTTGGCAGCTCTGCCGTGGGGGGGACACGGGCTCTGGGGGACCCAGCATGTCCCTGACAGGGGCCTTCCAGCACTTCTGCTAGACCCTGTGAAGCAGCAAGTGTAAGTCCCGCGGGATGGGGCGATGCTCAAGGAGGTCCCGGGGGCTGCAGGAGCTCGAGGGGCCTCTCCAGAGCCCGCCCCGTCCTCCAGGGAGCCGGACCCGGACCCACCGCTGTCCCGGGAGCGCAGCTCCTGCCCGCGCTGGCCCGGAGTGATGGAGATGGACGGGACCCTGCGAGGGGGAGGATGGAAACTCAAGAGCCGGCGCTGGCAGCAGCCGCAGCTCCGCGGCGCTGGGACCGGCTGATGGAGCCCCGGCCCGGGGTCCCGGCCGGCCTGGGTGCCAGGGCGCCTTGCGATGGCTCCCAAAGGGCCCGAGCACCTCCCAAGCGCCCACGAGAGCTGCCAGCACCCTCAGCCGAACCGGGAGGGGTTGGAGCTGAGAACTCCACACCCAGACCAGGAACCAGCCGCCATCCCCGGTCCTTCCCACCCGGCTCACAAAGACCCGGAGCGCAGCTCTCCTGCCCCCCCAGCCTAGGGACAGAGACCCCCCCGCCAGCCGTCCCGGGAGCCTGCGGAAAGGGACAGCGGGGGGGGCCGGGGCAACCAGAGCGGCACGGCGGGACACCGGGCACCGCTCGGTAAAGCGGGCTCCTGCCTCCGGGGGGCTGAGCCCCGCAGCCTGTACACACCCGGGGCGGCTGCCGGGAAGGACGCGGGGGGGGCGACGACAGCGGCGCCCGGGGCGGGGTCACAGCCCGGTAACGGCACCGGGACCCCGGCCCGGGCCGCTCCTGCCCCAAGCACCTGCCAGTGGGGCCGGGCCGGGGAGCGGCGGCCCCGGTGCCCCCCCGGGTCTTACCGTGCGCGGCGGCGGGGCTGCAGAGGGCGAGCAGGCAGAGCGCCAGCCGCAGCGGCATGGCCGGGCCAGGCGGCGGGACGGGACTGGACGGGACGGGGCCGGGACGCTCCGGCGACCTGTTGCCTGTGAGGCGGCGGCGGGGCCGGCGGCGTTATAAAGCGGCGGGGCGGTGAATCACCGGGCGGGGCGGCGGCGGGGGGTGGCGGCGGGGCGGGGGCCGCGGCGGGGGGAAGGTGGGGGGCGAGGGGCGGGAGCGGGGAGCGGGGGGCGAGGGGATGGGGCGGAGCGGGGGGGGGGCGAGGGAGGGAATGGAGGCACAGGGCGGGTGGGGTGTCAGCTGGGTCTGCTCGGCCCCGCCTGCGGGTGCCGGGTGGGCGGGGGTGAGGGGTGGGGAGGTGTCCGTGTGTCCCCCGAACCGTGCTGGGCTGGAGATGGGGAGGGGGAGGTTTCGGGGTGCCTCCCGTGCTCGGGTGCGGCAGAGCCCAGCAACGGAGCGAGGGCCAGGGCAGAGATCGCAGGAACGTGTCTCTGAGATCCTGAGGCAAGGGGACCGCTGCCCAGCGCAGCCCCCCTACCCGACCCCGGTCGTACCTCCCCACCCATCCATCCATCCTCGTGTGAACCCTCCGTCTACCTCCTCCCGCCCTCCTCCTCCTCGCCGCAGCAAAGGTTTCGGGAGGTCTGTGTCATGCAGCTCCTTTCATCTCTGCTCCCTCAACACCAGCATCACCCACCGCCCACCCTGCCCTGCTGGGAAACTGAGACACTGCTGGCTCCCACAGCCTCACGCTGGGCCAAGCCCTGCAAGGTGAGGGGGGGAAAGAGAAGAGCTGAGGAGGGATGTACCCCCTGTGGCACACACTGACATTGTCCTCCCCACACGTCCCCGTTGTCACTAAAGCTGTTCTATCCCAGCTCTGAATCTGTGCCAGACCCCACACGGCACTGCCTGGACTGGGGAACTGTGGCTGTGCCAGTGCTGCTGGACTTCAGGGGGTCCTGTCAGGAGTGGGGTGGGCACGGGGGCTGCAGGTAGCCCAGGGCCCCACATAGCCAGACCTCACTCCCTGCTTGGTGCCACCACACGGAGATCACCCACCACCTGCCGGGGGGGGCCTGGGTGCAGGCAGGGCCCCCAGCCCTCTGCTGGGGACACAAGGTTCTCTTCCTGTCCCCACTCCTCCCACTGCAGTCCAGGGCCTTGCTCCAGCCCTGTGAACATCCATGTCCATCTCCTGACCATGCAGCTGAGGAACGTTTCACCCTTCACGCTGGCCTCAGCTGAGGTCATGTTTTCAGCAGAGCTGAGAGGGGCCCCGGCCGGAGCACCCCAGGGACCTTGCACCACCCCTCTGGCCCCCACGCTCTGAGCTGGTGCCAGCACAGCCAGAGCAGCTCAGTCTGGTGCAGGATGGAGCTGGATGCAGCTTCACAGTTCAGGGAGGCAGGGAGCATCCAGGTCCTGGGGCCGGGGGAGCGGGTGCAGTGCCAGCAGGGGCAGAGGGCTGGCACCACCACATCTCCATCCCTCCCTAAGGACAGGTCCCAGGGAAGGGCTGTGGGATGGCCCCACCCCTGATGATCTCCCCCGGCTTCTCTCCATACAGCCCCTGGCACCCCCAGGGAGAGGGTGGATGGGGGGGTGGGCTGGGTTCACCCTCAGGTGTCACTGGTGTAAACTGGAGGGATGATGAAGGGTCTGCTGTGCTGGGGAGGAGGGATGGAGCCAGCAGCTCCCAGGCTGGCAGTCCTGCTCCTGTCCTCATCCCTGTCCCCGGCCAGTGTGACCCCTGGCTCGCTCTGCTGGCCTTGGAGCAATTGTCCATGTAAGGGCAGAGGAGCCAAATCCCCAGCCTGGACGTCAAGAAGTGAGCAGTGGTGATGCACTCGCTCACATGCTCCAGGAGGGAAGCGGAGCTCCGGAGGCCAGGCAGGGATTTTCCCTGGCTGTGAGCAGCGTTGCACAACCAGCGGCTCTGGCAGGGAAGGGTCACACCTCTCTCCTGAGCAACATCTGGAGGGGAGCAGCCGGGCTCCCACTCCGCCTGACATGGGGCAGAATTGGCCTGAGGGACAGCAGAGAAGTGGCCCCAGCTCCTTCTCCGAGCCAGCACGACTCAGGGCTGCCTGGAGAAGTCCAGCTGGTGCTGGGGGCTCACAGCCTCTCCAAGGTCACCCTGCTCCCAGCAAAGCCCTGCCAGGAGCCCCGCTCAGCCCCTCCTGCCCCAGCCTTGTCTCTGGGAGCTCTGGAAAGCACTATCCTGCTCTGGGCAGGGATGTGACTTGCCCTTTGGGTGGTTCTCCAGCAAAGCAGGGAGCGAAACTCCGTGGACCAGCCTGCAGCACACAGGGTGATGTTGTGCCCACTGCCACCAACGCCCGGGGCAAGCCCAGCCTGGCTGGGAACTGCGGAGCAGCCAGCCCTGCCCTGCACTCAGCAGAACCAAGGGGCCCCTGCGGAGGGCAGGGAACGGGGGTGGCAGGAGGAGCAGGGACAAAGGGGCCCTTTGCTGCCCCAGTGAATGGCAGCCTCACATCTGACCTTTCCTGGGGTGCGGGGGCAGGCAGCAGCCCCTCCGGCTCGGGCAGAGGTTCAGGACCCAACCGTCCTCCCCCCAAAACCCCAGGCTGCTTCGCTCTCCTCTGCTCTACTGGGCTCCCTCGAGGAGGGAATCTCGCCTCCCTCATCAGTTCAGGATAATTAAACCCTGCTAAACCAATTAGAGCTGCAATTTGTAACAAGACATTCAGCTCGGGAGCGTTTCTCACAGAGCCCAGGGTCAGGGCACGGGTGAAGGCGCAGAGGTTTCCTACAGACACCCCGGATCTGCCGGCAGGCGATGGGCAGGTCCCTGGGTGGCTTTGGCTCCCGTTTCCCACTCGGGGCGCAGCGGTCCCGTCCCGTTACGCTCCCGGTCACAGCCGGATTCCCGGATTTCTCCCAGGCAGGTGGAGATGCCGGCCCGGGTCCTGCAGTGCTGCCCCAGCTCAGCTGCCCAGGGGTGCCCAGAAGCTGCTGGTGATGGGAGCCCCTCTCTGCTGCTGATCTGCCAGGAGCTGGCACCAGCAGAGCCCCCAGGCTCACGGCCCCTCCATCCTGGGCACGGATTTTCTCCGCTGCGTCCGCACGGCTCCAGCTGGGTAAATGGGAGAGATGATTATGGCTCACGGCTGCATCACCTGTGATGGGGAGAGAGTGGAGGCACAGTCTGAACCCCCACGGCCTGGGCAGCCACACTCCACCCCCAGCTCTGACACGCAGCTTCGCCCCACGCCCCGGGGCAGCGGCGTCACCGCTCTGTGCCTCAGTTTCCCCATCTGCTGTGGGGAGATAATGCTCCTCTGCTTGATCCTGCACTATCTCACAGGGAGGTTGCGGGGATTAGTTAGCTAATGTTTGCGAGGAGCTTTGAAGATGAAAAGCCGTGAACAAATGCCAAGAAGTGCTGAGCTGGATCCTCCTCGCCGAGTAATCGTTTCATGTTCCTGGGACACTTCTGCAGCTGAGGGAGGGCAGGGCGGGAGCTGGCACACGGGGAGGGCAGGAGGTGGGAGGCTCACCCTGCTTCCCAAGGCCTGCCTTTCCAAATCTGATCCCTTGGCCTATTTTGCTCTCCAGCTCCCACCCTGACAGCACCCTGCAGACACCTGGACACACGAGCAGGACTGACAAGGCAGCTTCTGGCACTGCTGCTCTTCCCTCCGATGGCTCTGGTCCCTCATGACAATTAATTAACACTTCCAGGCCACTGTCAGAAAAAGGGTTTAATAGGAGGCTAGGATGAGGGAAAGCAGCAGCCTGGGGAGTCAGGACGCAGCAAGGATGCCCCATCCCATCCCATCCCATCCCATCCCTTCCTGCAGGACCCTGCTGCACAGCCCAGGAGAGTCCTTCCAGAAGGAGCTGGGGCTGGTGAAGTGCATTTCCCCTCTTGGTGAAGGACTCCATGTCTTGTCCCTGGCTGGCAGCAGGCTCTGTTTTCCATCTCTACTGTCTGTGCACACACAGAGTTATCTCTGTCATGATGGGCTCCTTACAACACCCCCTGCTCCAGGCAGAGAACACTTTTTCAGGGAAGACGATGCAGGAAAACCGACCAAGCACAGGGGTGCAGCGGGAGCACAGCAGGACACCTCCACCCTCCAGGGAGCCGTGAGGACAATGCCGTGAGCAAATCGTGTCCTTCATCCCACGGGGCAGAGGAGGAGGATGCTCCAAGCAGCCGTGGGGACGCTGCAGCAGGAATCACCTCTTTGTCTGCACCCATCCTGGCTGCCAGGTCCCTGTGCTCGCGTGGCCGGGCTCCGCCACGCCTGACACACGCCTCTGAGTAACTTTCTCGGGCACGTCGTGTAAACAAGCTGTGAGTCAGCAGCCGGGCCGGCCGTGCGGTTTCCCCAATGGAAACGCTTCCTCTGCCGCGGTGGAAGGAAGGGCCAAAGTGAGCCTGGAGGGGAGAGCTGGCAGTGAAATCCTCTGGGGCTGAACCGGGTCCAGAGCAGCCGGGAGTCAGTGAAACCTCCCAGGTCACTTCAGCTGCTGCAGCTCCCAGGAGAGGGGTCAGAGACACAGCAGGAGGGACATTCCTGCCCCTGATCTTCGGTTCTCTGATGGGACAGCTGGGCTGCTGCCACCCTCCTCCGACACCAACCAGAGGGTGCAGACTCTGCTGGGCTTCAGCACCTTTCTGCCACCTCCCTGCTCAGGGGGTCTCCTCCTGAGTGTTCCCGGAGCCCAACACCAGCAGCTCCCACAGCCAGACCTTGCAGCTCAGGCCCTTGATGGGAGAAGGAGGTTCCTGCTAGGAACTGCAATGATGAAAGCTGCTGGAGCATCCCAGGCCTCTCAGCCTGGCATCTCCATGGGACTCCAGCCCCCGGCTCTCAGCAGCCAGAGGTTTGGACAGTGAAGAGCGGAGCCACCTCGGGGCATGTCCCCCCTGCAGCCCCCAACCACGCCCCAGCCCTCATCAGAGGAGAAGCTTGATTGCTGACATAGCCCAGGCCTGCACTCAGTAGAAACACAAAACATCTTTTTCAGATTAAAGTTTCCCTTGAAAAACAATGGTTTAAATCAAGCATAAGAAAAGGGAAATTTTTGGCGGAGAGCAAAAGCTGTCCCCAGGGACTCTGAGCTTCCCCGGAGCCTCTGCCATCGCGGGGCCTGGGGGCAAGAGGGCTTCCCAGGGGGATGGAGATGGCTCATGAAACGGGATACAGGCACTACACAGCCCCTGCCCGGCACAGAGATCCCAGAGCAGAGCCGCAGGAGAGCCGGGCAGGGACCACCCGCTGGCAGCAGCCCCGGGGCTCTCAGCAGGTTACCGGGAGCCGCCGCTTAAGTGCCGGGGCGGGACCGGGACCTACAGCCTGGAGGTGCAAGGCTCGAGGAGACGAGGTGGGGGATGTAAATCTCCTGATCTGTCTGTGAGCGAATTCAAAGGGAGCCCGATTCAAATCCGCCGTGACATGACTGGCTCGGGGCTGGCAGACGATCCCTGCAGTGTTTGTAACAAATCTCGCCGCTTTCCTTTGAGTGGCCTCCAATTTATTAATTAAAATAGGCAATTATATGTAATGTGGGGTGGAGGGGAGCGGGGAGACCAGCTGCACCAGTTATTCTCACTTGGCAGGAACCATCCTGGAAAGCTGCTCTGACTCCGGGAGGTGCTTGTGCTTTCAAGGGCTGGAGGCAGAGTCTGGGACGGGCCCATGCCCAGAGCAGCCCCGGGACCCCGGGCACGGCATGGCTGGGCCCAGAGATTGGGATGGAAGTGGGCTTCAGCCACTTGCACCACTTTATCTTAGAGCCCAGGACCCAGAGGTCAAGGCCTTTTATAAAATGACCCCCAAGTCACCAGTGTGTTGGCAGCAGAGATGGAAACAGTACCAGAATCTGCTGAAAATGCAGGATTCTCCAGCCCTGTGAGGCAGGATGGGAGTCAGGTCCTTAAAAATCCATCCATCCATCCATCCATCCATCCATCCATCCATCCATCCATCCATCCATCCCTCCATCCCATCTTGTCCCACACCACCAGGTTTCACTCCTGGTGCTCCCAGCAGGACACACCAGCACTGGGCTGGCCATGGTGTGCGATGGGCACCAGAGCTGGGGTGGTGCCACGGGGCAAGCCTGGCTCTATGGCACACTGGCACCCGCTGAGACCTGCACTTGGGGCACGTGCACACACACCGGTACCGGTACCGGTGCCAGTGGCAGAGCTCACCAGCAGCTGCACCACCATAGCCCGCGGCCGTACCCACCAGGACCTGGCACGGTGGCACTGCCTGAATTAAGTAATGTCTCGGGACGTGAGCTCATCACCAACACCCACAGCCCAGGGACATGAGGGGCAGCACCGGCTGCCCTGGGATCAGGCCTGGACCAACCTTCACCAGGGCTTCTGGGAGCGATGCCTGTCCTGGGCCACCATGGCACGGGACACCGTGGCCTTGGTGGCCCCGATGTGGCACCACTGCTCCCCTCCAGACACCAGCACGGTCCAGAGCAGCTCTGGGGCTTTTTGCCTTTCCCTCGAGGCCTCGGGTGCTGCCCCAATCGCCTCCATTCCCAGGCACCCCCAGGTTTTGTTGGAGCAGCCAGTGCACCCCGGGGTTCCTGTGAACCCCAGACAGGGACCCCAGAGGGACCCACGTCCCCCTCAGCATCACAGCACAGCCCGGGTGGGATTGTCTGTCCCATCCCATCCCTCAGACAATGAGGGCCCTGGGTTCCTCCCCCTGCCCCTGGCCAAACCCTCGTCTCTCCTGGCTGTTTGGGGAGGGGGTGCTGGTGATGAATCGGTGCTGGGGCAGGAGGTGTCACCCCTTCGTCAGCCTGCAGGAACAGGGTGCAGTTTGTGGGAAAATCCTCCAGGCCGCTGCCTTCCCAGGGTGACTCAAATTGACTCCTGACCAGACCGGGCTCCCTCAGAGGCACCAGGACCTGAGCCCAATCCCAGGGTGCTGGAGCAGCAGCGGGATGGGGAGCGTTCCCCAGCACCCCCGTGTCCCCCCGTGGGCAGGAACGGGACCTCCAGCCCTGGAGAAGGGATGAGCCACCCCTCAGCACAAACTCATCCCAGTTATCTGAGGGGCTTGGGGATGTGGGGGGCTCATTTCAGCTGCCGGAGGTTCCAGAGCAGCTCTGCCCACCCTTATTTCCACGGGCATTAAAATCCGTTGCCATTTGCATCCCGACGAGTGTTGCCACGTTCGGCTTCCACAGCTCCTGCGTCAGGGAATTCCAGAGGGACAAAGTCAGTGGAGCCGGATCCTTCCCTCCCCATCCCACAGGCACCCATTTGATCAAGTGGCAACTTGTCCTCCGACCATGAAATAGGGTGAGGAGAAAAGCGTCCAGGTCCTCGGCGTGTCCGGGAACTTCCCCGCAGGGTGTGAAATGCCCCGTCCAGCCCCGCGGGCTCAGCTCTGCCGGCGGTCGGGATCCGTCTGGCTCCGGGGCTTGGCCCACGCCGCTCCGTCTGGACCCACCTCCCAGTCCAGGAGTTGCAGGACTGGGTCACCGTTTCCTCATCAGCTGGAGATAATTGCTCAGGTGTCTTATCAGCAGCCGGGATCATCAATCAGCGAGTAAACGATTGCAAATTTGTCCCGCAGCTGCAGTTCCCACACACGCAGACCAAACCCTCCCCGAAGTCACGGACCGGTTACGGAGCCGTTACACACCTGGGTCTCACCCGTGACGGGTTTCAGAGTCCTGTCCCCATCCCGGTCCCCTGTGTCCTCTCACCCACCCAGGGAGCAAAGGGGGGGACTGGGGGGAGGGGTGGGATTCGGATCCTGAGCTTTGCTTTTCCAGGACTGCAGAGCTGCTCCACAAATCCCTCCCCACCCCCTCTCCAGCATCCAAAAAGAAGATGGAGCAGCAAAACCGGAATGATGCCACCTGCTGGAAACGAGTCCGGTGCCACAGCCCCACAGGGCTTGGGTGTGGCCTTGTCACCCCCAGCACCCCAAACCCCACACTCCCCAACCCCAGCTCCTTCCAGACACCCCAAGAGACGCCTCTAAAGAACGAAGGACCCCCCACACCCCCTTGAAGCCCCTCCAGTGCCTGCCAACAGCCCTGGGGAGATGTGGGGCAGGAGGGGGGGGGGAAACAGCCCACTCGAGAGCTTTTTTTTTTTTTGCTGAAAATCAAAGTTTATGTTCCTTTGTGTCACTGAGACTGGAAGAAAAAACAGTGGGGAATTTTCACCGGGAAAGGAACTTTTTCCGTTGATTTTTTTTTTTTTTTTTTTGGAGGGGGGGGCAGAAGTGCAATTCTCTTTTTGTTTTATCAAAACAAACACTCAACAAAACGGGACTGGGGGGGGGGGGTCCCGGGGTCTCAACTCCCCCTCCCCCCGTCCACTCCCAGCCCCACAGCATCATGGCGGCCGCGCTCGCTCTCCTTATAAACCCCACAAACCACGCCCCCCACGAACCACGCCCCCTCCGGCCTTTAGCCCCGCCTCCTCGCTGCTTTCCCCTCGCTCTTTCTTGTCCCTTCTCGGCCGCCGTCGCCTCTGCCGTGCGTCGTGGGGCGGGCCCCGGAGGGGGGGGGGGGGTGGGAAGATGGCGGAGGCTTCGCCACAGCCGGGTCGGTTCTTCTGCCACTGCTGCTCGGCCGAGATCGCCCCTCGCCTCCCGGTCAGTGCGGAGGAACGGCCCGGCCGCTGGCCGAGGCGGCTGCAGGGGAGGCGGGGGGGTCTCGGTGCGGCGGGCACATGCGGGGGAGGCCTGGGGAGGGTGGGGAGGCCGGGCCGGGCCCTCGGGGTGGGGAGGGCCGGGGGGGTGCGGGGAGAGGGGGAAAGGAGGAGCGGGGGTGCGGGTGTGGGGAGGGGGCGGTTCTGGGGGGGGCAGTGGGGGTGCGGGGGGTGTTGGGAGGGACGGGGGAGGCTCCGGAGAGGGGAGATGGGGGCGGGAGCTGGGGGGCTGCGGGGGGAAACGGCCGAGGGGAAGCGGCCGGTGGGGCCCGTGCGGGATGTGGCGGGGAGGGCGCCGCCTTCCCGGGCCCGCGGCGAGGGCGGGCGGGGCCCAGCAGCCCTCGGAGCGGCGGTGAGGGCGGGGGGCCCGGCCAGCAGCAGCCCCTCCCCGAGCTCCTCTCCCAACGGGCGGGGAAGGTGTGAAACCCCCCGGGGCTCAGCACCCACCCCCGAGCGCTCTGTGCGGTAACGAGGGGGTCCCTGGGATGAGCCCCCCCCCCCGGGGCTGTGCCGAGGTGCGGGCCCGTGGTTCGCCGGTGCCGGATCGCTGCCCAGGTTTTACTCGTGTAATGGCGTTAAATTCCACCCCGAGGATCTTGCTGGTCGCTTTTTTTTTTTTTGTGTGTGTGTGTGTGCGCTGAAACTTCCCGCAGCGTCTCGTCAGCACAAGGCGTTGCTGTTTGTTAATCTGTGCCGAATTTGAGAGTCACCCCGCAGTCAGCAGAGGTGTCCCTGCCCCAGCTGGTCAGGCACTGCCCTGGCTTTGGGTCGGTGAGGTTCTGTTTGTCCCTTCACCTTCCCCCTCAGCCCTGCTGCTGAGGGGAGGGCAGGTCCTGCTGGTAACCCCCACAGCTCGTGCTTCAGTCTGGGGACAAAATTCCCCATAAAATCCAGCTCAGGACACAGAGAGCTGGAGAATGGGGCTTAGGGCCTGGGGGGTGGAACCTGGAAACTTCGGTTGTTTCTTTCTGTTTAAACCCCCCCCCCGGGTGGGTTTGTGCCAGCAGAGCACATCTGGCAGCCAGGGAGAGGACGACTCTTCCTGTTGATTAAGGTCAGGTTAATTGCTAGTTAATGAACTTGGTTTGGGGGTCCAAGTCCATCCAGCTCCACTTACTGTCTGCAGGGCTGGAGAACCAGCAGCGGGTACAGCCCTAGAAACAGCAAACTTGGACATTTGTGCTGTTCCAGCTGCTGGGGAATGTGCTGATCCCTGAGTTCAGGGCTCTCTGTGAGAGACTGAAAATCCTCCCTCACACAGGGCAGCCCAGAGGAGTGGCCACTGCCTGCTGGGCTGTGGCTACTGGTGGGAAGCAGAGCAGCCAGCGGGGAAAATTGGTCTCATTTTCTGTGCTTGACACGGGAGTTCCCAGTGCCCAGCTCTGGGGAGCTTTTGTAGGGTGTAGAAATGCTCTGGAAAGCCAAGGTGGTGTCAGTTGCACAGCCCCAGTTGTGTCACAACCACAAACCCACAGAGCAGGAGGGGGAGCAGCAGGAGCTGCCCTGGTCTGGGTGTTGTGCTGGGCAAGCAGAGAGGGGCTCAGCAGCCTCACTGCCTTCTGCTGGGTGTTTCTGGAGGGGTCTTATCAGAGCCAGCCCTTGGGGGGCACTGCCCAGGGGTGCCCCATGATCTTTAGAGGCTCTGAAATCTCCCTCACATGGAGCCTGCTGTTGGGGCTTGTTCTTCCTCAGGGGTGTCTGTTGTTTCCTGACTGGGAGGGGAAGTCATTCCCCTTCTGGGCCTCGAGTGTGCTGGGCTCCTGCTCACCAGGACAGGGTGGCTGAGGAGCCAGGAGTTCTTCACCAACCCCGGGAGCTGTGAGGGAAAGTGGCTGTCACTGAGGGGCCCTGCACGGGTGGGATGTGGGTTCTGTGGGTTCTGACAGCTGCAGGGGGTGTGAGACCCCAGCGTGGTGTTGCAGGGTGACCCTTTTGTCCCCCTGTGTCCCCTGCATGGTGTGAGCCCCCATCAGCTCCTTCCTTCCCTCCTGGTTTCCTTTGTGAGGAGTTTGTCCCCTGAAGGGGGCAGGGAAGGTCCCCACCACCCACTGCTGTTTAAAGGCTCACGTTTGGGGGCTGCTCTGCTGAGCAGTCTGCTGGTTTTGCTTTCACTTCACCCAGAATTACAGCAGATGTCACCTGATCCTTTGCCTCTGCAGGGGATTAATTACAGATTCCCAAATCTGTCCCAAAGCCAAGTTCCAAACAGGCTCAGGCCGGGCAGCTCACCTTGCTGCTCTGGTGAAGGCAAACACCAGGGGCTGGGGGCTCTTTGGCTCTGTGATAATGGCTCGTGCTTGGCACAGAGGTCTGCAGGACACACTGGAGATTTCACCAGCCCCTTCCTCACTCAGTGTTTTTTTCCCCCCTAGGACTACATTTGCCCTCGGTGTGAATCTGGTTTCATTGAAGAGCTCCCTGAAGAGCCCAGGTAACGTGTTGGGGTGAACTCTCTCTGCCTCCCTCTCTTTTTCTAGTTACAAGGTGAAGCTGAGTTTGGAGCACAGCATTTTTCCCCAATATTTGGCTCCCTGTAGGGGGTGAGTGTTGGATTGCTGGGTCTGCACCTCCAGGAGAAGCAGCCATGGGAATGCCAGGTGTCACCCAGGGCTGGTGAGGGGCAGGAGAGGAACAGGTCGATTTCAGACAAACAAGAAGTGGTGGTGAGGCTTTCCCCGTGGTGTGTGGTGGCTCTGAGCTGGCTCGAGGCATCGAGGCAGAGGAAACCTCCAGAGAGGGACCTGTGGGACAGAGCCTGCCCCTGGGCTGCAGTGTATCATTAATAACTTGGTTTAGAGTATGGTCAGGGAAACATCCTGACTGGGACTTTGGACTCTGCTCTGGAGCAGCTGGGATCTGCATCCATGTGCTCTGCTGCTGACTTGGTGTTGGGGCTGCTCCCTGGCAGTGTCAGAGCAGGAGAAACATCTCAGGAAGTCTGTGAGTGTTTGCAGGAGAGGGGTGGGCTTCACAGGCTGAGGTTCCTGCACTGGCAGGGTGACTGGGTTTGGGTCTGACTGCACCACCCTCAGAGGCTGGAAATCAATCCTGGCTAATCCTGGTGGTGCTGGTGCTTTGCTGTGACCTTGGGAGAGCAATTTTATCTCTGAACCTTTGTTTTGTTTTTTAGCACCATGAATGTCAAAGTGTGGGCCTGGCTACTGAGCAGGGAATGTTTTGTCTCTCTCAAAGCAGAAGCCTCTTGGCATTAGGAGTTTTTCTAATAATCTGACTCGTTTGGTCATGTGTCCCTGCTGTAGAGAAATTCCTTTGATTCAAGATTAGACTTAAGCACGTTTGGGTCACAGCAATCAGGGTTTGTGCTGTCAGGCTGCTCTCCTGGTGCTCCAGAGGATTAGCTGGTTTGTTTGAGGTGGATTGTGCAGGGAATCCTTGCTTGACATCGTGGTTCTGTCACTGCTCTGCAGCTTCACAAAATCAGGATCTAAAAGGGTGGGGAGAGATGGGGGAAAGTGGAGGGTGCAGGGAGGGGAAGAATGAAAATTGATGTGGACAAGGAGAAAGTCAGCAGCTGAGGGCAGAGATTTCCATCTGGAGCTGCCCCTGCCCCAGCAAGGAAAGGGAGCAGAGCTCTGCAGCCCCTTTCAGCTCTGGCTCTGCACAGAAAGAGATCAGTCACTCTGTGCTGCCACCGTGCAGCTCTGGTCCTGCTGTTCCTGTCAGACTCGTGTCCCTGGCTCCCCTCTGCTGGGAAGATCTCCCTCTCAGTCCTGAGCCTCACCAGTGCTCTTCCTCCTCTGCAGGAACACAGAGAATGAGAGCAGCTCCTCCACGTCAGGCACTGACCAGAGCAGGCATCCCTTTGAGGTGAGTGACTCCTCTCTCTCCCTTCCAACACCTCCTGCCTTGCCATCACATTGAAGTATTCTTTCCATTATTCCATTGTTTAAATCTTCCCTGGATTATGCCAAAGCTTGGGACAGGAGGTGTTAACATCACCCAGGCACTGCTCCTCTCTCTCAGTCGTGTTCTCACTGCCTGATTGTACCAGGCCCAGGCTCAGTTGTGTTCCTCACTGAGCTGCTCCTGAGTCAGTGACCCATGTCAGGCAGGGCTTGAGAGGAGCTGCCCTGGTTGGGGACACTGCCCTGGTTGGGGACACTGCCCTGGTTGGGGACACTGCCCTGGTTGGGGACACTGCCCTGGTTGGGGACACTGCCCTGGGGCAGCTGGGACCCCCCAGCCATGAGCCATCTCCCTCCACCTCACAACATCTTCTTTGATTTTTTTTTTTAATTTTTTTTTTAATTTCTCCCCAGAACGTGGATCAGCACTTGTTCACCTTGCCACAGGGCTACGGCCAGTTTGCCTTTGGGATCTTTGATGACAGCTTTGAGTTCCCCTTTGGGTCCAACGTGCAGTCAGAAGACAACCGGGACGCCGAGGGCCGGCGGGAGCGGGAGCACCAGTCCCGGCACCGCTACGGCGCCCGGCAGCCCCGAGCCCGCCTGGCCACACGTCGTGCTGCTGGCAGGCACGAGGGGGTTCCCACGCTAGAAGGGTGAGAACAAGGCCCTGGTTCCCCTGCAGGAACCCCAAAACCAGCCCCTGCCTTTTCTCAGCCGTTTGAGCGCGGCCCTTTCCCCGGTGCCCGCTCGGCGGCTGCCGCTTGGCTCTTCCCGCTCTGTGGTGCCACTTCACCCCTGAACCACCCCTTAACCCTGCAGTCAGAAAGCATTCCCTCCTCATCCCCAAAATGTGGGAGAGGAAATGGGAGATAACATGTGACAATGCAACTGATGTCCCTTCAGCTGCACCCTGGAGAGGCACTTGCCATCCTTGCCAGAAATTATCCCTTACGAATAAAGCACTGAAACTCCTCTTTACCAGTGAATAATCAGTTCATAAGATGCAGTTGCTACAGAGTGCTTTCCATTTTCCCCAGATGATGTGACTGTGCTTGGTGTGTGCAGTCACTCCCCTGTGTCAGGCTGGGAGCTGGCAGACACAAATTCCTACATAATCCTGGTTTTCCTGTCTTTCAGAATCATCCAGCAGCTGGTCAATGGAATTATTGCACCAACAACAATACCCAACCTGGGGCTTGGTCCTTGGTGAGTTGGGAGATCTCCTGTTCTGCCTAATAGTGCTCTGGTTTGTTTCCCAGCCAAATGTAATTGTCCTTGTCCTTACAGGGGAGTCTTGCACTCAAATCCCATGGACTATGCTTGGGGTGCCAATGGCTTGGATGCAATTATCACACAGGTAGAGTTGGGCAAACCCTCAGCACCTTCTGGGGTACCCCTGGGGCTGGAGGGATGGGGTACAAGGTCCTTAGTGGGTGGTGCAGGGTGGGTTCACCTGTCCTGGTCTGATAAATGAAGAGACTGCTCACTGCTGAGCTCACATCATCTTTCTGCCACTTGTGTTCTCTTTTCTCAGTTACTAAATCAGTTTGAAAACACTGGACCCCCGCCAGCAGACAAAGAAAAGATCCAGGCCCTCCCCACCATCCAGATCACACAGGAACACGTAGGTATGTGTGTCTCCTCCAGGGAATTGTTCACAAAGAGCTCTGTGACAAAGTTCTGTTTCATGTTTTCTGGGGATTTTTATTTTTTCTGCTAGTACCTTCGAGGCCTAAAACATTTCAGAGAGGGAGAGAGCTCAAGTGTTGCTCTGTTCTGCTTGAACACACTCAAGAGCAGTGTAGGCTGGATGAGTTTGCCCTGGGGGGGGCAAACTCTTGTGAAAGTTCCATGTGGATGGAAATTCAAAGGGAAGGGACCAGTGGAGCAAACCCAGAGCAGGCAGAGGGGAGGTGGTGGTGAGAGCTGCAGAGCAACAGAGGGAAGCTCTGTGTGGCAGATGCTGGGAAAGGGGAGAAGACGATGGGATCCCGAGTCAGGTGCTTTGTGTGTCCAACTTCATTCCTCAGCCCTGCTCTGCTTTCCCATTATGATGCAGATTCAGGGTTGGAGTGTCCCGTGTGTAAAGAGGACTACACAGTCGGGGAGAACGTCCGGCAGTTACCCTGCAATCACCTGTTCCACAATGGCTGCATCGTCCCGTGGCTGGAGCAGGTTAGTGCTGCCTGGGCAGGTGCCTGGCTGCTCTCCTGGTGGTGCTGGTCTCCTCTGGAAATCATTTTGTGCCTCCATGGTGAGGCTTTGGTGCAAGCAGCCTTTGATCAAAGGAAGGAGTGTCACCCCCCAGCTGCTGTGTCATTTTTCTGATCCCCTCTCCCTTATTTCTTGTTTTTTCTCTCCAAAGCATGACACGTGTCCCGTGTGCCGGAAAAGCTTAAGTGGACAAAACACTGCCACAAACCCCCCAGGACTCACGGGGATGAACTTCTCATCGTCCTCCTCATCCTCTTCCTCCAGCTCACCAAGTAATGAAAACTCATCGAACAACTCATGAAATCTTAATCCAACCCTCTCCCCCCTGGGGCCCTGTCCCTCATCCTTCCTCCCTCCCCAGCCAACGTAAGCAACAAAAGGGGCTTCCAGAGCAGAGCGAGGGGGGGGTGGCGAGGGGGAGGCGGCCCCCCCCAGAATTCCCTTTTGAGTTCTGAAGACACGGAGACTCTGGGTCCTGCAGAAATGAGAAGCCTCAAGCTCTGTGCTGGGGAAGGAGCTCTGTCTGTCCATAACCCCATCCCTTGGCCGCGTGGACTCTTGACCGTTGCAGTGAAGGTGCTGCGCCCCGCGCTGGGGACCCAAGGTGCTGAGCTAGTGGTTGGAAAGGTTGTTTGTAGGGTTTTGAATTTTGAGATTCCTTTTTCTTTCTGTCTGTCTTTTCTTTTGCTCCTCCTCCTCCTCCTCCTCTTCCTCCTCCCCTTGGATACTGTCTCTTCTGCTTTGGAGATTGAAGTCTTTAGGATGATCCTGCCTCCCTCCCAGGATCTCCAGCTGGGGAGGGGCCAATAGTTGTCAAAGAAAAATGAACTCTTGGCATAGACCCCATTACCCTTCCCATCCCCTCCTCGAGTCCCGTTTAGGTTTCTTTATAACCCTGCCCTTCTGACACTCAACACTGAAAGGGTTTTTATAATTTTAAATTATTACTGCTGTTAAATAAACGGACGTTTCAGCCCAGCAAGACATCGTGCATGATTTGAGGAAAATTCCAGGGTGAGCTCTGCAGAGGCTGCTGTGCTCAGCTGCTCCATTTCACCCTGGAGCACACAGGGCTTGTCTCAGCCCCCCTGTGCTGGAGTACCAGGGTGCCACGAGCTCCGGGCACCAGGCTCCATCATGACCAGCACCCTGCCTGCAGATCAGCAGCTGGTGGCTGCAGGGTCACACCTGAAGGCATCCTCGCCTGGTCTTTTGTATTTTTTACACCTCCCTGTTGCAGTCCTGCCCATCTCACAGCCCGAGTGGACTGTTCCTCTGTGTCAACATCAGAACTGGGCGTGCATCAGAGGAAGGACCAGCCAAATGCCATTGTGATCAAATAATATCCAGGAAAAACAACGTTTTGGAGAAAAATGTACTTCAAAGCTACTTAAAATGCAGCTGATTAAAAAGAAGAGAGAGACAAATAT
Organism: Heliangelus exortis; assembly: GCF_036169615.1. Lineage (NCBI taxonomy): Eukaryota > Metazoa > Chordata > Aves > Apodiformes > Trochilidae > Heliangelus > Heliangelus exortis. The sequence continues at coordinate 4,680,145 of NC_092449.1, forward strand.
CCAGGTGTGTTTGTGACTTTGTTTCCGTGACAAGAGTTGCAGGTTGGAGAATGAAAAGAATGTGACTGGATTGGGCAGTGACCTTCCTGCATCCTGCCTGGGGCTGGAGGTGTGTGAGGGAGCAGACCCGAGCTTGTGACACTGAGGGCCTCCTGTTTTGTCCTGGTCACACAGAATCCTGTGCACCCTGCCAGCTGTGAGTGGGGGGAGTGGGGCTGAGAGGAGGGTCTGTGGGGAGAGGGAGGTTCAGCAGCCTGGAGGGGCTGGTGGCTCTGTTGTTTTTTGAGCTGTTTTTGGAGTAAGAGAAGGTTGACTGGAGAGCCATCCACGCACAGCTTGGGCCAAGCCTGCTGGAGCTGGTGCTGAGCAGCTCTGCTGGAATGTTTTTCCTCCTCGGCTTTGCCAGCGCAGCCCAGCGGCGCCTTTCATCTGGGCGGGACGAGGGTTTATCTCAGGACTGGTATATCAGGGTTAAGGGCTCATCCTCTGCCAGAGGTTGAGCCAGAAGCTTCTGCCATGGGGATCCCGGGCTGGGTGAGGGGTGGGAGCAGGAAGGTCCCGGCTGAGCTGGTGTGTGCCCATCATCTGGGCTGGCGGGAGGGATGGCTTTGGTGTTTGTCACCAGAACACAGCCCAGGACACGGGGACAGACCTTCCCCCAGCTGTGGGGGGGTGTCCTGGCTCCCCTGAGCCAGGGGGCAAGTTCTCAGGGGGGAGCAGTGCTGGGGGTGGGCATCAAGTGGATGAAGTGAACCCCGCTTTGAGCGTGGGGCTGCTGCTGGTGCCCACCGTGGCCATCACCTGGTTACCACTTGGTTGCCACACAGTTAACACAGCAGCTCTTCACTGTCATACTCATTTGGAGCTGGTTGGGTAAGACAGGGAACAAGCTTGGTGGTTTTTGCCAGGGTCATGGCTCAGGTCTGACGTGACAAAGTGACCAAGCCCCACGCAGGAGCTCAGGGACGTGCCCTGGCTGGGAGGACGAGGTGTGGGTGCTATTTCTGGCTCTGCTCCCCTGGGCAAGGGGCTGGTCCCAGCCCACCGTGGGCACTCCAAGACTCACTCCGCCCTCGTACCATGAACACAGATTTAATTGCCACGAGTGCTTGGACACGAGACAAACAGGACCCGCCGGCACGTCCCGGCCCCACAGCCTCCGCCCCAGCCCCTGCGGAGATGCCGCCAGCTCTGGGCCGTGCAGGTGGGGACAGTGACATCTGGAGCTCCGTCACGTTGTGGCCACGATGTCTGCAGCTCTGGCACTCGGTGGCCCTGTGCCCCGGGCTCTGCCTGGGCAGGGAGAGCCACGTCCCTGCTGCAGGCCGGAGCATCCTCCTTCCGCGTCCCTCCTCCGCTGTGCATTTAACAATAAACCAATAAATAGCAAAAAAAAAAATAGACATGTACATAAATAAAATAACCAAATAACCCTTTTTTTTTTCCTTTTTTTTTTTTCCTTTTTTTTTTCTTCCCTGCAGGGTGGTCCAGAACTGCCCCGTGGGGCTCAGCTGACGAGGATGGGGAGGAAGTGGGTGGAGAGGTGGTGCCGGCGTGTCTTGCCCCCTCGCCGTGGCCTGCCCTTGCTATTGAGGGAGAGGAACATGGGGCGGCCGTGGTGCCGCCAGCGCAGTGAGGTGTAGGTGTTGTAGCCGTTCTCCTCGATGCGCTCCGTGAACTTGCAGTTGGGGCTGAACTCCTTCTGGCAGGAGAGGGAAGGGGATGAGGGGCGGCCACGCTCGGCCTGGCTTCGGTCACCCTGCTCCAGGGCTGGACCCCGAGCGTGGGGCAGGGCAGGACCCAGCTCCTCCCTGCTCCCGGGGTGCGGGTCAGGGCACGGGAAACCAGGACCCCGCTCCTGGGCACCAGTCCTGGCGTTTTGGGACCCCCGGTGTTTTGGCACCCCCTGTTCCAGCTCTGCCCTGCATCTCTGACACCCGGTCCAATCCCTCCCAGGAGGCTGCGTCCGACCTACCGACCCATAGAGCCTCCCCTGCTTGTTCATGGCCAGGAAGAAGCCGGTGTGCACCGCCCGGATAGCCACGACGCCGACACACACTGACCGGATCTCGACGATGCCTGCGGACAGGGGAGCGCGGTGGTGAGCCGGGCAGGGAGGCTCCCCTGGGACCCTGCCCCGGCGGGGGGTCTGCAACCACTGCCCCTCGCCCAGTGCCTGAGCCGTGCCAGATCGATGTCAACCTCTGCCCAGCGTTCATCCCACCCACCCTGGCAGCTCTGCCCACGCACCCATCCTGAACGGTGCCCTGGGACCCGACCTGCCTCTCGCGGTGCCCAGCCCCCAGTGCCGGCGTGGGCCCCGAGGGGCAAAGTGTGGGCAGGGGTGGCAGCGATGGCCCCCGGACCTGTTACGGTTGACAGAGCCCCCCGGCAGGGGCCGGCGGGGGCAGGGACGGTGCTGGCTGCCAGTGCCAATCTCCTGGCTGCCGTCCCTGTGCCGGGCACCGCAGCGGGGAGGGGTGCGGCAGCGCTGCGGGACACGGGGACGAGCCCCGGGGGGTGGCTGCAGCCGGGCTGTGAAGCCACAGAAGGGCCCGGCCCGCGAGTGCCCGTGCGCGGCCGCCGAGCTCCGGGTGCAGCCGCTAATGGCAAAGGCATGTGGTCAGACCAGCGGCTCTGACGGGGAAACACCCCGAGCATCGTCAGGACCTCCGGATTCCTGTGCCTGGCCAGCCCTGCCGGCCCCACGGCGCTCTGGGGAGGGGAGAAAAAAAGATCCTGTGTTAGGCAGAGGTGCTGGTAGGGCAGCGGGCAGGGCCCGGGCCACGCGGGAGCTGCCCGTGGGCATCGCTGCTGAGGCAGGAGGATGTGCAGAAGCTTTGGCACAAGCAGCACGGGGGGCTGCAGAGCCCAGGCAGGGGCTTCCATCAAACACTGACCCACCTGGCATCACCTGGGCACTGCTCCCCTAGGGACGCTTGTTCCCTGTGTGGGAGCACATGAAGTGCTTGTGGCACTGGGGCAGTAACAAGCCTCCCCAGTGTTCAGCTCCTTGGGGGGGATGTGCAAGGGGGGATTTTTCAGCCCAGCCTTGGTGCTGCCTCCAGCACCCATCCCTGGCACCCGCAGACCTGGCCCAGCAAAGCCATGGCCAAGCAGCAGGAGCAGGGAAGGGCTGAGCGAATGCCTGCGAGTCCATCCTGCTTGATCACCGTCTGGAGCCGCTGCTATTTATAACAGAGGACTTCTGCTTTTCTAAATATAACGCCCCATTGCTGCTCCCAGCCAGCTCTGCTGCCCTTTGCTCGCAGGTGCCCGGCTCCATGCAGGAGGAGGAGGAGGTCTCTGCAGGCACAGGGCTGCTCCCAGCGCTCCCCGTCCCATGCCCCAGCCCCAGTGGGGTCCCGGGGAAGCCGGGGCAGATGTGGGTGTTGAGATGGGGGAGCCCTGGGACAGCCCCTACACTCTGAAGCCACCGCCGGCCGGGCTGGTCCGGCAGCTGCCGAGGATCAGAGCCCAGCACCAGCGCTGGTTTATCTGCCACGCCATAACCAGAGCAAGCCCCACGCGACAGCCTGGAGCCTCTGGGCCTGCCTGGCCCCGCTGCCACACAGCCGTGGGAACGAGTTGGGGCGCTTTGAGCTGGCAATGTGCCTACTCAGGACTCCCGACACCTCTGACCCTGCAGAGGGTTCCCTGGGCTGGGCTGGGCTCCCCTGTTCTGCTTTGGATGGATGACGTCCTCCCGAGACAGGGCAGCCCCGTGAGGACATGGGATGGGGGGTGCTGCTCCCTACCCCAGCATCCTTCCCGCTCCAAGCCCTGACACCTTGCTAGGGTGTCCTCCCCTTCCCGAGGTCCCCACCAGTCCAGCCGCCAGCCTGGTGCTCCCCTCTTTGGGACCCAGCACATCCCGTAGTGTTCATCCCCTCCATCCCCCCAGGGTTGTGCTGCCCGGCCCTGTGGGGGGCTGCAGCGAGTGCCCCCCCTCAGCACGGCTGGCACCGCACCCCACACCCCCCCCCGCACTCCTCTGTTGCTGCGGGGTGGGGTGTGGGGTGACGGGGGTCTCTGCCGCGATGCTCCGCGGTCCCCCCAACCCCCGATGGGGCTCCCCCCCCGCGCCAGCCGCGCAGGTGCTCGGATCCGCGACCAGAATCGCCTCAAAGCTTCCTCCGCTCCTCCTCCTCCTCCTTCATCTTCCCTTCGATTTTACAGGGAGGGATCGGATCGCCCCGGCCGGGCGAGATGCAGGCAACCCCAAAAGGGGGGCCAGGGGGACAGCCCCCCGACCGCGCTGGCAGCACGACCAGGGAACCCCCGGGCGTTGTCAGCGGTGGCAAAATGAAGCCGCGTCCCCGGCCGGAACGCCTTGGTGCCCGCGACCCCTCAGGGACCCCCGGCAGAAGCCCCCGGGAAGCTGCTCCCGTCAAGCGGAGCTGCCAGCACCGGCCCCGTCTGCGGGGCGGCGGAGACAGCGCGGACGGTGGACAGAAGGGACCCGTCCCGGCAGGGGGGAGCTGCGGACACTCGCCGAGAATCCCGCCGCCTTCTCGGGGCACCTCCGTCCCCCTCGGCCGTGTCCTTCGCCCGTCCCCGTCTCCGGCAGCGCCCGCGGGTGGGAGGGCGGCGGGACCCCCTGTGCCGATCGCCCCGGCCCCCGCCCCACTCACTGCCCGTCCGCTCCCTCCAGCGCGTCCCCTCCACGCGGCCGCCGCCGTCGATGCGCAGGAAGAAGCGGGTGGCGGAGAAGAGCCGCCGCCATCGCACGTCGCCTTCCAGGTGCCCGTAGCTGCGGGGGGGTCGCCGGCCGCCCCAGGAGGAGCCCCCCGGCCCCGCCAGCACGGCGAGCGCCCCGGCGAGGCAGGCGGCGATGGCGGCGGGGCCCCCGCGCCTCATGGCGGCGGGGCACGGCGGGGCGGCGGATGTCGGGCCATGGCCGCGGCGGCGGCGACCGGCCCCGATGGTGCGGGCGGCCCGGACGCGGGGCAAGCCGGCGGGTGGGGCGGGGGCGGTGGCGGCCGACGGGCGGGGAGGGACCACGGGGCGGGGCCTCCCATTCATAAATCCGCGCCCCGACGGCTGCGTCGGATCCCCGCTCCCGGTCGCTCCCAAGGGCTCGGGGGCCGTCCTGTTCGGGGAACGGCGCGATCCGAGCCTCACCGGCTCCCGCTGGGGCCGGGCTCCCAGGAAAGAGAGGAGGCTGCCCTGGGCTCGGGGACGGTGTCTGCAGCCGCACCGGGGGCCTGCGAGTTTGGGGTCGGGAGGGGCGCGGGGCATTGTCCGCTCCCATCACCGCCGCTCCCGGGTCCGTCTGCCCCCGAGCCCATCACTCCCGTCCCGTCCCGTCCCGTCCCGTCCCGTCCCGTCCCGTCCCGTCCTGTCCCGCCGTGGCCGCCAGGGGGCGCGATACGCCGGAGCGATGCATGCTGGGAATTGTAGTCCGGCGGGACTCCCGCTCCCGGCGTGCCCCGCGCGGCGCCTGCGCAGTGTGTGCTCGGCGCGGCATGGCGGTGTAACGGGGGGGGGGGAATGTCGCTGCTGCGGCTCCGGGCGGCACTATCGGGCCCGGCCCGGCTGGGGGGCGGCGGTGAGGGACGGGGACGGGGGCGACGGGGGTGGGCTGGGCCTGGGAGGGGCTGGGGAGAGGCGCTGGGCCGGGTGCGGGGCCCTGAGGTGGGCGGGGAGGCTGGGCCGGGCAGGAGGCCTGAGCCGGAGGGGCGGCCTGGGGGGGCTCCCTGGGGTCTTGTCCATCGCCCCCGGGATGGAGCGGGGACCCTGAGGTCCCGGCGGCCTCACCACGACCATAGGGACGGAGCTGGAGCCGTAGGGTCCTCGTGGTCCTGAGCATCCCCCCCAGGAGAGAACTGGGGGTGGTTGGGGGGTCCTGGCTTCTCCAACCCTCTGCTGGGACAGAGCTGGGGGCTGTGGGGGGGTCATGAGGAGCCCCACTCTCTCCAGGGTTAGAATTCTCTAGGGAGGGTCTCTGGGGTCGTCTCCCAGTGCTGGGATGGAGCCTGTTCCCTCTGGGGGTTCCTGGGGTCCTGCCATGGGGTCTGCGGTGTCGCTGTGGTCAGATCAGAGCTGGGCTGGGGGGGCTCACCCTGTCCCAGAGCTGCCCCCCCCCTTCTGTGTCACTGCTGCTGGGGCTCCTGCAGCCCCTCCAGCTCCCTGTGGGGCAGGGCTGGGGGTGGTGAGGGGGGCAAAGCCTCCTCCAACCTCCTGCTCTCTGTGTCCTCCCACCACAGGGGTCCCATGGAGTGTTCTCAGGAACTACTCCTCTGCCAGCACCAAGGAGAAGGCCAGGAGGAATGCTGTGTGTGAGAGGACAGAGCTGCTGGAGGGTGAGTCAGGGAGGGCTGGGGGAGCTGCAGGGCTTCCCCGTGTTCACTGTCCTGGGAGGTTTTATGGGATTATTCTGTGTAGTCATAAAGAAGATACTTGGGACTGGAAACACTTGTGGCCTGAGAGAGGATGGGATGGGATAGGATGGGATGGGATGGGATGGGATGGGATGGGATGGGATGGGAGCTTCCCAGGCAGCTTGTTGCTGGGCAGAGGGCTGGCTAGGGAGGGAAGGGGTCCCTGTGTGGATCCTCTTTTTTAGGGTGTTCCTAGAGGCACAGCCATAGGGAACACAACCCCCCCCCTGTCCCTTCACCTCTCCCTTGCTCTGTGTTTCCTGGCAGTGCTGAAAGCTCGAGTGAGGCAGCTCCAAGCCAGCAGCATCCCAGAGGTGACAGTCAACAAATCAGAGCTGGCACTGCTGGGGAATGACAAGTTGCAGGACCCGCTGCAGGAGGAGGGGGCTCCCAGTCCCCTGGAGGAGCCAGCTGCTCCCTGGGGAAGGGCTCAGAGCCTGTCCAGGCCCAGCACCTGGGCTGAGAAGCTGAAGAAGGAGATGCACGTCCGGCAGCTGAAGGTGGAACGGAAATTATCCCTGGCTGCCTCCCAGACAGCTCTGGAAGAAGAGGTGAAAGCCAAACCGAAGAGCAAAGAGAAGGCAAAAGCCAAGAAGAGCCTGAAGAGCCCCAAGGCAAAAGTGGTGGCTGCCTGGAGCCAGGGCCAGGGTGGTCCCCACAGCATCTGCACCCACGGCAAGCTGAGGGTGGCTGCGGGGAAGGAGGGGGTGAAGGCACAGAGGCCTCCACGGGCACAGAAAGACAGCAGCCATCAGAAGCTCCTGCAGCAGAGCATCCAGTCCACCCTGGAGTGCTTCCTGTTCCTGCAGCAGCCAGAGGAGGCCGAGAGGTTCCTCCTCTCCTACCACAGGTCCCCAGCCAAGAGGAGACTCCTGAGCGTCAGCGCCTACAACACGGTGATGCACAGCTGGGCCAGGAAGGTACTGAGAGAGGGGGCTGCTCTGGGGCACTGAGGTGGCTTTGGGGTGGATGACTGAACCTGAAGGGGAGCAGAGGGGCGTGAGGCTGTTGCTGCCCCCCCACAGCCCTTTCCCTTCTCTCCCCAGGGCTGCCTGCAGCGCGTCAGCCGCCTGCTCTGCATGATGGAGTCCGTGGGGCTCCAGCGCAGCCTGGACTCCTATGCAGCAGTGCTGGAGTGTCTGGGCCGAAGCCAATCGTCCACCCAAGCTGTCTGGAGGTAACCACGGTGGGAGGAGGGGTCCTGCCACACTGCCCACACCTCTGGGTGCTCCGACCTGCTCCTCGTGGACAGGTTTTGGGGTGGGCAGAGCTCCCGCAGTGGGAACTCCAGTCACCCCCAGCTGCCAGGGGGTTTGTCTGAGATCTTGGAGGGAAAGGGGATGTAGGAACAGCCTTGCTTCTGGCCAGAGCTCTGCCTGCTTCCCAAGGAGCCAGTCCTTGCTGCAGCTCCTGCCTGCTTCCAGGCTGGGGGGTGGGCAGCCATAGGACTCATGGCTGTTTGTCACCTCTTGGGCTCTTAACGCCCCCCCAAAGCTGCCAGGCTCCCTCCTGACCCTTGTGCTCTCTGGCTGAGGGGGTTTGGCTGGTGCCCCACATCCTCCTGTGTCCCCTGGGTGGGGTGGCCAGCTGGCAGATGAGGCTCTGGGCTCTGCTGTGCCAGCTCCAGCCTGGCAGAGCCCGGAGGACACTGCCCTGAGCATGCCCTGGGGATGTGGCAGTGCAGGGTGATGTGGGGCTGGAGGAACCTGCAGGTTTTTGCTGTGTCTGAGCGTGGCAGCAGAGCTCTGTCCCTGTGGGTGCCAGGGTGGAAGCAGCCTGCTCAGCAGAGGTGTGGCTGGGAGGGAGGGTGATCGATGGCTGTAACCTGAGATGCTGACTTTGTGGGGACAGGCAGTGACCTTGTGGGGACAGGCTGTGCTCCCAGCCCTGTGAGCTGTCCCCTGGCTGTGTGCTGAAGGCAGGGAGAGCTCTCCTGTCCCTGCAGGCCATCTGCCCTGGCATGAGGGGTGGTGATTTCCATCCATCATGCTCAGTCCCTGGTGAAAGATTCAGCCTGTCTTACCTGTGCCTCTCTTCAGATGTCTGCAGCAGCTGAAAAACGATGGCTTCCACGTGGATGAGCTCTTCCAAAAGTGCCTTTTTGAGGAGGATGAAAAGGAGATGGTGCTGAGGGCCATCAGGATTGTCCAGCCCAACTACCAGCTTCCCCCTCCACCCAGCCCCCAGACCTGCAACTCTTCACTGCTACAGGACTTCTACTCCAAAGTAAGCCCCAGAGTTCAGGGATGTCTCTGCAGATCAGAGACAGGGAGGTTTGGGAGATGCCCAAATGGTGTTGATGGGTTCCAACAGGGGCAGAACATTTTAGCCCCATCTCTGGTCAGCAGCCCACACAAATCTGGGGCAGCTCCTGTTCTGAGGCAGTTCAGAGCCTGAACAGCAGCCCTACAGAGGAGCCAGAGGATGGAGGTGTCCCCCCTGTGCTGAAGGGGGTGCCTGGAGGGATGCTTGACTGTGACAGAGGAGCAGAGCAGCCTCTGGAGAGCCAGAGTGTGGCAGCCAGAGTTGGGAGCTCAGAGCTCCCAGAAAGGGAGTCCCAGAAAGGTGCCTTCAGCAGCATTGCTCCTTGTGCCTCCTACAGGGAGGCTGAGAGCACCACCACAGCTCCTTTCCCTCTGGCATTTCCCATCTCTCTCTCATTGCAGGAGAGGATGGTGTCCTATCCCAAGCTGGATTTCTCCGTGCAGGAGCTGCAGGAATTCTTTCAGCAGCAGCTGGAGATGGAGCTGGACAGCACCGTGACCATCGAGTCCGTGGAGTCCACCAAACCCCTGACCCCACAGGCCATCAGAGCGGTAAAGCTCAGGGGTGGGGGGGGGCTGTCCAGCCCTGAGGACCTTGGGGAGGGGTCAGCAGGCTGGTGACAGGCTGGTGACAGGCTGGTGACAGGCTCTCTCACCACCCTGTGCCCCCCTGCAGCGCTCAGTCCTCTCCACCCTGCGCTCCCGCTGGCACGGAGCCCTCCTCCAGGCCCTGCACAAGTCCAAGCGCAGCATGGCCAAGCTGAGGAACACCTCGGGCTACAGCACCCTGTACCCCTACCTCTGCCTGCTGCCAGACGAGGAGTACGTGGGCATCATGATGCAGGTGGGGCCCTCGACCTGCTGCTGAGCAGCTCTGCTCTGTCCTGGCCGTGTTTGAATTCCTCACCAGGGGAATCATCGCCTTCCCATGCGCTCGGGGTCTTTTAACTCCCGCTCTGTCTCTCTGCTCTGTCCTTCTGTTCCTCCTTCCTGAAGACCCTCTTTGCCTTTTTCTCAGATCCTCAACTCGCTCTCTCCACAAGGAGAATCCCTGGCAGTGCTGGCCCGGGAGCTGGGCTCCAAGGTCTACAACAGGTACATCACCCAGCGCAAGCTGCGCAGCCGGCAGCTGGAGAAGGTGCGAGCGGTCTATGAGAACTACATCCACCTGCTGGCCAAGGACAGCCAGGTGGGTACACCCCTGGACAAGGGGTTCCTGGGGCCTGCAGGCATCCCAGGTGCGTGGATCCCATCCAGGAAACCCCCTGGAGCAGCGTGGCTGGCTCTTTGGCTGACCCCGTGTTCTCCTTCCACCTCCCAGCCTGAGGAGTACCTGCCACGGGAGTACTGGGAGAAGCTGGTGGCAGAAGCTGGCTTTGGGCCTGCCCTGAACCTGAAGGACTGCAGCTGGCCCTACATGCTCCTCATGCGTCTGGGCATGCACATGCTGGAGCTGCTGGTGGAGGCTCTCAGGGTGCCCAGGAATATCCTCAATCCTCGCTTGGAGCCCAGGCTCATCCCTGTCCTCTACCACATCTACTCCTTCCACAGCAGCTGGCAGGTGAGCTGTGTCCTGGTGACTCTGGGCGGTGTGCAGGTCACCTCCTTTCTGCTTTCCCTGCTCAGGGACACCTCGTGGAGCCTCTGTTGGTCCTGTGTGTGGTCATTATGTAGTGGCTGATTGACCTCATCCTCTTCCAGACTCCAGCCCTAGCCTTCTACCGCCGACCTTCCCCTCTCTGATTCTCCTCTCCAGGTTGGGCTGATAAAGCCCCATCCCATCTTCTCCCAGCTTGTGTCAGATGCTGGAGAGACTTTGCTGACCTTCAACTCCTCTGCCATACCTATGCTGTGTCCCCCAGTACCCTGGACCTCCCCCCACTTTGGTGCCTACGTCCTGAGCGACACCAAGCTGATGCGCTTCGTGGAGGGGGTGGTGCAGCACCAGCAGCTGCTGGAGCAGTGTCCCCAGGTCCATCTCCACCCCGTGCTGGATGCCCTCAACCAGCTGGGCAACTGTGCCTGGAAGATCAACCAGCCCGTGCTGGATATCATCATCTCCATCTTCAACGACAAAGGCAACGAGAAGCTGGACATCCCGCCGCCTGTCTCTGAGGTCCCCAAACCTCCTGCTCCTCCGGGCAGTTCCTCTTCCTGGAGCAAGGCCCACAAGCAGGAGCTGCTGCTCTACAAGAAGAAGGCAGCTGAGGTGCACAGCCTGCGCATGGACGCGCTCTACAAACTTTCCATCGCCAACCACGTCCGGGACAAAGTCTTCTGGTTCCCTCACAACATGGATTTCCGAGGCAGGACTTACCCTTGCCCACCTTATTTCAACCACCTGGGCAACGATGTCACCCGGGCCATCCTGCTGTTTGCAGAGGGGAGGCCGCTGGGGCCCAAGGGCCTGGACTGGCTGAAGATCCACCTGGTGAACCTGACAGGGCTGAAGAAGAAGAATTCCCTGCAGGAGCGGCTGGAATACGCCAACGAGATCATGGAGGAGATCCTGGACTCAGCTGACCGCCCCCTGACAGTACGTGGGCTCTGCCTGCTCCTGGGGGGCAGTGGTGGGACCCTGAGCTGGGGGGGGAGTGGTGTGGGACCTCTGGGAGGTGGGGACCAAAAGGGGAAGAAGGGAAGTTGTTCTGTGTTGGGAGTGCAGACAGGGGTTGTCCAGATATGCCAAGGAAAAAAAAAAAAAGGATCGAGGGATCGGTGTCAGAGGAGACTTAACCATTCCCCTTGTAACTTCTAGTAAGTGAAATAAAATGGAAATCAGATTTATTTTGAAACAAAAACATTCTGGAAGATAACACTTTGAGAGTAAAAAGAAAATGAAGCGTTGTGGAGTTTCCTAAATCACACATTTCTGTCTGAAAACATGATGAAGTATTAGGGAAGTGGAGGCATGGTGTCTCAGGAGAGCAGGGGGGCTCCTGCCCTTTCCATGGGGTGCCACAGGAGCCCTGCCTGCTCCCACCAGTGTGTGCTTTGCTCTTCCCAGGGCAGGAGGTGGTGGATGAAGACAGATGAGCCCTGGCAAGCCTTGGCCTGCTGCATGGAGATTGCCAAAGCCTCCAGGTCCCCGGATCCGGCCGCCTACATCTCTCACTTCCCTGTTCACCAGGTGGGAGCCCAGCAGAGCCATGTGGCTGAGCAGGGAGAAAGGGCAGGGCAGAGAGCTCAGGGCAGGAGCATCCAGGTCTCCAGTGCTGTATTTACTGCACACGTGGAGCACAGTCTGCAGGCATCTTGGCTTGGGAGCTTCAGTGGTTTGCTGCTGGATGCAGCCATCAGTGACTCCTTTGACTGGAGCAGAGTCTGCTCCGAGGCTGGAGCCAAGCAGTGCTCCAGGAACAAAAGATGGGAGGTCTGGACAGCCAGCTCTGCACAGATACATCCCCTTGCTGCATGGGAGACAATGATTGATTGTTTTCCTGGTGAGAGGGGGTTTGCTCACTTATCCCAGTGGGAGATCAGATGGTGACAGTGAAGCATCAGAGGGAGAACCAGGCTGTATTCTGGTCTGGAATATGTCTGAGATGGCCTGAGCTGATATTGTTATGACAATGAAAGATCGAGGGAGCAGTCGGGGCGTGTGGAGGGTGCTGTTAATGAAACTCCAGCAAGGACTTCTTCTGGAGGACACCCGAGTCTCTTTCCACCTGAGTCATCAGCGCTTGGTGAATCGAGGCAGCTCCTCTGCACTGCAGGGGGGAGAGGGAGGGGCTGGTCCTGCCAGCAGCTCCAGCTCCTTGGAGCAGGCAGAGCCCAAGCACATGAGGAGCAGGGATGCTCCAAGCAGCAGCTCATCTCCTGTGGGAAGTGTTTGGGGAACAGCAGGACCTTCCCCAGGGTTCTTGGTCCCAGGAGGGCTGTCAGTACCTGCAGCTTTGAGAAAGGCTGGGTTGAAGCTGCTGTCTGTCAGGAGGATGTTTTCCAAATTTCCTGGTTTTCAGTGTTCCCACAGAGCTCTGATGTCTTTGTAAGTCCAGGGAGGGGGCAGGGTGGTGTGAGGTTTCCTTTGTTCAGACCTCATGGGCAGCAGTAGTTACTGATGGGACCCAGAAGGAAAATGGAAACTGGTGTGGCCGTGGCCACTGCTGGGAGATCACCTGCAAACCCAAAGGGAGGGGACACACGTGGCAGTCACTTTCTGAGCCACGTGTGTCCACGGTGCTGAGGGGGGTGGGTGAGCAGGGCCCCTCCACCCCCGTGCCCACCCTGCTCTCCCCCCTGCAGGATGGTTCATGCAATGGGCTGCAGCACTACGCAGCTCTTGGCCGGGACCTGATCGGTGCCATGTCTGTCAACCTGATGCCCTGCAGTGTCCCCCAGGATGTCTACAGCGCGGTGGCACAGCAGGTGAGGCACAGCAGGGACAGGGATTTCCTCTGGCACCTGCTTTCCCCTTGCCCAGTGTGTGGCACGGGGTCACTCCAGCTCCCAGGCAGAAGGGTGGAGACAAGACCAGCGTGCAGAGCACGAGTTGGTCACAGGCAGAGTCCCTCCTGCCCTGAGTGGGAACCACTGCAGCAGCTGTGGTGTGGATCTGGCTGGAGATCTGTCCTGGCAGAGGAATGAGAAATCCACTGGGATTTCTGCTGTCCTCACTTCTGAATGAAGTCTGGGAAAAGTAGGGTAGAGAGGTGGAAGACGTGTTCCTCCTCTCTTGGTCACAGCTGGCTGGCCTGCAGGTTGTGATATTTTCTTGGTTGGAGCTGGGGAGAGATGCAGCCTTTGGCACTGCTGCCAAGTCTTCAGTTTTCTTGGCAAGACACGATGTGAAACGAGCCTGCTGGGACCATGCTGAGAGCTACAGACCCGCTCACTGGCACTGAACCCCTGGCTCCCTTCGAGGTCTCAGCATGTTCCATCCGGGCAGGGGGAGCATGCAGAGGGTGCCTGGTTTGCTCAGAGCTGTCAGTGGGGCTGGCAGAGTCCTGAGTCCTGAGCCACAATCTCAGTGCTGTGTCCTTGTGATGTCTGTCACCACCCCGCTGCCAAGTGACACTGCTCTGCTGAGGCAGCAGTGGAAAGCTCTGGTCCCCACGGGCACAGATCTGTGGATCTGTGAGCTCCAGGAGCCTTTGGGTTCCTTCACCAGGGCTGGTGCAGGGCTCCTCATGGGCTCACTGACAGCCCAGAGGGTCCTGGGATCCCCAACCTTAGAGGGTGCTTGGCCCCAGGCAGTGGGAATGACCTCCCGGAGCTTCCTCACAGGTGGAGGAGTTTCGGAAGAAGGATGCTGAGCAGGGGGTGAAGATTGCCCAGGTGCTGCAGGGCTTTGTCAGCCGGAAGGTGGTGAAGCAGACGGTGATGACGGTGGTGTACGGCGTCACGCGCTACGGCGGCCGGCTCCAGATGGAGAAGCGCCTCAAGGAGATCGATGAGTTCCCCGAGGTACTGGGAGCTGGGATCACAGCCCCTGCCCTAACCCTCCCCGTGGGATCCCTCCTGCCCTGCGTGCTCCTCACCCCCACCCAAACCTCAGCCCACAGAGGCTGAGCCCCCCCTGCCCTGCCTGTGGGGTTGCTGCTTGCCGGCACCTGTGGGAAGGGGGGACTGAGCCTTCCTGTGCCCAGCTTGGTGGCCTCACAGCCTCAGCTGGTGTTCAGAAGGTCTGTGGCTGTGTTCTTCACCCTCCTGTCACTTTGCTCCCCATCTTCTGCTGGCTGTTTGCCTGATTCCTCTCTCTGCCTTCGGTCCTTGCAGGAATACCTGTGGGAAGCCTCTCACTACCTCGTAAAGCAGGTATTCAATGGCATCAAGGAGATGTTCTCAGCAACTCGAGACATCCAGGTGAGGGGCCTGCTTCCTCTTACCTCTCCCTGCTTTTTCTTCTCCCTGGCCCAGCCATTCACAGACCAGGAGAAATGGTTCTTCTGAGTCCTCGCTCAGAGAGGATTCTCCTGGCCCAGCCTAGAAGTCTGTGACTGTGCTGTGGGGCCAAATGGCCCCATAAGTGCTGGACTGTCACAGCCAGTGGCAGACGTTGGGGTCAGCTTTGCTGGGAGTGAGGGTCTCTCCCCACTGCCCATACTGACTCCAGCCCCTTCTTTCCCCACCTCCCTGTGTGAAAGCACTGGCTGACAGAGAGTGCCAAGCTCATCGCCCAGTCGGGGCAGACAGTGGAGTGGGTGACACCCCTGGGTCTCCCCATCGTGCAGCCCTACTATCGCTCCAGGTCCACCGTGGTGAGTACCTGGTGTGTCCTGCCACAGCAGGGACAGGCAGGGGACAGCAGCAGGTTGGCATCAGCTGTGGTTGGGCCAGGGAGGGTCTGGGTGGGCTGGTGAGGAAGTGCTGCTGCTCCCAGCCCACTCAGGCAGCTGGGGCACGGCCCCCTCCCCGCTCCTCAGAGCCTGCTCAGGGCTGCCATGATTCAGTCTCTCTGCTCTTCACCCACACACAGTGGTGCTGACTCAGTCTCCCCAGCCTGTCTCGCCCTCGCAGCCGCTGCCAGAGCAGCTCTGGGCCCTGGCAGGGGCAAATCAGCATTGGTTGGGGGGGGGTTTGAAGGATTCCGCCAGCATTCTGAGGAGGGGAGGTGTCACAGGGACCCCCAGGAGGGTCCCTGCCCTGGCCCCTGGAGCAGCAGCTCGTGGCTGGGGCAATCCCTGCTGCAGAGGGACAGGGCAGAGCTGGGTGCCATGTGCTGGGCAGGCAGTGTAGGGTGAACACGTGTCCCCTTCCTCTCTCCCTGCAGCTGAACTGCAACATGCAGCACCTCAGTGTGAAAAGCTTCAACAGCAACCAGTAAGTGTGAAGCCTCTGCTGTCCCCACCTTGTGCTCTGGGGACAAAACCTCCCCATCGGTGGAACCTGCGACAGCCCCTGCTGTCCCCAGACCTGCCAAAGAGCAGGAGGAGGGGGCTCTGTGGATCAGCAGGGCTGTGGGATCCCCCCCAGGGCTGCCCCAGCAATCCTAGGCCTGGCTGGCTCTGGCTCTGTGCTGGAGCTTTTGTCTCCAGCCCTGGAGGTTCCCCAACTCCTCCCGTCTGCAGGAAGCCGGATACCGTGAAGCAGAAAAACGCCTTCCCACCCAACTTCATCCACTCCCTGGACTCCACACACATGATGCTCACAGCTCTGCACTGCCTCAGGTGGGAGCATCTCTCCAGAGGTGGTGGGGATAGGCCTCTGCCTCTGGGGACTTGCAGGTAGGGTTGGGGACGAGGCAGAGGGGTCTCATGGCACCTTCTGCTGCCCCCCAGGCAGGGTCTGACCTTTGTCTCGGTCCACGATTGCTACTGGACTCATGCACTCACTGTGGACATCATGAACCAGGTAGAAATGTCCTCCCGGGTCCCCTGTGAGCTGGGATCTTGCTTAATTGTCCCCTGGGCCCTTGCCAGCCCTTGCCTCCCCTGGGCTTTGCTGATTTATGTACCCAGGCAAGGTGAACTTGGGGTGCTTGCTGGCGGTCACAGCTGATTTTCCAGTGCCATAGCTCCATCTCCTCCCACCCTTCAGGGAGCGTCTGGGGGAGAATCTGTGTCCATAAATCACCACAAAACAAACCCCAAAGCAGGGTCGGTGCCTCTGTCCTACCCTGGGCTCTTTCCCTGCAGTGTAGCAAGGGCTGTTGTGCAGTGGATTGGTAATAGGTGGTTGGCCTCTGCTTCCCACCTCCCCGGGCTGATTTCCTTTGCCCTCTGGCAGCCCCCCCTTCCCATGCTTGCCTGCTGCTTTCCCTGCCCCTCACTCCTGACCTGTCTCAGCTGAGGGGAAGGAAGGGGAAGTGCCCCCTAACCTGCAACTCACCATTGCTCCCTGGATCAGATCTGTCGGCAGCAATTTGTGGCTCTGCACAGTGAGAAGATCCTGCAGGATCTGTCCAAGTTCATGCTGGAAAAGTACTGCAGGTATTTGTGCCTCCCAGCGAGCCCCCACCCAGCCCCATTCCCTCTCTTGGGGGTGGTTGTGCCCACCTCTTGTTGTGGGCTGGCACTGGGGAGCAGAGGAGGGTTCACCTTTTCCCAGAGCTCCCCTGGACTGATTTGCTTTTCTTCTGGTTCATCCAGTCCTGGCAGAGAGACTAGAGCCCAATGGCAGAAGAAGCTGATGGAGCAGCTGTCAAATGTCCCCAAGACAGGTAGGAGCAGAGGACAGGACCTGCAAAGCTCAGGAACAATTTGGGGACATAGGAAATGAGATGGAGAACAGCCCTGGAATCCCTGAGCTCCTGTGGGGTCAGAAGGTGGAGGTGATGAGGGTCTGTCCAGCTGTGCTAAAACTCTCCCCAAGGATCAGGTTTTCCTGCTGGGCTGAGCTGCAGAGCCATGGGCAATGCTGTTGGACATTCCCTGTGAACTGTCCTTGCTCCCTGGAGCTGAGCCCTGGGATTCTCCCCAGCCTGACTGTCCCCTGTCTTGTTGTTTGTCTCCCATCTGTTTCCAACCACAAGGCATTTGACTGGAGATGGGATGAGGCTCTCAGCACAGTAATTACCTGGATCTAGATGATATACATGCAATGGGATTAAGACAATTAGTTTAATTCCTTCTAATCTCTGGGCCCTGCCTCTGCCAGACCATCTGGCCAGCCTGTGAGCAGCTGCTGGGTCAGCCCCAGAGGCAGCAAAATCCAGGGGCAGGGATGGTTCATGTCCCCAGGCCATGTGCTCCTCCCCTCCTGCCCTGCCTTGCTGCTCTTACTCTTTTCTGTCTTGTTCTTCCTATCCCTGTCCCAAGTAAATCTGGAGAGGCATCAGTTCCTGGGTCACCTTTGAGGTCCCTGGGGCTGAGCTGAAGTGGTTTTCTGCAGGAAGGGTTGGGGGCAGCTGTTCTCCCCCTGCTCCACTCTGCTCTCTTCTGACCTCTGCCTTTTTCCCCCCAGGTGACTTCAATCTGAAGGAGGTGATGGATTCCACCTACTTCTTCAGCTGAGCTCAGACCACTGGTGGGGCCTTGGCCCCCCCCTTCTGGCTCCTGCTTCTGATGGGGAAAGGCATTTGGCTGCCAACCCAGTGCCCACTGCCTTCCCACCACCAAGTACTGGGGCAAACTGGGAGGTTGGGGAGCACGGGAGCAGCCCCAAGGGGCCGGTGGGGAACGGGGGTCTGCACTGTCCTGGTTCTGCCTGTGCCTCAGGCAAGGGGAGGGAGCACCCAGCCCTGGGGAAGAGGCACCCAGCACCTCTGGTGTGGGGTGGGACAGTGGCAGCCAGGGCTGGCTCCCTGCAGTCCTCCCCTGGCACAGGGTCACTGCCACTGTCCTGGGGTGCCATTGCCCCCCATCACTCTCCACCAGCAGGGTACAGACCTCCTGCAGTGTTTGGCCCCCTCTGGAGGGACAGTCCCAGCCCAGGAGTGGGTGCAGCAGCTCCCTGTGCCCAGCTCTGGCTCTGGGTTGGTGCTCCACTGCTCTCCTGTCACACAACCTCTGCAATTCATGACTCTCATTTCCAGGGATTGGTCTCACTTCTGCTCACTGGGTCTCAGGCAGGGAAAAACCACTACCAGGGAGTGGAGGTGTACAGTACTGTAAATACAATGTTTTTTGAAATAGTCCATGGGAGCCGTGTCTTTCTTGGTGTTTTTGAGGTGCCTGGGCTCTTGCCTTGTCATTCTGGGGCCCCTGGGGAGGTGACAGTGGTGTTTCCTGAACCTGCTGCTGTTTTACTGACTGGTTGTTACTCACATCCTGGAAATGCTTTTGTAGCAGAAACAGGCAAAACCCCTGCACCCAGGCAGCACGGGAGCTGCAGCCAGGAGCCTCCTGTGTCACTCAGCTGCCACCATCCATCCCTCTTCTTGTCCATGTGATGATCCTGGAGCTGGGTGCTGGATGCTGCTCCCTGCTCCTTTCTCCCCTCTGCTGGAGCTGGGGCAGGGTGCTGCCAGCGCAGGGAAAGGTTCTGGGAGGTAGTTTTTCACCTCATCATTTTTCTGGCAGGGAAGCAGCCTTTCCAAGGCCAGAACTGGCTCCTGCAGCCCAGCTTGGGGCTGTGCCCGGTGGCCGGGCGAGGGGAGCAGGAGCAGCCGGTGCCGTGGTGGGGGGGACGGTGGAGAGGGAGAAGCAGAGACGGAGTCGTGCGTAGCTCTGTCAGTTGCTGACGTTTATTGCACAGGATGGGCTGGATGGAAAGGTGATGGCTCGGCACGGGGCCCCTGGCTCACTGTGTGCATTCACTGGGGGGGGCCCCGGGCAGAGGCACGCACGCACACACCCACCCGTGGGGCACACACCCACCCGTGGGGGCACACGCACACACGTTCTGTCCTCCCCAGCTCAAACCCCCTGGGGCACCCCAGGGCTCGGCTCCAGTGGCTGCCTCTGTCCTAGCACTGACTGCGGGGACACGGGGCTGGGTCACCCCCACTCCTTGAGGGGGGGGTAGAAAACACGTAGGGGGGGCTCACAAGCGCAGGGCAACCCTCTGGCAGACCCCCTGCCCCAACTTACCTCTGTCCTGGGCCATCACCCCTCGCCGTGGGGCAGTGGGAGGGGAGGCAGAGACACTCTGGTGGGTGCTGGGGCATGCAGCGCGCCTCAAGCCCCCGGGGGTGTCCTGCGGATGCACACACACGCACACACACACGGGGGGGGACTCAGAGCATAAATATCATACACAGAGTGGGTCACGGGGGTGATGCAGCCATGGCTTCTATGGGGCAGCCGGGGGGCGTGGGGGCAGTGGGACTTTGCCGTGGGGAGCAGGAGATGGGGCCAGACTTTGGTCAGAGGCTTGGCAGCCGAGGGCTGAGCCCGGCCCCCGCAGTGGTGAGGGGCACAGGGGCCCTGAGCCCACCCCGGCATCTGCCCGGCTCGGGGGGACAAAGCCGGGGAGCGGGGCAGGCGCTGCGGCACGGGGAGGCACCGGGGGGGCGGGGGTTTGGGTGGTGGCCACTGCCCCCCTCCAGCACGCTCATCCCTGCACCCGGCGCAGAGGTCACAAGTTGGAAGACAGCCTGGACTTGGCCGGGTCCGTGTCGGGCGTGCTGGCTGCCGAATCTTTGCGTGCGGCCGCCGAGTCCTGTGGCAGCGCGGGAGACCCCCCGTGCACCGCGCCCGACGGTGCCGGGACCCCCCGTGGGGGCACCTGGGCCCGCAGCCCGGCCGGGGGGCCTGGGCCCGGTGAGGCGGCAGCCGGACCCCCCCCGATGGAGGCGCAGGACTCACGGGCCGAGGCCGGGGGGCTCTGGGTGCTGCCGGCGGCCATCCCGTGGGGCAGGGAGGGCTGCGAGGCCGAGAGCGGCCGCGAATCCTGGCTGAGGCTGGTGGTGTGCAGAGCCTGCGTGCTCTTGTGGGCAGCCAGGCGCTGGGGGGACGGGGGAGCCTGCTGCTGCCCCAGGGACAGCTGGGACCCCAGCCCCGCGGAGCCCCCGTAGGCGAACGTCCGGCTGGCCAGGGGGCTTTGGGACGGGGGGCTGGCGGCGGTGAAGGCGCTGGTGGAGGCGGGCAGGGCCGTGGGCTGCGCCTGGTCCTGCGAGGGCGAGGGGTTGGCGTGGGGCACGGGGGGCTGCGGCTGCTGCGGGGGGCTCTGCTGCAGCAAGACAGGGGAGACGGCGAAGGGGCTGGGCACGGCCTGGGCGTACTGCAAGCGGCGCATCATGCGGGGCGAGCCCAGGGCCATGGAGCCCACCAGAGGGCTGGCCATCTGAGGGCAGAAGCTCATGGCGACGGCTTGCTGGAGGGTGGCGATGGCAGAGGTGACCTGGGGCTGGACGGGGCTGTACATGGCCGTGTGCTGCTGCAGCTCTGCCTGCTGCACCATCTCCCGGTCGTACTTGACGATCTCCTGGATGATCTCGTTCTCCTGGTTGTTGAAGACGCCCGAGTTGAGGTCGTGCTGCACTTTGTGGAGCAGGATTGAGTTCTTCTTGCCTGCAGGGAGGGGATGGGGAGCGCCGTGAGATCCCGTGCTAGGGTTAATCTTGGACCCTCACCCAGCCATGGCTGTCCACGCTGCCAGGAGGAGTCCCCTGGGTCCCCCCGGAGCCCCCCACCCCGTCCTACCGATGCGGTCGAGGCGGTCAATGGCCACGGTCTCGAAGGCCCTTCTCATCATGGGGTACTCCTCCAGCACCTCGTTGAAGTTATCCACTGAGAGCGAGTAGAGGCGGCAGTAGGTGTCAGCCCTGACGCTGGCCGTGCGCCGGCCCCGGGTCAGCAGGCAGATTTCTGTGGGAGGCACAGCAGCATCCAAGTCAAAACATCACCAGCAAAGACTGGAAACAGGAACAGCCCAGGTACAAGGGGAAAGAGCCATCGAGGGGTGGCTGCCCTGGGACAATGTGGGTGTTCTCTTGCCTTCTGCAGACCCTGGGAGGGCACCCGGGTCCAGTGCCCTCAGCACTCACCCCCAAAGTAGGAGCCATCAGAGAGTTTCATCTCCTTGTTGCCCTTGGTGAGGATGCTGACCACCCCGTGCTGGATGAAGTACATCTTCTTGCCAATGGTGCCTTCACGGATGATGTAGTCGCCTGGCTGAAACACCTCGAACTTCAGCTTGGTGAGCATCGCTGTGACGAAGTTGGGGTCCGCGTTGGCAAACAGAGGCATCGAGGCCACCAGCTTCCGGCAGTTGAAGTTCACAATTTCCTGCAGGGGGAGGAGGTGAGGGACCAAGGAGGCAGGGACGTGGCAGTGCCAGCACACACACACAGGCAGCCCAGCACGCAGACACAGCTGAGCACAGACACAGACACTCACACACACTTGGAGCTGCAAAGCCGGAGCAAGAGGTGCTCGCACCCACGTGCAGGCGCTGCAGGAGCTGGGGGGACCCCGCTGCCTCCCCAGCATAGGAGCAGGGGTTCTGATCTCACCACAGGGTCCCAGGGTCTGTACCTCACGCAGGGGCTCATTGAGCTCCCCCAGGATGCTGTCCTCATCAAACATCTTGCCCTGGTAACGGTGCTCGTAGTAGTCGTGGATCTTCTGGCGGAAGTCGGCGGGCAGCTTGTGGAAGGACATGTACTGCTCCACCTGCTTGTACTGTGGGGAGAAGCAGGGTCAGCACCCACAACCCGGGGTCAGCAGGTTGTGTGGCCGAGCCCCCCACCTGCCTCCCCACCCAATGGGAGTCCTACCTTCTCCTGGTACTGGCGCCGGGAGGAGTCCAGGGACTGGATGAGGGCAGTGGCGTGGCCGATGAACATGGCGTAGCAGGTGGCCCCCACGATCATGCTCAGCATGGTGAGCCAGATGTCTGTCATGCTCTCGGGTGCCTGCTTCCCGTAGCCAATGCAGAGCATGTGGCTCATCGACTTGAAGAGGGCGAAGGAGTAGAGCTCACTCCAGGAGTCGTTCTGCAGCAAGAGGGAGGGTGGCAGTGCTCAGCCCCAGCTGTGGAGGTGGCAGGGACTGGGGCAGGGGTGGGCAGGTGGCTCCTGGGGCAGGAATCCCCCTGCCCGGCCTCACACGTAGCTCCAGCTTCCCCCCAGGAGGAAAGCAGCTGAGAAACAGAAGTTGGAGCCAGGGAGGAAGCCAGGCAGGGGAAATGCAGATGAGCTGGAAATACTGGCAGGATGGGATGAGATGGATGGAGGGGAAAAAAGCCATTTGTAGCAGGCTTCAGGGCTGAGAGGGAGCAATTAGAACTATGGCCCATTATTTATTAATAGCAGCTTTGTTGCTAATGAGCAGGAGAAGGCAGCAGGAGACAGGGTAGAGCCTTGGGACAGCAGCTTCCTCCTGCCCGGATCGATCACCTGCCTCAGGAGACCTCAGCAGGGAGAACATCTGCAGCCAGAGTGGGTCCCTGAGCACCGTGGGGCACTGCAGCACTGGCTGGCACGGGGCTGGCAGCACGAGAGAGGCCAGAGAGCATGGGAATGGATGGGGCCAGGGGGGCACCACAGGTCGGGGCTGCAACTCACCACCATCCCATTGATGGAGACCCAGCAGTTCTGGGGGAAGTCCTGCAGCATGGGCACGAGGAACTGGAGGCAGCCATCCCAGTGGCACAACAGCAGCATCATCCCAATGAGGTTGATGATCCTCATCACCGCGCTGGCCAGGTCATAGGTCATGTGGAAAATCTGCAGGATGGGATGGGACAGCCGAGGGTGAGCACAAGGATCACGCCCCACCAGCCGGCCACGCTAAAAGGCAGCAGCCTCAGCTGAGGGAGCCAAATCTACTCCCACTCTGCCCCAGCCCCGGGCAGGAGGAGGCAGAGCACATGCGATGTGACGGGGAGGGAACGGGGGAAGTGCGAGGGGCTGGGGAAGCGGCAGACAGGGGGAGGAGACAGGGGGAGGACAGGCAGGAGCAGCCCCGGCCCCACCTCTGCCAGCCCCAAGCACATCCCTTCCGAGGCTGCTGGGGAGCAAAATCTGCCCCACGCAGCCCCCCCGTGAGGCTCCGCCAGGACCCACCAGACCCGACCATCCGCGGTGCCTGGAAAGCCGGCGAGGTCCCGGCGGGATCGGGGCCGCGCTCCCCTCCCGTGCCCTGTGAGCGGATGAGATTACCGGGATAATCTGCACAGCCACGCACAGGTTTAACTCATCCCCAAGGCTCTCCCTGCTAAGTCCCATCCGAAAGTGAAACGGGCAGAGAGCCTGGCAGGGGAGGGGTGGGGGGGACACTTTGGGACGGGGGGGTTGCATGAGGTGCAGGATGATCCTGCAGCAGAGCTCAGCCCCGGAAAGGCAGAGGGCAGGGAGGGAGACCCAGGGCACACTGCGGGTCCCTGCAGTGCTGCTGCCCAAACCTGGACATAGGGGACACCTGGGCAAGAGCCACACGTGCCCCTGCCAGCCTGGGGACAGACAGTGGCATCAGAGGAGGAGGAGGAGGAGGGAGTGAAGGCACCACTGCAGCAAGCACCTGCACAGTGGAGCTGACGGGAAGCAGCAGCCCACACACTGGAGCCGAGCACACCACGTCCCGGCACAAAGACGTCGCCTGGCAGCCCACACAGCCCCAGGAGCACCCTGCACCCTGCCCCCTGCCCTGGGCACCCGGGGTCCCGCTGCCCCCGAGGGAAGAAACAGGGAGGCAGAAGGTACTGGAAGCAAGGAGTGCCACCAGCAGAGCCAGCGTGCTCTCATGTCCCAAGTGTCACCCTGGGGACAGAGCAGAGGGGAGGCGGGGGACATCCAGAGCCTCTCCCCTCCAGGGAGGGTCACAGTCACCCACGGACCCCATCGAACCTACCAGCTCCTGGGGCAGCCCCGACCCTGTTGCTCTCCCAGCTCCCCAGGAGGGACGCAGCTCTGGGCCGTGTCCCGTGGGACACTCACCTCCTCCCACTGGTGGATGTAGCGGATGAGCCGGGAGAGGCGGAGGAGCCGCAGGAGGCTCAGGATCTTGGTGAAGCGGACGATGCGGAGGGCACGGGCGGTCTTGTACACCTCTGAGTCTATGCCCTTCTCCACAATGAGGAAGACGTAGTCCACAGGGATGGAGGAGACAAAGTCCACCACAAACCAGGTCTTGAGGTACTTCTTCTTGATCCTCTCAGGGTCCAGGATGATTTCCGTGTTGTCCTCAATGACAATCCCTGTCCGGAAGTTCAGCACCAGGTCCATCAGGAAGAAGGTGTCAGAGACCACATTGAACACGATCCAGGGAGCTGTAGTCTCCTCCTTGAAGAAGGTGATGCCCACAGGAATGATGATCAGGTTGCCCACCATGAAGAGCAGCATTGTGAAGTCCCAGTAAAACCTGAGGAGTGGGAGGACAGAGGGGGGGTTGTCACCAGAGCCCCTGTGTCAAGGAGACCTGGCCATCATGCCCTGCCCTGAGGGACTCCCACTACCCAGCTGCTGTCAATGTTGTAACCTCACCCCAGAACCCCCTCTCCTCTGCCCAGGGACCACATCATCCTGCTCCCCCCACCCCAAACCACCCCCAGGACCGATCCTACCACCAGCAAGGTCGCTGGGGGAAGCCAGGGGCTGGCTGCTGCAGGGGGCTTGTCCTGGCCACGGGTCTGCCCTGAGCCACCAGTCCCTGGCATGTCCTGGGGCAAGAGAAGAACAATCGGGCAGATGCTGGCGGGACCCTCCTGCTGAGCCTGCCCATGGCTGGGGACCCCCCTCACCCCCAAACTGCTGTCACGCTTCCTGCAGGAACCCCTCCCAACCCCACCCCCCCACACTCCCAGAGGGGGGGTCCCGGGGGGTGACAACATCCCCGGGGCCAGCCGGCCCCTCCCTGGACCAGGCAGCAGCCCCAGTCCGGCGGGAGTGCAGGGGAGGAGGGGGCTGCAGGGCAGGCCAGCCCCTGGCAGCGAGTGCAGCCGTGCTGAGGGATCCGCGGTGGCTCCGGTGCCGCAGATCACGTAGAGCTGCAGCTGGAGCCGGCGCTGCCCGCAGCCCTGCTCGGACGGCAGCCCCCAGGCTGCACGGCTCCTCCAGCCTCACCCCCGCCCTCCTTCCTCCTTGTCCCCATCTTCTGAGCCACCCGTGACCTTTCCGAGTGCCTGCAAGGTCACAGCATCCCCGTCCCGGCAGGACGGCACAGAGGGACCCCAGCCCCTCGCTCCCCACCTGCCCCCAACCCTGGCACTCTCCAGGGGGGAGGGAGGGGGCGATGCTCCCAGTGCCCTGCCAGGAGCTTTGCACATGTCTGCCCACTCCGCTCTGCCTCAGACAGGAGCCCCAGGAGCTGCAGGTTGATGGGGAGGGGGTCCCTGGGATATGCTGTGCCCTGGCCAGGTTGCAGGGGTGGGGGGACGAGGGAGAGACCCTGCACACAGGAAGGAGATGGGCTGGATCCATCCCCCCGTGAAGATGAACGAAGGAGCTGAGCATCCTAGCTCCTGACCTTTCTCCAATGACACCTTCCCCATGTGAGATGTTGCCATGACAACCGTGAGTGATGTCACTTCTGCACAACGATGACTTCACATCCAGGGCCATCTGCAGGGCACCCTCACCAGCAGGGAGAAGTGGGCTGTACTCCCCTCACACACACCCCCCCCAGCAAGTTCCAGCTCTCCAAAGCAGCTCAGGGACCTCTCCATGGGCAGTGAGGCCAAGATGGGTCCTGCTGGACCCCAGGTCCTGCCACATGCAGGAGGCCCCAGAGATGCCAGCAGAGCCACTGCTGGATCTGTCCCGCTGCACAGCACTGGTTCCACGGGCATCAGCCACGCAGGGCTGTGAAGAGAGAGGTTAAATAACCACGGCAGCTGGGCACAGTCCTGCTCTGGCTCAAATCCCTTGGCAATCTGGCTGAGCCAGGGCAGAATTCAGCCTGCTAAGAACAATAAACAGCTCCTGACCCCCCCAGCACACACAACCGACTGCGCGATCTCTTGGGGGCCCGGGTGCGATGCCAACACTTTCTTCCTCGCAGGGCAGTGTGCACATAGAGAAAAAGATCCAATCCAGGCTACTAAAAATATCTGAAAACAAATTAATTAGTATCCCTGTCACCCCTTCCCTTGCTCATGACCCAGTTGAGTGACAGGGATGGTGACGGAAGATGCCGAAAGGAGCAGGGGCTGCTGCCCTCCTCACCTGCCCAAAGCCCAGCACAGAGGTGCTGGCCCACAGGGCCTGGACAGTAGCCGGGTCAGTGCTGAGCTCCTGCACCGACCCACAGCACAGGATTGGTGTGGGATTGGTGTGGGATCAACATGCACCAGCACGGGATCAATGTGGGAGCAGCACAGGGCCAGCACAGGATCGGTGCCGGAGCAGCACAGGACCAGCACGGGATCAGTGTAGGACCAGTGCAGGAGCCGTGCAGGATTGGTGCTTTGCAAACTCCTACTAAATACTCTAAAAACGAGGTCGCTCCCAGAAGTGGGTTAAGAAGCCACCAGCAGAAGTTTGACGGAGCCGCGGGAGTTGTGAGATCCAGCGCCAACGTGCCCATCCACACCCAACATCCCAGTACAGCCAGTTCTGAGGAATAACTGGTGCTGCTCACCCCTGGAATAGCCTTTTAGCCTGTGGGACCCTGGGGAGGGGGATAAAGGCTTTGAAAACTGCTCAGGGACCCAAACCTTCCCCTCTCTCCCAAGGCAGTCACAGCCTAAGCTCCCTGATGACCAAGCGCCAGGTCCAACAGCTGAGCACCCCACCCAAAAGGAGGGGACTCTGCTCCATACCATCTACTTCAGCACAAAATTTCCAAGGTCTCCTTTCTCAGATTTGCAGCTCCTGATCTCAACCAGCCACCCAGGTTGCTTCCTAATAATTTAATATTTACATAAATAGCAACTTTCCTTCCTGGAGCAAGCCTGCCCCTGAAATGTGCAGGAATAATCACAGCACCGGCATTCATGAGCAGACAGGATCTCTGAATGACTCTGATTATGAAATGCTGTCACAGATGCAGATGCATAATGATTTTTGTCTTAAGATGGGGAAACGGGCTTTGCAGGGCAAACGTGGCTGGATCCGTGCTCCATTATCATTACTAGATAAACATGATTATTTTTTAAAAGGCAGGAATGATGCGGAGTAGATGGACACGCATCCACTGAGTGGGCTCTTCTCCAGCCCTGCCCTGAGCTGATCCTCTCTGTGTGCACGTTTGTAGACCCAGATGATGCCGTGGCTCTGCCTGCAGCTCCTCCCCGCCAGGCAGGGAACTCTCCTACGCCACTTGCAGCATCAAAACACAGGCAGAGGCTCTTCCCCAATGGGTTTTGAGCCTCAACAGCAGCTTCGGGAGGGATGGAGCCAGCGTGGGGCAGGATGGCCAGGGTGACTCCCCAAGGTCACCCCGACGCCCACCTGGGGAGGGGACGCTGCTGTGCCCCGGGGAAGCCTTCGAAGACTCTCCCTGGGCTCACTGCAGGGACACCCCACTCCTGGCAGCACCGTGCAGTCGTGGCAGGGGCCAGGTCCACTCCCAGCCTCTCCCAAGAGCCCGGAGCAGCAGAGCCCCCCTGCTCACCAGACCCGGTGCCGGGGATCCCCCTGGCAGCACCGCGCTTGCTCCCTCAGCCGTGGGACCAGCGATGGCCACGCGGTGCAGCTCAACTCACCCCAGCTCTGCAGCTGACCTGGTGTCCAGCTGGTGAGCCATGGGGTGAGCTGCAAAGGGTTGGCACAACGGCACCATTCCTGATGGGAACATCTGCCATGAGGGCACAAGACCCCTGTGCAGGAGGTCAGCCCAAGAAGAGGCTGAGGGCCTCCAGTGGCTCCTCTGGAAGGTGCCAGAGCAGCCCAGGAGCAGCACACGAGGGATGCACAGGCGCTGGTCCCTGCTCCAAGCCCACTAGCCAGGGCAGACCCCACTACTCTTGGCAACCTCCACCTGCCTTGGGGACCCCACACTCCAGTAGGGGCCCATCAGAGCCTCCTTCTCATCAGCACCCAATGAACCCCTCTCTCCAGAAGGGCTCTGGTGCCTCGCTGCACCAGAACAACAGCAAAACAACACAGAACTGAGCCCTTTGCTCCCCCTGGCCCTTTTGAGGCCCCTGGACCAAGAGTCCCAACGGCTGGCCAGCAATTCCAACAAGGTGTCAGCCACAAACCCCCAAGGTGCCGCATGGTCAAGCCATAAATCCCTCCTCGTAGCCCACACACAAGCCAGGAGGCATTCTTTGCTTCTGGGTTGCCCCAGGGCTCCAAGGGTGGGAAAAGAGATGGAGCAGCAAATTCCATGTTTGGAAGCCACACAGCCTGTTCCTCGAGAATGAGACGAATCCCTCAAACTCCCTGAGTCTCAGGCACAGCACCAGGCCTCTCTAGGGGAGGGGGAGCCTGCACACACCTCTGCTTGCCACCGGAGAGAGCAGCTCGTCCTCCAGCCCAGATCCCTTCCAGCCCAGACCCCCTGCCCTGCAGCGGGGGGTGACACCTTCCCCAAGGGTTTTTGGGGACAGTCAAAGCCCGGTGGGGCTCCGGAGGGTCCATGCTGGGCCGAGCCGTCCTGAGGCCCTAGGAAGGGCGAGGGGATGCCCTTGCCCGAGCACCCCCCGATGCAAGCAGAGGGCTCTGGGCATCCCCGCACCTACCGCTGCTCAGCTGGGGAGGGGGATGCCCGGCCGCCAGCCCCTCCCTGCACGCAGCAGCATCCGCGCTGCCACCTCCAGCACAGCTCAAGGTGCCCTCTCGCAGGGCACGGCCCGGCCCGGCTTCCCTTTCCCGCTCAGCCCTGTCCCCAGCCGCTGTCGCCGGGGCCGGATGCTCCCTCTCCGCGACGCTCCGGCCCCGGGACGCCCCATCGCCGGCATGCTCCGTTCTCCGGGACGCTCCATCCCCGGTGATGCAGCCGGGCGCGGAGCCCCGCGGGGTCCCGGAGCAGCCCCTCGCCCCCCGCCCGCCGGGCCCCACCTGAAGTCGCTGTAGGGGTGGATGATCCAGGCCCCCGCCGACTTGACGCGCTCCTGCTCCCGCTCCACCGCCTTCTGGGAGCCGAACATCCGCAGCGAGAACTTGTTGACGCCGGGCTGGAGCATCGCCCCGAACTGCCGCTGCATGAAGCTGGCCTGGCTGCCGCGGGCCTCCTCGCCCGCATCCTCGCCCTCCTCGGCCGCCTTGGCCCCGCCGGGGGACGCGCCGCTGCCGCCGCAGGAGAAGGAGACCTTGGGCTCCCGAGGGGGCTCCGGGCCGGGGCTGCGCGGCGCTTCCCCCCGCCGGCACTCGCCATTCGGGGACCCCTTCCCGCCGCGGCCCCGCGCCCGCCCCGCCACCGCTCCGCCGCGCTTGGCCGCATCGACCACCTCCTCCTCGGCCGCCGCCTCCCCGCCCGCCCCCGCCGCGCCGCGGCCCGTCCGCATCCTGCCGCTGCCGCCGCCGAGGCCACCGGCGGCAGAGTGGGGCCGGCGCGGCGGGGGCGGGCACCGTCGGGGCGGGACCGGGGCGGGACCGGGGCGGGACCGGGGCGGGACCGGGGCGGGACCGGGGCGGGCCGGCACTGGGCGGGCTGCGGGCGGCTCGGCAGCACCCCCAGCCGGCACAACTCTCGTCCTCTCCACGGCACCGGTCCCTGCCACCGCAGACACCGAGGCTCCGGTCCACCCGCTCTGACGGGGAGGGAGCCCTCAGGACTTCCATAGCCCACCCCCGGGCCTGAGGGGAACCCCCGTGTCACGGGGGCTTCGTACTGAGAGGGCAGACGGGGGGCTTCGCCCTCCCGCAGGCCCCGGGACCCTCCGCCAGCCTCAGCTCGGCCCCTCGCCCCCAGGGCTGAGCCACCCCTGCCCCCCGGTCACGGAGCCGCCTGTCCCGGGTCGCGGTGCCGCATGGGTGACACGGCCGGTGGCACCATCTGCTGCCCGCCGCGCAGAACCACAACCGGGCGGCAACCGGAGCCGGCTCCGCTCCCTGCCTCGGGTGGGCAGCGGCAGCCGCAGCCCCTCCGCTGAGCCCCACCCGAGGACACCCCGACAGCCGCGCTCCAGGCTCCAGCGGGATCACCCCGAAACAAATCCCGGCTGCCAACCCTCCCCACGCCGCCCCCTGCCCACGCAGGAGCCCCAGGGGGCAGAAGACCCCGGAGCCAAGATGGGGAGCAGCACAGGGAGGTGTGGGGAGACTGAGCGGGGTCCTCCAGGAGCAGAGAGCGCCCAGATCCCCCCAACCCCCGGAGTGGCCCCTTGGCAGCCCCCGGGACTCTGCGGTCGCTGTCCCGACAGAAGCAGGAGCACGAAGCCCCTCGTCCCCTCCCCATTCCCGGGTGTTCCATCCCCCCCCCCCCAACCCCGCGGGGGCCCCAACAAACAAAAGGCACAAGCAGCGCTTTGTGCTTCGGCCCCAGAGCCGGGTCAGGCAGGACCCATAATCCTCCTCATCAAGGTAATTAAGCCCCGCACTGATTTTTTAACCAGGACACGCGGGGCAGCTCCGCATCACCCACTACGTGCGGTAGAGCCACGGGCCCATGGCACAGCCCAGCAGCACCCCGCACACCTGCAATTAGAGCCCGGCTCCCTAATTACCCAGGGAAAAGCGTTTAGCTACAGGATGAGGCAGCAGGAAACGGACCCCCCCTCCTCCCTCCAGGCACCTTCATTCTCCCCCAGGAATGAGCAGGGAGGAAAACGTGAGGCAGCCCCGCAGCAAGTCCTGCAGGGGCTCCCGCAGCAGATCCTTGACCCACAGACAGAATGCTGAGAAGCAGCTTGGGTGAAGTGACACTGAGGTGGACCCCTGTCCCCAGGCAGAGTCCAGCACCATTCCTCACCCCTGGCCGAGGCTGGAACAGCTCCGGAGCTGCACACACCTGGGATCAGAGCTCAGGCAGAACTGGCACTGAGCTGGCAAGCTGCAGCAGAAGTGAGTCAGCAGGTCTGGGCAGCTGGGGGTCCAGGGGGCAGAGACCAGACTCCAGCCAGAGATGGAAAAAAAAAGAGAGGAATCATCTTTATTTGTGAAGTGTGTTAACAGATGGAACAGCTCAATGCTAGCCAGCAATAAAGGTGTTAGACTCCACTGAGCATCCTCTGCTCTCAGGCTCCTATCTCAGGCAAACATCACAATGTCTCAAAAGCACAAGAACACGCTGTCAAACTGCCCCCAGCACTACAGCCCCCCCCCCCCAACCCCCCACCCCCTCCCCGTTCTGTCTGTCCCCACTGCAGCAACTAAAAGATACAGCAACCCAAAAACATATTCACCCTTCTCCCAGTGTCCAGCTCCACTGCTGCCTCCTGCTTGTCCAGTCCAGAGGGTGTCTGCAGCAGGAGGTGATGGGGATCCTGCCCAGCTCAGCCCTGAGGCTGCTCCCCCAGTGGCTGAGTGGCACTGGTTAAGATGCAGAACCACCTTCCAAAACCTTCTGGGTCAGATCAGGTCACCTCCAGACAGTTATTAAAGCAGTTTCTCTCTGACCCACACAGCAACCAGTCTGTCATCCACAGCCCCTTGAGTGGCCCCAGTGCTGAGGGGAGGGCAGTTTCCCAGGAAAACAGAGGCCCCACCCAGGACACCCTCCTCTTCCCAGAGGGGAGGGAGAAGCTCTGTTCCTCCTGACCCCCTCTGTACCACCATGAAGAAACTGAGGACAGAGACAGCCGGTGACCTAGACTACCAGAAACAAGGGATTTACACTTACAGGTAGAAAAACCCTCCCACAACTCTTTTTGTTTTTTTTAAAAAAAAAAGTGTATTTTAGGTTCTACAACTTAAGTTTCCTTAGCGAGTGAAGTAGCTGAATCACAAGGACACGCTAGAATATTCCATGTTGCTATTTTACCAAAAAAAAAAAAAAAAAAAAAAAATTTAGAAGAAAATAAAATTTTCCAGATGAGTTCTTCCTCTACACATCACCTGGCAGGAGAGAAGGAACAGCCTGTTAGATAGATGACCCAGCTCTACCACCATCAAGGCCACACAGTCAGTCAGAGGGGGCACCCACAGCCCCAGCAGGTTCCCACCAGGCTTTAATGTCCTTTCCCAAACTGCAGAGCAGAGCCCCCCACCCAGCCCCAGCTCTCACCTGGCCCCTGCCCTTAGTTTGCATTTCTCTGGCGGATGTTCTTGTCCTTGTGGTTTGTGGCATTGCTTTTCCTGGAAAGAGAAAATGGGCAGTGAGGGAAGAAAAAAAAGCACCAACTCCCATCCTACCCACTAATGCAATTCAGGCCCAAGCAGATTGTTAAAATGAGATTATCTACCAGGGAGACTGTGGTGCCACCCCGCTAGATGTGGTTAATACTCAGACCACATTAAATGAACCCCAGGGGAAGCCTCCTGCCCAGCAAGCTGGGTTGTTACTCCCACTCCAGAGCAGGTTCCCTGGGGGGATGTGACCAGTGAGTACACATCTTGGCTACACAGGGAAAACCAAGCTACTTACAGTGGTGCAGAACCTCCATCATCATCTTCACAGGCAGGACAGCAGGGAAAGAAAGAAAGAAAAAACAGTGTCAGGGAAGAGCGTGTAAGAATAATCTCTGCTACCTCTTACTCAGGGGTCTGTCATTCCAGACAGGCCACTGGATCCACTGGATACTGCTCCAGCTCAGGACTGAACCCAAAAGGTCACTGCACCCACAGGGCTCCTGTTTCACCAGCAGAGCAGGGGCTGCCTCCTCCTCCTCCCCCCCCACGTGAGTTTTAAGCTTCTTCTTGTCTAAGCTTCAACAAGGCACAAACTTAGACATAAGCTCCTGTTACACAGTGGCTGCTGTTGGCACAGGGCAGGCTCGGCAGGCAGGACAACAGAGCCACCACCACAGCCACCCAGCAGAGGTCAGCTCTGGCACCCCCTTAATCCCCAGGCTCACCCGAATACCCAGGCAGGCCACAGCAGCAGAATTAATTACCCAGGGAAGCTCCTGGCAGTCCCTGCAGCAGCTCTGCTGGGTGGTAACATCTGCCCAGCACCAGCACTGGAGGTGGGTGAGAGCCTGGGGCAGCTCCCAGGCCCAGGCACAGCATCCAACAGCAAAGAGAAGGGGATCCCAAGCAAGAGGTTCCAGGAATGAACCTCCAAGCAGGATGCCCTTTCTCCTCCTAGACCTCCTCCTCCTAGACCTCCTCCTCCTAGACCTCCCCCCCTACTTTGTGAAACCAAAATAAACAGTGCACACCACGTTCTTGCTAGACTGAGAAGCACAGCTAAGGATACAGATCTGCCAACGTGTGCCAAGCCCTGGGCCTCTCACCAGCTCCTTGCCATCTGCCACCTTCCAGCAGAAGGCTCCCCACTGCCTCTCCCACAGCTTGGGCTCCCCTCAAACACCGCTGAGCAGCCAAGCCCAGGCCCTGAGCACTGGGACCACCTTGGGCACCATGATCCACAGGCAGCTGGTGAGAGGAGGGATGCAAAAGCACAGCTGGATCCATCTTCTACTTACCATTGGAGGTGGCACAGAGCAGCAGAGAAGGGAAGAGTGGAAAGGTAACAACAGGAAGGACACCATGCCACACAGAGCCACCATCCCCACCCCAGGCACCAGGGGTGGCCAGTTCAGAGCCACCCACCCCAGGGAGCCCCACTGCTGCCTCTTCTCAAGAGGAGTGAAGTTACAAAGACTTTTGGGGAGAGGGAACTACTTTACAGCAGGAAAAGTGTCAAGCTGTGTGTGTCTGTGGGAAGGGAAGGACACCAGGCTCATCCCCAGGCACTGGGGAAGCTGAGCCAAAGGAGCACAGGACACACTCACTCCGCCTGCATCTGACAAGCACCTGCTCAGCACTCAACAGGGTCTGGATCACTCAGCACACACAGGCTGTAGGAGTTTTGCTGGAAGAGGCATCTCCAGCAGCCTGCAGAAGACATCTGCCCTTGTCAGAGAGCAAAGCATGTGTTTGCAGGAGTGCCCTGAAGAGAGGTCCCCCAGCCCTGCAGTCAGGACAGGGATGTTTCATGCTGTTCCCCAGCAGAGGGCTGGGGGGGCTGAGCCAGCAGGAAGGATACTGAGGGTTTACACTTCATTGTTCACAGGATCAGATAAGGGAGGGGCAGGGGGGACAACACAATGCAGATTCTCACCGATAAGGAAAGGGAGGAGCTGGTATTTCCAGAAGAGATTAAAGATAGCACAGGAGGCTTTGAGGAACTCCCCAAGAGCCAGGATGTGTTGATCTGAAGACCCCAAACAGATCCGTGAACTGACCCTGAATTAATCTAAGCCTGGTCCCAGGGAGCTGCTCACACACACACACACACACACACACACACACACACACACACACACACACACACAAGGTTTTGCTGTTCACAGACCTACTCCTCCAGAACACTCCTGGCCAAAGAAACCCCTGACACTCACATGAGGCACTTGAGCAAAGTGCAGAGGAACTGGAGAGGCAAAGGGTCAGGCTGACCCTTGGATCTTATCTCGCTCCAGGTCCAAAGCACAGCTTGCTGAAGGAGTCTCAGAAGCAGTGCAACTGCTTGCAACTTCATGGCTAACGTAGCCTGGGAAAGTCTAGCATGGTTTTACAAGAAGTGACCTGAAAAGCAGCCCTCAAATTAAAGCCCATCTGACCAAGTGAACTCCAGGCTCCTTACGGATTTTCCGGCACCATAAGGAGCTACTCGGTCACCCCAGCAAGATTCAACCCCAGGCACCTCTTACCATCAAGAACCTCATCTGGCTTCCTCCTCTTCTCATAGATGAAGATGATGGTGACAAGAACCAGGACTTCTGCCACGATGCCCAGGAAGGGCCAGAGAGCTGCCAGGCGGCTGCGCACGCGCAGGTTCACCGTGGCACCGCCGTAGCCCTGGGAGTTGGTGGCATTGCAGTGGTAGTCACCCGTGTCCTCCTCAATGTTCAGCTTCAGGATGCGTAGCTCTGTCTTGTTGCCACTGGACTTGATGATGTATCGACCAGAACCATTGACAATGGGCTGGAAGGAGAGGGAAAGCTCTCAGGACACCGGTCACACCGCTACAGGAACCTCCCGGCCGTGACACCGAGGTGACACTGAGGTGACACTGCCAGTTCTGATGGGACGAGAGCTTCCACCTCCTGGCAGGGCAGGCAGAAGGGGAGAAAGAGCATCAAACACCACAGCACTCACCTCTTGACCATTTTTGTACCACACCCAAGAGCTGACAGGGGGGAAAGAGGGACTCTTGCAGGTCAGCACACCGGTGTCCCCCTCGTTCCCATGCTCAGACTTCTTGTATGGCACCACTTGGGGTGGAACTATGGCAAGAGAAGAAAATCAAGGTAAAGCTTTGCACTCTCTGGAGTCTAATGAGCCAGGACCAAAGTTACCCATAAAGCTTAGTTTCAGTTTGAGTGAAACTTCCCCTCCCTTGCCCATTGCTTGGCCTTTTCAGAGGGAAAAGCAAGTCAAGCTGCCCCGAGAACAGCTCAAACCAGCCAGTATTATCCTGGAAACATTCACACAGCAGAAGGCTGATTTAATGCAAGGTCTCAGAGCAGACCCTACAGACACTTCAGCTGACTGGTAAACAGAGCAATCTGGTACCAGTCACAGAGTCCTGCAGCTCTGTTAAGAAGGGCTCAAAGCAGCTTTTTGAGAAGCCGAAAAAGACCAAAACAAAGCAAAAATTCAAGAGAGCACAGCAAACACATGAAGTTACCTGAAATATTAACTTGTCCTTTTACCACTGGGTTTCCTTTGTAGATACATTCGTAGAGGCCAGAGTGCTCCTCCATCTTCCCCTCAATTCTGCCAAAGCACAGGATGTCAGACACCAAACTCCAGTCCCAGTATGGACCACAGGTCCACTGCATCCCAGCTCCCCACACTGAGCAGAGCAGAGGACACTTCACAGGTCTGGCAAGGCAGACCTTGCATTCTGAGTCCTGAAAACAGGCAGCTTCCACTCCCTGCCCCAAGGAACTCTTGCCATCAGAACCTCTACAATGGGAATGAATTTAAGACCTGGACCTGGCACAAAGAGAAGGAGGAACAGGGGACATCACTGCACCATCACCAGGGCAGAAGTTGCCAACTCCACAGAGAGCAGAGGCCCATTAAAAATCACACTCAAAGAGCAAACCCAACAGGATCTGGAGTGCAGTGAGAGTTCTCTAGACTGAGCTACTCTGGACTGATCCAAGCATCCCGAGAACTCTTCCCCTTTTCCTTTGTGTAAAGCTGCTGCAATGAGATTTAATGGATTATGCTGCTCTGCAACAAACATCCCATTCTGCAGCTCAGTAATACCCACTCAAGGGAAGGGGCAGGCAAAGTTTGAGTCCCGTGGCTGTGCTGGGACAACAGGCTGTTTGTCAGCTCTGCTGTGCATGGAGCTTCCCACTTCCAAAAACCACTCAGCTAAGGAATTGAGGTCACGCGAGGGAGGCTGGGTTATAAATACTTTAATCCTTGTTCAGCTCCGTGTTGCTATGGGGAGACAGGCACGTCGGCACTGCCATACAAAAGGACATGATGCCTCTACAGCTGCTGGGTCAGTGCCAGCCAGGCCTGACTGTAATCAGAAGGGAAAGCTCAGTGCACTGCCACAATGCTGCTGGTATCCCTGCTTCTGCTCAGATCCCTGCAAACTGCTCCTGAGCACTGGCCACAACTTCCAGCAACTCCACAGCTTGTTAGGGACGAATGGCTGGACTTTGGAAAGGTACATAAAACCCACAGGCAGTGAGGGACAACACTCACTGGAGCCTCTTGTGCCACAAACAGCCCCTGGGCTGCAGGGAGCTGATGTCCTGTCCAGAGCTGAGGCCCCTCAAAGCTCTCCTAAAGCCAGATCATGCAGCAAGGCTCAGCTGAGAGGAAACCTCAGCTGCACCTGGTAGGAGACCAGACCTGTCCCCTGTGTTCAGATTCTCATCTGGCCTTGCCCCTGACACTCACGTGTAACTGGTGACAGAACTTGACTTTGAGTCTGTCTGCAGGACCTTCTCTCCATGCACCCACTCGTGACCATCGATGGCAGTGGTTGATGCACTCATGTTGCAGGTGAGGACCAGCTTCCCAGCAACACCAGTCACTTGAGTTTTGATCTCTGGACCTGCATAAATAAATCAACCCAAGTTAACATGGAGCATTCCAGAGGTCACCTGCCTGCCCAAGAACCTTTAACTCAGAGTTACCAACCCTCCTCTCTCCTGGTCTCTACCACAGCTCCCACTTACCTTTGCAATCAGTTTCCTACTACAACTGGTGACAAGAGAGGTTACAGAACCAGGTGACTCGTGCCTGACTGCACCTAGTGATGAGCAGAGCTGCTCACCAGACAACCACCAGCCTGTGGGTCCCTGCTCAGATGAGGCACCACAGCACAAACTGTGTCACCAACCTTCCAGGGTCTGAGCAGGTTTAGAAACCTCCAGGGGGCACAAGGGATGGCAGCCAGGACCCTCTGCCAGGAGGGGCAGCAGACAAGACCCTACATGAGCAGAGAGTGCATCCTCTGAGGCAACCCAAGAGACCACAGTTAGAGTTACTCCAGGGAGAACACTCAGAACCATGACCCCAAAAGGTCCTGGACCTCTGTGTGCCAAGCAGTAAATTCTGCAGGATGAGATGACTCAGGAACTTCTGCTGGCAGGAGGCAGCCCAAGGAGAGAGCTGCTGCTTGCAGCACCCTCACACAGCTCAGCTGGCACCATGGCTCCTGCCCTCCCTCTCTGGGAAGAAGCCTTTTGGCACAGGGCTGACGAGCACTTTGCTTTTCCCCCTACCCAAATCCCCCTGGAAGGAGGTTCTGCTGAGTTCTGTATTGCCTGGCAAATTTCTGCAGGAAAG
Organism: Heliangelus exortis; assembly: GCF_036169615.1. Classification (NCBI taxonomy): domain Eukaryota; kingdom Metazoa; phylum Chordata; class Aves; order Apodiformes; family Trochilidae; genus Heliangelus; species Heliangelus exortis. The sequence goes on from NC_092449.1 coordinate 4,717,812, forward strand.
AATTCCACACTGCTCTGCTCCCAGCAGGACTCGTGGCCAGAGCTTAGCAGGAGATCAAACCCCCCTCACACCGAGCCAGGTCTCTGACCCAAAGCAGCTGCCCAGCAGCTCCAGAGCAGATCCAGTCACTCCCACCAAGCAACCAGCCAGGAACTCCATCACACTCAGTGTCACACAGACACGGCCTTTTCAAAAACGGTTGCATCTCAGGGAAAACTCAAAGCAGGGTTTGCTCCCCACAGCTTGTGTCACTAGCAGGAAAGCGAGCTTAGAGCAGACTGTTGAGAGGAGCAGGAGCTGTAGGGAAGGGCTGGTTGGTCAGTGGTGGTTAGGGCAGAGTCTACGGCAGAATCAAGACTCAATTCTGCAAGCCAGCACCAGGACTCAAGAGGCTCTCGGGAATAAGCAGCAGGTTCCAGGTCTTTGGCTCCAGAAAAGGCGCGGGATTGCCGGGAGGGCGTTTTGGTTGGGAAGCCACAACCCTTATTGAGCGGGGCCATTTCGGGTCAAGTCACGGGTGGTGGGGGAGATGACAGAGGGTTGGGAGTCTCTCGGTTCTACAGCTGGGGTGGGAGGGTGAGGGGAGCTTTTTCAGGGAGCCACAGGACACGGGTGAAGGGGTGAACACGGCAGGAGACTCAAGACACTGGTGTCCGAGCAAGTGCCAAGGCCTCGGCGTGGCCACTCACGTTCGATGACAAAAACATTCGCCTGGGAACGGATCCACTTGACTTTGGGGCTCTTCGACAAGTGGTTGCGGTCGGGGTCGTTGCTGGCCCGGCACTCGTACATGCCCGAGTCCTCGGTGGTGAGGTTTGAGATGGAGATGGTGCTGGTAGAGTGGAGGTTGTAGGTGGCGTTGATTTTGACGCGGTCCTGCCAGGCGCCATCCCAGAGCTGAGCAGAGGTCTCATTGGGGTCGTTCCCCTCAAACCACCACTGGATCTCGGGGATGGGATTGCCAATCGCCTCGCAGTACAACTCGACGCTGTCCTGAGTCAGTCTCCTTTGAGACAGCGGTGACTTTATAAAACCAGCTATGAGTTGAAGAGGTATTAGTGCAAAGTGTTAGTGCAAAGCAAGAATTCACCCTCTACAAGCCAAAAAAAAAAAAAACAAAAAAAAAAACTCTGCCACTGAGAAGAGGCCACAGGCAACCTTGTGATCAGCACACTTTTCCCTCTCTCCCCCCCTCAGTGCTCTCTGAGTTCTGCACAGGTCAGACAGGGATGGTGTTCTGAACACTTTGACTCCAGTCAACAACACTCCCTGCCACCAAACCAGAACACACAAACCAGGACATCATCCAGAGCAGGAACCCAGAGCAGCCACAGCCACAGCACCGCCTGCCTCCTGCCAGGCAGGGACCTTTACCCATAGCATTAAGAGGAGAAGATTTTTTGGGGGTGGGGGGGGAAAGCCTGGCAGATAGCTCTGCAGGGCTGGATTGGTGATAAACAGATTAAAAGCAGCAGCTGCAGACTGAAACGAGGGTATTTTTCAACCTGCTCTAGCAGGCAGAGACCAGAGGGTTCAGAGCTCAAAACCAGATGGTCCAAAGGTAGATCCGTGAGCCACCAGCTCACATCAGCTCCGGGCCACTGGCCAGGCAGAGCACAGCCACTGGGAGCCATTCCTGGAGGGTCAGGAAGGGAGGTTCTAGCACAGGGCCTCAGGAAAAGACACCACTGGCAGGTCAAGGCTATTTATGTGACTCAACCTCAGGCAGGACCCACGCAGGACCACGCACCACGTCCTCCCCACACAGGGACGCGGCGGCTCGTGGGCATCCTCTGCTCCCAGGAAACCAAAGCACCCCACCAAACCCACCCAAGACAAAGTTCAGGATTAGATACAACCCTCCACATATGTACCATCACCTATAGGCACAGAGGAGGGGGCCCTGGGAGTGAATTTTTGGATGCCTGAAGAGGTTTTAGTAAGAAATCCCGTGACCCTGTCTTGTGAGCAGAGAAACAAATCAGTATTGTGAAACCATGTGTGTCTGGACTCCAGAAAAACACAAGTTTCAGGATCCTAAATAAAGCAATTCCACTTCTCAACGGAGAAAAAAAAAAAAGTACCCTGAATCATTAAAAGTCTGGAAGAACAAACACACTCAGATAAGGAAGGAGAGATGGGATCTGATCTGAGACACTTTCAGGAGACTGACACAAGAAAACTGAAGCACTTTAAAACAGTTTTGAGAGGAATCCAGGGGCTAAAACCTCACACATCAGCTGCAGTCCTGCTGGTCACGCTCATAAATACACCCTTCAACCCCTTTACAGAGGTCTCAGGGTTTCCAAGCGACTCTGGATGACAGAATTGTTCCAGAAACACAAGAATAATTTCCTTGAAATAGTTTTTAACACGTGGGAAGTGGTGCGGGTCCCAGAATACACATGGGGGCACCAGCTGTAAGCAGTTTTCTTATAGAGTTTCAGTTCCAGAACTGACCTGTGTGCTAAATAGATTTGTTTATTACACCACAGGTCTGTGATTAAACACTCCCAACCACCTCATTTTGAAAATCCACAGCACTGGCTCCAGCACTTGCAGAAGCCTGTCCCATTTTACCTACAGCCTGGGTTAATGGCAGTTGCTAAAGATCAACGTGTTTTTTTTTTTTTTTGGTGTTTGGGTTTGGTTTTTTTTTTCAGATACAAGGTGATTATTGTATGCTGACAAAATAAGCTGCTGCAAGGTTATTTGCTCCGAGTTAGAGGGCACTTCCCGCAGTTCAGGCAGGCTAAAAAGCTTCAGCAAGCAGTAAAAACAGCAAGTACCATTTGCATTCAGACGGGATTAACACCCCCACCCCCTCCCAGCACCCATGGGAGCTGATCCCAACCCTGGGCACCCGAGGGTGGGGGACACGGGTCCCACCCCACCCACTCAGATGTTTTCTGATGGGCTGCAAGCTGAAACCAGCTCAGAACGCTCCTCCGGGGGCAGGGTGGGATCTGATCGAGCGGGACAGTGCTGGAGGCCAAGCAGAGCAGATAAATGTTCCCCTGAATCACCTTCAAACTGCAAACAAAGCTCTCCCCCCCCCGGGGCAGAGGGAGGAGTCCTGGTGTTCAGTGTCTGCTGGCCATGCTCCTCCCTGGCACGACCTTTGTTTCTTTATCCTGGGAAGGGGATGGATGAGGCTCCAACACTTTTTGACATTTCCACCAGCAGCTACAAAATGGACTCTCCCCCCCCCAGGCTCCACAGGCAGATTCCTCCTCCTCCTCCCCCAGGGCACAGGCTCCATCCAGGCAGGCACCGAACCAGCCGCTGGTTCCGAGAGCTGGAGGAAAGAACCTCTCAACCCCTGAGGCTCTGAGAAGCCACCTCCGAGCCCTGCAGCCGGGGCAGGACACGGGTTACACAACCCCGGAGCAGCTCTTCTTCCTTCCGAGGATTTCAGACCAAGGATAGAAACAGCCTCCTCCTCCACACCTCCCCCCTGCCAACCCCTTGGAGGGGGGAAACGCCCAACACGGGCAACTCCCGGTGAATTGATGAGAACTGCACCCACCCGAGGTGTGAAGGTGGGGAGGAGGTCTGGGTGGTACCAAAACACAACGGTGCCCCAAGGAAATGTCGGAGCAGACACTCCTGACGCTACTCTTGGATTTATCAGACTAGACTTCCTCTTCTCTTTCAATCTTTGGGTTTGGCTCTACAACACTGAAGCCAGACAGATACCACAAACAGGCTACAACTTTTTTTAGTGCCTGGTAAAGCCAAACCATCAAAAAAAAAAGAGCAGCCAAGACTCAGAGGAACACAAATCCTTCACCATCAGCCTGAACCAGGCTGCAGAGTCCCTGGAGCAAAGCCCCGAGGCACTCAGCTCATCTGTGGCTCTGAGCACACCAAACATACTCAGAAAAACCCCAAACAAAATTAAATGTCGGAGCCACAGCACAACCCAAACCCGGACTTTTCGGGTACCGTCATTCCCATTCTCCCACCCCCCTCACAAACCCCAGGGCAGGTGCCGTTTCCTCATTAGGGGATTATCAACTTAAGCCCCATGTGAACATCTTTAGAGTCTTAAAGCCCAGAGATCTGCGACTCCTCATCAGCCGAGAAGCGGCCGCGACCAACACAGACGGCAGAACGCCAGCTCTACGACGCTCAGGGTCCGCGGATCCCGGTACCGGGTCCGCCGACCCATCCCCACAGACCCCGAGCCCCACGAGGCCGCAGCCCCGGCCCCAGCTCCGAGCCCCGCCCCGGCTCCGCCCGCCGAGCGACGTGCTACGCCGCAGGGAGCCCGGGATGCCGCCTGCTCAGCCCCGGACCCGCTCCGCCGCGCCCCCGAGGAGCCCCACACACCCCCGCACCTCAACTCCCCCCACCGGGCCACCCCAGGAACCCCCACAGACCGCTCCGGGGGACTCCCACAGACCCCACCGGAGCTCCCCACAGAACCACCGGACCGCCCGGGGGCTCCCCCATCCGCTGGCCCGCACGACTCCCACCCAACCGTCCCCGAGCCCTCGGTACGACTGAGCCCTCCGGTCCTGTCCCTGCCGTCCCGTACTTGTCCCCAGGACGCCGGCGAACATCCCGCCGAGGAGAAGCAGCGCCCAGAGGCCGCAGGACCGCTCCGCTCTCGCCGCCATCTCCGCCCGCGCCGCCGCCGCCGCGCTGCTCCGCCCGCTATAAGCGCAGCGCCGGGTCACGGCGAGGGGGAGGGGTCACTGCGTGACACGCCCCTTCTACCCGCCCGACAGCCAATCGCGGCGCCTTCTCGGCGACCTGGCCCCTCCCACCCACAGCGCAGCCAATCACAGTGAAGAGGTGACCGAGCACCCCTCTCCCCCCCCCTCCCTCCGGCTCCCTGCAGCCCCAGCCGGTTCGGGCCGGTCCCCCCGCGGCCACACCCACCCGGCGGGCGGACAGCCAATGAGGAGTGCGGTAGCAGTCACGTGACAGCGGCAGCGGGGCCCGGGTCGGAACCAGTACCGGGAGGGCAGGGGAGGGACGGGGCTGGCGGGAGCGGTGAGCCCGGAGAGCGGCCCCGTGGCGGGGAGGAGCTCGGGGGTCACGGGCGGGGAGTGGGCGGAGGGACCGACCCGAGGGCTCCCGGTGCGGCGGGAGGTTAAAACCGCATTGATGGAGTTCGCGGCGCTGCAGAACCGGGGAGCAGGACCCGGGAGAGGGGCTGCGGCTGCACCCCCAAACCTCCGCCTTCCCCTGGCTGTGCCGGGGGCCGCGGGTTTTCTCTGGCTCATGGGAGGTCCTGCCTGGGGCTGCCGAGAGACCGCGGTGGTTGTACCGGAGCAGTCCCGGTGAGCTGGGGCCGCCCGCACCGGGACACGTGGGAAGGGAACAAGAAACAAGGGCATTCGGCAGCCCCGCACCGGGTCCGACCCCGCCGCCCCCTCCAGCAGCGGCTCCGGGGCCCGCCCGGAACACCCCGAGGAGCGGGGAAAACGGATGCCCCGGGATCTGGGCACCGGCCCAGCTGGAGCCGCACGATAAGCCCGAGGGGCCGGGCCGGGCGGTAACGGGGTGCTGCCCGGTCACGGAACCAGCCGGGGCGAAGGGGCCCTCGTGGGGCAGCGGCTCTGGCCCAGCTCTGCCCGGCCCTGGGCTGACCCGGCCCTGGGAACGAGAGGAGCCGGGCACGGGGTAGGAAGAACCCAACGCTGGTGCCGTGGCGCCAGGCCCCGCCGCTCCCCGCAGGGATTCACCGGCTCCTGGATCCTCCCGCAGCGTTTCGTGCCTGTCCCCGGCACATCCCGCCCGGCTGCCCCCGCCGCGTTCCCCCCGGCCCTGGAGGCGTTCGGCGGACACAGGAGGAGCAGAAATGGGGCAGAAAAATGGCAAAGGAGTGGGGGCTGTGAGTCAGCAGCTGGGGTCACCGCTGCTCCGTACCAGCCAGGTGACCTTGGAAGCGGTGTGCCGGGGCTGAGTAAAGGGACAATAATCCTATTCACCCCTCAGCCTCATTTCCCAGGGCAGCAAAGCACATTCCTGCTCCGCGTGCGGTCGCGGGTGTCACTCAAACCCTGAGCTCCCAGCACAACCCCGAGGGGGGGGGAAGGTTTTGCTCATTGCCCCTCGACGGGCTCTGCCCAGAGGGGCCACAGAGAAGAAGGGGGGCACAGAGATGCATCACCCGCATCGCGTCGGGCTCTGCGGGGGGGTCAGCTCTGCTGCCACCTCCTTGGGGTCCCACCAGCCCTCACACACACCCCCAGAGCCTGCCTGGGGTTCTCTGTGCCCCCCTTCTTCTCTGTGGCCCCCAGGCTGGGCAGGAGACCCGCAGGTCCCAGCAGCACCTGGATCAGAGCAGCCACAAAAGCCCCCGGGCAGCCGTCGGGCACCACTCCCCCAGCCCAGCGCTGCCCAGGCAGGTCTGCAGGAGGGAAAAACACCTCCCAGTGCCGGGGGAGTTTCCAGGGCTTGGCAGAGCCCGTCCTGCCCGGGCAGAGGCCAAGCCCTGGCCACGGCACTGGGGCAGAGGCAGCGAATGTTTCTCCCTCCCTGGGAAGGGCAGAGATGCCCCAGACCGAAGGAAACCCACCCCAACACTGCTGTGTACTCTGTGAAGCTGGGAGGTGAATAAAAAGAGTTGCTGAGTCCTAAGGCCACCCCAAAGCCCCCTCCCCACCAAGCCATGGCCGACAGGGAACCCCACAGCCTTGGCATGGAGCAGGGTAGAGCCTCATACATGCCCCACACTGTCATTCCCTTCAGTACTTTATTAAATAGTTTTCAAAAATACAGATGCAGAAAGACTTAGAACTACCCCATCCCCCCAGCTGGTTAAAAACTACAAACAGCCCAAATCCCAGCCCCTGCAGTGCCCCATGTCCCAGCCCTTCCCATCCCACTCCAGCACCACAGAAAGGGGTGGCAGGAGGGTCCCACCAGGGTGGCAGGGTTCTCCCTGCAGCCAAACCAGCTCCAACACCTCCAAAGCTGTACAAAGCCACACAGTGCTCACACTTCCCACCCCCCACACCACTCACAGCTCCACGGCCCCCAAACCATCCCCCAGGATGGGGCTGACGTGGAGCTGAATGTGCCCAAACGATGGGCAGGACCCCCAGACTTTGATGTCACTCCTTGCCCAGCCAGAGCCACCAGCTCCCTGGTTTCTGTGGATTTATGGATGCCCCAACACAACTTCTCTCTCCCCACCCACCCCCCACCCACGAAGTTTATAAAATAGGGTTTCTTTTTGTTGGCTTTTTTTTTGTTTGTTTGTTTTTTTGCTTTTTTCTACAAAGACAGTGGTGGGGTTTCCTTTGCACCAGCAGAAGAGTCTCCCTGCGAGGTAGAGAGTTAATTTCAGGGCTGACAGATCCTAGATTCAAACCAGTTTGTACTAGCTGAGGTAAAATTCAGTAGTTTATAGCAAGTTTTGCAATGCCAGAGGGCCATCAAGATTCCTCATTGCCGGAGTCATCCTCATCCCCATAACAGCTGTCTGCTTCCTCCTCCATCTCATCATCTTCATAATAATCATCGTAGAAGAGGTCAGAGCCCTCATCTGGGGCTGGAGTCTTGGTCTTCACACAGTACTCGGCCAGCGTGGTGGGGACCTTCACACCATCCCTCTCAGCATCCACCTTGGTGCCCAAAACCTGCTTCCTGGAGAGCAAAAAATGCCAGGGGTGAGGATGAAGCTTCACAGATCCTGATCTGTGATCCTGATCTCCTCAGCTCAGGAGCCAAAAGGGGCTGAGAGCAGAGCCAGGCACGTAACCCAGCCACAAAAACTCCACCCCTACCATCCCAACAGGACAAGACGTGCCCCCGAGGCCCCGTGCCCTGCAAGGAGGCAGCTCAGGCAGTGCTCTCCCTGCCGGGCTCCTCACACACCTGATGATATCCGTGTATTCCCGGTCCTTCCCTTTGCTCTCCTTCCACTTGCGGTACATCACCGAGGCGTCCACGTTGGCGGGAGAGAAGGTGTTGGGTTCGTTCAGCAGCGAGATGACGCTCAGGAGGATGGTCCTGGCCACGGGGAAACACCAGCAGCTCAGCTCCCAGCACCTCCACCTGATTTGGGGAGCGTGGGAAGCAGTCCCCGTCTCCCCACCAGCCCCCCAGCCCCCTCCCCACCAGCCCTTACCTCACGTTCTGTGTGGGGTTCCAGCGCTCAGAGGGCAGCTCCCCGCTCTGCGGGTCATCCACGGGTGGGTGGAGGATGGAGATGCAGACATCACCAGTCTGGAACCACAAGGGAAACAGGACCTGAGGATCTGCTGCCCTCGGCCTCCTCCAGCTCAGCCCCTGCAGTTTGGTTTAAGCCAGGCCAGGCAGTCCCAAAGGGTCCCTCACTCACCCCGTGCCCACCCTCAGCACGAGCCCCCCCGTCCCCGCTGGCCGAGCGTGGGAGCCTCAGAGCCTGGCTGGCCCGGGCCCAGCTCCAGGGCCTTAGAGCAGCTGCCATAAGCTCGTTAGCTGCAATTCCAGTGCCAGGCACCAGGCACCAAAGGCACAGAGCTCCCACTGCTCGTGACAAAGCCTGGCATCGCCACCCTGTGCCGGCACCACGGGAGGACGCGTCCCAGACCTACCTCGTAGATGTTGGGGTGCCACATTTTGGTCAAGAACCTAAAGGCAGGAGGGGAGTAGGGATAATCGATGGGAAACCGGAGACGAGCCTGCAGGGAACAATGAGGAGAAGTGAGTGTGGGTTTGTGAGAGGGAAGGGAAGGAAGGCACTGACCTCCTGACACCACCACAAAAAAGAAACCCGGGCCAAGTCCAGCTGTGCTCCACGGGAGGACAACGGCAGCACGGCCGGTGAGGAAGGTGACAGAGGAAGGTGACACACGGTGGCCAGGCTGCTTGGGGAGGCTGTTTACCCTTCAGAGCTCCCAGGGAAGGAAGCGCCAGGTACTCTGTGCTCTGATTTACACAACGAGCCTCTAAAAATAGCCCGGCACCTCTGAGAAAACAGACCGAGCCAGAACCGGCCGTGGCGCGGAGCTCAGGTGCTAAAAATAAAAGCAGATGAAGATCGCAGCGCAGCCCAGGGCCCTCCTGAAGGCACTGGGCACAGAAACCCAGGGCTCCGGGCAGCAGGGAGGACAGGGCTGCTGTCAGCCCCCGAGCCAGAGGTGGCACAGGGAGGCACAGACACGTCCCGGTGCTCCCGGGTGTCCCACGGGGACGGGGCAGATGCTGCTCAGCCTCTGGTGACTGCTGCAGCTCTCAGGTGTTTCCAGGCTCTGGAAGCAAACTTCCAGATGGAGACTCAGCCACTGGCTCCCAAAAAAAAAAAAAAAAAAAAAAAAAAAAAAAAAAAAAAAAGGCAACAGCCAGAAATAAACAAGTAAAATGGTGAAGACTCAGAGCACACAACTACTCCCTGAACATTTCTCGCTGCCTCAGTTTGCCTCAGGATTCAGCACTTGGATCCAAGAAGTGACAGTGCCAACCCCCCTGGCTCTGCCTGGCAGTGACCTGGGATTCCTCTTCACCCACGGAACGAGCCTGGGATGGGCCCTGCTCAGAAGGGCAACAGCAAACGAGGCTTCAGATGCTTCTGGAGTTACAGCCTGGACAAGAGGCAGAGCTGCCAAACCCCACTGTCAGCTCCCAGCCATTAAAAGCTCAGCAGGGACAAATCCATCCTCCTCCCAGCTGACCCCAGCTCCACCCAGAGCTCAAACTCCCCCACTCACTGACCCCCACCCAGCTCTGTCCCCAGTCGATCTTACACAGAGTCCCAGGAGCCCCAGCAGCAGCACTGGGGTCCATCCCTGCTCCCGATTCCCCCCCCGGGCTGGCCCTTGGCCCAACCTCCCGTGCTCTGCCAGGCTGGGGCTGGGGCCAGGGCTGGTTTTGTTGTGTGCCCGGGGCTGCTGGAGCCCAGGGAAGCACAGGCAGCAACACGCGGCTCTGCACTGGGCTCCAGCCAAGCAGCTGAACTCGGCAGAACAATCCCCTTTGTTGTAGGGATCAGGACAAAACCAGCCAGAGGCAAAGCGTCCCCAAAAGGGTGCTTGGGAAGAGCCCCATGAGCCCTGCACGAGCAGGACGGTGGTACCAGGAGCTGGAAAAGGACCTGACCCCTTCCCACTCCCCTCTCCTGCAGGAACTCAGATCTGCTGCTGAGCCTGGAAGCTCCCGGGACACAGAGCAGGAGCGTGAGGGAGCTGCTGAAAGGGTGAGAGTGCAAAGGGCCTGGAGCCAGGAGAGGCTACGGAAAAAAGGCTCCTTTCAGGGAAAACCTGACTCCAAAGCATCGAGCTCACCTGCCACAGCTCCTGGGGACAAACAACCCTCCCCATGGCAGCACAGCTGACCCTGGGGCTGACTCACCCCGGTGCATCCCCACCCCAGCAGCAACAGGATGAGCTGGTGGTGGAGGCGGGAGGAAGAGAAAAGAGGAAGAAAACAGCCAGGCAGGTTGCACAACACCTCTGGGAAGGACACATACCCATACCCACCCCCCGAGGGGGACTGGACCTGCCTGCTGCCCCCCGGACCCCCCCAGCAAACACACAGCACCCCCTCCCCATCACCTCCAGCTGCTGCCTGTGCCTGCCTGGAGCCTCCTTTGTCTCTTCCCTTTGGTTTGGTGGTGATGCCCCAACCCCCTGCAGGAGGGGGAACATCAGCCACCCCCAGCTCGCTCTCCTGCACCCCCACACCAGAAGGATGGGGCGGGGGAAGAAGGTGGAAAAGCCCTCGGAGGCAAAGCTTCTGTGGGGCACAAATATCCACCCCAAAAGATGAACCTCATCCAGTTTGGCAGCAGCCACCTGCTTGCAGGTTCCCTCCTCACAGCACCCCAGGACACCACAGCTCCTAAAGCCCCTGGGACCCCAAGACTCCCCTTAACCTGACCCTCAGAACACTCCCTCTCACCCCCCAGCTCCCTCCCAGGGTGTCCCCACTCTCCTGTGGTCTCTCCCTCTTCCAAAATCCATTCTCAGGCAGCTCCCCCCCCCCCGGCACCCCCTCGTCTCTTGTCTCCTACCCCACACCTCCACCCCGCAGTTTCTTCTCCAGAGCTCGGTCCCCCCGATACCGCACATCCCCCCTGCTGCCCCCAGCCCCTCACCTTGAAGTACCCGCCCTCGTAGTAGGTGTTCGGGGGGCCGAAGATGGCCACCTCCCAGTTGTAGAGGTCCCCTTCATCCACCAGGTTGACCCGGAACCCTTCCACGGGCTCCTCCTGCAGCCCTTTGAGTTCCAGCAGCAGCGCCTTCTGCGAGCTGGGTACCAGAGGCCGCGCCATGACGAAGAGCTGGGGTAGGCCGCGACCGAAGCCGGGGACTGGCGTAGGCGCAAGAGCCGCTGCGGGGCGCGGGGCGGCGGCTGCGGATTCTGCTGCGCGGCGGCCGCTGCGAGCGCAGCCGCGCGGGGCACGCCGGGAACTGTAGTCCGCACAGGCGGGGCGGGACCAACGCAGGCTCCTCCCCCTCGGACACAGCCGGCCAATAGGAGTTAGGGGGCGGGGCAAGCATCAGACTCCTCCTTCTGAGCCTTTCCACTAATCAGAGCGCAGTACTCGCGCGGGGGAGGTTCAGGCTCCTCCCCCATGACGCTCTCCGCCAATCAGAAGGCTCCGTGCGCGCAGGGGCGGAGCTTCTTCCCTCGGGCCGCACCGGAGCCGCGGTCACGGTACCGCCGGTACTTCCGGTAGTCCCACCGGTACCGCCCTCCGCACACCGACCAGGGGCTCCTCACGGACCGCCCGCTCCCCTCGGGCCTGCGCGCAGTCCCCGCTGCCCCGGCCGCGTTACCCGGGCTCCTCACGGCGCTGTCGCCTTCCCGGATGGCGGCCTCGGTGCTCGCCGCGCTGCCCGGGGTCAGCCCCGGCCTGAGTCAAGGGCCTGACGCTTCCCCGTGATTACCGCGTCAGCCCGGAGGAAGCGATCCGCCGGGCTGAGTCACACCGGGCACCTGCACACGGCCCGGGGTGATCTCACCTCCGCGGCGCGGATTTCGGGGGCGGTGGCTCCGGGCAGGGCTCAGGTGACACCTCCCCCGCCTCACCGCTTCCCTCCCGTCACGTCCCGTCCCGTCACCCGCACTTCGTTCGGCGACCTGCGGCGTCACCCGGCCCGGCTCCCGGCGCCTCCTGCCCGCAGGGCCCAAAACATCCGCTCGGCCAAACAAACCACATCCCGGCGCCTGACACCTCCTCCCGGGCTGCGGGAACCACCCGGGCTTTGCATTCCTCTCCCTTCGGGCAGGGACAGGCTGCCCACATCGGCCCCTGCAGACAGACAGACAGACTGACAGCCCCGGGATCCGAGTGCAGCTGAGGTAACTCCTGGTGCTACCCGGCAGTACGGAAATTGGCCACTAAAAAAATAATAAAAAGCTTTAATGTCTCACCGTAAACCAATAATTGCACGGTATAAATAATTAACACGGACAACTTCAAATAAATAACGCACGGTTCAACACACAAAAGCAAACCACGACCTCAGGGAGGGGCTCCACGTCCCAATACCCTGCAGCTGCACTTGGGGAGTCCTGATCTCCAGAGTTCAGACCATGTAAACACGAAGCAGGCAGGGACAGAGCCCTCACAGCCCCGCACTGCGAGGTTTGTGCCCCAGCTGCTGTTTCTCATCTGCTGTGCATACAGAACATTTCATTTCACATGAGCTCATCAGTCACCTGCAGCAGCAGGTTGGGAAGCATCGCCCCCCCACTTCCCAGGAAAGTGGAAAACAAATCCAAAAGCAGAAACAAATTTCCCAGCAGAAGCTGCAAGACAGGACACGGCTGAGCCAGGGCAGAACTACAGGATACCTGGAGGGCCACCCCAATTTACCTATTCTGGCTCATTTTTGATGACCAACGCTAGCCCTGCAAGTCCCCAGTTCATGCCTGGACAAGATTTACTGATGCTGTCTGGGCTGGAGGAGCTGGGGCTGGGAGAGGCTCAGCAGACAGGGACTGTCCAGCACTGCCCAGTGCTTGCTGCACTCGGAGCAAGGGAAGGAGCAAAGGAACCAGGAATCTCTTGCCAGGCAGACCCGGGCGCTCTGCCCAGCCCACAGCACTCGCTGTCCAGTTCAGAGCTGGGACCCAGAGCCCCCGCTGCCAGAAGAGCTCCACGCAGGGGTGGGAGCAGCCGTGGGCAGCCCCGCTCCCACCTCGGCGTCACTCAACGGGCTTCACTTTGGCAACGAACAACGCGGTGGCTTTCCTCAGGAACTCCTCCCGGCTCATGGCACTGCTCAGCTTCCTCTCCTGCAGCGCCCGGTCCATGGCCAGGGCCAGACCGTCCGGACCCAGCTTGGACCCGGCCTCCAGGTACCGGGCAGGCAGGGAGCCCTGGCCGGCGCCCAGCGCCTCCTCCAGCGCCCGCAGCACAGCCTGGCACAGCCGGACGTCGGCAGCGCCCGAGCCGCCCTCCAGCACCCCGAAGAGCGCGTCGGCCTTGGCTGCGAATTCCAGGAGGACGAAGCAGGTGAGGACGCCGTAGCGGAAGACGTCGAACGGGACGGCCTCGTGGTCGCGACACCGCACCCGCCGCAGCAGCGCCGACGCCGCCTCGGCCGGTGCCGCCCCGTGCTGGCAGATGCGCCGCAGCAGCTCGCTGTACAGCCGCCCGTCCACGCCCGCTGGCCGCCGCCGCCCGCCTGCACCCAGCACCTCGTAAGCTGCGCCGGCGTTGCTGTCGAAGGCCGTCCTGTCGCGACAGGGCACAGACACGACACAGCCTCACCCTCGCACCCCTCCGCCCGCCCCGGACTACAACTCCCGGCGCGCTCCGCGGCCACCGCACCCGGCGCGGAACGGCGGCTGCCGCGGGGCTCGCCGGGAGATGTAGTCCATCGCCTCCCGCCGCCACCCGCTCGCACCTGTGGGAGTGGTGAGCCAGGCGCACGTACCAGAGCGCTCGGGCCAGGCGCTGCGCGGGCCCCGGGAGCTCCGCGGAGGCCTCTCCCGCCGCAGCGGGGCCGCCCTGCACCAGGCGCTCAAAGTAGTCGGCCAGGAAGGAGACGGGTTCCTCGGGCCGCGCCTCCAGCACCTTCAGCAGCGCCTCCCGCACCATGGCGGTGACGCCGGCCCGCAGCAGGAACTCCGCCTCGCTCCCCGCCGCCCGGACCGGCTCCACCAGCCCGCTGCCCGTCGCCGAGACCGGGATCGGGACCGGGGCGGCGGCCGCCCGCCGCTTCTCGTACGCCGCCATCTTGGCTGCGGGCGATAGGGGCCGGTTCCGGCCATCTTGAACCGGCGGCGTTTCGCCCGAACGGGAAGTGCCCGCGCCGCCATCTTGCACCCTGGCAGCCAATGGGTGGGCGGGAAGCCAGGCGAGCGCGCTGCCATTGGGCGAGCCCGCGCATCTCCATCTTGAGTGTGGGCAGCGGCCCCGCCCCGGCTGCCATGGTAACGGCGGGCACCGGCCCCGCCTGGGCACCGCGCAGCGCGGCCCTCGCTCCGGTCCCGGTCCCGGTCCCGGAGGGGACAGCAGGGCCGCCCCAGCCCCCTCCAAAGCACACTGCTCAGGGTTCAGCCAGAAACAACACTTTATTGAAGAGCCCCGACTCGCACGCCGAGGCCCCGCTCTCCTCCGCCCACTCCCGGGGTGCACATCTCAGTGGGGATGGGGAGGAGCTGCTCACGACCCCTCTGTCGTGACGAGACCGCCCATCCACGTGCGTGTGCCCGGAGCTCCCCACGGCCCCATTGGGTGCTCCTCAGCCCCGCGGGTGGGTGACACCCGTGGCAGAAAGGACAGGGACGGGTCTGGAGGGCTGGGACACTGCTAGGACAGCTCGTACCGAAACCGGAACCGTTTGCACAGGCGATGGGAGATGGCGCCGGTCACCATCAGGCCCACGAGTGAGAGTGTTGTCCCCACAGCGATGGCAGGAGCTGCGCTGGAGGGATCTGCAAGGACACAGGGAAGGAGCTGTAGTTACAGGCAAGCTCAGACACCCAGGGGTGAGGGAGAGACCCCCCAGGACCCCCAGAGGCCATCACAGAACCCCCTGCACCCCAAGCCCAACATGGGGGTACAGGAGAGGGGCTGCAGACCCCCACTCACCATCCGAGACTGTCACCTGCAGACTGACCGCCTGGGAGCGGTGGCCCTGCAGGACACACTGGTAGTGACCCTGGTGCCAGGGCTGGGCCCGGTCCAGCTGCAGCGTGGAGCTGCTCCCTGCCACCTCCTCCCGGTACTGCGAGAGAGCCACGGGGGTCCGCAGCCAGCCCACCCCCACGCTGCTGTTCCCGGTGCACCACGCGTGGCACTCGATGCTCAGAGCCCTGCCCCGTGTCCCCGTGGGGGGCAGTGAGCGGATCTGCAGGCTGCAGGTGGGCACGGTCCCTGCTGGGGGCCCCGTCCCCTTCTCGGCTAGGAATGATTCCCAGGTGTGGCTGTCCCCAGCTGTCCCCTGCACCCTGGCTGTGGGACCTGTGGAGCCAGGGAGCGTGGTGGTGCCTGGCTGTGAAATAAGGTCCCAGAGGGTTGGGTGTGCTGTGGAGGGGCCCTTGGGGGAGGCAGCTTGCTTCAGGGGGGTCTCGGTGCCTGGGTCTGGCAGGGTGGGGGTCAGAGCTGCGGTGGGACTGTCTGTGGGGACCCGTGGCTCTGGGGACACCGCTGTGCTGAGGGTCCCTGTCAAAGGTCTCGCTGTCCAGGTGGCTGCGGCCCCCGGCTGCTCCATCATAGCTGTGGACACAGGGTGGCCAGGTCAGGGTGGTCTCAGCACAGCTTGGAGCTCGTTATCCCCATGGTAGGACCATCCCCTCGCCCCTTTCCCCATCCTCCAGCCACGAGCAGCCATCCTTGGCAGGGAGAGGCAGTGGGTGGGGGCATGGCAGTGGGGACAGGGACAGGCAGTGGGGACTGGGACAGGCAGTGGGGACTGGGATGAGCATGGGGAATTTTCCAGACGTGGGGACAGCTCCCGTGCCAGCGAAGCTGCTCCAAGCAGTGCAGAGCCATGGGGTCAGCTCTGGAGGACGGGGTCCCCCAGCACTCACCCCCAACACTCACGGCCACAGATGCCACCCGGGTGAAGGTCTCCTTCCTGGTGCTCAGGGTCATCTCGCACCTGAACTCCATCCCGTCCCTCACCTCCTCCCCGGCCACCAGCAGCGTGGACTCGATGTCAAACAGCTCCTCCTCGGTCTCCGTCACCTTGAAGTCTGCTGCCTCCTGGGGCTCCCCGTGTCCCCGCTGCCAGCTGAGCCGCAGCCCCCCCAGGGGATAGACCCCCCGGGCCCGGCAGTGCAGGCGGGTGGGCTGCCCCGGCACCGGGACACCGGGCTCTGCCTCCAGCTGCAGCCGGTCTGGGAGGGCTGGCAGAGGTACCACGGAGTCACCCAGGGAGTTTTGGTGCTGCAGCCCAGGAGGGAGGGATCCCCAGGCATCCAGCGGGGGGTGGGCCGGGGGGTGCTCACCGTAGAGCTGCAGGGTGACGCTGTGCTGGTAGCGCTGCCCCCGGCAGGTCCCCTGGCAGATCTTGGTGCCCGCGGTGGCAACCACGGCACTGTCGATGTGCAGGATGCTGTGGGTGAGGAAGGAGGTGACGTTCCCCAGGTTGGTGTCCAGACCCTTCCACTCCACCGTGCCCCCCTCGCAGCCCAGGGAGCAGTTCAGCTGCACCGAGCCCCCGAACCGCACCACGGGCTCCTGCGGGGTCACCACCAGCATGGGCTGCCCTGAGAGGGAGGAGGAAACGGGGAAGTTCAGGGATGGGGGCATCCCCAGGACCCCCTGCTTTACAAGGCAAGGGGGACACCAGTTCCTCTGTTGGTTGTGGCACAGAAACTCCATCCCTATCCCCCTGGGGCTGTGCTGTCCCGCGGTGAAGCAGAGAGAGGAGCAGGGCTGGGGAGCAGGAGGGAGAGGGGAGCAGGAGGGATTTTGGCCCTGGACACACTCACCCCTGCAGCTCTGCAGCAAGCCAAGGAGGAGGAGGAGGAGGAGGAGAGGAGCCAGTGCCATTGCCTGTGGAGCCCGCAGCAGCACCTTGGGATGGTTTTTCTTTCTTTCTTCCCTCTCTCCCGGAGCAGACACTGCTGGCTGGGACTGTCTCCTTCTGGCCCAAGCCCTGTCCCAAACCCTTCTTAAGCCCTGAAGGAACCGCCCCCACCAGCACCAGCCCTGGGGCCCCCGACACTTTCCAGCCCAAGGGGTATTTCCAAAGGGACGTTTTTGGGTTTTTTCCAAGGTCAGGTCTTGCACAACACCCAGCTCCACAGCCAGGGGCCATGCCAACAGTCCAAAACATGGGAGAACCCTTGGCCTGAAGGCTCCCCATCCCATGTGCTGGGCAGCCCTGCACCCCAAGACATGGTTGAGGTCCCATTCCTTCCCCAGTTCTCACTGGGCTCCAGTTTCCCCTGGCTGGGGACATCTGTCTGTGGGAAGAGCTTCTCTCAGTCCCCCTACCCCAAAAGCGAGGCCAGGACGTGTGCTCAGCATCCCCTGGGTGTCTTCCAGGAGGAAGGAGGATGGAGAAAGTGTTACCACATGGAAAATATTGATTACCCACATCATCTACCCCCAAGGCTCTGGCACAGCCTCAGCACCCATTCCCTGTCTCACAGCAGCTCTGGCTTTGCTCCCTCTGCTCCATCCCATCCCATCCCACCCCATCCCATCCCATCCCATCCCATCCCATCCCATCCCACCCGGCTGCAGCTGGGGCTTCTCAGCCCAAGTTGTCAGCCCTGCCCCTACCCTGGCAGAAGGTGGGAAGCTGAGACAGACAGGGCCTGTCCCTTTCCCATCTGGGAATTCCCTGGAGAGACAGCTCCGGGCACTGGGCGTATCCCACATCCTTTCAGTCCTCAGGGTCAGGCAATTAATCCTGATGGTCCAGAGGAGCCCCAGTAAGGGAAGTCTTCTGTAAACAGCCCCCATGAAATCTGCACGTTCAGCTGAAACCGAGTGATTAATGGCTCCTGGGTTTTTGTTCCTTCCATCCTGTGTTAACAGAGCCGCTTCCTGGAGTTCCCAGCAGCCCCCAGAGCCCCCAGTCCAGCCCTGGGGAGCTCCCCACTCCTGCCAGGCTCTTCCCAGCAGAGATCTCAGGATGTCTGAGGACACACAGAGGGTGCTGGGGCTTTGCTCTGTGCATGAGGCTCCCACCCCAGCAGACAAAGAGCCCTGGGAGGGCACAACCACCACCCCTGGCAGGGCAAACCCCGAGGGATCAGTTACCCCATGAGGGGAAGGATTGCTTCAAAATGTCACCGAGTAAGGGTTTAAAGAAGGGAGACAAGCTGAGGGCTGTTTCTGAAATTAAAATAAAAAAAAAAACCAACCCTAAACCCGAGCTCAAGTCCAGAGGAAATAAAGACAAAGGCAACTTACTGTAGAATAATTGGCTCTTGGTTCCGGCTCATGGTTCCAGCTCATTGCAGGATATCAGCCACCAAACACCAGATCCCATCCAAGAACTGACTGGGATGTGTTTATACAGCTTGTCACTATATTGTTCACTTTGTCCCACCATCAAACACCGTAAGAAGTGTTTAAATGAGCAAGATAAGATCTATATTAAGCCTGGCTGGAAACAAAGAGAATCAAGTCTGGGATGATAAAAGCAGCCCCAGGGCACTGGTGTGGGGGGCAGATGGAGCTGGGAACAGTGGGGAAAAGAGGACAGAGAACTCCAAGACGAGAGGAAAGCAGCAGTTTAATAAATAGTCCATCAGAGGGAGAGATTAGCCAGTTCTAAACACAACCTGAACTGAAATAAACACATTTCATCTTTAGCTTAAAAAAAAAAAAGAATCAGAAACACAGGTGACAGTAACCACTGCCACTCCTCAGGGAGCGTGGGCTCCCCACGTGCTGTCACCACAACCAAAGATCTCAGCAGCCAGGCAAGTGCAGAGAAAAGAATAAAAACCAGTCGAGTAAAAAGTGACTATTTTGCAAAAGAGATGCAGCGGTGTAACGCGGGTTCGTAGGTGTGAGGAGCTCAGTGTAACCTGACCCCAAGTGCTGCCGCTGAGTGCAGGGGGGCAGCCAGGACAACTTCAGCCTCACCTTGGGGCATTCTGTGACCTGAAGTGGAAATCACTGCAGACACGTTCTGGGGATGCTGATGTTAAACAGCCAGGCTCAGGCACTGCACGCTAGATGAAGGGGATTTTAAGAAAAAGCTTTTAGAAAAGTCGCGTTTTCATATAAAGTAACAAAAATTGGCAAAACTAGCTGCTCGCTCTGTACAGATTTTCCAGTCTCCACACAGGATGCTGCCGAATCACCAGCCCCTCAGAATGAGACACTCTTCATTCAGGTCTGGTAATTTCAGCTGTCACCGTTTGGCCCAAGTCCCCCCCCCTCACTTGAAGGCAGAATGGTGGGAGGGTCACATCCCTAGGCTGACAGGGAGAGGGGGTTACCTGGGGCTGAGTCCCCCAAACCAGGTGAAAGGAACTTCCAAGACTGTGGAAAGGAATCCCTGCCTGCTCCTGGCACCAGAACCAGCAGCAGCTCCAAGGCAGGTGAGCACTGTGCCCCATGAGTGGGACCCAGTTTCTGGTGACAGTGCTGGCATCTGACCTGTGGAATGTTTTGGTCTCTTCTCCAGCCCTAAGCTGACCAAAACATTCCAGTTCTCAGGAGCTGGGGGGTGCTGGCACGGCTGGAACCTTGGGTATCACGTTGTGAGAGAGAGGGACCCAGGAGGGGCACCTGCCAGGAGGGTTCTGCTGTCTGAAGGGGAGATGCTGCAGGCAGCAGCAGGGGTGAGAGGGAACAGGACTAGAGACACATGGGTTCCAGTAAACTATTCAGTAAAGGAAAGGGCTTTTAAAAATATATCTCTATATACTTCATCTCATATAAATTACACTCGTCTTCTTTGTACCATTCCACTGCATTCTGCCTGTGAAACTCCCAGTGCCTCAGTGTGAGCAAGATGATGATACCAGGTTTTGTTTCAACTCATCTGGGTGTGAGGGACAAAACTACTTCAGGTCATTTTAGTACAGCCTAAGTAAGTAAGTTTCCAGATGTACTTGGTAAAGCTCTGACCTAAAAAAGGCATTTTTGTGAGCAATACAGAGCTGGGATTGCTGCTGGGAAGCTGAAGGGACTGGATTTCCTTTGTGAAAGCAGCACAGGCCATCCCAGTATCACTGGGGAATCTGGAGCATCACCACAAGCAGCTCAGGAAAAGCAGAGTCACTGGAGGTCACTGAGATTCTGCTCCTGTTCTTAGCCCTGCCATTAGCTCCACAGCAGCAAAGCCTCTGTGCTGAGGAGGACAAAAAACTGGCAGCTCAGTCAGAGCCTGAACACACCCTGGAGCCCTCATCCCCTCACCCAGAGCTCACTGCAGGGAGGGCAGTGCTGGTGGGGCTCAGGGACCCTGCAGGGTCACAGCATCAGCCACGACACAAGACACTGGCAGAGCTCCCCAGTTTCCTGTCCCAAACCTACGGACAGGATCCCAGACAAGGAATGACAGCTTTGCTCATACCTGCCCTGAGACAGGACGAGTTTTGGCCACTGAAACCCCAGTTTTTCTTAACAATTTCTTAAGTGTTCCCAGTGTGACCCTTACTACCCCAGTGACTCCCCAGTGCCATCCCTCCTGCCCTCACTCAAACAAGAACAATTCTTTCCTGCCCTCTGCTGCATCTCTTTCTATAAACAACAGCCATTCCCTAACATTTGTCAGATTTCCTTCCACAACACTCAAACTCAAGCAGCTGCTGCTCTTCCCAAACAGAGCTGAACCCTGCAGCAGAGGTTGCAATTCCATTTTTCAACCTGTAAGTGCAAAGCAATTGCAAGCATCACCACCAAGATCTTTTGGACTGAGGAAAAAGAAGCTCCAGTCATTATCTGGTTTTAATATCACATGGCAACTGCCTGGGGAAAAAAAATCAACACGTTTTATAAAAGTACTCCTGATAAACAGCTATTTCTTGGACCTTTCTTGCAGGAAATGCACTTTATAAAGTGCTCAGCAGAGTTTAGTTGTTTCTCCAGTATCTCAAGAACTACTTTCTGAGCAATCCTTACAGCTCCAGAAAAAGATTTCTGAAAAATCCTTCTACTCATTACCTATGAAGGTAGAAACTTCACTCCTTCATTTTCCTTGTCTTTACCAAAACATTAAGTCAGTAGATTATATTTTTTGGTCTAAGTTTCATTTGGGCCAGAATGGGCAGATTCATCAGACCTTCAAAAGGAGCAGAACCTGCTCCTACAGGACACACCTGGTGCCTTGTCCCAGCACTGGATGCACACACAGTGTGGGACAGGCCAGTCCCAGGCTGACCAGAACCGGTACCAACTGCCACGAGGAATGGGGGCACGGGTGGGTTCCTGCCTTGATTCTGGCTGGCAGCTCAGCTCAGTCAGCTCACAGCAGAACAGACAAAGCCAACTCCTGAATTTGCCACGGGCAAGTTGAGCCTTTGGCAGGTGGCACCACAATGTTCAGGTGCACCAGGGCAGGTTTGCTCCACAGAACCACCCCTGGAGCACTTGAGTGTCTCCCCTCTCCCTCAGCACCCCGTGATACAATCCTGGGTTTGCACCAGCTGGGTCTGTTTGGCTCGAAGGGAAACCTCCTTCATCCTGATCAGCTGTGGTACAGTCTGTCACCTCTTCTCTCCTCTCCCCCCACCCTCTGTCCCCAAACTCTGGCTGGCTCAGTCCATCCTTGCTCTGGAGCTGCCCCCCAGCCTCACACACTGCTGTCCTCGAGCAGGGGCTCCTTGCTGTCCCCCCCTGTGGCCTGTGGGCTGTGGGGGTGGCTCTGGGCTCCGTTACCATGCTTCTTGTGGCTGCCTGACCTCAGTGCAAGGTTGTGTTCTGGGATGAACAAGGCCACCAGGAGTGAGAGCAGGACAGAGCAAGCCCCGAAGAGGAAGGGAGGCCCCGGGATGATGCTGCTCTGTAAGGAGAAACAGAGGAATGATTAACACCTGAGTCCAAGGGCAGAAGCAGCCCAGTGAATGGATGGAGTGACAAAACTCAACAGTTACCTCGTCTGTAGGGTTGGCCATGTTGGGTTTGGAGGCCTTACCCAGAGTTTCCACCTCAGCCATTTCATTCAGCTCCACGTGGAAGAGATAGAAGACAAAGCCATAGAGTGCTGGCCCCAGGCCATTGCACAGCCCCCGGATCCCAGTGATCATCCCCTGCACCACACCTGGGGACAGAGCCAGGAGGGCAGAGAGCTCTGAGAAATGAGGTTTGTTCAGGGCTGGAGCAAACATTCAGCTCTGGAGTGATGTGTGCTTTGCAGAGCTGCCAGGCCATGGGCTCAGTGTCACGTTTTACCAAAATGAGGAATGCAGCTGGCACAGAGGTCCCTGCCCACCCCTCTACCACCACCAGTGCTGGGAATTCAAGCATGGATCAATCAGCTCAGGCAGCCAAGCAACTCACCCTGCTGGTCAGGGTCAGCATTCCTTGACACCATGGCACTGATAGCTGGGAAGGTGATGCTGGACATGGCAGCCACTGCTCCTGCTGCCCACATCATCCTTGGGGAAAAGGAGCAGCAGTCAGGAGGGGGATGCTGAGGGCCAGCCAGAGGCCAGCAGGGACACGGGGGGCAGAAACCTGCTGGTGACACAGGACAAACGTGGGCAAACTCTTACCAAGGCTGTGATCCAAAGCCATACCAGGCAAGCTGCAGGATCTGGAAGCCCAGTCCCAGCAGGATGGTGTTTTTGTTTCCTATTGAGCGCATGAGAATTCCCAACACTACTGTCTGGAAAGAAGAACAAACAGCAACATGAAAAAAAGTCAGAAAGCAAGACTGCAGGTAGCTGTGTGTGGGTGCAACTGACACTTTCCCAGCCCTGGTTATCAGGAATTTTGGACATTCTCATAACCACACTGCTGGGGAAATTGCTTCTCACCTGAGCCAGTATAGAGAGAATTCCAACTACACCAATAAAGGCTGCCACAGTCTCTGAGGAAAAACCAATGACCTGTGAAAACACCAGAGGGAATTTTAAGGCAAGAGATTTGTACCATGGGAGAAAAGCCACTCCATCACCATCAAGAATATTTACTGATGCTGCTTATCAGCTGCTTAAACATTAATTAACCGTGCCTTCCACTGTCTGGAATAAAATGGAAGATTTCCCTCTGGCTGAAGAACCAGCTCTAAATCACTGGGCTCACCAGAGCAGCCCGAGAGCAGCACAGGCAGGGCCAGCAGCAAGGAGCCAAGCAAGCACCCTGGCAATGCCTGCAGAGGGTCTCCAGGCTGCCACAGTTTTTAGGGAAGCTGGAACATTTTTTCCCACAGGTTCAACTTCACTGAGCTATTGTCTGAGATTTGCTTCCCCAGGAGATGCAAGAGGGATCCTGTTTGTGTGCTGGGGCTTCCCACAGGACTGACCTGCCGTAGGTACAGGAAGAAGCTGGAATACTGCCCTGCCTCAGGAAGGTAGGAGAGAAAGACAGTGATACAGATGAGCAGCACTGTAGAATCCTGACCCACTTTCCGCAAGGACTGTAGGGAAAAGGGGTGGGGCATGGAAAAAATAATTAAAAAAACAAACAAAAAAAAAAGTTAATATCATTAAATATCCTGCAGGTACAGAAAGAGCAAAACCAAGTGCTTAAATCACCATCTTATATCTAAGAAGCAAATGCTTGAATGAAACCAGGTTAGATTTCAGAACACTTCAGCTCTGGTGGAACCAACAGAAGGAAGGAAATCAGAAACGTTCCCAGCACATGGGAAAAGAGCAGCAAGATTACTCACAGCAAATGGGTCAGCTTGTTCCCAAGAGATTGGAGCTCCCCAAGAGACTGGGCGCATCTCTTCTGGCAGAGACTCTGGCACAGCCAGCAGGATGAAGCCAATGTCCAGCAAAGCCACCCCTGATGCCAACACAACCACCAAGGTGTCACCGTAGGCTTGGGACAGGTACGCGCCGATGGCCGGGCTGGTGACCAGGCTGGCAGCAAAGGTGGCAGACACCTAAAACCAGCAAACATTAGCACCACCTCCACTCTCTTAAGCACATTTTCTCCTCCAGAGGATGATCAGGAGGACCCCAGGCTCCTTGGACACAGACCAGGCTGTTCCAAGGAACCAGACGGAGGGTGCTGAGACCGCAGAGAAACGAGGCCTCTCCCCCCCCCGAGTGGTGAATCAGAAGCACAAACAGACTGTATCACTAGTGACACACTGGTCACCTCTCACTGTCCCTGCCCCCAGGGTTGCTGATAGCCCTCCTGGCATCACCATCCACCCTGCAAGGTCCCACTCCTCACCAAGCCATACGCTGTGCTGCGCTCGTGCTCCTGCGTGATGTCGGCGACGTAGGCAAAAATGACAGAGAAGGTAACAGCAAAGACTCCAGACATGGAAATGACTGCAAAATACCACCTGGAACAAGCATTGCCAAGAGCAGAGTTAGAGAGCAACCACACTGCAGAATCAGAACCTCTCCCACATCCTCCCCTAAGTGCTCAGGAACACTGAGCTTCCCTCCGAGTTTCATCTGAGTTTCGCTGCTTCTCCCCACACAGAGGGAGGGGACACGACATGCCCCAGCACCAGTGACAGGAGAGGGGCACCAGGAAAGACAGATTTCCCCCCTGACACTGGACCCTTGGTAGAACTGGTCAAGTCAATCAGTTCCTAGGCTGAGCTCCCTTCTCCCACCCATCCCTTGGTGCTCCTCCCAGAGCCCCCCGGTCACCACACGGGTGGACTCACCACGGGCTGATCTTCATAAGGGGAATGGGTGCACAGGTGAAGAAAACAGTGAGGAGGAGGAAGGATTTCCTGCCCCAGACATCAGAGAGAGCACCAATCAGTGGGGCACTTAGAAAAGAAAGCAGACCCTGAGACAGAGACAGGATGACAGAGAGATCCCTGAGTCAAATTCCAACTGTTGACAGCAAGAGCTTCTGAGATCATCTAAAGGTGCAAACACAAGTTGATAACCCATTCCTGTTTCCTACATGCAGACAACATTCCCAAAACAGAACAGTTTGTTGAACTGCTCACATCCTTTTAGAGAGGAAAAAAAAAAAATCCTTAACCCTTGAGGTGCTGCTGAAGACTCCAACCCCATCCTGCTCTGCTGGGTCCCCTGGGCCCTCCCTGCATCTGCAGCTCCAGCACCCCGACACCTGCAGCAGTTCTGCCTCTTACAGGTGGAGACAGGACAGCCCTGAGGAGATGCCAAGGCCACTGAGCACCAACAGATTCTGTACCTTGACTCCATGGATCAGGCCATTCATCAAGAATGTGTGCTGAGGAAAAGTCTGGTGTAACACCTAGGGGAAAAAAAACAACAAAAAAAAACAGATAGAAAAGTTTGCAAAATTCCCATTAATTTTTGCCAGCACCTGACAAGTGGATGCCTGCAAGAACACACAGGAACCTGTTCAAGAACTCAACAGGGAACCTGTTCATGCTCCCCCAGGAGCTGGCAGCATTCCCAGGGACTCACCGTGAGCATTGGTGTGGTCAGCAGCCCCCAGGCAAAGAACTCCAGGAAAATCACCACCACAGCATGGTACACACTGGGCTCCCCAATTCCCTGTCTCTGCAGAACAGAGCTCTGTCAGTAAAGAACACACAGACCCACCCCACAGGGCAGCCCGGGAGGGTGTCTGGGGGCTGAAACACTGACTCCACCTGTGGGTGTTCCCAGGGTGACCCCGTGAGGCCACAGCCCCCTCCAGGATCAGGAGGATCTACCTCAAGGCTGACTGTTTTCAGGCTTTTTATCCATTCAACAATTTTTTATCCATTCAACACTTCTTTTCTACTTGACTGAACTGCTCATCCTCTCAACCCCTGCCTCAAGGGCCTGGGAATGGGACACCTCAGTTCCCTGCAGGCTGTGACAGCAGTGTGTGCAAGGCCCAGTGAAGAGTCTGGGATTTTAGGAAGGCAAATTCACTCCTCATCACCAGCTCCATCCCCCCAGCATGACGGGAGAGGCACAGTTAAAAACCCCACACCCCAAGGCCCTGCTCATCTTCCTTTCCTAAAGATTTTCCATGGCACTCCCCGTGCAGCATTTTTTCTGTCACTTCTCTGAGTGTCAGCTCCCCCCTGCTCACCCAGGGGGTTTTCTCCTCCTGTGCAGGACACCTGCAAAGTCTCCAACTCACAAGGAAACACAGTGCAAGGAACAGGAGGAAAGCAGAGGAATTCCATCTGAGTTACCTTGGGGTACTCACAGTCACACAACCTCGTGACCCTGAGCTCACCCAGAAGCACAGCACAGCCCTGACACATTCATAAAACCATCTGAAATGGCTGGAATTCCAGCAATTTAGGGCAGCTTCCAGTGGCTTGAAGACTATCCAAAAGTTTAAGCAACTTCCATTGGATGCACAAAACCCACATCCAAAGGGATCTCGGGTTTGGCACAGGACACCCCCAATCCACAGGCATTTCTCCTAGGGCAGGAGGTGATTTCCTCCCAGCTGACGAACATTCCCACACAGAGCAGTTAATGAGCCACTCCAGAGATGTTTTCTGTGGGTCTCCTGCCTCCAGCACTCACTGCTGAAATTCCCAGGGACAGGAATCCACAGACGTGCTGTGTGAAGAGCAACCTTGTACCAGTCACACCTTCCCGGGTTTTGGTGGTTTCTGGTAACACAGCTGGAAATTACTGGAAGCAGGAGAGAAGGCAGCAGGAGATGTTATTCTGCTGAAATGTGGTTTGTGCTCAGAGCCTGTGCAAACTGATAGAATACTTCTGCTTAATAAAAAAAAACAAAACAAAAGCACCATCACGAGAGGCCCCGGCCCCAGGGCCACCACTAAACCCTCAGCACCACATCTACCAATCCTCAGACTGTGCCCCCCCTCCTGGCAAACAAATTTCTCCCAATACCCAACCTAAACCTTCCCTGGCCCAACCTGAGGCTGCTCCCTCTTGTCCCGCCACTCGTTACCCAAGGGACCGACCCCATCTCCCCTCTTCACATCTCCTCCTGCGGCCCCATCAACCCCCTCATTACCCCCAACACCCCAATTAATTCCGGATCGCTCCCGCCCAGCCCCGACCCCTCACACCCTCACGCTCCTGGGGGCCTGAGAGGAAGTCAGGGAGGGGGGGGAAGCCCAGACCGCGGCCCCCGAGACCCCCCCGGAGCCTCCCGGTCCCCGCGCTTACGCCGGCCCCGTCGCGGATGACGATCTTCTTGGCCAGCAGGACGCTGCGGTTGAGCCGCTTCTTCTTCTTCTTCTCGCCGGTCATGGCGCCTCCGGGCCGCTGCCGCTGACCGGCCTCCGCGGTTGCCCCATCCTCCCTGAGCCCGGTGGGCCGAGGCCGAGCCCGGGCCCGGACCCGCACCGGGCCCGAGGGCGGCGGCCCGGCTAGCGGCGGAGGGCGGCCCGCCCGCAGGCCTCGCCCCGCCCCCGTTGCCATGGCGACGTCGCTCCCTCGCACCCCATTGGCTGCTCCGCCCCCTTCTTCCCGCCCGAGCCGGCCTCTGATTGGCTGGGACGCGCGGGGCGACGCCGCCGCCGGGATTTTTCCGCCAGGCTGAGCGGGAGGCGCAAGGCACGACGGGACACGGCGGGCGGGGCCGCTCCCGCCGCGGCGGAGCGCGGGGCATGCCGGGACCCCCGGGACCCTCCCAGTGCCTCCCAGTGCCTCCCACGGCTCCCACACACACACCCGGGGAGGGGCTGAGCGGTTGCTGTCCGGTCCCTCCCATCCCAGCACCGGCGGCTTGGCCGGGGGTCGTTACCACCGAGCGTTTTCCGAACTGGGCCCGGAATAGCGGGGTTGGGGGGGTGGGGGGGCCAGCACCGTGTGGGTGTGCGGGGGGTCGTGCGTGATCCCTGCTAATTAACGCGTCACGGGCTGTGTGCACGTGCCGCTCATTCCCCCTTAATTAGACACAGATTACAGAGATTATGCAAATCAGGAGGCGGGACCGGTCCCCTGCCTCCCCCCGGCGGCGGCACCGGCACCGGCAGCATCGCCCCCGGGGCCGCATCCATCTTTCCTTTAGGGATTAATGGGGCAGCCCTGGGCGTGAGGCTGAGCCGAGCCCCGAGCCCGGGACCTGCGGGAAAGCAGAGGGAAATAACCCCGTGGAGAGCGGTTCCGCTGCCGGTGGATGCGGGGGCTGCTGCTCCGCTCCCGGCTCCTCTCGTAGGGAAAGCCCCGGGCACCCCAAGACCCCGGGAGCTCTGCACGGAACGGGCTCAAAGAGCTGTGAGCTCCACGGGGACCTCGGCACCATCCTTCGGGATGAGCCCCGGCTCTGAGGACCTGAACCCCGAGCTGCCTGGCAGAGCACCGGGCAGGGGCCTGAGACCCCCCCCAGAAGGGATTCAGCCCCCCCTGCACCCCACATAGAGCGGGGAGGAGGAGCCCGACTTGTCCCAGAGTCTGCAGGGGGTTAAAAAACCAGCGAGGAGGGAGCAGAGAAGCGGTTCCCAATATGGCAACAGCAAATGTAATTCTATTACCTTGATTTATTGATCGCACTTAGAGCAATTACTGCCTTTCCCCCGTCACCTGCCAGGGAGAGGGGGGAGGCAAGACAAAGGCGGCCTCGCGTTGCCCAGGGCCCCCGGGAAGGCTCCGGTTTTGTTTGTGCCGGTTACCGGGGGGTGGTGGAATCTTCCCTGAGCAGAACATCACCCCCCTCCGAAAAAAAGAGCATCCCCCCCTCAGCAGAGCGCTGCCCACACCCGGGGCTCTTCTCCTCAGGACCTACGTGCGTCAGCTCTGCAAAGACCCCCCCGGGACGCTGACACTGCGTGGGGAGGGGGATACTGAGTGTCCCACACCTCAGCTCGGCTCCCGTACTTTACCGGCCCAACCGGAGCTCCCGGCACCAGCCCGGTGCCCACCTCGTGTTGGGGGCACCCCCATGGCCCGGCCCCTCTCGGAGCAGGGGGCTGTGGGTCAGTCAGTGCCGGGCTGGGCAAAAACAAGAAGTCAAAACCAAAAAGCGTGCTGAGGGAAAAGCGATTTGCTTATAGCTGAGGTCAGAAAATCCCTTTAAGGGCTTTTTTTTTTTTTTTTTTTTTTTTGCCCTGCTCGCTGCAGATGCTGGCAGAGAAGCAAGAAAACGATTGTTCCCTCTGCTGCCTGAGTCCTCCAGACAGATGCAAACGAGCGGGAGCCGGGCCTGGCTCCGATGAAATCAGAGCGAACGAGGCCACTGCGCTGGGGGGCACGGAAATAGGGCAGCCCCGTTGTGCGGGGAGCCTGGAAAAGCCTCTCTTCCCTCCCCCCACCCCGCAGCCAGCTCCCCGCAAGCGTCCCCCGGCCAGGGAGGTGTGGAAAAAGCAGAAAATGTCTCCTTTGCGGGTGGGGGCAGCGGCCGGGGGCCTCTCAGCTTCACTACTCTAATGGCTCAGTGCGAAAGAACAGCCCGATGGGTCCCGAGGGGCAGCAGCAGCCCCCCCGCCCCCCGTCCATTAACCCCGGGAACCCGCAGGGTCGGTGTGAGCCCGGGGGGGCTGCGGTGAGTGGGTTTGAGCCAGGGCAGAGCGCGAGCAGCTCAGTCCCCGTGGGCTGTTTGTGGGGACCCCCGAGGCATGGGGGGTCTGTCAGCCGGCACAGCCCCCCCCGGGCTGGGCAGGGAAGAGCCCAGCAGGCCCTGTACCCTGTTGTCACCTAACGCCGACACCGCGCCTGCCCTTTGGGGCTGGCAACCCCCCCCCAGCCCCGCTGGTGACGCAGGGGTGGCAGCAAAGCCTGGCGGGGGCTCAGGGCGGGGAATGCGGGGGGGTGAGAGGTGGCCTGAGGATGCTGATGCCTCTCGGGGGGGGGGGAATGGAGGAGGGATGCTGGGGGTGCCGGGGAAGGGGGCGGGCAGCCGGGGGATGCTGGGGGCGGTGGCGGCCGGGGGGCCGGGGCGGGCGGCCGAGCGCTCGCTCCATGACATCAGCGCAGCCCCGGGGGAGCGGGCGGGGGGCGGGGGCCGGCGCGGCGGAGCGGAGCGGCGGAGCGGAGCGCGGCGCGGCCCCGGGCATGCTCCCGGAGCCCAAGTATGATCGGTTCCGCGACGAGCCGCTGACCGTCCCCATGCCCGCCCCAGCCCCCGGCCCCGGCCCCGCCGAGGAGCCGGAGCCCGGCACCACCTTCTGCGCGCTGCTGCCGCGGATGCCGCAGTGGAAGTTCCCCGGTCCCGGCGGCTTCCTCGGCCGAGGCCCCCGGGAACTGCCGGTGCCGGGGCGGGCGGGGGGCGCGGCGGAGCCCTCCTCGGCGCTAGCGGCCGCGCTGGGCGCCTGCGACCCCCTGTGCGCGGGTCCCTGCGGGGGACCGGGCGGGGGGCGGCGGGGGGCGGCGCGGGCGGGGCCCGAGGACTGGAGCCGCAAGGGCAGCTTCATCCGCAAACCGGCGCAGGGCTGGCTGCACCCCGACCAGCGGGTGCTGGGGCCCGGCGTCTCCTACATCGTCCGGGTAAGTCCCGTCGGACCCCGGACCCGCCCCGGCGCGAAGTTCCCGGCCCCACGCGTGTCCCCCCGGTCCGGTCTCCCCTGGCAGCCCTCCGGCAGGCTGTATCACGGCATCAGCGGCCCCGTCCCCCGGATCCCGCGGGACCTTTCCGGGGATGTGGGGAGGGGTCCTGGGCTGTCCAGCTTGTCCAGCACATCCCGGGAGGGACCGTACGGCCGCCCAGAACGACCCAGGGGCCGGGGGCTTTTGGGCCGGGGAATCAGCCCTAGGACCCGGCTGCCCTTACCAGGGCATTAGGAGCTGCAGCAGAGAGATGAGTTTGTCGGGTCTCAGTGCAGGATCTGGGCATTTCGGGGTGGGTGACGAAAGGGTGCTGTGTGATGCCTGGAGCCGGAGGAGGCCGGTCTGACCCTCCCCCATCCCTCCCTCCCTCCCCACAGTACATGGGGTGCATCGAGGTCCTGCGCTCCATGAGGTCCCTCGACTTCAACACCCGGACACAGGTCACCAGGTACTGCCCTGCCATCCCCCTCTCCTGCTCCCCAAAGCCACCCGGAGCCGCCGGTGGCCCTGGGTACTGCCCCTGCCCGGGTCCCTGTGGAGGAAGGGGACAAGAGGGGATAAGATCTGGGAGAGCCCTGGCTCCCGGAGATGGCAGAGGAAAGGCACTGCTGCCCATCAGCGGGTGGGAAGCAGAGCAGGGAGGTGGCCCTGGCCGGGGCTCTGTACCCCGGGCTGTGACGTGGGGCAGTGCCGTGGGGACGCTGCGGTGCCCGGGGGGCTGATGACCCCAGACCCTGCAGTGCCACAGGCAGGGGGGAAGGGGCCAGACATCTGCAGCTGTGACCCAGCGTGGGCCGGGGCTTGCAGGGAAGCCATCAACAGACTGTATGAGGCGGTGCCGGGCGTCAAGGGCATCTGGAAGAAGAAGGTGAGTTTCCACTCAGCCTGGCCCTCCCTGGGCTGTCCTGGGGTGCAGCACCCTGGGGTTTCTTGGGGCACCCTTCCTTGCCTCCTTCACCTCAGGAAGGCTGGTCCTGGTAAGCTGTGATTGCCCCCACACTCCTCTCCCCTACCAGGCTCCCAACAAAGCCCTCTTCTCCATCCTGGGCAAGAGCAACCTCCGCTTTGCTGGCATGAGCATTGCTGTCAACATCTCCGTGGATGGGTTGAACCTCATGATCCCCACCACACGTCAGGTTAGGACTGTCCCTGGGGACCTGGCTCCACCACCTCCCAGCCCTCTGCTCCCTGATATGAGCCAGGGGACTGGCAGCCCCCACATTAACCCCCTTTGGGCCATGTCCCCCCCTACAGATCATCGCCAACCACCACATGCAATCTATCTCCTTCGCCTCCGGCGGGGACACGGTGAGACCTGCACTCCCCAGCCCTCCCCCAGCTGTGTCCCTCAGGGACAGGGGCTGCCCAACCCACAGCTGACTGGGGCAGGACACCCCCAGCCCTGTTCCCCACACAGCAGTGGGATGCCAGCCCTGAGTTCCCTCTGTTCCCCCAGGACACCACGGATTATGTTGCCTACGTTGCCAAGGACCCCATCAACCAGAGAGGTGAGGCTGGCCCCTGCACCCGGGAGTTCTGAGGAAGAGGAGGGATGCGCTGGGGGTGAAAGCTGGAGGAGGGGATCCCTCCTGGGGGGCACAAGAGGCAGCTCAGGGTGGTCCTGGAGGGGTGATGGGATCATGGGGGAAACACCTGAGCCATCCGTGCGTCCATCTGTCTGTCTGCAGCCTGCCACATCCTGGAGTGCTGCGAGGGGCTGGCACAGAGCGTCATCAGCACGGTGGGACAGGCCTTCGAGCTGCGCTTCAAGCAGTACCTGCACAGCCCCCCCACCGTGGTGGCACCTCCAGAAAGGTAGGGGGGTGGGGGGGCCACCCCATAACCCCATCCTGGCCACGTCCCCTGCCTGGGGGTCACTCAAGCCCCAGCTGGGCACGGGGAGGGGGCTGAGCCAGGCAGGGTGCCCCCAGCTCCCTGGTCCCCACTGCAGGGCTACGGGTGCGGAGGAGGTGTCCTGGGGGGAGGACGAGGAGGCGGCCGAGCACGATTACTACAACAGCATCCCAGGGAAGGAGCCGCCCCCGGGAGGGCTGATCGATTCCCGGCTCAGGCAGGGCCACATCAACACTCAGCCCTCTGGCTCCGGCCCCCCCAGCCAGGTGAGCACCCGGGGCTGCTGCTGGCCCTGCCGTGGGGTCCCCAGCACGTCCCTCCGACACCCTCACTGCCTCCTCTCCCCAGGGTGGGTTCGCAGCCCGACGAGACCAGAGCATCCAGCTGGGGCCATCCCGGGACCAGGACAGCCAGGGTAGGTACCACTGCGGGGGGCACTCCGGGGGCCGTGAGCAGGGGTCTCAGCAGCTCTGTCCTGCCTGGAATGGTGGTGACACCCAGTCCTGGCAGGCCAGAGCTGCGATGGGTACCTGGAGGCAGACACCCACCCCCTGGGGCCACGGGACTATGAGGAGCACTTGTACGTGAACACGCAGAGCCTGGACACCTGGGAGCCGGAGGCTCATGGGGTGCCAGAGGAGAGCCCCAAAAAGGACCTGTTTGATATGAGTAAGCCACGAGTCTTGGGGGTGTCTGGGGCAGAGCTGTGCCAGCGGGCTGAGCCCAGAGCAGCGCTGTGCTGACTGCTGGGGGCAATGCACTGGGGCCCCATCATCACCCACCCTTGCTGGGGGTGTCGGGGTCGTGCACAGACAGGGCAGGGCTGTGGGTGGGTGCCCCCGTGACGGGGGATCCGGTGCCGGTGTGGGGGAAGCACTGTCCCCTCCGTGCCTGGGCGTCATGCCCGGTGCCCACCCTCGGTTCCCCCAGGGCCGTTCGAGGATGCCCTGA